>NC_081413.1:344144791-344774791 GCF_030272615.1 Cryptomeria japonica
AATAAAGGATATTATAATCCTTTGGTTTAAAGAAATATTAATAAAGAATGTATATGAAACAAACTCTCTTAAAAGTGAGGAATAATTATATCATATTAAAGGGTGATTAAAGATGACCTTTTTGAAAGGGTGTGATGGTTTGGAAACCACCCCTTAAAAAGGTTATATAAGTCATTTATGTGAGAATTGGAAGGAAGCATGGAGATCACTCAAGGAAGAAGAAGAAGGTGGCTTGGTGGGCTATGGGCACTTGGAGAAGGGGGTACACAAAGTGCGTCCAACTTAGGGTGTATAGTGTGCACTCAAGACCATCTTGGCTAGGGCTTCGGTAGTGGCACTTGTGTTGAGAATTGTTTCTATGGAAGCACTTGTGTTGAGAATTGTTTCTATGGAAGCAACATTTGTGTAGAGCAACATAGTGTGCTTTGTTCCTCCTTGTTGTGACATAACTATGAGGGCCAAGGCCACTGAAATATTCTTGGAGTGACAATGATCATCCCAAGTGCTCGAGATTAATATAAGTATTAGAAAAACTTGATGATATAAGATATTGAGAATGTCTTATATATGCTTTGATGATAATATAGTTCAATTGTGTGGCTAATTTGTTTTTGATTAAGTGAAAAGCAAGTTTTGAAGGGGCCCTGAAACCCTTTACATCAGATTATAAAATAGATAAAGCATTGAAAGCCTAGCTAGATAGAACAATAAAAAAAATAGTGACTGCCCCTAAAGATAATAGGCAACCCATACAAAGGAAGGGCCCGTAAAACTAGCCCAAACAACCAACTACAAGGGCCCTCAAGATTTGCAATTGATCTTGTGGGAACGAAGAGTCATATCAAAAGAAGGCTTGGGCGTCTTTGAATGCTTCCCCTTTATAGTAATCCATCCATCTTCAACTTTAGCGACCGCAACTGACCAATCTAAAGGGCCCAACACCGATCTTTCCAGACTAGAAAAAGAGTGTCAGAAGAGGGAGCAACAACCGTCATGGGCATAGGATCACAACCAACACATGGGGCAGAAGTTGTGCCAATAGACTATGAAGCAGCCAACGGGGTAAGAGGCATCAAACCATTTTCAATAGAAGAGACAATAGCAACCTGTATAACATCATCTTTAATCACAAGAACATCCATAGTGGCATCCGAAGAATTCATTGGCAATAAAGAATCTGAGCCAGCTAAAGTAGAAACCCCAGCACCCAACGACTCTTTAGAAGTATCCAAAGATTTCTTAACCATGTAATGTCGATAAGAAGCCCCCGACCACCATGAGGCTACATGATTTTTCTTTTTAAGTCCACAATTCCCAGCCACATGGCCGGTTTTAAAGCATCTACGACACCTGAAAGGAATACCTTCGTAATCCAAAGATTGGACCTAGCTACCAGAAGAAGAATTAATGGCAATCTCAGCTGACAGTCCCTTAGAAACATCTAGCTCAACCAAAATGCGAGCAAAAGTAGTATGGTAAAGCCCAAAGGAGTCATTATCCACCATAATGAAGCTCCCAATAGCATCACCAATTTCCTCAAAGAGATAATCAACAAAAAAATGGAGAGGAAGGTAAGGAAGCCTAACCCAAACTGGAATTTTGTTGAACTTCTCAAAAAGGGGGTTAAAATCATAGTGCTAAGGTTTGGCCAAAAGCGGAATTTTATCTTTCTCATAGAAAAAGCTTTCACAAAAGATTTTTCTACTATGCTTAGCATTCTCAAATTTAGCAACAAATAAACCTTTATTCATAGGGAAAATGTGAACGGTACCTGAAATGAGAGGATCCCAGTGTTGGGAGATTCATTTATGCAACTCCGGGAGGCTGGGCCAGATACCCTTGAATCTACAAATAATACTATGCTCCGTAAAAATCTTAACATTGTTATTTATTCTTGTTTAGACTCCTCATTCACATTGATAGAGGCAACACAGGAGATAGGGATAAACCCTAATCCATCCCCTCTGTGAAATGTAGAGGGAACCCTCGAAACTCGATTAGAGATAGGGTGAGAGCCACCAGCAGCCACCGATGCCCAAGAAGGACCAACGCGCACAAGATCGATCATATCTTGATTCGATCCAACGAGGAGAGAAGCAGCAAGGGAGCATGCAGGAGTGCAGGCAGGAGAACCAAGCGGGAGTTGTGGTTTCAAACTCTCCATGTTTAGATTTATCTTATTCAATTTGTTGTGTTAATTAGTGACTTTAGAATTCTTTCCAAATTATTACATGTTACCATTCATATAAGTTATTTTATATTAATTATTTACATTTATTTTAGTAACATTATACATTGTAAATGATCTCAATGCTCATATAATCTTTTAATTCCACTACTAATATTTAATCAACTTGGGGAGAAAAGTGTCATCGCAATTTTGATCACATGATTTTACTTTACCACTAGTTGTATTTGTGTGAGCTTTTTTCTATAAAAGCAAGCACATGTTTAGTGGTTAAGGTTGGTTGGTGGTTTGGGTTTTCGTTGTATTTGGGATGTCATTATAAGGAGCCCTTTGGAGGATTGCATTTGCAAAGCATGACATGGGATGTGGGAGAAAAGTGTCATCGCAATTTTGATCACATGATTTTACTTTACCACTAGTTGTATTTGTGTGAGCTTTTTTCTATAAAAGCAAGCACATGTTTAGTGGTTAAGGTTGGTTGGTGGTTTGGGTTTTCGTTGTATTTGGGATGTCATTATAAGGAGCCCTTTGGAGGATTGCATTTGCAAAGCATGACATGGGATGTGTGGATTCATGCTTAGACACATGATAATGCATTTGAGTGCTTGATGGTTCGAGGGTATTCATTGTAATTTTGTAAGTGCTTTGTATTGCTTTATGGTTGGTAAACATGATGGAGCATGGATACTTTGGGAGGTTGGGTTTTCCCTCATGATGGTTTTACTAGGGTATATCTTGTGTTAACTTGTGGACTTGTCTATTTGGTCTTTTCATTAATGATGATTTTGTGAGCTTGTATGCATGCTTTTCTCTCATCCAAGTTATGTAGGAAATGGTTTTAATGATTATGGGTTTAGAGAATTATTTCTTAATATATGGCTCAATACTAAGCTGAACCACAACAAGCCTAAGAAACACAATGAATTCGAATCATAATAATGGAGAGATGAAATGAAAGAAAATCAAAACCATAATACAAATATTACCTTATGCAAACATTGCTTTAGCCTCCATTGCTCTAATCACTTTCTATGCTTGGAAGTGTTGTTGCTCTCAGAATATGTAGCACTTTATTGCAACATGGAAACAAGAAAGCTCGAAGGCTATAGTTGTTTATGATAGATGATCAAGGAAATCTCAAAGGTCATGGTTGTTTACGATAGATGATCAAGGTTGCATTTAATTAATGACTTTAAAATTCTTGCCAAATTTTTACATGTTACAGTTCATATGAGTTATTTTATATTAATTATTTACATTTATTTTAGTAACATTATACCTTGTAAATGATCTCAACATTCATATTTAATCTTTTAATTCCACTACTAATATTTAATTAACTTTGGGAGAAAAGTGTCATCAACCAACAATCTTGAGCTACTGATCCGGCCAAGCAACCCAAAATATGATAGAATATGGTAAACTCTTTCACAGCTGTTCCGACAATTGAAGGTTCTAAATACCATTGATGCAAATAGTTTGCCCTTTGACCCTGGAAATCTAGAGTAAGCCTTAGGGAATTTTTTAAATACGTTAATTTATTTTGTATAATAGCTTTCCCTATCTTATAGGGAAGTCCTTTAAAAAATTCACTGAATTTCAGATTATAATTGCAAGGACCCCAATTTGATCTATACAAAGCTACCTGAATTATATCATTGTCTATAGCTGAAGTATTTTGGCTCCTGCTAATTAGAAATATTTCATCAACAAGTTTTGCTAGATCTCGCGTAGTAAAGCCTTTGGTAGTTAATCCAAATTCATCATAGCAGTTCCACTCTTTTCTCAAGTAGAGCCCTTTGTTACGTAAAAGCAAAGGAAATTCTTTTTCTCGATGTGGGGCAGGCAACTTTTTAGTGTTAATAAATGTATCGAATCTCCGTTTACTACGAGGAGGAGTTATTAGAACTGGATCAATTTTTTTTGGAATATGAGTTGAAGCAATAACAACAATATTTTGTTTGATGGTGGTTTCTTTTTCACCATCAATCGAATTATATGGATCCCCGAGGAGTTCTATCAATAATGCAATAAGGAAGAAATAATCATTCAGTTCATGAATGCTTGGAATCCATATGACGCAAGGAGACATCAATTTTGCCAATTTGAGTGCAAACACGAATTGGATTACTCTTCTCGCAAAATACTCTGGAGGGTTAGGATCCCCTACTCGGTCATACAAAAACTTATGGGGTTTTGTATCATAATGCGCTTTTTCATATACGTCTTTTGGCCTGCCTGACCAGCCGAGAGACCTAAGGATATTTTCATGCTCAAGGTATGATTTTTTAGCTGAAGATGTATACTCGGGTTCATAGCGAGACAGAAGTTTCTGCTGCCTCAAAAAACTTTTAGGAGATATTCTTATTAAAGGTAAATAAGAATCTGCTGCTAAACTTTTAGCCAAGTACGATCGTCCAGTTTCCTTAGGCCCTATTAGCAAAATTCGATTCAAAAGGGACGGTACCAGGTAGAGTGGGTAAAATCTCACTTGGTCAGATAAAGATGAGTGAATTGGTATCGAAGTAATCTTCTGATAAAAAGCAGCAAAGATCAGCATTTCTGCTAAAAACAATGAATTTAATTCGAAGTTCATTAGGCCTATTCTATGAGTTAGGCCTAGCTGAATAAATTCAGCTAAATATCGAAAGTAGAGAAGTCCCGGCTGTTCTCTTTTTTCAAAATATTCATGAAAGAAACCAATAGGGGGAGTTAACTTCGATTCAAAGTAAGAGATTTGTTCTTGTACTAAAAACAATCTATTTTCTCTCAAAAGGAAATCATCCACTTCAAATTCGTACAAAATTGTTTTTACAACTGAGTGAAATTGACTAGAGTCTTTTAAACGCCATTTAATATTTTTGACATACCAAATTTTCAATAGTAGCAATAATCCTATATCATCAAGATCCGATTCCATCTCGATATAGTCCAGAAATGTAAGCCAAGAACCATACCAATTTAAATTAGAAAAATTTCTAAGCATTCTAAAAGATCTAATCATTTCTCCTACTCCGTTAAAGCAGGAGTAATTATACTGCAAAACTTTGATGAGATAGAAGTTCCTATAAAACTGAACCAACAATAAGGGAATTATGCAAGAAATATAAAAGAAAAATCCAATGAAGATACAAAGAAAAATATCATATTCCCGAACATTGAGTATATATTTCCATGTATCAAATGATATTGACGTATCCTTTCCCTCAACTACTGTTTTATTTATTGATTTCAATAAATTGGAAACATCCAAATGGGATAACAAAAGATTCAATTTTGGGAGAATTTTCTCTCTAAATTCCCACTTTAAAAGTCTCCAAAATTGATGATAAAGTGCCCACAAAATATCCAAATTGTGATCCGAATTTTGCCTAATATTGTGCAGGATTGATACCAACTGATCACTACTATTTATTGGTATTTCCGGAAAAGTAGCTAAAAACATATTTTTAGTATATTTCCAACCTGTGTAAGTAAAAAGCCATAACCATACCCTATATGTTTGAAACAGACCCCATTTCTCAAAAACGATTTCATTCTTTTTTTTTTTTTGCACTCAATGAGAATCTTGTATTTCATAAAAATCAGGTGCAATATAGTCTTTGCGTAAAGGCCACCCAATCCAACTTTCTGGCATCAATATACATTTTAGACATGGATGACTTTCATAAAATATTCCCAACATATCATAAGATTCCCGTTCCTGGAAATTAGCACCTTTCCAAATACGTAGAACAGACGGGATTCTGGGATCTTCCCTTGGGACAAATACTTTTATACACACCTCTTCGGGTTTATCTGCATTATCGTTTATTTTCGTAAGATGATATACACTAGCTAAGGAACCCCCTGGTGCTACATCATAAGCACACTGAGAACGAAGATAATTAAAACCATAAACATATAGAGCAACGGCTATAGAGACCCAATCCTCGGCTTTGATCTGTAATGTTTTTGTGCCTTGGTAATCAAAACCCAAAGGTCTATGAGCTAACTTATGCTTGGCTAGCCAAGCAGATAATCAACCTTGCATTTGATTACTATTTATTGTCAAAGTATCTGTATAAGGATTTGACATTTCTAATGGAATTTTTCAAATTTATTTTTTATTTCCTGCTCGTTACTTTTTACTAACGATTATTCATTCGCCAGCAACCTCTCGTATTTTCTTCAAATTTTTAAAAGGGTATGATATCTCTGAAATGGGTTCAGATGTTTTGGGAGTTATTTCTAAAGTCGACTCAAACCGAGATTCATAAGATTGATGAAAAAACTTCTCCTCCTTATTTTCAATAAGAATACTGGATCCAAAATGAAACCTATGTTTTCTAGTGAAATACCTCTTTCCTTGTTGAAACTCGTTTCTATCTTCAGATATTTCTTGAGCTATTTTTTCATGAAGTTTTATTATAGCATCTTTAATAGCTTCTGGTTTAGGAGGGCAACCCGGCAAATAGATATCCACAGGAATTAACTTATCTATTCCGCGAACGGTACTATAAGAATCTGTACTAAACATTCCTCCTATAATAGTACAGGCTCCCATAGCAATTACATATTTTGGTTCAGGCATTTGTTCATATAATCTCACTAAAGAAGGAGCCATTTTCATGGTCACGGTTCCAGCTGTTATAAGTAAGTCAGCTTGCCTAGGACTGGATCTTGGCACCAAACCGTAACGATCAAAGTCGAATCGCGAACCTATTAATGAAGCAAATTCGATAAAACAACAACTAGTACCATAAAGGAGCGGCCATAGACTAGAGAGTCTCGCCCAATTGGACAGATCGTTTAGAGTAGTGGAAATCACTGAATTTGAAGTTGTTTGATCAAGCAAAGATGATTCTATAGGATTTATCGCCGGCTTTAGATTTAGATAATTTTCTACTCACCTTTTATTATTCCAAAATTTGGGAGTTAAGACCATTCCAATGCTCCTTTTCTCAATGCATAAACTAAACCAACAATTAAGATAATCACGAAAATAAAAGCTTCTATAAATGTAAATAGACCCAAAATATCAAAACTCATGGCCCACGGATAGAGGAAGACTATTTCCACATCAAAAACAATGAAAACTAAAGCAAACATATAATAACAAATTCTAAATTGGATCCAGGTATCTCCCATTGGTTCTATACCTGATTCATAACTAGTGGCTTTCTCCGCCCCTTTACTTATTGGAGCCAAACTTCTTGAAATTGAGAATGCCAGAATCGGAATGGGATGTCATTATAATGAGTCATTTGGATGATTTCATTTGTAAACCATTTCATGTGACATGTGGATTCATGCTTAAACACATGATAATGCATTTGAGTGCTTGATGGTTCGAGGGTATTCATTGTAATTCCATGTGTGCTTTGTATTGCTTTATGGTTGGTTAATATGATGGAATATGGATACTTTGGGAGGCTGGGTTTTCTTTTATGATGGTTTTCTCATGGTATATCTTGTGTTACCTTGTGGGCTTGTCTATCTGATCTTTGCATTATGACGATTTTGTAAGCTTGTATGCATGCTTTTCTCTCATACATGTTATGTAGGAAATGGTTTAAATGATTATGAGTTTAGAGCATTATTTCTTAACATATGGTTCATTACTAAATTGAACCACAACAAGCCTAAGAAACATAATGAATTCCAATTATAATAATGGAGAGACAAAATAAAAGAAAATCAAAATCATAATACAAATATACAATATGCAAACATTGCTTTAGCCTCCATTGCTCTTCTCACTTTCTATGCTTGGAAGTGTTGTTGCTCTCAAAATCTGTAGCACTTTATCACAATGTGGGAACAAGAAAGCTCAAAGGCTATGGTTGTTTATGATAGATGATCAAGAAAATCTCAAAGGTTGTGGTTGTTTACGATACATGATCAAGGTTGCATTTAATTAATGACTTTATAATTCTTGAGAAATTATTATATGTTATAGTTCATATGAGTTATTTTATATTAATTATTTACATTTACTTTAGTAACATTATACCTTGTAAATGATCTCAACGTTCATATTTAATCTTTTAATTCCACTAATAATATTTAATTAACTTTCTCCTGATTTGTTTTAAGGTTTCAGGTTCCTTTCAAAAACCTGTTTTTACTTAATCAAAACTTTGGGAGAAAAGTGTCATCATAGGTTTAGTCATATGGTTTTACTTTACCGCTAGTTGTATTTGTGCGAGATTTTTTCTATAAAAGCAAGCACATGTTTAGTGGTTAAGGTTGGTTGGTGGTTTGGGCTGTCGTTACATTTGGGATGTCATTATATTGAGCCCTTTGGAGGATTGCATTTACAAAGCATGGCATGGGATGTGTGGATTCATGCTTAGACACATGATAATGTATTTGAGTGCTTGATGGTTTGAGGGTATTCATTGTAATTACGTGAGTGCTTTGCATTGCTTTATGATTGGTTAATATGATGGAGTATGGATACTTTGGGAGGCTGGGTTTTCCCAAGGTATATCTTGAGTTATTTTGTGGGCTTGTCTATTTGATCTTTGCATTATGATGATTTTGTAAGCTTGTATGCACACTTTTCTCTCATCCAGATTATGTAGGAAATGATTTAAATGATTATGGGTTTAAAGCATTATTTCTTAATACATGATTTAATACATAGTTTAATACTAAGTTGAACCACAACAAGCCTAAGAAGCACAATGAATTCCAATCATAACAATGGAGAGATGAAATAAAAGAAAATCAAAATCATAATACAAATATTACCTTATGCAAAAATTACTTTAGCCTCCATTGCTCTTCAAACTTCCTATGCTTAGAAGTGTTGTCACTCTCAAAATATGTAACACTTTATTACAACATGGGCACAAGAAAGTGTTGCAAAGTGTGCGCCCTTGGTCTCCTTGTGTTGTGCAGTGCAATGCTTAGGTTTTTGACATGGCTTAACCACCTCTTGTAGATTCTATAAGTCTAGTGGTTGTATCGAGCATTAATAGGTCGATCTTTTGTTGCAACAACAACCACACTTGTAACAAGTGGTATCAGAGCTTGGTCATAGTTTCAAACCCCTCGCTTACGCTAGGGAGGATTGTTGCAAGGTGTGAACCCTTGGTCTCCTTGTGATGTGCAGCCTAGCTCTTGGGTTTGTGTCATGGCTTAACCACCTCCTGTAGATTCTATAAGTCTAGTGGTTGTATTGGGCATTAACAGGTCAATCTTTGGGTGCAATGACAATTGCACTTGTAATAGAAAGATCAAAGGTTGTGGTTATTTGTGAAAGATAATCAAGGTTGCATTTATAGATTTTCTAAATATTGACCAATGGTTAAGATCCGATTAGGAAGATTGAAGATCAATGGTTAAGATTTGTTGAGAGGAATTTATTAGGAGTTAACTAATTTTGTGATTGGAATTGATTAATCAGTTGAAGTGGATTTATTGATTGAAGAACTCGAAGGGAGTGTTAGTTAAGAGGTGAGGTTAATTCATATTTAAATAATTAAAATTATTTAAACATGTGCATAATAAGAAATAAATAAATAAAACAAATATTTTTTAGGAGAAATAAAGGAAAATGAACAATTAAATAAATTAGAGAATTTATTTAATTATAGGATACTTTTAGTTAGCTAATTGGATAATTAATTTAATTATTTAATAATGGGAAAATGATAGAAAAATATTTAATTAAATAATTAATATTATTTAATTAATGTGCATGATTGAAGAAAATTAGAATAATTAAAAAATAAATTTGTTTAATTATTTATGCAAGAGGAGATTAATTAAATAATAAAAATTACTTAATTAATAGTAGAAAATGTTAAAATAATTAAATTATTAAAACTATTTAATTATCAATGAGGGGAGGGAAATTTGGATTTTTGAATTTGAAATAGAACAATGACAATAATTTAGTTAAATAGTTAAAATTATTTAATTAATCAAGAGAAAAATTATTTAATTATCAATAAGGGGAGGGAAATTTGAATTTTTTAATTGGAAATAGAAGAATGACATTAATTTAATTAAGTAAGAAGAAAATTAGTCAAATGTCATTTGCAACATCCAATTCCAGGTGCCTACACATTCATAAGGGGTGATGGGTTCAACTAGTAACTATAAAGGTGTGTTGTGAATATAATTAATTTCTCCACATGCAGATGTCTAGAATGAGATAATTAATGGTATGAGAAGTGGACAAATGAGTGACCTATTGGATTCTCCAAATATGTACTTGGAAAAGGCAGCATGTGTCTCTTAGTATTTTGATATTTATCACATTTGATGTAATGTTTATCTTTCATGTTTGGGCACCCAAGTTGGAGGGAAAGTATTGGATCCAAAACAAATGTCCTTTTTCATTTCATGGAGGAAATAGAAGGGTTGGGAATATTAAGAATGAAGAGTCTTCTTTGGATGCCTCATTTGGTGGTTTTGGAGCTCTTTTCATTCTATAGAAACAACTCTTTAGATGTAGAAAGTAGGGAGCAATAGCCAAATATAGAGTTACTCTATAGAAACAAGGATAAGTGGAGACACAAGGAGGTTGTTAATAGGTACGCATGTGTTGTCATGTTAAAGGAAAAGAGGAGAAAAAAAGTGAATGTATTGTAATAATATTTATTTACATTGATTATGTATACTTGGCCTCTCTTCTTGGTGAAAATTTTCCCTACAAGGGTTTCTCCACATAAATCTTATACTATGTGATGATTTCATGTTATTTATTTTTACCTCGTTGGTACTATATTATGGTGATATTACGTATGATTTATTGTTGTTATAAGTTTTTTGTATTAAGTATCATATAATCACAAAGCTCATTTTTTTTCATTCGAGCATCCACGTTACAAACTTATTACAAATACCAACTCCTTTCGAGCAAACTTATTACAAATACTAGCTCCTTTCGAGCACCAAACTAGAAACAACAATTGGAAGACCAAGGGTCATAACTTAGAAATCCACTTTAAACAATGAGACAAATACAACCAATGGAAGACCAAGAGTCACAACTTAGAATTCTACACAAAGGTGTCCCTCATGGGAGTTGAACTTGGGTCTCCACATTGAGAACTCAATGCTTTAACCAACTAAGCTCAACCTCTTGGACATTGATATTATAAGTTCACATAAATTAGTGTTAATATATATGTTTTGAAGACTAATTTGTACCATCATAAAGACAAAGGATCTAAGCATGGTATTTTCACATTAAGACAACTTAATTTTTAGATTTGCATATAAGTTTCATATTTTCATGTTGTAGTATTTCAATCTTTGTATATGATCTTTTGATTGGTTTATTGTATAGAGATTGAATTTCACAACCTTTTGTATTAAGAACATGCATATTTCTCAATAAATCTTGATTGAATAATTTCATTTTCAAAGATGATTTATTTCCCGTTTAGTTTTGTTGGTTGACAATTTTGTACACCTGGGAAGGCATGCAAAATTATGGTTTCAGCCACAGCGTGTGTATTAAAAACTCTCCTAATTCTAAGGGAAGACTCCCCCTTTCTTACTTCTTCTAACTATTACAAATTAACTATAACCTATAAATAATAATTTAACTTGGGTGGGACAACATCCTTTTCTCTTTTTTATAAAGATGATATTCTTTTCTCTTTTTTCAGAAAAGAAACTACAACTTAGAGTAACAAATTTAGAAACTTTCAATAAATTTTAATGTAATTATAAAAGTGCTTATACAATAAGAAGTGAAGTTTCCATAAAAGTACAAAGTCTTTCATTGCTTCCCCAAGATTGGAAACTAAAAACAAAAGCCCAAAGTCTTCAACTCTTCTACTATCCTATAGACCTTCTCAAATGATTATTATGGTAACAACGTACAACATACATCAACTCAACGTTTGTCAATGTAATGCAATCATAAACTGTTATGAACAAGAACAATTACAAGCACAAAGTCTTGTAGCTTCTTCTTAGCATTAACACTTAACTATGCTAATTTAACCCTCAATATTTGCAGCACAAAAGTCAACAAGAAATCAGATTAAAGCTCTTTCCAACAACCTTACTAGAATCTCAAGTATATACAAAAAAATATATCACTGTAACATAAGAATACAATGAATATATGAACAAGGTATCAACACAAATTTTGAAAACTCAAGTGTTCTCCTTATATTGCTTGAGAGTCAAATTTACAAGTATAAAACACAAAGTCTTTATCGTTGTAGATTTCTACAGAGTTTTTCTTTCTTGCCAAAAAGATCCTTTCTACCTAGAGCACCCTCCAATATATAAGAGAGGGGCTAAGAGAAAAAAGTGGGAGAAGTCCAATGAACTAAGACTTATTCCTCAACTAACTATGACTTATTCCAAATTATAGTCCTATTGTCTTTCAACTTGTAATTTGTTTACATGTAATTACAAGTTACAAGAATATAAGTAATGTGACTACTTGCAATTACAATTTTTGGTATACACGTAATTTGTCAAAGGGAAATTACAAATGCATAATTGAAACTAATCGAAGTGTCTGAGACATGACTCTATTTACATCATCCCCTATCTAAGAGGTCTTCATGTTGCTGGTACTCAAAGTATTCAAGATCAGTGAGGGTATTTATCCAGGAACATCAACTTGCATCATTTGACCGTGAATGGTAATGACAACGACCTTATGAAGATCAACCACTGAACTTGAAGATAATAAACATTCTTTATTGGCCACTACGATAGTGAAAGTCATTTATTTTTATTTCATAGCGCTTCTATAATGCATTGTAATAATGTATTCCTCTATTGCATTTCATTTGTCAAGTTCACTCTTATTGTGGCATTGACCTCCATATTTAGTAAATGAAATAAAATATTCCCAATGGTGAGACTAGGATTGCCATCCCTGATTTTAGATCTAGGACTTGACTTGGCCATTTTTCTTTGCTTCATGGTTCATGATATTTTGGCCCTCTCTGTGCATATGACAATGTACTCTTTTCATTTTACTTCACTACTATCATCAGCATATGAAAGCACTATGGTGCAAGAGCACCTAAGGGTTGAAATGCCTTTAACCAATTTTGGCTTGTGAGACCTTCCAGTGGTCATGTTGTTGGTATTTTGGTATGGTTTTGTCATTGATGTCAACACCTACTAAAATACTAGCACTTTGGAGATCTAGCAGCATTCACCGGCAAGCAAGTAACTATTGCACAGTTACTGGTATATGGTTCACCGACATGATATAAGATCACCGACACTTGAAATGATATGGAAGACACTTGGTAATATCGAAGACATTGTGTGGACATCTTATCTTAATGAATTAATCATTGGTATATTCATATTTGCATATTTTCTTTTACCAACAAATAGGTCCAGGGTTACCTAGGGTTACACCGACAAGTTTATCTTTTCCAGATCAGCATGGCACGCTATGGAAATGATTAATTATTGTTGTAAATACATTAAGCCGACATGTTCAATCGGTTATTGCATCGAATATTATATTATTTGTAAAATGTTTTTATTGTAATATCTTGTAGAGCCGACCTACTAAAATTGGTCTTAGGTTATGGTATAAAGGTAAGATCTTATTTGTAAGATCAAGTGTGGAATGCAAAAAAGAATTGTGTGAAGGTATATGCGAGATTAAGCAGTGCAATACACACAAACATCATTTGAAGGTGAAGCTAGGTTTTTGTGAAAGCATATCAGCATTACACCAGTACTAAATCTAGCATATGAAGATGCTATTTTGTGTAGTACATTCTTATTGGATTTGACCATCCAACTGTAGTCAGTGTGACTCCTTTTTTGTGATTGAGCAGTGAGCTCTAGGTTGTTGGCCTTTCTGCATGTGCAGACCCCATTTATGTACACTTACTATCTGCAGTAGTATCATCTGATTGTGGGTAAGGTTTCCCATCGTGGTTTTTCCCCTTACAAGGTTTCCACGTACAAATATTGGTGTCATGTGTTGTGGATGACTTTGTGTTTATGTTTCATGCATTAATCTTTACCAGTATAGCAATGAACTGTTAAAACTGTCTACCGGCATACTTAACTGGTTTACCGATATTAAGCATTAAGTTGGTTAAGTTGTTTTTGGTTTGAATTTATTAGACAACTAATTCACCCCCCCCCCCCCCCCTCTCAGTTGTCTCCGAGACCTAACAATTGGTATCAGAGCTTAGTCCTCTTTTGCAGAAGTTTAACAGCTTGAGGAGATCCAATGTCTACTAATTATTTCAGGAAGGACAGTCCTAAACTTGATGGAACCAACTATGGTATATGGAAGATCAGAATGAAGACACATCTAAATTGCATTGGTAAAGACGTTTGGGAAGTTACAAAGAAAGGTTACACTGCTATTGTACCTGGTCAGTCCAGTCCAACTACCTTGGCTAAAGATGAGGAAAATGATTGCAAAGCATGAGAAGCACTTTTGAGCGCATTATCAGATCAACAAATCATGGGATTATCAGATAGGTCTACTGCTAAAGCTATTTGGAATCATTTGGAAATATTGAATGAAGGAGATTCCACAGTCAAAATTGCAAAACTTGAAAGCTTCTAGGTTAGGTATGAACATCTGAAAATGGAAGAAGATGAAAGGATTTTTGCTTTTATGGAAAAAGTAAATGAAATTGTTTTGGGTATTAAATGTTGTGGAGGAACCTTAAATGAGGATGAGATTGTTTCAAAAGTTTTAAGAGGATTGCCACCAACATATAAAATGAAGGTTACTACTATAAATGAGTTAAGAACAATGCCTAATACATCAGTAACTAGGGATACATTGATTGGGAAACTTTCAGCTTTTGAAATTGAAGAATTTAGTCCTATTGCTACTATTAAGATAGATTTAGCCTTTAAAGCATCAACATCATCTGCTCCATCATTTGACAAATCTGACTGGAAAGCCTTTTATGCAAGAGAACTTGAAGAAAGCGGGAAAGAAAATGAAGAACTTGAAGAACTTGAAGCACTATTTGCAAGGAAAATGCCTAAAGGTCCAATTGAAAGTAAATATGAAGGTAAAGCACCCTTTAAATGTTTTAACTACAATAAGATTGGTCATATGGCTTTGAGATGCCCTGATAGACATGCTAGACTAAGAGAAGAAGCTAGAAGAACATACAAGCCTAATCCTGAATATCAGAGATACAGGTTTAAGAAGAACAAAGATAAATCTTGTTACATTGTTGATGAAGGTGTGACTGATGATTCTAATGAGGATCCAATAGACAATGGATGAGTTTTTGTTGCTATAACAGAAGATCAACCAGCACCTACTGTTCAACCGATAGAACAAGCCCTAGCAGCTAAAGTTGAAGTAAAGGACGAATGGATCATTGACTCAGGATGCTCACATCATATGATAGGAGACAAAGGTAAGTTCTTGAACTTTCAAGAATACAATGGAGGTTTAGTAAGATTTGGAGATGACAAAGCCTGTTCAATCAAAGGTAAGGGTACAATATCTCTTGATGGTAAGCATAACACTGACAATGTTTACTATGTTGAAGGATTAAAGCATAATCTTTTAAGTGTTGGTCAATTAGTTGAGAAAGGATTTCGATTACAATTTAAAAATGGAAAATGCAAAATCATGAATAGAACTGGTTTGGAAATTGCAAACGGTAATCAGACTAGAGGTAATATCTTTCATTGAATAACAGTGAAAAGACATGCTTGATTGCACATATAGATGAAAGTTGGTTATGGCATAAGAGACTTTGTCATGTAAACTTTGATTGCATGGTAAAGATCAATACCACTAAGGCAGTTAGAGATCTACCTAAAATTGTCAAACCTCATAATACAATATGTAAGGAATGTCAATTTGGAAAACAAGTTAGAGCTAGTTTCAAAAGTATTCCAGAAAAATCCAATAATGCTCTTGATTTGATTCACACTAATTTATGTGGTCCAGCTCGAACTAAAAGCTTACAAGGTGATAGATATTTCATGCTAATCATTGATGACTATTCTAGAATGTGTTGGGTGACTTTTCTCAGAGAAAAATTAGAAGCACTTGGAAAGTTCAAACTATTCAACGCAATGGTTGAAAATGAAACCAGTAAGAAAATCAAATGCTTAAGATCAGATCAAGGAGGAGAATTCACATCTAAGGACTTTAATACATTCTATGAAGTGAATGTAATCAGAAGACAACTATCAGCACCTCGGACACCACATCAAAATGGAGTTGTTGAAAGGAAAAACATAACTATCTTGGATGCAGCAAGAAGTATGTTATCAGAAGCAAATTTACCACATGTGTATTGGAGAGAAGCAGTCAACACAATAGTCTATACATTCAACAAAGTTCACATCAAAGGTGAAACCAGTAAGACCCCTCATGAACTATGGTTTGGTAATACTCCCTCTTAAATATTTCAGAATTTTTGGAAGTAAATGTTATATTAGAAGAGATGAGTATATTGGCAAATTTGATCCTAGAAGTGATGAAGGAATATTTCTTGGTTATTCATCTAAGAGCAAGGCATATAGATGTTTTAACAAGAGATTGCAGAAAATTGTTGAGAATACAAATGTAAAAATTGATGAACAATTCAAAGGAACTTCAAGGTATATAGACTTTGAACCGGCAACAAAAATTGTGACAAATGAACCTACACTAAATCCATCGGTACAGAATGAAGATCCAGTTACCCCGGTACCATCTGAGGATTCCACGATAATTGAAGAACAACAACAAACAAAGACACCCCGGTATGTAAGATTGAATCATTCTGAAGATCAGATAATTGGAAATAAATTTAAAGGAGTTGTGACAAGAGGAAGATTGGCAAATGAAGAGGTATGTCTTATTTCTCAAATTGAACCATCATCTGTTAATGAGGCATGTGAAGATAAATTTTAGATTAAAGCTATGGAAGAAGAATTAGAATGAATTGAGAAAAATAACACTTGGACATTAGTTCCTCGGCCTAAACATAAAAATGTAATTGGAACCAAATGGGTATTCAGAAGCAAACTTAATGAAGATGGTAAGGTTGTCAGAAATAAAGCAAGACTAGTGTGTAAGGGATATTCTTAGTGAAGAGGGGAAAACAGATTTGAAAGGTAAACTGATCAAAACATAATGAAATAAACATGCAGAATGCTAAAATATCATTAAAAGACCATTTCACCTTGTTATTTTACCTTCTCCTTCGGATTGAGCTTGATGAAGTGAAGGCGCCCCTTGATAATGCTCCACTTGATGTGCTCCTTTGATTGCTAGATGTTTGATTGCTAGATGTGGATGACTCTCCAATATTGTGCACAAATGATTAGGATGAATGATAAGGATGAGATGATCAAGTTGCCAAGATGATTTCCTGGGCTCAAAAGGGCAGCATAAGCTTACTGGATTTCAAGATGTTTTTGAATGAAGGGATGGAACCCTATTTTATAGGAAGAGGAGAGGAAAACGGATGGCTAGGATGAATTCAAGATGAAGGGCTAAGATTTACTTGTGAGCTCACACAAGCTCCAAGAGAGGGTGTGGAGACCAAGAAATATGCCCTAAAGGCATTTCGTATCTCCACACTCTACAAGATGCATTGGAGGAATTAAAAATTCTCCAAAAATGAATATTATGGGGATTAGAAGAATAAAAAGGAATTAAAAATTCCTCGGGAGAGGGAAATGCCTAGAGGAATGTGAGATTTCGAAAATCTTATATTCATCTAGAAAAAGAGCATTTAAAGCTAGTGGTTGGATGAAAGGACAAAGAGTTGACTTTGTGGCTAATCATGATGATTAGCCATTAACGACTCGTTAGGAGGGGGATTAGAGGAAATGCTAGGTGGGATTTATATTTGTAGGAGAATTTGACTAGGAGAGAGAATGAGTGGAGAGAATAAAAAATTAGAAGAATAATGTTAAGTGAGTTTAGGGAGTTTTTAGAAGAATTTATTAGGTTAATGATGAATTAAGAAGATGATTTGTAGGAATCATGTAGGTTAACTAATTAATTGAAATTAATTAGCTAAGAGGAAGATTTGTGAGAATTTGATTTTCTAGAAGAATAAAGAAAGGGATTGATTTATTAAATAAATCATATGCTATAGTGACAATATTAATTATATTTAATTAATATTGAGAAGAATTTTAATTAACATAATTAATTAATTAATTATGTGAGGAATTAAAAATATTCAAAATAATTATTTTTAAGTGTCTACATTTTGCCCCTCTTTGAAGCGAGGTGTGATGATGCATTGATTCAAAGAATAATCTTGTTTTGATGTTGATATTGGTTTGATAGGATGCCCCAGCTCTTGATTGATAGATTACTGTATGGTGATGCCCCCTCGGGAGATCAATTGAGGTATTTGATCTTTGGAGTTTTGCGAAATTGATATCCCGATAGATTTGATTTGATTCAATTGATAAGATCTAGATTTAGTCTGGTTTCAAGAAGAATTTATCTTGTATAAGACAAAGATGATCAAAGTGTCTGGTTTCAAGAAGGATCCATCCTGTATAAGACATGATTGATCACAACGTCTAGTTTCAGGAAGGATTCATCCTGTATAAGACATGATAAGAGCATCTGGTTTCAGGAAGGATCCATCCTGTATAAGCCATGATTGATCACAACGTCTAGTTTCAAGAAGGATTCATCCTGTATAAGACATGATCAATCACAACGAACGTCTGGTTTCAGGAAGGATTCATCCTATATAAGACATGATAAGAGCATCTGGTTTCAGGAAGGATTCATCCTGTATAAGACATGATAAGAGCGTCTGGTTTCAGGAAGGATTCATCCTGTATAAGACATGATTGATCACAACGTCTGGTTTCAGGAAGGATTCATCCTGTATAAGACATGATCAATCACAACAAACGTCTGGTTTCAGGAAGGATTCATCCTGTATAAGACATGATCAGAGCATCTGGTTTCAGGAAGGATTCATCCTGTATAAGACATGATCAGATCGTCTGGTTTCAGGAAGGATTCATCCTGTTTAAGACATGATCAGATCACAACATCTAGTTTCAAGAAGAATTCATCCTGTATAAGACATGATCAGATCACAACGTCTGGTTTCAGGAGGGATACATCCTATATAAGACATGAATCAGAATCATAATTGACTATGTGAGGAAAAAAAAAGAAAAATAGAGGAAGAAAAATTAGGGTGGAAGGGATAAATGAGGAAGATATATGAAGTAGTCATGAGGTATTTGGAAAGAAGAATAAGAGATGCAAGACCGCGGAGGAAAATGGGGGCAATTGAGAACTCCATGGGATTATTGAGTTTAGGATTTGATGGAATGATGGTGAGATTTTGTGCACAATAAATGTGGAGAGCCAACCTAGTTTGATGTTGCCCTGAGTGACTTGCACCACTGATTATAGAAATCAGGATGCCATGAGAAACCCAGGGCGTGGACTAACTCTGCAGACAAACGGGAATTTCTTACACACAACAATGCAAGTGTTAAGAAACACTAATACAAAGTTGTGGGTTCGTGCAAGGAAACCCTCAAACACACCGATACCTCTTGTACACGAGAAGGTAAGTGTTGATAAACACTAGTACCAGGTCGCCGGTTTATACAAGAAGGATCCAAAACATGCCATACTATGAAATATGCTCTAGTATGCACTTATCATAACATACCTAGATATGGAAGAACCCAGGCAGTCGTAAATAGTGGCAATCATAGGGCAAAAGATGCAAGCCTATATGAAAAGATCTAACAAGTCTCTTCCTTGCGACCAAATGATACCTCTTGCCAAGAGTAGAACTAGGATGGACTTGGGATTGTTTCTCAAGACTTCTTGAAGCTTATACAGAGGCATAAAAGCTCAGTTTCACTGGGACATTTCTTGTTCATGACTTAGGCGAAGACTCATCATCATACGCATGTTTTATTGGGAGGCGGAAAAGAAGGAATGTTGTGCATGGGTGGGCTAGATGGCAGATGATTTGTAGTATCGACATGATAGACAGTGGATCCGGTTATTTACCTTGGCGCCTACACAAAGGTTTTCACCAAGATACTTGCCCATAGCGCCATGAATTGTTTTTCTTTCTTTTTCTGATTTTTTCTTAATTTTTTTGTATCATAAGGTGCCTGTTTGCCAGGTTTGCACCAAAGTGACAATTTTTTCAGTATCTTTTTTTTTTCATTTTTTTATTTTTTTGACAATTTAAGACTTTCTAAGGACTAAGCATAAAACCTTTTGAGGTGCATGATATTCATCGGATCATCCAAAGGATCGCCTTCAAGAGTAGCCAACTGATAAGCTCCTGATCCATATTTCGCTTTGATTACATATGGTCCAAGCCAATTAGGCTCAAACTTACCTTTCTTTTCTCTTTCTTGTAGATTTTTCTGATTCTCCATGAGGACAAGATCACCAACTTGGAATTCTCGGGTTCTGATTTTTTTATGATAACTCATGCGTAGACGGTTTTGATATACCCAGAGATGATTCAAGGCCTTCAGGCACCTTTCATCTAACAATTCTAGCTCTTGTAAGCGGGCAATTCTGTATTCTTCCTCTGGTAGGATGTTTTGCAATGATACCCTTAGAGAGGGGATCTCAATCTCAAGGGGAAGGATAGCTTCGGAACCAAATACTAGGGAATAAGGAGTGGCACCTGTGGGGGTGCGGATGGAGGTGCAGTAGGCCCACAATGCAGGATGGATTTGGAGGTGCCAATCATGGCCCACTTCATTGATTGTCTTTTTGAGGATTTTTATTAGGGTTTTGTTAGAAGCCTCAGCTTGGCCATTGCCTTGGGGATAATATGGAGTGGAGAAGCGGTGTTGGATGTTGAATTTTTGGCAGAGTTCTTTGACATCCTAGTTTTTAAATTGTTTACCATTATCTGTGATGATAACTTTTGGGATGCCATATCGGCAGATTAGGTAGTTCAGGATGAATTTGGATATTTTCTTGCCGGTGGTGAAAGTAAGAGGGATAGCCTCTACCCACTTAGTGAAGTATTTGGTGGCAGTGATAATGAATTTATGTCCATTGGAAGATGAAGGGTGGATTTTCCCAATGAGATCGAGCCCCCACTGCGAGAAGGGCCATGGTGTAACGAATGGCTGCAATTCTTGTGACGGTGCATGAATCTTGTCACCATGCTACTGGCAAGGGATGCATTTCTTCACATAGTTGTATGCATCTTCTTCCATTTTAGGCCAATAGTATCCTGTTCTCAAAAGTTTTTTAGCCAATGTGAGTCCACTTGAGTGTGCCCCACAGATGCCCTCATGTACTTCGCGTAATGCCCATTCGGCTTCTTGTTTATCTAAACACCTTAGGAGGGAACCATCAAAATGCCTTTTGAACAAGGTGTCTGCAAGGATGGTGTAACCGGCACATCGGCGGATGAAAGTTTGTTGTTGGGTTTTGGTGAGATGTGGGGGAATGGTGTTGTCTTTGAGGAAAGCGAAGGTTTCTTGGTACCAAGGGGACTTTGGACCAACGAGAACACACACCATTTCAGATTCTGGTAGGTCGTATGCCGGTATAAACAATTGCTCGACCAAGAACTCGCACTTCTGACTGTGTGCTGGCATTTGAAGGAGGGAGCCAATGGTGGCCATTGCATCTGCAACCCTATTGTTTGTTCATGGAATTTGATCAAACTTGATTGCCGTGAAATGTTGCTTAAGATCTTCAACCATGGTATGGTAGGGAAGGAGTTTATCATCTTTTGTCTGGTATTCATCATTGACTTGTTTTATGACGAGCTGGGAATCGCCATAGACTTGTAATTCCTTTATTTTCCAGTGGATAGCCAAGCGTAAACCTATGATGAGGGCCTCGTATTCTGCTATGTTATTAGTACATGCAAAGGCTATCTTGTATGATTTGGGGATGCCATCTCCTTGAGGTGTGACCAATAATATTCCTGCCCCCGATCCATTTTGAGTGTAGGAGCCATTAAAATACAATTTCCATGTGGAGGATGTGGTAACAGTCATAATGAACTCATCTGGTAATTCTGTGAGAAGAGGATGGTCACCTGGAAGTGGAGCTTTAGCCAACTGATCTGCAATGACTTGTCCCTTGATTGCCTTTCTGTCCACATATTCAATGTCAAACTCGCTTAAGAGCATGACCCATTTGGTGGTTCTGCCAGTGAGAGCAGCTTTGGACAAGAGATATTTAAGTGGATCAATTTTAGCAATTAATTTTGTCTTATTATTTAGCATATAGTGTCGTAGTTTCTGTGTGCTGAACACTAATGCCAAACATGCTCTTTCAATAGGGGTGTAATTGAGTTCATATCCTACCAACGTCCGACTAATGTAGTAAATGGCGTGTTCCTTCCCTTGATCATCTATTTGCGCCAGTAATGCCCCCAATGCCACTGTAGTAGCACATATGTACAAAATTAGGGGTTTTCTAGGGGTAGGTGGCATCAAGACTAGAGGTGATGGTAGATATTCTTTTAATTTTTCAAAGGCCTTTTGACAGAGGCAATCCCATTCGAATTTTGTGTCTTTACGTAACAAATGTGCAAATGGATGGCACTTGTCGGCTAGCTGTGAAATGAAACTCCTGATAGACTGGAGTTTTCCTTGGAGACTGCGTAGTTGTCTGAGAGTTTTTGGTGGAGGCATTTCCATAATAGCTTTTACCTTTGCGGGATCAACCTCAATGCCTCTGCAAGAAACAATGAATCCTAGTAGTTTTCCCGATGTGACGCCAAACACACACTTTTTGGGATTTAGACGCAGCTTGTATTTTTCCAATCTTTCCAAGATCTATTTTAGAATTGGGATGTGCTCTTGTCTTGTCTTGGATTTTCCTAGCAGATCATCCACGTAGTCCTCCATAATTTTGTGTAAGAGGTCATGAAAAATTGTTGTCATTGCTCGTTGATATGTAGCTCCAGCATTTTTAAGGCCAAAAGGCATGACCCAGTAACAGAAAGTACCCCATGGTGTTGTGAATGTGATTTTATGCTGATCCTCATCTGCTATCCTGATTTGGTTGTATCCAGAAAACCCATCCAATAGCGATAGCATTTCATGTCCTGTTGTAAGATCCACAATCATATCTATGTTTGGGAGCGGGAAATTGTCTTTAGGACAAGCTATATTTAGATCTCGAAAATCTATGCAGATGCGGATGCCCCCAGCAAGTTTGTCGACAGGTACAATGTTGGAGACCCATTCAGCATAGTCTATGGGTTTGATAAATTCTACGTCTAACAACTTTTGAAGTTCTACCTTGACCAAGAGAGCAATATGCAGGTGCATTTTGCGGAGTTTTTGTTTTACAGGTTTTGCATCTGGGCGGACGGCGAGATTGTGAACCACCAAGGCAGGATCCAACCCCGGCATATCGGAATAGGACCATGCAAAATTGATTTTAACCTCAGTAAGGAAGTTGATGAAGTCTTGTTTCTTGATTTCGGTGAGGGATTTGGCAATGAGCACATTTTTCGGAATGACTTCAGTGCCCATGTTGATGCTGTTTGTTTCTTCTATCAACAAATTTGATTTGTCTTATGGAAGGTAACCAATGGTAGGGAGGTCAAATCCCTCATCGTCAAGTGCCTTTTCCAGGTTTTCACTTTCAGATACGCCCTTTGTTTTTATTTCTTGTTCATCCAAAGGCACCTCAGGGAGGTTTTCACCTAGGAAATCATATCTTTTTCTTTTATTATCTTTTTTGTGGATAAGGGCATTGACTTGACTACCAAAGTATCCCTTTTCATGTAGTTGAATACCCTCAATTCTATTACAATCTTCCATATTTTGCACTGTTAGGAGAGCAATGAGAGCATTATCGTCGGCGCAGATATCTAAAGTGGGTTTGTCTCATTGGCCCCAGTCAATGAGTTTAGGATGGACAAGATGTAGCTCATGTGAAGTGGGAGGGGTTACGGGGGTGATGGTATTGATGTAAGCATCGAAGAAGGTATCTTTCTCGTATTCATAAGGCATTTCGTGGAATTCCTCTTCGTCGGCGCTTTCGATATCTGAAGAAGGACTAGAAGGGTCACCGGCGATAGTAATCTTAGGCACCGGGGTGTACCCCAAGCCTCTGTTGTATCTCTAGGAGATAGGATTTATGGGTGCTTTTCTTCCTTTCTCCTCTGGTCCTAGACCGTGTCCTTTGTAACCCATTTTTTCAACTATGGCAAATGCTTTTGGGTACATTTCTTTGGATATTCTTGTTGGATCATCATCCTCTTCCCGGTACAGCCATGAAGAGATATCTACTTCGAGGTTCTCATTATCAAGTGGGCCCCATTGCTGGAAGGTGGTGTTTTGGCATTGCATGACTGGTTTCGGGTCTTTTTTTAGCTCTTTTGGTTTGCCAAATGACTTAGGAGAGAGAGGGAGGTTGCCTATTAATAAGACGTCCTCCAATTTGTATTCTCCACAGCCATTGTCAAGATCTTGATTTGATTATTTGGTTGGGATGATGTGGAGGCAACATTTGATGTGTCAGATGGAGGCGTTGGTGAAGGTCTATTTAGTGGGCAATGATACGGATGTTTCCCCTCTAATAGTTTGCAATATTGAAAAGGTTGGGGATCACCTTTGACAGTGATCACTTTTCAATTATAGGGGAATTTGATGCATTGGTGATAGGTGGAGGGTATGACCTACAAGGAATGAATCCATGGCCTCCCGAGGAGAATGTTGTAGGGGAGATCAAGATCGAGTACTTGGCAAGGGGTTTCAATTGTAATGGGGCCCACTTGAAGAGGTAAGGTGATCACGCCCTTTGAAATTATTTCCGCATCATCATATGCCTTTATTGTGATCCTTCTTGATGTGTCTATCAGATCCTCAGAAAGTCCCAATTGTTTTATTAATTTGTATGTACACAGATTAAGCCCGGATCCACCGTCTATCAGGATACATTTGACCTTATGCTTGTGGATGAGAGCTTCGATGTGCAAAGGTTTGTTATGGTCCTCCTCTGCGGGAGCATCTTGGGAGTTAAATACAATATGTTGCTGGGCAACAAGGTTTCCAATGAGGGTTTGAAATTGGGTGGTGTTGATGTTATCAGGAACGTGTGATTGGAGAAGGGCTTGTTCCAAAATTTCTTTATGGACCGGAGAAGTCTTGAGAAGTTCCAAAATGGAGATCTGTGCGGGTGTCTTCCCAAGTTGATCAAGGAGGTCATATCGGCGGGTGGAAGACATGGGTGGGGGGTTTGGTGGGGGAGGAACTCCTTGGATGGTGACTCTTCCTCGGTGTGTAGTTGCATTGCAGTCATTCTGGAAATGGGAGGTGGAAGGCGTGGCACCTTGAATGACTATTCTAGCTAGATTTGGTCTGCTTTGGGAAGAAGGAGGATTAACTCCTTGGATGGTTATGACATTGACATGATTGTCTGCAGGTTCAATGCGACTTACTAAAAAATCAAAACCGGTTACGTGATTAGCGTAGTCATAACCCATTGCGTTAGATGATGAGCCTTTTCCTTTATCATGCTTTGGGAAGGGTTCCTGGTACATTTTGAGTTTGTCATTGTTATTACCAGGTTTTGCATTTGCTACCTCAATCTCACCTCTATCAATGAGATCTTGTATGTAGATCTTCAGTTTCATACACTTTCGTGTATCATGTCCCTTGATACGATGGTATTCACAATACTCATTTTCATTATACCATCTTGGTTTAGGTTAATTGGGATCAAACGGGCGAGTGATTGGAAAAACCACTATACCTACTTGGACAAGTTTTTGAAACACCACTTCAATAGGTTCAGCAAGAGGAGTGAAATCTCTTGGAGTCTTGTTATTCGATCAGGGTGGTCATCCCTGGATTGAGACATTGTTGTGAGTTTTTTGAGATTGATTTGAATTGTTTTGATTGTTGAATTGATGAATATTGGTGGTGGATTTTGGGGGAGCAGCCACGGTTTGGACCCGCTTTACATCAGTTACACCATCATTGACCACGTTTTTATTTTTAGCCCAGAATTTTGGCTTGTCGTTATGATAAGAGGAAGAACTTTGTGATGACTTCTGGTAATGTTTCAAGGTTCCTTCCTCCAACAAGACACGTTCGAGGGCGAGGCCCTTATCGGTCAATTTTTGGAAGGATTTGATACATTGAGATATTAAAGGTCTTGAAAGTTCAGGCACCAAGTTCTTTTGAAATAGTTCAATTTGATGTTGTTCTGACATGTCCCACTGGAATTTTTTGATAAGATGTCGCCATCTTTGTAGGAAATTGGTGAAGGTTTCTCCAGGCCTTTGTTTTGTATTACATAGGTCCATCATAGAAACATCATTACCCATGTTGTATGCATAGTGGGCCACAAATTTTTCTGCCAAGTCTGGAAAAGAGACAATGGAACCTCGTGGTAAAGATAAGAACCATGCCAGGGCGTCTCCCGTGAGACTCTTAGGAAAGAGTTTGCGAAGATAAAGGACACTATAGGAGACTTCTTGGCATAAGATGTGGAATTCTCGGACATGGTCGCGGGGGTCTCCTTTGCCTTCATACTTGGTGAATTTAGGGATTTCAAATCCTGGGGGATATGGTGCAACTGATATAGATGGGTCGTAAGGACAAGGGCAAAACTCTTCGAATGAGTAAGCTTTCCTTTTATTAGTCTTTTCTTTCATTTTTTTGATGATATTCTTCATGTCTTGAATTTCCTTGATGAGGCCTTGTTGTGGACTTTGATATTGATGAATTGTATCTGCCCCAAGAATTGGATGAACTAAAGAAGGTGCACCACCACCAATATATTGATATGATGAGGAGGTGGGAACGTGGGATGTGATGATCGATGTCGCTGGGGTTCATGTGATAGTTCGTTGTGGTCCGCCAACTGTTGTGATGGGATTGAATGCGGTCTGGATAAAATTTGCGACATTGTTGGGAGAAAGGGAAGTTTGTGGAATAGAAATATGTGGTTGAATAGAAGGAGGTGGTATAGAAGTTTGTTGGAGAATGGATGAGATTGGATTTGATAGTGGTATGGATGGTAAGGAGGAAGAAGGAAGGATGGAGACCATGGTGGGAGGTGTCGTGGGTGGCATTGATTGGGCTTGGATGATTGATGGGGCTACAATTGATTGAGTTTGAATAGTAGGTGCAACACTTTGTGTGGGAGTGAGGTCTCCTTGTGGTTGTTGGACGAGAGCAGATCTATTAAATTTAGGTGGAAGTTGAGCTCCATGTTCAAGAAGAGTTTTTAGAAGTGCAATAGGATTGTGTTTAATAAACTTTTCTATCATCTCTTGGTTATAAGAATCCGCTAGGAAAGTTTGCACTTCCAGACAAAGTTCATCTTGGTTAACCATGTCAAGATTTTGGCTTTGATCACTTGGTTGCCCACTTTGTGTATGATCTTGCGTGGGATCTTCATACAAGACACCAATGTCTGGCATGCCATATTGTTGATCAGCCATCTTTTTCTTTTGGGATCGAGTTGCGACCATACACGATATTTGTGATGAAAAGACTTAGGAAAAATGTGATGAAATGACTTAGAAAATTTGTGATGGAAGGATTTTAGAAACTTGTGATGAAAGGACTTAAGAAATTTGAGGATGAAAGGACTTAAGAAATTTGTGATGAAAGGACTTAAGAAATTTGAGAATGAAAAGACTTAAGAAATTTGTGATGAAAGGACTTAAGAAATTTGAGGATGAAAGGACTTAAGAAATTTGTGGATGAAAGAACTTAAGAAATTTGTGATGAAAGGACTTAAGAAATTTGAGGATGAAAGGACTTAAGAAATTTGTGGATGAAAGAACTTAAGAAATTTGTGATGAAAGGACTTAAGAAATTTGAGGATGATTGATGAAGAAGGTATGGTAGTGATGGTTTAGAAGAAAACTTGATGACTAGGTTGTCTTTGGCATGAACATGAAGGATCTATTTAAATGGCAAGTTGTATGAAGGGATATGACCACCCTGAGTTGGACGATAGTAGGTGTTTCAAAGGACAAATTTGAGTGTTGATGTAGAGGATAAACTCTTAGCTTCTCTCTTTGGCTTATGAAAAATGGGACGGACAGAGTTTTGACGCAATTTTGGACTTGGCGTGGGTAATGACTTGGACAATTTGTTTGTGTCTTGACAAATATTTTTGCAAAGTGTTTGGGGATAGTTATGTGTTTTTAGTCTACTCTTGGCAAGTATGTATCAAACAAAGCAAACACAATGATTAAATGCATATTATCTCAAAGACACTCATGCTCATATACAACATTCTTAAGGCTGGCAAGGACAATAGTCATTGAATCCCAATTGGTTTCCCATCTACGCTTACCCATAGTGGACATTTAGATGCTTGACCCCACTAGCTCCCCTCCATGGCACTCACTTCTCGGGGCAGCCAAACATCAATTCCCATGAAAACTCCTCATGGCGAACTTTGTGTCTCTACTAAGGGCCGTAAGAATATGGGCCGCTTCAGAGGTCTGACCTCCTGCACCAATGACTAGAAGGTTTTTGGCCACTATGAACAAGGTGTTTAGTAAGTCTTCCCGTTAGGAGCTACCCTTCGAAGTTGCGCAAGCGCAATTGAGGCCTATAGCCCAACGAAGCACCAAGAACTTAGTAGTCACACAAGCATGATTGAGATCTCTAGGATCCTACTAAGCACCCAATGTGAGAGTGAACTCTCATATAGCCCCAACCATTAACCCTTTCGTAGTCAATGGCCTATTTATTATAGTGAGTTGGGAACCCCAGGTCCGGGTGTACTCACTTGGGTCGTTCCCCTCTTACCTTCTCAAAGAGAAAGTTGGGAGGGCAGGCCCGCTAGAGGTAAACACACAATCAAACAAGAAAAGGTTGGAGGGTCTAGATTTCTGATCGTCTAGTAAGACGAGAGCATACTTTCCTACCTTTACGCTTTTCTTAAAGACACATAAGACAATGGTTCATTCCATTTTAATTAATATCTAGGTGCCTAATTTAAATAAATGCACAATATTTGGTTGAATCAGCTAGGCAACCTGCAAAACCACTTGATTAGTAGTTTGAAAAATGGAGTCTTCAAAAAGCGTCCTGCAAAACAACTTGATTAGTAGTTTGGAAAAATAGTCTTCAACAAGCGTCCTGCAAAAATCAACAAAATGACAAAAATATTTATTTTTATTTTATTTTTTGGGAATGAATAGAAAAACATGAATAAAAACTTTTTTACTGATGACAAATGTGGATTTGAAGAAAGCTTTGATGGGTAAATGGGGTTTGACTAGGTTTTTACCACTTTCTAAGGGATAGGCAAGCGAAAAATGGGGATTTTGGAGGAGAGATGAAGGAATGAGAAAATTTGTCCAAGAGGGACAAAAAAACAAAAGTTGAAGACGAATAATATGGGAAAAATTTGGAGGTGATTGGATGAAAAGGGAAGAAGTTATGGCAAACCCTAAAAATAGAGAAATATGGGATTTTGGGCTTCAAAAAGTGGATTTTTGAGCTAAGGCCTCAAAGGAAGAAAATGTGGAAAATGGCAATATGGAGAATTTGGTGAAGTTTGAAGGGAAATGGAGTCAAGATAAAGAAGATATGGCAAAAAAAAGAAAAAAATAAATTTTGAACCCTAGATTTAATGGAACAGAAACCCTAAATTTAACTGAATAGAAACCCTAAATTTAACAAAACAAAAACCCTAAATTTTACAGAATAGAAACCCTAAATTTAACAAAACAGAAATCCTAGATTTAACATAGTAGACCGAAACCCTAGATTTAATAGAGCAAATTGTCGCACTAAACAGAATAAAATAAAAATGTCAAAGGTCTAGATTTCTGATTGTCTAGATAGACAAGAGCATACTCTCCTACTTTCACACTTTTCTACGGGCAGACAGATTATATTTAAACAGAGCAGATAACAGAAAATAAATAAATTAAATGCAAACTACAGTTAGCACCTAAAATTTTTAGACAAATTAACAGAGCAGACAGTAGCACTACACAGATAGAAAAGTGTCAAAGGTCCGGATTTCTGATTGTCTAGATAGACAAGAGCATACTCTCCTATTTTCACACTTTCCTATGGTCAGAGCATACAGTCGTACTAAACAGAATAGAAAAGTGAAAGGTCTGGATTTCTGATTATCTATATAGACAAGAGCATACTCTCCTACTTTCACACAAATTATACTAAAACAGAACAGACAACAAATCAAATAACAAATCAGATAACAGAGCTGTCGTGCTGCAACCGAAATAGAAACATAAAAAAAAAAGAAACAGAACAGAATAAGGAGGAGCTATCACCCAGAAATGCAAAGCCACGATTCTGGAACCTGTGAAAAAGATATATATATATTTTTTGCAATCGCGCTATTCTGGAACCTGCGTCTCACAACTCACAAAAACCTAAAAAAAAAAAAACATTAGTTCTCAGTGACGTGAGTCCCACTGGGCGTGCCAAAATGAAGAGGGGAAAACAGATTTGAAAGGTAAACTAATCAAAACATAATGAAATAAACATGCAAAATGCTAAAATATCATTAATAGACCATTTCACCTTGTTATTTTACCTTCTCCTTCAGATTGAGCTTGATGAAGTGAAGGCGCCCCTTGATAATGCTCCACTTGATGTGCTCCTTTGATTGCTGGATGTAGATGACTCTCCAATATTGTGCACAAATGATTAGGATGAATGATAAGGATGAGATGATCAAGTTACCAAGATGATTTCCTGGGCTCAAAAGGGCAGCATAAGCTTACTGGATTTCAAGATGTTTTTGAATGAAGGGATGGAACCCTATTTTATAGGAAGAGGAGAGGAAAATGGATGGCTAGGATGAATTCAAGATGAAGGGCTAAGATTTACTTGTGAGCTCACACAAGCTCCAAGAGAGGGTGTGGAGACCAAGAAATATGCCCTAAAGGCATTTCGTATCTCCACACTCTACAAGATGCATTAGAGGAATTAAAAATTCTCCAAAAATGAATATTATGGGGATTAGAAGAATAAAAAGGAATTAAAAATTCCTCGGGAGAGGGAAATGCCTAGAGGAATGTGAGATTTCAAAAATCTTATATTCATATAGAAAAAGAGCATTTAAAGCTAGTGGCCGGATGAAAGGACAAAGAGTTGACTTTGTGGCTAATCATGATGATTAGCCATTAACGACTCATTAGGAGGGGGATATGAGGAAATGTTAGGTGGGATTTATATTTGTAGGAGAATTTGACTAGGAGAGAGAATGAGTGGAGGGAATAAAAAATTAGAAGAATAATGTTAAGTGAGTTTAGGGAGTTTCTAGAAGAATTTATTAGGTTAATGATGAAGTAAGAAGATGATTGTAGGAATCATGTAGGTTAACTAATTAATTGAAATTAATTAGCTAAGAGGAAGATTTGTGAGAATTTGATTTTTTAGAAGAATAAAGAAAGGGATTGATTTATTAAATAAATCATATGCTATAGTGACAATATTAATTATATTTAATTAATATTAAGAAGAATTTTAATTAACATAATTAATTAATTAATTAATTATGTGAGGAATTAAAAATAATCAAAATAATTATTTTTAAGTGTCTACACTTAGAAAGAAGGAGTTGATTACAATGAAACCTTTGCACCGATAGCTAGAATTGAGGCAGTCATATTATTCTTGGCTTTTGCAGCACACAAGAACTACAAAATTTATCAAATGGATATTAAATGTGCATTTTTGAATGGAGATCTTGAAGAGGAAGTATACATTGAACAACCTAATGGATTTTCTTTGACAGATGACAATGATATGGTTTGCAGGTTAAGGAAAGCTCTGTATGGATTAAAACAAGCTCCAAGAGCTTGGTATGCAAGATTGAATAAGTATCTTTTAAAGATTGGTTTTACTAAAGGAAATGCAGACAACAATTTATATTACAAAATAACTAATGATGACATCTTGATTATTTTAGTATTTGTTAATGATATAATCTTTGGAGGAGAAGATGGTTTATGTAAGGATTTTTCTACTAAAATGCAGCAAGAATTTGAAATGTCTATGATTGGAGAAATAAAATTATTTTTAGGATTGCAGATTTCACAAACTGATAAAGGTATATTCTTGAGTCAATCCAAATACTTGAAAGAGTTACTAAAGAAATTTGGGATGGAGAACTTTAAACCGGTAAGCACACCTATGACTACAAATGACAAATTATCTCAAAGGGATGAATCTACACCTGTTAATCCAACTAGATACAAATCTATGATAGGAGGTTTACTGTATTTAACACAAACCAGACCTGATATTATGAATGCAGTATGTATTATTTCTAGATTTTAAAGTAATCTTAGAGAAAATCATGAATCAACAGTAAAAAGGATTTTCCGGTACTTACAAGGCATTATAAATCTTGGATTATGGTATCCTAGAGATGAAAACTTTGAATTATGTGCATACACAGATGCAAATTGGGCAGGAGATGTGGATGATAGAAAAAGCACCACCGACGGAGCATTCTTTCTTGGAAACAAACTAGTTTCTTGGTTGAGTAAGAAACAAAGTTGTACATCTTTATCAACAATAGAATCAGAATATGTTGCAACAGCAACTAACTGTACACAGGTACTATGGCTTAAGCAAATGTTAAAAGACATAAAGGTAAAATGCAAGGAACCTATTACCATATATTGTGATAACATTGCAACAATTGATATATCTAAGAATCCAGTACTACATTCTAAAATAAAACATGTTCCTATCAAACTGAATTTTCTAAGAGAAAAAGTTGAAGAAAAGGAGATAAAACTGGTTTATGTGAATACTAAAGAACAACTTATAGATATTTTCACAAAACCTTTGCCTAAGGAGACTTTTGAATATCTCAGAGATCATCTTGGAGTCATACCACCACCGGTAGAGACTTAGACAGTTGATGATTGTCATCAACCGACAGAATTAAAAGACAAATATTTTACTCTGGTCTTTGATGAGGAAGCTACTTCTTAGGGGGAGTAGTTGGTATATTAAATTGATTGGTATTTTGTATATGAACTTGGTTTTATTATAACTTTGGCATTTGATGTCAAAGAGGGAGAGATATCTATGGAAAAACACATTATCTTTTGGAGAGATTGGTATGGAAACTTTGGATAGCACATGTTGCTCCCAGAAGGAGAGATTGTTGTTTGGGAGAGACTATTACTCTCTGTATTTTGGTTATGATCTTTTTGGAGATTTTTCATTTTTAGCATTTCTGTTTTGGCACTTTGATGGTTTTTCCATCTTGTGTTGCAATCAATGCCAAAGGGGGAGATTGTTGGTATTTTGGTATGGTTTTGTCATTGATGTCAACACCTACTAAAACACTAGCACTTTGGAGATCCAACAACATTCACCAACAAGCAAGTAACTATTGCACAGTTACTGGTATATGGTTCACCGACAGGATATAATGATCACCGACACTTGAAATGATATGGAAGACACTTGGTAATATTGAAGACATCATGTGGACATCTTATCTTAATGAATTAATCATTGGTATATTCATATTTGCATATTTACTTTTACCGGCAAATAGGTCCAGGGTTACCTAGGGTTACACCGACATGTTTATCATTTCCAGATCAGCATGGCACACTATGGAAATGATTAATTATTGTTGTAAATGCATTAAGTCGACATGTTCAATCGGTTATTGCATCAGATATTATATTATTTGTAATATGTTTTTATTGTAATATCTTGTAGAGCCGACCTACTAAAATCGGTCTTAGGTTATGGTATAAAGATAAGATCTTATTTGTAAGATCAAGTGTGGAATGCGAAAAAGAATTGTGTGAAGGTATATGCGAGATTAAGAAGTGCAATACATGCAGACATCATTTGAAGGTGAAGCTAGGTTTTTCTGAAAGCATATCAGCATTACACCGGTACTGAATCCAGCATATGAAGATGCTATTTTGTGCAGTACATTCTTATTGGATTTAACCATCCAACTGTAGTCAATGTGACTCCCTTTTTGTGATTGAGCAGTGAGCTCTAGGCTGTTGGCCTTTTTGCATGTGCAGACCCCATTTATGTACACTTACTATCTGTAGTAGTATCATCTGATCGTGGGTAAGGTTTCCCACCATGGTTTTTCCCCTTACAGGGTTTCCACGTACAAATATTGGTGTCATGTGTTGTGGATGAATTTGTGTTTATGTTTCATGCATTAATCTTTACCAGTATAGCAATTAACTGTTAAAACTATCTACCGACATACTTAACTGGTTTACCGGTATTAAGCATTAAGTTAGTTAAGTTGTTTTTGGTTTGAATTTATTAGACAACTGATTCACCCCCCCCCTCTCAGTTGTCTCCGGGACCTAACACATGTAAATACATAAGGACTGGCTCTAGTCCATTTGTATGGTTGTTTAATTGAAGTTTTTAAGATGTCTCTTATCGACAAGACCTACCTCGATCGACAAGTCTTACCTCGATGAGTTCACCAGAGTTTGGAGTGGTTGTATCGGGTATCGAAAGGAGTAGTTTCAAGTTTCCCCGATGATTAACTTGACCTATATTCGGATGGTGATCACAGATGATCCTACGACGGCCGCTATACCGCAATGGAGAGATGCACAAAAGTTATTCCCCGCAACTTGGCGACCAAGGTGGGGCTCGACAAGAGAGTAGCTCAAGGGAGATAACGGTTGAGCAAATCAAGGTTGATCCAATGGTGGTCGCTAGGTCAGGATGGGAAACTACTTGTTAGAATATCCATCACGACCCAACGACAAAGAAGAGCTTCATTCCGAGCGGTTAGTGAGGTCGTGCTAAGGTGGCAGGGCAGGGACCCCAGAGCCAATCAGGGGGTGCCACGTGGCAGAGCACAGAAAGAGATCAAGGAAGATCAGATGATCAAGATAGCTGTTTGGTTGTCTTGCCGATGACCTGATGGATTTGCCTTTGTGGTGCATGTGGGATATTGTGTTTCTCATGAATGTAGACCGTCGCAGATGGTTAAATTTCAAACCATTGGTGCAGTTGCAATTGGAGACCGTTGATAACGAGATTTATCTCGTCCAATAGGAGGAGTTCCAAACATAGGATGTATGTATAAAAAGACCCAATGAGCATTTGTAAGAGGTGAATGGTTAATCGTGGATCATTGATCATTGTTTGTCGATTGCCTCAGAGAACACATTTTGTTTTTCTGAAATGCAATAGAGAAGTCCATTTTCTAGTTTTCAATTAGAGTTTCATTTCTGTTCATTTCATGTATGTTGTTACTGTAATTGTTTCATTTCTCTATTCTGTGAGTTGTTGGTTTGAACCTGTGAATAAATTCAGGATCTGGAAATAAAACTTTCCTTTTCAGTTTTTGTTTCTTGTTTGCAATAATCAAATGGCTTTAACTTGAAACTCCACAAGATCTTTGGAGATTGTCAAGCAAAGCCAGAAATGTATAGTAGGTTTTCATTTGAGAGAAACCAGGAAATGACAATTGCCATTTCTGCATACTAAGCCTACTAAAACACTAGCACTTTGGAGATCCATCAACATTCACCGGCAAGCAAGTAACTATTGCACAATTATTGGTATATGGTTCACCGGCAGGATATAATGATCATTGGCACTTGAAATGATATGGAAGACACTTGGTAATATCGAAGACATCGTGTGGACATCTTATCTTAATGAATTAATCATTGGTATATTCATATTTGCATATTTGCTTTTACCGACAAATAGGTCCAGGGTTACACATGCAGGTTTATCTTTTCCAGATCAACATGGCACACTATAGAAATGATTAATTATTGTTGTAAATGCATTAAGCCGACATGTTCAATCGGTTATTACATCGGATATTATATTATTTGTAAAATATTTTTATTGTAATATCTTGTAGAGCCGACCTACTAAAATTGGTCTTAGGTTATGGTATAAAGGTAAGATCTTATTTTAAAAAGAATTGTGTGAAGGTATATGCGAGATTAAGCAGTGCAATACACGCAGACATCATTTGAAGGTGAAGCTAGGTTTTTGTGAAAGCATATTAGCAATACACCAGTACTGAATCCAGCATATGAAGATGCTATTTTGTGCAGTACATTCTTATTGGATTTAACCATCCAACTGTAGTTAGTGTGACACCCTTTTTGTGATTGAGCAGTGAGCTCTAGGCTATTGGACTTTCTGCATGTGCAGACCTCATTTATGTACACTTACTATCTGCAGTAGTATCATCTGATTGTGGGTAAGGTTTCCCATCATGGTTTTTCCCCATACAGGGTTTCCACGTACAAATATTGGTGTCATGTGTTGTGGATGACTTTGTGTTTATGTTTCATGCATTAATATTTATCGGTATAGCAATTAATTGTTAAAACTGTCTACCGACATACTTAACTGGTTTACCGGTATTAAGCATTAAGTTGGTTAAGTTGTTTTTGGTTTGAATTTATTAGACAACTGATTCACCCCCCCCCCCCCGCCCCTCTTAGTTGTCTCCGAGACCTAACACATGTAAATACATAAGGATTGGCTCTAGTACATTTGTATGGTTGTTTAATTGAAGTTTTTAAAATGTCTCTTATCAGCAAGACCTACCTCGATCGACAAGTCTTACCCCGATGAGTTCGCCAGAGTTTGGAGTGGTTGTATTGGGTATTGAAAGGAGTAGTTTCAAGTTTCCCCGATGATTAACTTGACCTATATTCAGATGGTGATCATGGATGATCCTACGCCGGTTGCTATACCGCAATGGAGAGATGCACGAAAGTTATTCCCCGCGACTTGGCGACCAAGGTGGGGCTCGACAAGAGAGCAATTCAAGGGAGATAATGGTTGAGCAAATCAAGGTTGATCCAACGATGGTCACTAGGTCGGGATGGGAAACTGCTTGTTAGAATATCCATCGCGACCCAACGACAAAGAAGAGCTTCATTCCGGGCGGTTAGTGAGGCCGTGCTAAGGTGGCAAGGCAGGGACCCCGGAGCCAATCAGGGGGTGCCACGTGGCAGAGCGCAGAAAGAGATCAAGGAAGATCGGACGATCAGGATAGCTGTTTGGTTGTCTTGCCGATGACCTGATGGATTTGCCTTCGTGGTGCATGTGGGATATTGTGTTTCTCATGAATGTAGACCGTCGTAGATGGTTAAATTTCAAACCATTGGTGTAGTTGCAAATGGAGACCATTGATAACGAGATTTATCTCGTCTAATAGGAGGAGTTCCAAACATAAGATGTATGTATAAAAAGACCCAACGAGCATCTGTAAGAGGCGAATGGTTAATCGTGGATCATTCATCATTGTTTGCCAATTGCCTCAGAGAACACATTTTGTTTTTCTGAAATGCAATAGAGAAGTCCATTTTCTGGTTTTCAATTAGAGTTTCATTTCTGTTCATTTCATGTATGCTGTTAATGTAATTGTTTCATTTCTCTGTTTTGTGAGTTGTTGGTTTGAACCCGTGAATAAATTCGGGATCTGTAAATAAAACTTTCCTTTTCAGTTTTTGTTCCCTGTTTGCAATAATCAAATGGCTTTAACTTGAAACTCCACAAGATCTTTGGAGATTGTCAAGCAAAGCCAGAAATGTATAGTAGGTTTTCATTTGAGAGAAACCAGGAAATGGCAATCGCCATTTCTGCATACTGAGCCTAGGCGAGCTTAGTGATAGTCCAACTAGGTATCAATAATTTGAAGGAGATAACTTGCAGGGGAAGGAAACTGCTGAGATTTGGGAAAAGATCCAGAAGGCTACAAGCCTGAAAACAAGACATTGTGTAACCATAGGGAAAAGTTTGCTAAACCAAACAAGATGGGTGGTTTTGCAAAAAGAGAGCAAATGTGAGTGTGTCCAAAACCCCTGCAAGGATTTAGTGAACAAGCTTACCTTGTGAGCTTGAGGAAGATGAGATAAGCAAACAAATGGTAGGGAAGCCCTTCTAAGTCTAGAGGGGTAGGCTTGGAACCCGGAAAGGGATAGAAGCAAACCATCAAAGAAACCAAATTGATGGCAAACTAGGTTGCCTCCCTATCGCATTAGCTTTTTCTAACTGTCCTTACATGCATTGAGACCCCTTGCAATCAGGCCTTAAAGATTTGGTCACAAGTGAGGATGATTGCAAAGGAAAATATTAGCTTGCAATCGAGCCTCCAAGACTTGATTACAAGTGAAATGTATTTAACATTCTTGCAATGGTAGTTGAAATCGGGTTTCAAAACCTTGATTGCAAGTTAAGAAAACTTGAATACAAGACATGGTACATGCTTGCAATCGGGTTTCTAAAAATCACTTGCAAATTATAATGCAAAGGCAATAGAAAGACTTGCAATTAGGCTTTAGAAAACCGACTGCAAGTAATCATAACTTGCAAGAGAAAGATAAACACCTACATACTTGCAATCGGGTTTTGGAGACCTGATTTCAAGTGTGTAAATACATTACATAAAAACAAGTTAACTTGTAATCAGGTTTATAAGACTTGATTCCAAGTAAAGACAATTGACTTGCAATTTAGATAAAAAGTCCCTACTTGCAGATAGGGACTCAAAACCTGATTTTGAACAAAAAACTAAGAAAATGTAAACAAAGGCTGACAAAAACTTGGACAAAGATGACACACACACCTACTAACGAATTGACATTAACAAACATGAGTTTTAAACCTCGTAAAACATACCTTAGAGAAGAAAACTACAAATTTTGAGTAAAAAATTGTAGGGGTTGTCTATTTTTGAAAATTAAAAAATCAAGACAACAAGTTTATACTTTAGTTTGCCAATCTATGAACTTATTTTTAAGATAATTGATATAATTAAAAAACTATTTTTTATAATCATTAAATACATGCTACCACCAAAAATCTAACTAAAACAATTACTATATAGTATACTATATATTCAATCTACTAACCACTTAGGCAGGGGTCCATGGAGTGGCTAAAGCTTCTCTAAAGAAAGAGGTGGTTACATGAAGATTTTTTTTTGTGGTGTGGGATTATTTGGAATCTTTTCTTAAAAAATAGGAGCCCCTACTTTTTAGGCTTGCAAATTTGACGGGGTGAAAATGATGTTGCGCTAGAAATTGCTCCACCAGGATATTTGCCAGACATCTAATTTAATTTTCATTAAAAAATAGTTTTGAAGATTAATTTTTTATTTATTTTTAGTTCCCACATACAACAATATACTAATGCATTCATTCAATCCAACTTTTATATTAGTTCAACCAATCATTGTTTAGAATTAAAAATTTGAGCAACATTTCTATAGTTTATAATTTTTTTAATTTAATAATTAAAAAATGTCATTTATCTTTCTTGTTATTGATTCATGTTGGCAATAGTCCTTGCAAAAATCAAATTATTGTTTATTTTTTCTATAAATTTTGTGAGCTCAATTAATGACCTCAATGACATATATAATATTATATACATCATAATAAATGCACATGCTGACTTTAACATTATGTTGTCTTAATGAATGACACATGCGATGTCATTCATATCTAATCAATTAAATATACAATTTAAAAATAAATATTAGATAGTATATAATCTAAAGAATACTTACCTACTTTATGTATTGTCTAGTTAACAATTAATTATATTTAATGTTTTGATTGTTTTTTAATTATTACTTTTGCATCGATGATGGGTGCAAGATGCTACAAATAATTTTGACGGTCTGTGTTTTATAATTATAAAATTATTATTCTGAACCTATCCAAGAACAAATCGATTGAAAATAAGATGGACAAGAATTCTATGCTCATGTTCCTTATTGCCACAAACAATTAGTTTCCTACACACCACCAAAAAAAGGAGCTAGAAACAAAGAACAATAAGCTAGATGACTAATGATGTACATCAATGCTCTATGTTTCCATCAATCTAATTGCAATCATCAACTACTCTACTTAACAATAACTACTATATCTAACACTTATAGTGGGAACTTGACACAAGTTTTTACTTGTTTTCATCATGCACATAAAAGACCACCACTTTTTTTAAATTTAAGAGCTTAAATTTTTAAACTGAACAACACTATAAAATTCATGGGACACAACTTTAAATTTTTTCTTAAAAATGTCAACAACTCCAACTCTATTTAGCAATTAGGGAGGGTCCCATAAGAGGGGATTAAACTCTATTTTTAGGAAAGAGGTGGTCCCATGATGAATTTTTTTTTTTGGGTGTGTAATTATTTGAATCTTTTCCAAAAAAAAATAGGAACTTCTACTTTTTAGAACTTAAATTTGAGGGGAGCTAGAAACTGCCCACTAACTTAGAGATATTTTCTGCCACTTGTCAAACATTTAAATTTAATTTCTATTAAAAATAAATTTTAATGAAAAATAAATTATTTTTACTCTACAAAAATATTATATTCATGAAACCTTAAATTTGGAACTTAAACTTTTAAGCTGCACTGCAAATGAATTTCATAAAACAAACTACTTAAAAATTTTCTTAAAAATTCTCTCCAGCTCCAGCCCAGCCTTAGAATTTAGACCATCATAACCGACCAGAGACTATCCTTCGACTATCCTTACCTACCCAGGTTTTCAGCGAACCGAACTGTAAACTGTGGTTACAGCTAAAATTGTATTGGAAGGCCGTTTGGCATTATTCGTGTAGCGTTCGAAAGTGAAGTGTGGGGATTGTTAGCCAGGATGAATCTGACTGGCAAAAATGTTCTGCTCACAAGTAATGGAGATGAGGTTTCTTTTAACTTAGCCCTCAATTTGTGCAAGACTGGCTGCAGGTTAGATTTAACTTTTTTTAATCTGAAAACCCTAAATTCAAAATTTCAAAAAGAGAATTTCGACAAGTTTTGGAGCATATATCAATTATGTGGTATAAGTTAATGGCAGACTTGTGCTGGCTGGCAATGGTTCCGATTTTAGCAGCAGTGCGGAGCGTCTCAAGAATTATGTCAATGGCAGCATAGTTGGTGTGGCTGAGCTCGATATGAGTAGCACTGAATCGGTAGTCGATGAAGCAATTCACAAAGCATGGCGGAGTCTCGGTCACATTGATGCTTTAGTCAATTGCTACGCTTACGAAGGTATTTCCTTTCCTTTTCTTGATTATGCTTGATTCATGGTTTAAAATTTGGATTAAAGAAGACATTTTGAAATGATTGAGTTTGGCTTGTTGCATTTCGTTATTGGCATGCCATCTCCCTTGGACCATGCAACATATTTTTAGATTAGGAATACTAATTTTTTTTTCTTCTCTTGCTTTTATTTGATTCATGGTTTATGAAGGGGGAAATTAAAGATTGTTTTTTTGAAATGACCGACTTAGGCTTGTTGCATTCTCTTATTGGCATACCATCTTCTCTGGGATCACGCAACAAAGGTTTTAGCTTAGGAATACTAATTTTTTTTGCTTGATTTTTTAATTTCATGATTTTTGGAGGATGGATTGGAGAAGACTTTTGAAATGTCCGACTTAGGCTTGTTGCATTCCTTATTGACGTGTCATCCTATTGTGACGTATTCACACATCGCCCCATTGCAAATGGGGACCCCTGCTTTTTGCTTTCTAGGGTTTGTTTTTTTGGGTTTCTAGAGTTTTGTCTGTTAGCCTTTGCTTTTCGAGTGTCACCAGGGGGATCACTAGGATGGCAGGCTTTGCTTGAGCCGAGGTGAGTCTTTGGGGTCCCAGAATTAGGGTTTCTTTGAAAGTCTTCCTTAGGGCCTGGTTTTTCTCTTGTTGCTAATTGTGTCTTGCTTGGTGAGTGAGTATCATTCTTGAAGGTCCGAGCTAGGTCAAGTTGGTGAGTGATGAAGTCTGCAATGTCATCCTGATCTTCAAATGCCCTGAAATTTGGCTAAGTCTGGAATGTCCTGACCCTGAAATTTGGCTGTCTGGAATGTCTTGATCCTGAAATTTGGCTAAGTCTGGAATGTCCTGATCCTGAAATTTGGCTAAGTCTAGAATGTCCTGATCTTGAAATTTGACTAAGTCTGGAAAACTGAAGAATCCTCCAAAAACTAGATTTTGCAATATAACTCCTGGAGGTCCGAAACCACTCTCAAACATCCTGACAGTATATATGGAATATAACTTAAAGTATAAGTTATATTCCATAAAATGATCTTGACAGAGAGACCAAAATGTCAAATTTCACTCCTGACCCTTCCAAAGGGTCCAAAGCGAATTTCGCTCCTGACCCTTCCAAAGGGTCCAGAGCGAAATTCTCCATAAGACATTCTACTTTGACCAAAACCTAGAACTAAAGCATTCCTAGGCTTGAATGAAGGTAAAAACGCTTGTTTGAATGAGGAAATGTGAAAATGAAGTCAGGATTTGAGCCCAAGGATGATTTTCGCTCCTGACCCTTCCAAAGGGTCTAGAGCGAAATTCATTTTTCTCCACTTTGCTCTTTGACATGACCAAGTTTGTTGACTTCTGGGGCGTGATGGGAAGGTTTTGATGCACATTTATCTTTGAGAGGAGATTTGAGGTGACAAAATGATGGAAATTAGCCTAAAGTAGGAATTTCACTCCTGACCCTTCCAAAGCGTCCAAAGCGAAATTCTTGAAAACCTCATTTTCTCCCTTGTTTAGACCAACATTCTAGTTTTGAGGTGATGGGATGTGAAAATGTGAAGGATTTTGGCCAAGATTAGGAATTTCGCTCCTGACCCTTCCAAAGGGTCCAGAGCGAAATTCTTGAAAACACTCATTTTTCTTTTAGCCAAAGTCAGGACCAAGGTGGAAATGAAAGGAAAGTAGTCTATGTTTGCCTCCCAAGGAAGATTAGAGTTTGAAAAATCAAGAATCAAGGTCAAAACATGATTTTCGCTCCTGACCCTTCCAAAGGGTCCAGAGCGAAAATCCTTATATCTCTTGTTTTCTTCCTTGTTTTGGCTAGGCGTTGGCATGATGAAGGAGGAATTAGTATGTTCTTGCCCTGAGAGGGAGTGGGATGCTTTAGAAAATCAAGTTTTTGCCTAGGAGATGAATTTCGCTCCTGACCATTCCAAAGGGTCCAAAGCGAAATTCATTATATACTTCATTTGCTCCCTTGTTTTAGCTTGAAACCTTGCTCCTTAGATGGAGAATGATCTATGTTTGCTCCCAAATGAGATTGAAAGTTTGAAAATTGAACAAACAAGCTCAAATCATGATTTTCGCTCCTGACCCTTCCAAAGGGTCCAGAGTGAAAATCTTCTTAGACCTCATTCCCTTCCTTGTTTGACCAAATTTTGATTTGCAAGGTATCTTGAAAGGAAGAATGGACATGTTTGGCCTTTGGAAATGTTTGAAAGCATTGAAAAATGAAGGATTTTAGCCAAGAGGGTGAATTTCGCTCCTGACCCTTCCAAAGGGTCCAGAGCGAAATTCTTGGAAACTCATATTTTCTTCTTGGAGATGGTCAAATTCTTGAGTTTTATGGCATGGTTAGAAGGACTTTGATGTGTTCTTGCCTTTGAATATTGGATTGAGGTAATGGAGTAGTCAAAACAAGCTCAAAATAGGAAATTCGCTCCTGACCCTTCCAAAGGGTCTAGAGCGAAATTCCTAAAATCCCTTATTTTCCTAGCAAAGTCAAGTCAAACTTGGGTTTTTGTAGCTTGGATGGGTGAGGAGAAGTGTTTTCTTGCCTTTTAAGGTGAATTCAAGTTGAAATGATGGAGGAATAAGCCTAAAACAAGATTTTTGCTCCTGACCCTTCCAAAGGGTCCAAAGCGAAAACCCTAAAAACCAACTTTTTATCCAAATTTTGAATGAAGTTAGGCCTAGGCTAGAGTGAAAGAAGCTATTTGGAATCCCTTGGAAATATTTTTGACCACCAAAGATGCAAATTTTGAGCTAAAATTGGAATTTTGCTCCTGACCCTTCCAAAGGGTCCAGAGCGAAATTCTGGATAGGTCCTGTCCCTGGCTAGGTTTTTGAGTGAATTTGACTTTTTAGGCCTTGTGAAGATCAAACCAATGTTGCCAAGTTGGGAAGTGGATTCAATGTGAGGGAGTCCAGATGAAGTGAAGTGAAGAAAGTGAAATTGGGTTAATAGGCAAGCAAAAAGTGAATTTTGCTCCTGACCCTTCCAGAGGGTCCAGAGCGAAATTCATCAAAATCACTATTTCCCCTTTGTGTCAAGACAAGATTTTGATTCCTAAGGCATGAAAAGACTGGAGGGAGGTTATTTAAGCCTTGCAAGATGAATTGAGATAAAGGAAGTGTAAAATCAAGCCTAAAACTGGAATTTCGCTCTTGACCCTTCTAGAGGGTCTAGGGCGAAATTCCCATTATCACCTAATTTGCACATGTGAAAAACTAGGAGGATGGATCCCTATACTTTGTTGGACTAAAACAAGCATATGCTCACCTTCCGAAGGATTTTGGAGTTAAAAAATGGAGTAATTGAGGCCTAACCAAGAAATTTTGCTCTTGACCCTTCCAAAGGGTCCAGGGCGAAATCTTTTAAAACTCCTATTTTTCACCTTGTTTGGGCCAGGCAAGGAGCTGGTTGTGAGGTAATGTTGAAAAGAGGTCTAAGTTGGCCAGGAATGCAAATTTCGCCCCTGACCCTTCCAGAGGGTCTAGGGTGAAATTCTTATAGGGCCTGTCCCTGGGGAGAATATTGAGCAAGCTTCATTTTAATATCTTTTGTTGATGATTTAAGGTGTAAAATACTATGTCGAAATGAATTTATTATGTGTCCTTAATCATCTTTTGGTTTGTTTTGCAGATGAAAGAAGATCAGGCCAGGACAGGGACGACCTTTTCCAGTCCAGCATCATCAGGAACGACCTTTTCTGGTCTAGCATCATCAAGGACGACCTCTTCCAGTCCAGCATTTGAAGGAAAGGTACACCATCCATCCTGCACATCAAAGACAAAGGAGGTTAAAGCAGGGGTCTGTTGAAGAAGTATATAGTTTCAGAAGAATTAATTAAAGTTAGCTTCTCAACATCATCAAATTAATATTACAAGTGTCAGACAAGGTGGCATCCCAGTCATCACTCCTCCAGTCGGATTGGTCCATCTCAGCCTGTCCAGATTCAATGTACCTGACTCCTCAAAAATGACACAAACTTCGATGTACCTACCCCGGTTCTCCATTGGTCGAATATTCCAGAGAAGACATGTGTCCAAATAATGCAATTATTTCATTGGCCAGAATTGAGTTGGTTGTAACAAACCCTAATTAGGGTTTTCATTGTAAAATCTCGGCCATTGATCTCAAATTGATCTGAGCCATTGAATTGTATTGTGAGCGCTATATAAGCCCTGGCTCCTCATTTGTAAAGGCTAATAGTTAGTCAATAGTCAGTAGTGGGTGAATAGTTAGAAATAGTGAATAATCAGTTGATAGAATAGCAATTAGAGTAGATTAGGAGGACAAGGCAAGAAATTGTTGCCATTGATTGTAAATAAACTCCATTTTTATTGAAGTTATGGTGAAGTGTGTTGTTTTTTTGCAATATGCATGGTCTCTTGTTGAATCTTCATTTTAGATGATAGATAATTAAATTGAATGAAAGAAGTTATTGAATGCACTCGCGTGGAATCCTCCTAGTCCAAACCACTAGCCTTTTGCTGACTGTAAGAGCGCCTTGCGTGGTCAACTGGCATAGAACGAGCTTAATCCCGAGTCATAGCACCTTTGTTGTTCATGCATTATCTTGAATGGTGATCAGTATCTGATGGTGTACGATTTGGACATATTTGAAACATCCCTTAGAAGATCGCACTGAGTTGGTGTTGGATTGTTCAAGCCTGATGGTGAGACCCAGCCCAGTAGGACTCCACCTAGTCATTCAATCATCTTCTCGCATTCTAGGTAGTAGAGTAGACTTCCTGAACCCTGCATCTTTTGCCATTTGTTTGTCTTCCAATTAGTAAATAGGACTTGTGACGTTCAAGTCATCAAATGTAAGTCCCCTTGTGATTCTAGCAAAATCACATCATACCACGAAGAGCTTATCCACGAGTAGAGATCCTACATAACAAAACCTTGGAGTTGCCTCGACTGATCCTTCGGCGATATCTTCAGCAGTCAGGAAACTTTACTCAAGAGAGGATAAGGTACCCTAGGTATTTTATTCTGTGTTCGCATGTGCATAAAAAACACATCAACACATCCCCACGGACCATGCAACAGAGTTTTAGCGTTGGAATGCTATACAATGTTTTAGCAGACAATCTTTTTTTGTTCTTGATTACAATCATTAAGGTTGAATATCTTGCTTAGTGTTAAAAGTTATCAAGATATTGTTCAGGCGTCTATCCTAGAAATGCATTGCTAGATTCCATGAACCTTTGTCTCGAGTCAGTTGAATCCAAAATCTCCCGTTTCTGCATCTTTGTAAAGATGAGAATTTTAAAATATGATGAATGGTGATGGATCAGATGGGGATCAACCATGTTACATCTGATCCAGTTTTAATCTTATGGTGTAACCCTTGTTTGAGTTACCATGGATTTGTGGACTATGCAAGCCCAACTTCATGCTCTATATATTGGATTTGTATTCTCATTATTTTACAGAGCAGCGCTTGTACAAAATATAGCGGCTTAATTTCTCAACCTCAAATTACCATGGATAGTGGCATATGGAACATGCATTTTGATAGTGCATGCTCAAGAGAAGGAAATGATGTAGGTGTTTTATGGGTGTCACTGGATGACACAAATTATATGTTCACTTATAGGTTGGACTTTGAATCATCAACAATGTGGCTGAGCATGAAACATTGCTACTTGGTTTGAATATGGCTCCTAGGTATGGAATTAAATGCTTAAACGTTCATGGTGATTTGGAGCTATTGTGTCTTAGGCTAGGGCCATATATGCAGCTAAATAAAAAAGATTAAGGATGCATAGGAATGCAATGCGCGATGTAATTGTAAGGTTTGATGCCTTTGACATGAAGTCAATGGATAGAGAAGAAAATTTGACAATAGATGCCCTTGCTGTTTTGGCATCAAAGTTTGATACTTTCATGCTATCTCCCTAGTGTAGGCAGGTGTAGAAATTCTTACTAGAAACAACACTCCTGACATCTACAATTTTGAAGTCTTTAATGACAACCAGTAAATCTACGAGTTTTTAAATTGCTACAATCACTTTAAGAATCAACGGATTGATCAGTAAACCATGGTGGAAGAAAATGAAGATGGGAAAGAGACCCCATTTGGGAATAAAATAATTCAGTTGAAAACAAATGCTCTTTCAAGAAGTTTCCTTGCTTTAGAAAGAATGTTTGACAATGTTGATTGTTATAAAACAAGAAGCAAGCCTGTTAGCAAGGATGATGTGGAGGTAGTGAACTTAGGAATTGATGCAGCTCCTAGGATGATCTACCTTGGTGAGAAATCAAAATCAGTAGAGAAGCAAATGCTGATTCATTATCTAAAAGGTATATAAAATGCTTTGCCTAGTCTTACAATGGGTGGAAGGCTTACAAGGAAGATTTCTTCTTGCATACCATTCCTTTGGAGTTTGCACAAAGACCTTTCGTCAAATGTAGCAATCCATCAACACCACACTTGCCCCTCAAACGCAAAAGGAGCCAATGAAGATGAAGGTAGGAATTAACCCAATCAAACATTCAAAGTGGGTTTCCAAGCTTGTACCAATGAGAAAGAAAAACAAAGATATTAGGCCTTATGTGGACCTTAGAAATTTGAGAGTTAAATCATTGAAGGACAACTATCCATTGCCTATTGTGGACCATATATTATGGTAGGAGACAAGATTAGAATTGATGTCTATGATGGATGCCTTCTTAAGGTACAATTAGGTTTAAGTAGTCTGAGCAACACAAAACAAGCTATGTGATGTCCCCGATATAATTAAATAATAAATTTAAATACTTTATTGTAAGGTCTCAAATTTAATAACAAATCTTTCGGGCCCTTTATTTAATTAGATTAGTCAAGTCTCAGTTTGGTCGTGTCAGCTAGTTTGTAACCCTTCGGGAAAGTTCCCGGAGCCCATATTTATGGCCAAGTCTGTCATTTGTGTTGGTATGCGAATTTGGTATTCTCTCTTGTTTGTGCGAATTCCAGTTGGAGTTCTGTTATCCGCCATTTCGGAGGTGAAAGACCCTCCCTATTTGGTTCTTGCAGTTTTGGTGGGAGTAACTCTTCACCCTACTCTACCCTTCTCTGAGTCCCGAATTGTTGTAATTTGAAGTGCATTAATTTGACTATTCTCTGGCTCATGCAATAACATATAAATCTTCTTGTTCATCGTTTATCTGGCATCATACCTTATTGCAAGCTTCATCGATTCCATATACCACACTTTGGTCGAATACACCACACGCTGAACAGCCTGGCTCGAGTGACAAGTCTTCACTACCGTACGGTTCTCTCACTATATGGTCTGCACCCTCACCGTATGATCTCACACCGTACGTCCACACCCTCACCATACGGTTACACACCGTACATCCACACCCTCACCGTACGTGTTGCACACTGTACGTCCTAGACCCCATCGTACGAAACACAACATCTTCCACCGAATGGACATAACCGTGCAATTGCTCTTGACTGTACAACCCAAATTGATCAAGGGACATTACAGTGGTATCAGAGCTAGTGATTTTGCCAGCCTGTCGTGTAGTGGATGCAAGTGTACACTAGAAGGAGGTACCGTTCGGCCGATCAAATGGGGGAACCACAGGACCCTGCAAGAGAAGTCATGGCACTATTAAGGGAGCTAACCAAAAGCCAAGCTCAGCTCAACGACACCATAATCAGAGGGGAGCAACGACAACAAATCATGGAGGAAACCTTACGACAATTGGCCTTGGGAAAAATGAATGGAGAACAGAATGGGCGGGGCGATGATTCGGTCACTGGAAAGTCAAACATCCAATGCTCACATTCACGGCTGCTAATGTCGACTTTTCCTCAAAAATCTGAAGCGCTACGCAGGAAGCAAGAACCCACCTTTCAGGAGATGCAAGCACAGTTGAACCAAGATTGGAGGGATGCAAATCTCGAGGGGGACATATCCTTCAAGGATTATGTTGAGCTCTAGATGAAATACCTGGGTGGCAAAAGTCGGGGCTATTAAGGACACTATAACAATGACATCAAGCAAAAGGTTGGCAAGATCAACCTGTCATCGTTTGATGGTACCGAAGCAACCTCGACACGAGCTTGGGTTCAAAAAGAAGATACCTACTTCCAACTCAACCTGATGCCTGAAGATGAATCTATCAAGTTTGCAGCACTTCACCTGGAAGGAGTTGCACACGAATGGTGGCATCATGGAATGGTCACTCTCGGCCATGACTAGATAACTTCCTATGCCAACTTCACGGAGAAGCTCATAGATCGGTTTGACAGGAAGGATCCAGAACTCAATTTCAAGGAGTTGGCGCAACTAAAACAGTTGGGACCTGTGGACAGTTACATCACAGAGTTCCAGAGACTATCCGTGTTGGTAACAAACATCTCAGAGCGGAGATTGGTGGTCTTGTTCATGGACGGATTGATGGAACCTCTGAAAGGTTGGGTGAAAGGGTTCAACCCTAGCACACTCACATAAGCAATCAAAAAGGCCCGTAACATGGCAACATCTTCCTCTTCCAGAAATTTTGCACATACCAAACCACCTTTCATTCTGAAGCAGAAGGATAATAAACCCTTTCCGAAGAGGTCATCACTCGATGAAGCCACAAAACAGGAACTTAAAAGGAAGAAGCTTTGTTTCACCTGCAAGGAGCCATGGGAACTAGGACACCGATGTTTGGGCAAAGGAAAGATACACTATATTGAAGTGATGTCTGATGGAGAAGAGGAGCCTGAGGAAAGTGAACCAACAAGGGGAGAATCTGTCGAAGAAACCAGCTTGGCGGAGAGAATCTCCACATTGGTACGGAGTGGAGGCGTCATTGCCACACTGGCGGGTACCCCAAGGTGCAACGTATTTAGGGTACGTGGTACACTCCAAGGGCAACGAGTCCTGGTTATGCTCGACAGTGGGGCCTCGCTCAACTTCGTAAACTCATCACTCGTCACCCGAAGGGGTTTGTGTACAAAGGAGCATGAAGGGTTCGATGTCAAGGTGGCAGGAGGCAATCTCCTATCATGCACTCACTTGGTTCCGCAACTGAGCATCACCATGATAAATTACACGGTGACCGACGATTTCTTTGTAGTAGATCTGTATGACACAGATGTCATATTGGGCATTCAATGGATGGAGACCCTCGACCAGTACACGCAGAGCTTCAAAATGGAGTTTTCATTCGAGGTGGATGGTAGGAAGGTGGTTCTTAGAGGAATGTTGAATGGCGGCTCGAGGGAGATTTCCGCCAAACGGATGGAAGCCATCTTCAAACATGATGAAGTAGTCTGGGCAGCACATTGCTTGATCTCGACAAAACCTGTGAAAGAGCAACCGACTTACTACCAGGATGAGGAACTTCAGTCGGTTTTGGATAAGCATAGTTTGGTCTTTGCTGATATTCCACCTGGTATACCCCCACACTGAGGGTTTGAGCACACCATCGAGCTGGAGGAAGGAGCAAAACCCGTTATCACCACACCCTATCGCCACTTAAAGGAGTTCAAAGAAGAGATAGAGAAAACGATCCAGGAACTCCTCGATAAAAAATGGATCCGACCCAGCTCTAGCCCCTTTGCGTCCTCGATGGTAGTGGTGAAGAAGAAGGGCAAAACTCTCAGAATGTGTGTTGACTACCGTGCACTGAACAAGAAGACTATCAAGAATAGATACCCCATTCCCAGGATTGATGAGCTGTTGGACAAACTACATGGCACAGTCTATTTCTCCAAAATTGATCTCCGCTCCGGCTACCATCAGATCCGTATGAGGGAGCAAGATGTGGAAAAGACAACCTTCCGTTGCCAATTTGGACACTATGAGTTCTTGGTCATGCCGTTTGGATTAACCAATGCTCCAGCCACTTTTCAGTCCTGCATGAACCACATCTTCAACAAGCAACTGCGTAAGTTCCTACTGGTATTCTTCGATGACATACTCATCTACAACAAGACTTGGGAGGAACATCTGGGACATTTGGATGAAGTATTGGGGATAATGAAATCGCAATCATTTTTTTGCCAAAAGGTCCAAATGTGAATTTGGAATGATCGAGGTCTTGTACTTGGGTCACTTCATCAACGCCCAGGGGGTACAAGTTCACCAGGAGAAGATTCAGGCAATTTTGGATTGGCCTCCACCCAAGACTCTCTTGGAGCTGTGTGGATTTTTTGGATTGTGCAGTTATTATAGGAGGTTTGTGAAAGGATTTTCATAGCTTGGTGCACCACTGACAGATCTGACAAAGAAAGGATCCTTCCTTTGGAATGCGCAGGTGCAACAAACCTTCGACAAATTAAAATAAGTTATGAATACGCGTCCGGTTCTGGCACTACCAGACTTCACTTGCCCTTCATCTTGGAGTGCGATGCCTTGGGAGAAGGCATTGGAGCGGTGTTGATGCAAGACCATCACCCCATTGCGTTCGAGAGTCGGAAGCTCTCGGGAGTTGAGCGGTTGTACTCCATCTATGACAAGGAGATGCTCGCCATCATGCACACACTGACGAAGTTTCGACAGTAGCTTGTCAGGGCAAAGTTTGTTGTACGGACATACCACAACAACTTGCGATATTTCTTGGAGCAGAGGGATCTGAATGAACGACAACAAAAGTGGGTGAGCAAAGTCCACAAATTTGATTTTGACATTGAGTATGTGAAGGGCAAGAATAACGTGGTAGCCGATGCCCTGTCAAGAAGGCCTGCCATATGTTCTTTATCCCAGATTTCGGCGGATTGGAAGGAACACCTGTTGGTTGAATACTCCAAGAATACTTTTGCCTGCCAACTGATGGATGGTCAAGTGCAGGATGACCGATACAAGGTGGTTGACGACATCATTTACTACAACGACATAATTTATCTGGTACCTGAGTCCAAGATGAAGGAAAAGATTCTGAAGGAAATGCATGACTCTCCCTTGGCCAAACACTCGGGATACTTGAAAACCTATAGACAGATCCAAGAAAGGTTTTCCTAGAAGGGACTTAAGAACGATGTCCTGCAGTATGTGGGGGAATGCTCCACCTGTCAATAGAACAAATCTGAGCACACCTTACCGGTCAGACTGCTGCAACCATTGCCAATCTTCGACCAAAAATCGGATAGCATCTTGATGGATTTCATTACTAGGCTCCCCAGAGTGCAAGGAAAGGATTGCATTTTCGTCTTAGTTGATCGCTTGACCAAGTATGCACATTTTTTTGCCATCCCCACAGGATACCAAGCAGTTCAAGTGGCTGAGTTGTTCTTTCGTGAGGTATTCCGCTTACATGGTCTATCGCGAAACATAGTCAGTGACAGGGATATCCGTTTTCTGGGTACCTTCTGGATGGAGTTATTTCGGTTGGCAAAAACTGAGTTGTTGCCCAACACGAGCTACCATCCGCAGACAGACGGACAGACCGAGATTGTGAACAAATGGCTGGAGGGTTATCTCAGGAACTACGTCTCAGCTCAATAGAAGGCTTGGGTTCGCTGGTTACATTTGAGTGAACACTGTTACAACACCACCTATCACATGTCGATAGGCATGCCACCCTTCAAAGCAATGTACAATTATGAACCTTCTTCATTTGTTGATCTGGCATTGGGAGACAGTTGTGCATCGAGGGCCAAAGGTTGTCTTCAGGAGAGTTTAGACATCCTGACATCTCTCAAAGATAACCTGCAGAGGGCTCAGAACCAACAAAAGATGTATGCCGACCGACACTGGGTTGAGCGAAATTTTGAGGTGGGCGATCTGGTATACCTCCGACTTCAACCGTATAGACAATCCTCCTTGAAGACAAGTGGTAAGAAGAAGCTGAAGCCATGTTTCTATGGACCCTACAGGGTGGTTCGGAGGGCGGGCGAAGTTGCCTACAAGTTGGAGCTTCCTGAGGGGAGTCGGATTCACAATGTTTTTCACGTGTCATGTCTCAAGAAGGCCGTCTGGCAGTGCGTCACAGTGTCCAAGGATCTACCACCCATCGACGAAGAAGGAAAACTAATTCTGGAGCCGACGGAGATCATCGATGTTAGAGAAAAGAGGCTGAGATCACGCATAGTCAAGGTATTTCTTGTGTGTTAGAAGAATCTACCCTTCGAGGATGCCACCTGGGAAGGCGAGCAAATTCTGGAGCATCCAAGTCTGCAATTGCTTGAGGACAAGCAATTTTTGGCCCGGGAGGACTGTGATGTCCCCGATTTAATTAAATAATAAATTTATTGTAAGGCCCTAAATTTAATAACAAATCTTTCGGGCCCTTTATTTAGTTAGATTAGTCAAGTCTCAGTTTGGTCGTGTCGACCCATTTGTAACCCTTCGGGAAAGTTCCCGGAGCCCATATTTATGGCTGAGTTTGTCATTTGTGTTGGTATGCGAATTTGGTATTCTCTCTTGTTTGTGTGAATTCCAGTTGGAGTTCTGTTATCCACCATTTCGGAGGTGAAAGACCCTCCCTATTTGGTTCTCGCAATTTCGGTGGGAGTATTTCCTCACCCTACTCTGCCTTGCTCTTAGTCCCGGATTGTTGTAATTTGAAGTGCATTAATCTGACTATTCTCTGGCTCATGCAATAACATATAAATCTTCTTGTTCATCGTTTATCTGGCATCATACCTTATTGCAAGCTTCATCGATTCCATATACCACACTTTGGTTGAATACACCACACGCTGAACGGCTTGGCTTGAGTGACAAGTCTTCACTACCGTACAGTTCTCTCACTATACGGTCTGCACCCTCACCATACGGTCTCACACCGTACGTCCACACCCTCACCATACGGTTACACACCGTACATCCACACCCTCACCGTACGTGTTGCACACCGTACGTCCTACACCCCACCTTAGGGAACACCGTACGTCCTGGCTCGAGTGACAAGTCTTCACTACCGTACAGTTCTCTCACTATACGGTCTGCATCCTCACCATACGGTCTCACACCGTACGTCCACACCCTCACCATACGGTTACACACCGTACATCCACACCCTCACCGTACGTGTTGCACACCGTACGTCCTACACCCCACCTTAGGGAACACAACATCTTCCACCGTACGGAGATAACCGTGCAATTGCTCTTGACCCGTACGACCCAAATTGACGAAGGGACATTACACACTACACCATGGAGAACATTTGTTTATGTTAGGATGCCATCTAGGTTGAAGAATGTAGGAGCCACATTCAAAGAGCAATAGATGTTGCATTTGTTGGCCTTATTAATGAGATTATGGTGGTCTTTTAGGATGATTTGACTGTAGGCTCCAAGGATTGAAATGATCACAACAAACACTTGGAATTAATCTTCCAAATGTGCCTAGAGTATGGGATTTTATTTAATCCCAAGAAATGTATCTTCGGAGTGGAAGACGGAAAGCTCATGTAAGGGGTTAGAATTGACCTAGAATGAGTAAGGCTATTGATCTCATCTTGCAACCAAAAATAATCAAGGCAGTCCAATTATTGTTTGGGCAGATAAACTTTGTTAAGATATTTCTTCCTGATTTTGGAGAAAAAACAAAGGCCATTTCAAAGGTGTTGAAAAAAAGAGGCAATCATCAGTTTGGGACAAACAAATTATCAATTGATTTTTTCATGGACAAAAAAGATGCACTCAAGAAGCTGCTTGTATTGGAAAGCCTAGACCATTTAAAAGCTTTTTAAATCATGTTTTTGCATCGTTTTACACTATTGCTATTGTTTTGCTACAAATAAAATGGTGATGGTTGTTGTTGTGACCTTTTCACACGTCGCCCCATTGTAAATGGGGACCCTCACTTTTTTCGCTTTTTTTGGGTAGATGTTTTGCTTAGGTTGCCGTAGTTTAGCAATACTTTCCTAGTGTTTGCCTCTGCTTATGGGAGGGTGTCATGTCAAAATTCCAAAAGGTGTTAAGATTGCAAGGAAATGATCCTAAGTGTCAAGTTGCCTTAGTTTGTCAATTTATTTGTGTAAGTGTTGAGTTTCAATTTGCCTTAGAATGTGAGCAAGGAATGATGAAGATGTTGCAAATTGATGTGAATTCTGCACGAAAATGTTGAAAGTCCATGTAGGAGTCGTTTTTTACACTCCTAAGAGGTGAAATAAGTAAAAAATGCACAAAGTCCTGATGGACTTCTATTTTTCATCCTCCAAATTGTGGGAAAATTCATAAAGTCTCGATGAAAATAGAATTTCCATTGCATAAATTGATGAAATTGGGCAAGTTTGGACTTTAAATGCATGAAAATCAACTTAGTCCCGATGGAAAACGTTTTTCCACTTAGCAGTTAAGTCATAAAACACAGTCCCGATGTGAGGTGTTTTTCCACTGAGCAATAAAGGTGAAATTTGATAAAGTCTCGATTGAGGTTGTTTTTCCACTCCATTTTGAGCATGAAGGTACCAAATTAATGTTAAGGACAAGAAAATTCTTGATGGAGGTCGAATTTCCACTCCAGGACTAAGTTTACAAGTGAAAGTGTGGAAAGTCTTGATGACTAGAGAAATTCCACTCAGGACAAAACAAAGGACATGATGAGTCCCAATGGAGGTTTTTTTTCCACTGGGTCAACAAGAGTAAAAATGCATAAGGAATATGAGTCCTGATGACCCATGTTTTTCCACTTGGAGGAAAATTGACCAAGGTAAGATGAATTTATCAGTCTAGATGAGCATCGATTTTCCACTTGAGGTATAGTTGTAAGGTGATGGCTGAATTTCATTGAAAAATAATGTCCCAATGGCCATCGATTTTCCACCAAGGGCTGGAAATCAATATTACTTAAGAATTTTTAATGACAAATCAGTCTCAATGGGGTGCGATTTTCCACCATTCCATTTGGCGGATGAAATGAAAGGAAAATAAAGTCAAATTTAAATGTTCCGATGCATAGTGATTTTCCACCTTGTTGGGTTAATACATTTTTTTATCCCACATTTGTTGTGTGGTGAAAGTGAAAGGTAAAATGCTGAATAAGAACCCAGGCCAGCAAGCATTATAATATCGTTAAGTTGCTGATTTGACTCCAAGTGAGCTGGAAGGAAGGAAGGATTCGAATCACCAAAGGGGGAAGAGGTGCGATTTTTGCCTAAGGCATTAATAGCACCACCATTAGAGGTACTTGCAGTATTGTCAAAGGCGCCATTGTTGGCTGAGACCACCATTATCAGCCGCCACTTCAGACTGAAACACACCATTTCCAGCCAAGTGAACACAAATCGTATCAATTACATGAATTGCACCATGAAGGGGATGATTTTCAGCTGATAAAACACGATTTTCAGAGGTGTTGCAGACCTTTGTACTCAGAAATCAGACCTGAGACAGTGAACTGGGTTGAAATATCACCCATTTTCTGAGTTTTGAAGGGCATTCTCAGACTTACACATTGAAATCAGACTTACCCTAAGTCTGAAAATCAGGTTTATTTAAGGAGAAATTTCCAGATTTTGATCAAATTGTTTGTATTTTCCAGAATTATGTTTCATAACTTCGAATTTCTGATTTTAGAAAGCCCATAAGTCTGAAAGTCATTCAAAATCAGAACCTAAGTCAATTCTGGAAAATCAATTGTTCAAATTACCTACCACAAGTTGGGACAAAAGTTGGGAACAAAATGTCCCTATGAGGTTCTATTTTCAACTCAGGGATAACAATCAACTTATCCATCGGGAATGAGGACAAAGTATGGAATATTGAGGTGTCCCGATGAGGTTCGATTTTCCATCCAAGGGTATGAAAAGCATTACAAGGTAAAATTTACTAAGGACTGATTTTGTCCCTATACCCATCGATTCTCCACTCCAAGGGTAAGGCATCAAAATGAAGTGAAATTTGCTAAGAGCAAGGATTCCCTATGACCTTCTAATTTCCATCATGAGAAAATGATCATGAAGACAGTGATAAATTTCAAGGACTGAATTAGTCCCTACAGGGATCGATTTCCCACCAAGGTTGAAGTAGAGTTTATCCCATAGGTGTTTGATTCAATATTTGTTTGTTTTGCAGGTCTGCTACAAGGAAGGGAAGCATGATGATCAAGGCTTGAAGTGAAAAAGGATGCAACTTGTTGGGATACCAAGGGCTCAACACTTCAAAGCAACAAATGATGAAGGATCAACTCCAAGACCACAAGCAAGTGTAATGCAAGAATGAAGAAACTCAAACAATGCTATGAGGAGGAATCAACGTTCAAATTCCAGAAAAGATAAAGGTATGATTTGGATAAAAGACTCTACAAGCATATTGCAAGGACAAGTCACAACATCACAAATGCGAATGAGGAAGATCAACATTTCAAGGATTGGAAGAGGATTTCAAGACAAGGATTTACAAAAGCAAAGATGAGGACTAGCTCAAACATGAAAAAACTTCACTATGATGGTGAACAAATGAGGGAAAGACAAATCCAAGACATGATCACAAGGAATTCCAAACATCATGAAGAATGTTCAAGGCAAATTGATTAAGTCTACAAGGCAAGTTGAGGTGGCATTCCAATCACCATTCGTTCAATCAAAGGGTTCCAAGTCAGCATTCATTCAAGGATGGAATAGGTGACATGTGGTGCTACATCAAATATTATTTATCTTAGCTATCCTCATCTCTCATTGGCTAATGTAATGGTGGTTGTAAGAAACCCTAATTAGGGTTTTATCTTTTAATCTTGGCCATTGATCTTGAATCAATTTGAGCCGTCCATTGTAATGAGACCTCTATATAAGGCTCAACCCTCTCATTTGTAAAGGCTAATGTTAGAAGAGTAGAAGAATAGTTGCTAAGGCAATTAGGAATTAGAAGTTAGAGTAGAGTAGAGTAGGAGAAGAAGAAATTGTTGCTAAGACTTGTAAATGAATATACTCTTTTGATTGAAGATATGGTGAAATGTGCTGTTTCAACAAGTTGCATGGTTTCTACTTCTCATTTGCTTTAATGTTGATTAAATGAATGGAAGATTTAGTGGGTACTTAATGGTGAAATTCGCATATCCATACTACTAGCAGTTTGTTGATTGTAAACTAGCCTTGCATGGTCAACTGGAATCCTTATTCAAGCTTAACTTCAATTGCTGTTCACACATTGATATGCATTGCCTTGATGGTGTCTATGTTGTTGGCGGTAATTTCAACATCATATATTTACCTTAGAAGATTGCACTAGCTTTGTGGAATTGTTCATTGATGTCAAAGCAAAGTCTAATAGAGTCTCACCAAGTCATTCACTACTTCTTACATTCCTAGGAGTAGCATAGCTTTCTCAACCCTTGTCCTTTCTTTTTTATCTTTTTTTTTTTCAAATCAAGTAACTTCCCACGTTCCAGCAGCATTCAAGCAACGTTCAAGCATTCAACTTAAGTCCCCTTGTGATTCCAGCATTATCACATCAAACCATTGAGCTTATCCACATGTCGAGACCTGACATTAGGAACCTTGGAGTGTTCCAATTGATCACATGGTTTAGCATTTGAGAGACTTTATTCAAGAGAGGATAAGATACCTTGGTATTTTATGCTATGTTTGAGGTGCATAAAAAACACATCAACAGTTATGAACAACCAATATCATTATTCAACAGATCTTTGAGAGGTGCTAAATTGAACTACTCCATAATGGAGAAGCATGCTTATGCTCTTGTTAAGGTAGTGAAAAAATTTAGATCATATTTGATAGGAGGCAAAATCTTTGCCTTCATGTCACATACAATAATTAGAGGAATCTTTATGCAATAAGAGGCATTAGGCAAGAGGTGCCGATGTATCAACAAAATCCAAGAATATGACTTGGAGGTGAAGACTACCAAATTGATTAGAGGTCAAGGCTTAGCTAGGTTGATGGTTGATACAAATTTGGATGCACTTGAAATCCATTTGGTAAACTTCAACCCATCCTTTTTTGCTTGTCATTTGAAGGATTGTCCTTGTATAAGGACATTGTGTTTTATTTGGAGAACTTGAGCTGCCTTCAAGGCTGGATGATAAAAAAAAGAGAACATTAAAGCTTATAGCTCAAAAGTATGTGCTGCTCGAAGGCCAATTAATGTGGAGAAACCTTGATGCTGTACTTGTAAAATGTTTAGATGGGGAGCAATCTACAAAAGTTATTAATGCCAACAAGGGTTGTGCAGTGGTTATTTTAACTTAAGGACTATTACTCTTAAACTATGAGAGTAGGATATTGGTGGCCCACATTGCTGAAAGATGTGACCAAGTTTTTTAAATGGTAATGCTTGGTAGAGGTTTTCTAGCAAGATGAAATTTGCGGGTTCACACCACCTTATACTAAGTAGAGGCTCCATTCCAATAGTGGGGCATCGATTTCATGGGGGAGATTGTTGAAAATCTTGAAATGGGCATAAATAGACATTGGTGGTTTCCGACTACTTCACTAAATAGGTGAAGGCAATCCGTACAATAAATGCTTATTAAAAGTAGTGATTGATTTTTTGTTGAATAACATCATCACAAAGTTTTGTGTGCCACCAAAGATAATTACTGTTAACATTGTGTTTCAAATCTTTGGATTTCGTTGATATATGTTCTTAGTATGGGATATTTGTAACATATTTGCCCCCTTATCATCCAAAGGAAAATGGATAGGTCGAATACGCTAACAAGTGCATCATGTTTGTCATTAGAAAAACTTCAGGTGCAAGCAAGAAACAATGGGATGATAAGCTAAAGTTTTCTTTTTGGGTTGATAGAATAACCTACAAGGAGGCTATTTGGAGAAGTCCATTTGAACTAGTTTATGGCACAGGGGCAAAGATGCCATTCAGCCTTGAATTACCTATTTACAAACTATTGCAGCAAATTGAAGGGTAAGAAGAAGATGCCATTTCCCAAAGAGTGCATTAGTTGGGCGAATTAATAGAAGTAGGAGGCTGTTCATGAGAGGAATTTGTTGAGACCATAAATAATGTGGCGTCTCTTTGGTAAGAAGGTTGTGCAAAGGGAGTTTCAGGTGTTGAAGCTTGTTCTATTGTGGAAATCCAAATCAAAGGATAAAGGATAACATGCAAAACTTGATGCCTTGTGGGTTGGACCTTATCAAATTCTTAAAGGATGTGGTCAAGCCACTTTCAAACATAGAAGTCTTGATGGAGAATTCATGAAGTTGCTAGTTCATGGTCAACATGTTAAGCACTACTTCTTTGAGGTATGTATTTGGGAACCTTTATATATATGTTCTTGTCTTTTAGTTGCTCTGTTTGTTTTTGTTGTGCTTTGTCTTGTAAGTATCATGTTGCATGTCTATGTGTGATCATGATCCCTATTTGATCATCATGAAGTGTGTTGCTTGCAAAGGTTTTCCTTTTGCGTCCTTGTGTTGGTTTGCTCTTAGAGATCTAGATTCTTGCTATGTCATCAAGTGACATGCATCTCCAACTAGATCCATTGTGGGCGCCTTATTTGACTATATACTATTGTGCTTGAATCCTAGCCCCTTGTGAATTTTGGCCTTATTGTACCCATTACTTATAGTCAATCTACGAGATCTTCAATGGGCCCTTGTGTTCAAAATGCCTCCTTGTGTTGTGTTGGTTCTGCATTACACTTAGTTGCCTAAGTTGTCAAACTTTGTTTTTTTGAAGTGTTTTCTTTTCTACCTTGTTTGCAAAAGTTAGGAGGAGGGTTAGTTTAATATGTTGCAAATTTTGAAGGTTTGTAAATTGGAGAAAAGTGTGACTAAGAGAAGGAAGAAATTCACCAAATTTGTGTTTTGCAAAATTTGTAAGCTTGTGAAATCTGTGAAAAACCAATAAGGCTCATGTAATGACAAAAGTGCTAACAAGAAGAAGAGAAGAGAAAGAAAGAGACAAAAGTGGCAAAGTTCTAAATGTCACAAAGTTCATGAGTTTGTGAACTTTGTGAAGATGCAACATGGTTAAAGAAAATCCCAAGATGCTAACAAAAGATAGGGTGGAGATGATATGTTGGGAGGTTCACGAGTTCTTGAAGCTCTCAAAGCTTTGACTTGTTTCCATTACTTGATCCTTGTTTTGATTCCATCTTGCAACCTGTTGTGACCTAATCACACATCACCCCATTCAAAATGGGGAACCCCTACTTTTTAAGGTCCTCTTGGTCTTTTCACGACAGTCTCTTCGATCTCAGTTTGCAAGTGTTTTGGGGTGAATTTGATCAAGTCTGCAAGTCGTTTGAGTAAATTTGGCTAAGTCTGGAACTTGTTTTGCCCATTTTAGGGTTTCACCCTTTAGACTTAGATTTGAGGTCTTTTCCTTAGGGTTTTGAAAATACCGAACATTGCATTGGAATCGGGACCCTTCAAGGAACCTACAAGTGAAATTTGAGCTAATCCTGAGCAACTTTCTATTTTTAGGGATATCACTGCCTCCCAGATTGTCTTTATTTCGCCAAAAATCAAACTTACTATTTTTAGCAGATTCTATTTCTAGTAAGTGTCACCCTGTCCTGGTTTGCCCTAATTTTGATGTTTTGAAGTACTTACTATTTTTAGTAAGTCTATTTTTGGTAGGTTCTTCACAGGTAGAGGTCCCGACATTGAAGACTGAGCATTCTTGAATATTTGTCTAAATCCGGAAAGTTGAAAAAACACGCTGTTGATTGAAAAATGGCTGTGTTGAATTCATTCCAGAAGTGGAAAGGCATTGAAAAATCTCCTAAGGCATGAAAATCCACTTCAATCTAAAATGGCATCTAAATCTGGAAAGTTAGCAAAAATGGAGGTAAAAGCACGAAAGTTTCCTAAGGCAATGAAATCATTATCTTGACAATGAATTGATTCCAAAGATAGCATGGGCACCAAACTTGGGTGGTGAAGGAAAATCTCCTCAAATGCAAAAATCCTTAACACCATGGAATCCACGCCCAAGAATGTGCATGGGCACTAGAATGGGGTTGTGGAGGAATTTTCCTCCACCCCCAAATTTCCTTCTCCTAGTGCAATTAGCGTCCAAGCATGGGTCATGGGTGCCAAAATAGGGTTGTGGAGGAATTTTCCTCCACACCCAAATTCCTCCACACCATGCAAACAGTGCCCATGTCTGGGTATAGAGCGCCAAAATGGGGTCATGGAGGATTTTCTTCCACAAGGTCAATTCCATGCCCATGGAAAAAGGTTGAAAATAGGGTCGTGGAAATTAAGGCAAAGAAATCCCCTCAGGGAGAAAAATCAAAATCCCCTCTCAGGCATGGAAATTTGCCAAAACTGAAGAAATTTTGAGGCAAGACACAAAATTGGCCAAGTGAGAGTTTTCTCTCTCCTGAATGATGGAACTCAAATTTGAAAAAGTTCCTAAAAAATAGGAAATGTGACAATTCAATGAAAAAGCTTCCTTGGAACAAGATGAACTCAAAAAGCACAAAAAATTCTTCTCGGATAAAATTTTCTCTCAAAAAATGAGATAATCACAATTTCTTCCAAAGTGGATAAAATTGTCAAAATATTTTCAGGAAAGAAAAATTTGTAAAAATATCCTTTTGAAATTCAAAATAGAAAGGTTGACGAGTTGGCAATATTCAAAGAAGAATATTCCATGCTTATGATGCATGACTTAAGAAATCACGAAAATTTCCATTTTTGAACTAGACGATAACTGCGGGACCCATTTGCATGGCGAGTTATTAAGGAAAGTATGACGCATTCTTAATGCAATTGCTAAGATTAGTCTTTCGCCAACTTGGCAGCTTGGTGGGGAAATTCTATTTAAACCAAGGATTCAATTCATTTCTCACGTGCAATTTTGGAGAAAGTTGAAGTTGGAGAGAAGTGGCAAAGATTCAGAAATGAAAATTTTTATTTCTTTTCAAGAAGTTCTTGATTGCGGAGGTTTTATTTTATTCCTAATTAGGAATTTGTCGACTAGAATTTCTTCTCCACCATCTTATTTAATTCCTTACGCAGATTTTTTAATGTTAATTTACTTTGTTTTGTAGGAATGGTGGAATCAAGCAAAGCTGCAGCTACTTCCCGACAAGCACAAATCAAGAACGAGATGAAGGGATTCCTTTCAGAGTTCAAGATAATTTCCAAGTGGAAGGAAATCAACGACACCAACTTGGGAACTTTCCAGCTAGAGCTTTCAGGCACAAGATTTTTGGAACAACTTGACGCAATCCATCACCTACTGCTATTAAATTTGTCAAGAGTGGAATTGTCTCAACTGTAGGCTTCCCTCCAGCCATTCAATGTCCATAATTGATTTTGGAATGTGCAAAGCACCATGATGAAGAAATATGAGTGATTTTGACATCGGATGGCAAGCTTTTGTCTAACCTAATTGCCAAAGCTATTGTAGAAACTTTGGAATTCCGGCATATCATTCCATGACTTACTAACTTTAGGAAAGAGCAACAACAATGTATGAGGCTGGTGTTGAAAGATGCGCTGAGCTTATTAACAAGACTTGGATGCATAAGTCAAGACCACATATTTCCAAGATGCCTAACTAGATCACCAATTTTGACTTCAAGCAAGAATACGCGGAACTCGTAATGATGTTGAATAGGATAATGGGATGTCAGCATGCTTTCACATTTGAAACCTGGATGTTCTTCATTGGCGAGGTTATGAATGCCAATGGGATAGTGGATTGGGCAAGATTGATAAGCCATTATGTGCATGAACAGTTGAAGAATCTAAAGGAGAAGCGTACCCAATCCTTTTAATGAGCTCATATGTGATTTATTCGCTGGCAAGGAAGGATGGGCAGCTTCAATGGCTTACCATAAAAAGGGCCCATGGGATGTGGGCCAAGATAGTTCAAAGTCCACGAATGCTACCCCAGTTGCACTTATATAGCACTGATTCTTTCAAGCTAGTGAATGATACGTTTATAATGTATTTAACCAGATTATTGCAAGGTGAACTTCACACGAGAGTGTCGCCCGAGGCTAGGGTATTGATATAGAAATTTGGAGCCTTATACATTCAGTTTCCAAAATTTACTTATATCTGGGCCCAAGGATTTTCCTTTCAGCCGCACAAACTTCCAAGGTATCCTACGGACAAAATGGTGTTACTGGAGCTCACTAGGCAATTGATTGCTTATGACATGATTCAGAAAAAGAAAAGGAAGCTGTCCATCGAATTCCCTATTGTCCTAGGCGACTATGTAGAATTGTGTCCTCCATTCACGACGGCTGAAAAGTCCTTGGAGGAATTGGCATTCTACCACTTGACATTCCATATGTCTAGATCCTTATTTGATCCCGTATAACAAAATCTGGATGGTCGCCAAAATGAAGTTCAGGCATAAATTTCACTTGGAAGATTTTTGGGCAAATGCCAAGGATGATCTTGAGATCAAAAAAAGAATGTTTTCAAGATTACCCCTTGACATGATCCAAGCTGGTGAAATTATTCAAGTACTAGACCAGGTAAAGGAAGATTAGGATGTGATGCAGCCAAAATTTGAAAAGTTGAAGGATACACCTATCCAAGTTCCAGATTGGTCAGAACTTGAAGGTGATGATTTAGAAGATTTGGCTAGGTCTGTTTTGAAATTTACCAGGCATTGGGTGGATCGGCAAGTCAGGGCGCTGAGGGAAGGAAGGGTGCGCCTTTTACCAACTGATGGGAAACTTGGATTCCCATAGTGATGCCACAAAAGGATCATCGCAAGCCCAAGCTGAAGAAGGAGAAATCCAACAGGAAGGGGCTGGACATAGCAAAGAGATGGGTGTTCCTAAGAAGTCTAGAACAAGGAAGAGGAAAGATGCCCAACTGGAAATCCAGTCAAAAGTTCGAACGAAAGAGCCACAACAAAAAATGCCGAGGGTGAAAGAGGCACAGTTGCCGGCCAGTTCCTCTAGTGTGCAGGAAGTAGAAATGTTTACACAGGAGATTCCACAAAGTTAGCCTCAGGATAATGTTCTTGGCAGTGTTCCAACATAGGATTTGCTCAGCGCCAACACTTCTCACAAACCTGTTCTGCGGTAAATTCAAATGCAAGAAATTCCTCCTAGCACAGAACAACAAGACTAGGATGGTTCCATTGATACAACTCTTGGAGACATGGAGGAAGTTTCGCAGGACCAAGGGGACAAAAAAATTCATGATCAACCAGCCGTTGCTCTTGATTGGCTCAGAGAAAGGATGAGAAGGGATTCGGAAGAAGAGATAGATCCAACACAAGAGTTAGAAAGACTTTTGAGCAGAATGGACAAGCCGGTAGAGGAGAACGCAGCCAGGAAATTTTCAAAGATCACAAGGGATGAATTTGGATCCAAAACGTTGCACTTGGCCGAGCCTACGGTAGACAAAGACAGAAATGAGATCACGCTTGATGAATACGTAATTATAGAAGTTAATTTGGGGCGTGCATCCACAACATAGGTAGTGGAAGATTTTGAAGAGTCTTCCTTTGTCACAAAGGAGAAAATAAAGAAGATGAAAGAGAGGTGCAAGAGACTGAAGAGTGAAAATCAAGTATTGTGTGAATATGTGCGGAGTTTTAAACATCTCCTCAGAGAGGAAGATCCCTTCTTTGTACTTCCCTCCTCTCTTCCTAAGGAAACTGTTGATGGTGTTGAAGAAGTCAGAAGATAGCTCAATGCTCTAAGGAGTGGGTGGAAGGTGTTTTCACTTCAGTAGGAGGATTCATTGAGAACTTGGCTTGCCTTTATAATTCATGCAATCCTGGACTGGCTAGAGGTTGTAGATAGTTCATGGGAGGACGTGCACATTTACCAAGACTTAACTATTTCGTGACTCAGAGCACTAATGAAGATTCCTAGGCAGACGTTGATTGACGGGAAAGCTGTCTAGGAGAATGATGTTCATGATTTCCTGCAATGGTTTTATGTTGTTTACATTGGAAAGGAATATTTTGAAAGGTTCAACAAAGAGTTTGCTTCTTTAAAGGATTTAGTCGAGAAGGTCCAAGGAGAAATCCTTAACGCAGTAGAGGCACTATTTTCCAAAAGATTGACTTAGGAGGAAATAACGGTGGACTTCCTCAGGGACAAATTGCATGAATTTTTCTTTGTGGATTCATTTTCCATGACACACTTGGAAAATGTTTCTTTGTTCAACAACACAATGCGGAAGACATAGGAGTTGGCGAAATATTGGGAGGACCTTTTTTTTTATATTCTAGATCATTTACAAATATTTGCTCATACGAGCATCAACATGAGACCATTACAAGCTATTTAAGAGCACAACTATGACACTAATATTTGCTCATTTCGAGCAACCACACTAGAATCAACCTATATGGAAGACCAAGATACACAAATTAGAATCCACTTATTAGAAACCACCTCCAAACTAGAAGCCAATTATGGAAGACTAAGAGTCACAACTTTGAATTCCATATTAGATGTCCCTTTGGGATTTGAACTTTGATCTCCACAATGAGAATGCAATGCTTTAACCCATAGATGTAAAAAATTGTCAAAAAATCGGTTAAATCGCAATTTTTTGTGAGTCATTCGCCCAGATGATTTAATCGTCATTTAAATTGCGCGTGATTTTTTGGGTAAAAATTGCAATTCTCAGACACGAAAAATCGCGATTAAATCACGACTAAAACGTAGAAAATTGACATTTAAAAAAGCGAGTTTAAAAAAAAGTCGCAAACCCTAAAATGTAGAAAGGGTCGGGCAAAATTAAAAAAATGATTTCATTTTTGGCCAAATTGAAACGTGCGACTGCGACTCTGCGGCTTCCCTCCTCCCTGACGGTCGACGCCTGACGTTGTTCCAGTCTTCCAAATCCATACTTCCAGGTTTGCCTCGATTTGCCATCAACATCGTAGCAAAAGTGCATGAAAATTTAAAATCAATGCATTAACTTGAGTGGCTAATGTATTTAATCAGATGTGTATTTAGCTATTATATTTAACTTGAAATCGTAGCTATTTCATTGAATGTATTGCACTCATGGCAATGCATTTAATCAGAAGTGTATTTAGTCACTCAACGCATTTTCTATAAGGCTATTTAAAATTTAAAATTGCTAAGAAATGTTAAAAATTTAAATGTATTGTGATTTGGGAAAGAAATTGCTAAGATATGGTAAAAATTTCAAATGTATTGTGTTTTTTAAGAATATTTTATGAAATTATATATTTTCAAATGTTCGATAATTTTCTCGATTTATTGCCGATTTTTAAAATTTTTTTGGCCAAAAGATTTATTGCCAATTAAGAAGATTTATTGCCGATTAAGAGTTTTTCATCTTTGCTTTAACCAATTGAACTCAACCCCTTGGACTCAGATTGGGAGGACTTTCTCCAAGTGCGAGGAAGAAATTGCCTTGATGGAATTCAGGATTGAAAGCGTGCCAAGTGTCTCTGTAGGAGAATTGGAGGCCGTTGTCGCCAGGTTCATTGCATATGCTATTAATGAGCAAGATAATGGTCGTCCATTTCTGGATGAGAATTTTTTGACATAATGGCTCGTGCATGACTAGAATATTTGACCAAGTGGTGGCTAGGTCAACGCATGCTAAAGTGGTGGAGCACCTTTTTGCATGTAGCCGTGGTAATTAATAAGATAATGGAGCATCTTTTTGCATGTAGCCGTCGCATTTAGGAGATGATGGAGCATTTATGGTGTTATGGCTGATTTTTGCATGGAGGAATATTTATGACATATTGGGCGAATTTGATGGAGAGTGGTGCGTTTAACGCATAGTGGATGCTGTTTTGGGCAAAAACGAATTTATTGTAAATGGGCATGATGTGCATTTATTGTTTATTCCCACCTTGTTGCATCATGTGTGAGGAATCTTTTGGGTCATGTTGACGTGTTTTTTATGACAGCATCAAACACAGAATAAAGTTGCCTAATGGTCACTTCACTCTCTCTTGATCAAAGTACGATTGCATGCTAAGATTGCAAGAAGTTCAAACAATCGACTTCAAGGTTCCTTCAATGCGTGGACGTGACTCAGTTGGCTAATGTGATTGCTGGTAATCCAAGGGGCCTTACGTTTGCATCATTCCTTCACCTCTTTGTTGTGGCTGGAACTCCATCATCGGATATGGCAATTCTACGATGCTATTGCTTCGAATAGACTAAAATGAACTGAAAGTAAAGGGGAAAGGGTTAGAAGGATCTAAATCTACTCCTAAGGGCAGTGATAACAATGAATAGTTCTTTGGTGGACAAATTTCAAATAAACCAAGCTCTGCTTCGCCAAGTTCAACTACAACTCCGCAAGAACCGGTGCAGTCTTCTGAGAATATTGAAGGATTTTCAAATCGGGAAAGTGCATTTGAATACCCAAAACAACGCAATCCAAACGATTGTCCACAACCGAACTTAGCACAAGTTTAGTGGCTCAGGCTAACTTTACACTGCAACTTACAATCATAAAGATACAAAAAGTATGAACCATGGAAATTCATTAGACACCATTACATTCTCCATTGAAATCAAAGCACTTTACTACTTCTAATCTAAGTGAGGAAGGTGAAACCATGCAAGTTTTGAAAAAATAACTCAAGTGGACACCATTAGAGAACAATGTTTCACTATTATTTTCTCAAAAACTTATCGCAACAATTTCATACAAAGCTCCCCTCTTTACAAATGAGGGGGTCACCCCTTTATATAGGCCTCAAGCCATGATTACATGCAAAACCCTAATTAGGGTTTGCCCCAAAGATTCCCCACTCAAGGTGCAACAAGGTGGGAATCGACAATTAATAACCCATTATGCCCATTTACAATTAATTTAAAGAGCCTAAAATAGCGCCCACTAGCACATTAAATGTGCCCCATGATGTAAAATCGCCTGTGATGCCATAAATGCACCATCATCTTCTGAATGTGATGGCTACTTGTAGAAGGAATATGTCATAATGCCATAAATGTGACAGCTGCATGCAGAGAGATGCTTCATTAATTCAACGTCCGTTGACTCGGCTGCCACTTGGCGAGAAAACCTTGGAGAGAGAAAACTTAAAGAGAGAAGAATTTGATCCATGAAGAATTTTTTTGAAGTTTCTCGAACTCTCCTTGCTCTGGAGGAGATTTTCAACAATTCTCCACCATCTCCTATTTTTTAGGAATTTCCACAATTTTAGGGTTTTGGTCCAAGAGAGAGAATTCTCTCACGTATCCATATCTTCAAAAGTTTCTAAATTTGGAGGTCATTTGAGCCCTAAAAATGGATTTTTTCAAATTCTTCCCTGGGGGGGAAATTTCTTGTTTAGTTCATCCCCGATTCCTTCCTTGCCTTAGAAATTTTATCTTCAATTCATCCTTGGGTGTGACTTCTTGTTGTGGAGGAATTCTCCTTTGGAAAGGAATTTGTTCCTTACCCCGAGGAAGGAAATTCTTCATGCCTTAGCCAATTTTCATGATGTCCAAGAACTATGTCCTGAAGGAAGAAATTTCAAACACTTAGTCAATTTTTTACCTTTCCTAGAATTCTGTCCTGAAGGAAGGAATTTCCGAGACACAGCCAATTTTTTCACTTTCTTGGAATTTCTTCTTCTTGGGCGCAATTTTGACTTTGTGGAAGATTCAGTGAAATTTGTGAATCCTCCATGCCTCCTTCATTTTGGCGCCTATCCTTCATCTTTGGGTGGATATTTGCTTTGGCCATGGATTCATGGATTTTTCTCCTGTCCTTGGGGATCCCATTTTGGCGCCCCAGTCCATACTTGGGCGGATTTTTGCTTATGCCATGGATTCGCAGATTTTCCTCCTGTCCTTGGGAATCCCATTTTTTAATCTCCCAGACTTAGAATATTTTGACCTCTTGTGATTTTGAAGTGTTTTCCCGAGCTTTCTGTTTCAGGCATGGATTTCCAGCACTTGACCCATTTCTGGCTTTCTTTGTCTGCTGTCTGACTTTTCGGAATTAGAAATGTCTGCGAACGTCTGATCCTCGTCGCCTCGTTTGACTGACCCTGCCAGTAATGACTTTCCAAAAATAGAAACCTTCAAGGTGTCAACGTTAGATCCTTAGACAGGGTGCAGGAATGACTTACTATAAATAGAAACTTACTAAAAATAGAAATTACTAAAAATAGTAAGTTTGATTTTTGGCAAAATGACGACATTCCGAGACTCGGAAAATTCCCTAAAAAATAGGGACTTTCTAAAAATAGAAAGTTGCTCCGTTTGGGCTCAAATTTTACTGGTAGGTCCCTTGAAGGGTCCTAATTCTAGTCGTATGTTCAGTTTTCCCAAAACCCTAACAAGAACCCCTAAAACCTAGGACAAAAGGCAGAAACCCTAAAAAGGGACAAAACAGGCCCTAGACTTCATAGAATTCGCTCGACAGAGAAGCAGATCAACTCTAATTGACCCCCGAACATCCGCAAAGCGGAGAGATTGAAGAGATTGCTACCAACACACACAAAAACCAAGACCAAACGACCAAAAGGGCCTAAAAGCTAGGGGGTCCCTATCTGGGATGGGGTGATGTGTGAAAACGTCACAACAGGTCAAACACTAATTAGGGTTTGCATGTAATCAAGGCTTGAGGCCTATATAAAGGGGTGACCCCCTCATTTGTAAAGGGAGGAGAGATTGTCTAAGATTGTTGTGATAAGCTATTGAAGCAGTAAACTGCAATACATTGTTCTTTTGATGGTGTATACTTGTCTTGTTTTTGTAGCTTGCATGGTCTTGCTTTCCTCACTTAGAGTAGATTTATTTTATTCATTTTAGTGAACAAAGTTTATTGCAGTGTTCTAAGGTGGATCGTTGCTCATACCTTTTGTTAATAACTGATTGTTATTAATAGTGTAAGGTTGGTCTGAGCCATTATATGTGTGTGTTTAATTCGAATCATTGTGTGGATATTGTTCTTTGATGGTGTTTGCTGACGATTCGAAATCCTTTAAACACACTCCTTGAAGATTGCACCCACTTCATGTAGTTGCCTTAACGCGACGAAGTGAAGTGTGGTTGATCTATCTGAAGCATTGCAGTTTGCTGAGTTCTTAGGTTTTAGCATAGCTTCCCTAAACCCTCTCTCATTTTACTTTCAGCATTTTCAAGTCAAAAATCCTAAAAAGAGCTTCTCATTGACAAATCATTTGTGATCAAATTCCCTAAAAGTCAAAAAATTGTTTAATCTTCTTTAAGTGTGCATAAGTCCCCTTGGATTATCGACATATCACATCAAGCCAACTGAGTCACATTCATTGCATAATCGGAACCTTGGAGTCAATTGTTTGAACTTATTTGCAATCTTAGCATACAATTTAACTTTGATCAGGAGAGAGTAAAGTGACTGTTGGGCAACTTTATTCTATGTTAGTCGTAGTCATAAAACGTATGTCAACACGACCTCATGTGACCCCTCTCACACACAAGTTCTTATTTCCATTAGGCACTTCTGCAACTCTTTGAAACCTTAACACGCTACAATTTTTCAGTTACTCTCTCCAATTCTAGGACATTTGAGCTACTAGAAGTAATGTCGTACAACCTTTTAGGGTTCTTGTAGAGTTTGTAGGCATTATTTAATGTCACGGTAATTCAGACCCTTAAACCATTATTGTAGAGGACATTTGCAGATCATAGAAGAACATTCCTTGTGTATAACCGAATGTGTTGGGCCACAATTTCAAGTGTGGTTTAGGGAGAAATAACGCTCAAGGGATATGGGTGTCCTATGCGGAGTACCAATCAAACAACTTTCAAATTTAATGAAGATTTTATGCTCCCCTTTGGTTGGTTGTGATTTGCAAAGGGAGTATTTAAAGTTAAAGGTTTAATTTACGAAGGGATGGACTAAATTGAGAAAGAGCACTTGTAGAGCCAACAAAAGAGAGATATTCACAAACGCCCGAGGGTTTCAAATTTTTAATTTTGGGTATCATGTTTTTGGTATTGTGTTGATGTGGGTTTGTTCAAAATTTGAAACAACCTCCTTATAACCTTCAAAGAGTGTATATCGTGTAGATTTGTCCTTGATTGAGTGTCTCTTAGTGAATTATGATTAGCTGATTAGCTGATTAGCTAGAGGATTGTAAAATCTTCACAAAGATTTTGTAAGGTATCTTTTTTGAATAATAAAAGAAATGTTCATATTATTTAAGGATTGCTAAGTATTGCTCGTTTAATAGTTTGCAACTTCAGTTATCTTTTGGAATATATGTAGAGAACCTAGTTTACTCATGTATTTTGAAGGGTATATTCTTTTGTGAGATCTTCATTAAGATATCACTATTGGTTTCATTTTACACCTTTTGGATAAATTCAATGACTTTGTGCCTAATTGGGTATAGGCACTAGTTTGTTACTTGCTTTGTATTCCATCACTTCAACACATTGGAACAAACTAAGCACTATCATCATTTTCAGTTTGTCTTGTTTTAGTTCATTCTAGCTTTCATTTGTGAAAGTACATAACAGCAATAGGGGTTGTTATGTCCATATTTTCAAAGACTTCCCATAGTCTTTTTTTGTTTTAGTGAAGATGCTTAACCTTACATAATCAATCTAGCACATAGGTATGTTGTGACTTGTGACAATCAAAATAGGGGTACACTTTGTGGAAAGTAAACTACATTCCTTATAATTTCATCTATTTTAGAATCTTAGCGAACCCCCCCCTGGTTAACATCTTTAGGAGTGGAGGAGGTTTTACTTGGCTTAGCAATTGGTCCTCAGTTGCCTGAACTTGATCACAAGTGTTTGGTCTTCTTCTCAAATTTGACACCCTTGGCATTTGGGAAAGGATTCAATTTTAGGGATTTGGGATCTATAACTCTAGTCACCAACACTCACCTCCTTGAATACTTAAAAAAAGTTCTTAATGCCATATTCACTATCGTTTTTTTTATTGTTTAAATTTAAAGTAACAAAGAAATACATAACACATAATGATGACATCATTCATAAGCAATATGTTGTGCAATTCAAAATTTATTTCAACTCAACATAATTCAATTTCATTTTGATTCACAATTGGTGTACAAAGTACAATATTGTGGTAACATAATCTATAGGTACAACTTTATTCCATACAGCATTCTATCTTCTCACTTGAAACACTTCCACTACACCGCTATAATTTAGGATCTTTGCTACTTTTCAACTTGGGAAAGAGGGCATCATGCAAGCACTTTACCTCCAACCACAAGTTATTGTATCAACCCATACATTGGCCTTACAAAGGTCAGATTGCTCCCTATTGCAGATAACTTTTCTTTTTTCTCAGTCTTTTTAAGATAGTGTTTGCTAGTACCAAAATTGGCACCCTTATGAAACTTTGTGTTTCACGTCAAATTTATAGTTAGTAACCTTGTCAAGTTAGTCATTGTTGGTTAGGTGATTATTCTTGTGACCTTGTCGAGTTATCAGGTCATGGACCAAGTCGTCTACTAACCATGTTTGCAGATCATTCATGGATAAGGAATCCCAAGCTATGATGCATCAAAATTTCAATGGAGAAGGCACTAGGTGAAACAGAAGATTATACATCAACGAAAGTTAGTAGGCAAGGTCAAAGGGATGAAATAGTTAAAAGGTTCTTTCAGTACCTTGTTCAAGCAAACAAATGCGAGTGACAACATATGAAGGAAAGCAATTGAAATGACTACTTCAAGTGAAATTGGCAATAGAAAGATAATGCTCTCATCTATGGCTAAGTTGTTACTCCTTTTCCGTGGTTCAGCTATATAAAAATGTCAATTCTAATATCAGTGGCTAAGGAAAAGTGTGACAGGGACAAAGTGAAATGTTAACTAACCATGAAATTGTTGTTTGTTAATGGCAATGCCAAGGTTTGAGTGATTTGAGTTGTTGAGACATAGGAAAAGTGTGATAGGAAGGAACTTAAAACATCTAAGGTCAATTTGCATCTTGATAGTCACATTACTAGGAGAGAATGGTGGTCCAAATGGCAATAATAGTATGAAGGTATGATCAACATAAATTAACTTAAGTTTTAAGAAAAATCACATATTTTTAATGGTTGAACTAGGCGAAAAGAGCAACTTGAATGGGAAGTCCATGCCAAGTAAATGAGAGCTCAAGAAAGAAGGTGGTTGTGCCTTGGTCTTGGCACCATCACTCTAGAAATGCAACTTTGCTGGCAATGAAGTGCTCGAAGTGTGACCAGCAAGAAAAAAATTTAAATGGTTAAAGTTCATATCACACTTTCCCAATGGCAATGCCACTAAAAAAAGGGCAATCCAATTGGTGATAAACTCCCAAAAATATGCTCAGTCTAGTGCCAAACAAAAACATAAAATTAAGTTGTATTTTTCATGTGGCATCGCCACCCCAAATGTTTAACAAAGGTTTACGTTAGCAATGTGTTTTCATTTTTCAAAATTAAAAAAAGCACTTAAGGATTTATGGTGGCCTAATTTTAGTTGGTCAATTGGGGAAATAAAGCAAGAGTTAAAGCGCGGAAAGCCTATATAATGAGGTGTTTACTCATTCAAATCACAAAACAAACTTTATGTGAACAAGAATAGAGTGAAGTTGAATATTCCATTTTTCGCAATTTTTTCAAAATTTCAAGGAGCCAAAGTGGAGGGTTTTTCAAGTTTGAAATGATTAATTCAGAATCACACAATTTTGCTATAATGAGTGCAAGCACTAGTGCAAGTGTCTCAAATTTCATCATAACCCTCCAAGCACTCGTTGACTATCTTAGTTTGTCCATTTGATTAGGGATGATACAATTAACGACGAGTAAGTTGAACGTCCAAACATGAAAATAAGTTAGTTAAAAAATTATTTGTAAATATAAGATCATGAGTCTTGGCATAATATGTAGTTTTTGAATAGTAATCATAAAGGCTGTTATTTCAATGCTTGATATAAATGGTGCATATTGGGTGAGATGATCTACAACAACCATGATGATATATTTGTTGTCCCAATTTTTGGATTTTCAAAAAATTGACAACCCCTATGAATTTATACTCAAAATGTGTCGTTTTTGTCTCTAAAGCATGTTTTATGAGGTGAAAAGCTCATATTTGTTAATTCCAAATCATTAGTAGGTGTGTTTGTCATCGTTGTCCAAGTTTTGGTTAGTTTTTGTCTTCATTTTCCTAGCTTTCTGTGCAATTTTGGGTTTTAGGTCAATCACTACAAGTAGGAACATTTGGATGTCATTGCAAGTAAACTCATTGCAAGTAGGAACTTTTTGACCCTCTTCCTCTTTGGTTTTACAGCCTCTTGTTGAGGAGGTGCTACTCTTCTGTAGGCTCCAACACACTTGAGTAGGTTTAGAATTTCATAACAAGCAATTACAGGCTCAAGGTTGGCCGTGCCGAAAATTTTGATCCCGAAGGATATATAAATGACTTGAGAACTCAAAGGCTCAAGGTCAGGGGCTACTCCCATCAATTTGATGAAAGGGAGGATTTCATGAGAAATGTTAGTCCCACTGAAGCTGTCCAAAGGAAGGGAAAATGGGAGTACCTCAAGAAATTAGAAAAGGAAAGAAAGGAAAAGGACCCAAGCTTCAAGGGTTTTTGTTCAAATCTTCAAAATGACTTGGCAAGGATGCTAAGTATGATAAGATCCTTGCATCTGAGGTGAAAAGAAGAGCAAGACAACAAGAAGAAGAACAAGGAGAGGAAGGACTAGAAGAAAGGCCATCTTATGAGCCTTCCAAATCAAAAGGGAAGGGAATTTTCATAGGAGAGTCTTCCCAAACTGCTCCTTCACAACCTACTCCATCACATGAAGCCCCTACAACAGAACCAATAAAAAGGATAGAAAAGGGAAAGGCGAAGCTCTCTAACTTTGTTGAAGTCATTGAGCCAAATTTTGATACAAGCATTAGGCTACCTTCTCCCCCAAGAGACACCTTCCAAGAAGATGAAGCGACAAAGGTCCTTGTAGACCTTGACAAGTCTCTCATCCTGAGCAACATCCCAATGGAGGAGACAACAGATGAAAGGGTGATTGCTTCTATGTAATTCATGTCAGATGATGATTTTGTCAACACCCCCGAATTTAAATCATTTTGGATGTGGGAAAAGTTGAAGGCCCTGTTTGAAGAGGAACTTCAAAATTTTGATAGAGAAAACATCAAGTGCGCCCCTCAAGAGGGAAGAGAAATTGTAGCAAAAAGTGACATCTTGCTTGTCCCTGGGTGGGACCTGGAAAAGATTTTCCTCCTTGACCAGGTCATGAGGCAAAGAGACCCCATTTATGCTCAAGAATTTGGTGAGCATGGGTCAGGAATAAATCCAAGTGTGAAAGCCTTCTCAATTTGGTCAAAAGCCCCTAGAACAAATAAGCCAATGGTATTATTTGGGGTAGAGCGAAGGGTTGGAGATGCAGTGATTAGGACTCTAGCTGACACATCATTCGTTGAAGCATCAACAATCACTTTCCATGCTGCACATTTTGCAAAGTTGGCAGCAGAGGAGGAGGCAAAAAGACATGAGATTTTGAGGAACAAGCATATAGCCCTCAATCATGATCATAGTAGATTATTCATTGAAAATGTAAGTTTAAAAAGGAGCTGGCTGAGAGAGACAACGGGACTGCGATAGGGCCTAAACCTGAAGATTTTGAAAAATTAAAGGAGCTCCAAAGAGAAAAGGATGAGGCCAGCAGGAATTATTTTGAGATTAGGAAATCTACAATTTTGCAGGTGTCAAATAAAGTCATTGAAAAATTAAGTGAGGTGCATGCCTCTTATTCTTTAATGTCTTAGCTTCTCAACCAATTGGATGAGTTATTTCAATTTTTTCATCCTATTAGGATCACTTGGTTGCCAAAAGGTCAAATCCTAAAGGAGGTCCTATTGGCAGTAAAAAATGTGACTTCTACACCCCAAATTGTGGGGGCGACTTGGAAAAATTACAATTTATTGATTAGGGAGCTTCCTTACATTGAGGAGGAGAAGAAGACATTGATTGGTAAGATGGATTCTTTTCAAGGACTTCAGGTGTGGGACATTCCCACTATTTTGACAAGAGGGGCAAATCAAAGATTTGGACATGTGGAAGTAGGGTTTTAAAGACGCCATCAGCACGGGTTTGAATTCATCGACTGCAGACCTTGTCCAAGGTAATTCATATCACAATATTATTGATAAGATCATGGAGGTAGACATGATGTATCATAAATTCACCTTGTAAGCCATAGTAGTACCATCACATCAGACAAAAGAGGCGATAAGTAGGCTTCAAGGCTTGAGAAATTTTGTCTGGCCTGCGGATGAGATCGATGCTCTGCACAGAAAGTACTATACTATAGAAGAAGAGCAACTTGAAGAAGAGGACTAGTCGGAGTCACTTCCATTTTTGCACATCCTACTTTTTTGGACAGGTTTCCTACTTGGGATAGGGTGATAAGAGCACTCATTTTCCACTCATCAGCCCCCAAAGTAGCTGACAGATTCAACGCCCAAGTATAGTTGACCCTGACAGAGAAGCTACAGAAGGACGCCCCTGCACCAGTCAACATCAAGCCTGTTGATCCAGTGTCCAAAAGTTGTTAAATCAGCCGCCTGCATTTAATAACTAGGAATTTTGAATTATGCAATGTAAAGATGCCCTAGGGCATATTCTTAGCTCGTAGGCAATAGATTTTTAACATGTGTCTTACTGGCCTGAGGTTTGTTTTTGCTCCCTTGTCCTATAAAAGGGAAATCAGGGCCATGTAAGAAGGATTCTAAAATTTTGATTAGTATGTACCAGGGAAGCTTTAGAGCAATACAATGACAGTTAGTCTTTTGCAAGTTTAGTGAGCAAAGCAGTTATCATGAATGTATCAATCCTATTTTGAAAATCAATAAAGAACATTCATTTTCTTGCTCCTATCTCGTGTTATGTTGTATGGGTTGAAGTGTTAATGGCATTTTAGCTTGTCTTCTCTAATGGGGAATGTGTGTCTCTTCATGGGTTTTATTCCAAGTGAATGAATTAAATTCTGTCTTGAACACTGCAACATTAATCTGAGAAAGTGTGAGGAAGTTGTGGATGCATTCTCAGTTTAAGCACTTTAAGCAAGTCGTGTGTGTTTAGTATTGAATCTTAATGCTGATAATATGAAACTGATTGTCATTAGGCCTGCTATTTGACTTTGTATTCCCTTTGAACTGGCACTGGTCATACTCTTTAAAGTTTTAGGATCATTCTTACATTCTCATTTCACCTTTTATATTTCAGCTTTTAGTTTTTTTGCATTAGGATTAGAAACAGATTAGAGCCATCGTTCAATGCAAGCAAGAGTGATATAAGCTAAGGTTCAAGCCAGAATTGATAGCATATCCTACTTTCCTTGGTATATTTTCATTGAAAGCATCTTCTATATAGTGCAATGTTTGTTTATATGAAGCTAAAATGTTGTGTAACATTGCAATAGGGGTACCCACCTAGGTCTTGTAGAGCCTGAAGAGTAGAAGATTGCAGCTTCCATGCTGAATTTTGTTCATTGGCCAAATCCAATCCTAGGTCTGTTTATGAGTTAGTGGCTATTTTTGTAGGATTTAGGATCTGTTGATTTGGGAACCAATCCAGCATTGCAAGTGTGAGGGTATACATTTTCATGCAAGTTATCTTTACTTGCATTCGAGTATCTAAGATCTGATTGCAAGCTTAATCTTCCCTTAGCAATCTTATTCAACACTTGCAGTCGGATCCTAGAGACCCGATTACAAGTGCTTATGGTTATCTTTCCCCCCAATTTGCCTTCAAGTTATGATCGGATTTATGAAGTATGATTACAAGTCATTTATAAGCATACGGTTATAAACACTTGCAATCGGGTCTTTTTACTATGATGTTTGCTTGCAGTCGGGTGCCTAAGATCCAATTGCAAGTGTTTTGCAAAGTTCAAATGCCATTTTATTGTAATGTTCCCAAGTTCCCTAAAGTCTTTCCCATGGTGTTTACAAACAAAGTTTACTTGCATTCGGGTTTCATAAACCTGATTGCAAGTAGCGTCGAAGTATATGAAACTTGTTTTCTTGCCATCAATTCTTGAAATCCAATTGTCAAAGGCAAATTCCCGATTCATTTGCAAGCTCATGTCTATTTTGCAAGTCCTTCATGTTTCACCATTGGCAATGCATATTTTACTTGCAATCGGGTTCTTGAAATCCGACTACAAGTGTGTAAGTACTACCTTATCACATTTAATCAGTCTTCCAAATAGCCGAAACTGGTCCAAAATGCACTAAAAAACACTTGAAAATCAGTCTCTAGGATCCAATTACAAGTGCAAACTTGTATTTTCCCATTACACAAATGAAGTTGCATGTTCGTTCTCTACAATTGCAAGTCAATGTTCTTATTTTTCCACACATGTAATGCAGTCCTCAAAACCTGAAAGTCACTTGTGAGCCCATTTTTGCATCAATTTATCCCTTCCCTTGTCAGTCTTGTTTGCACACACGATCTATCAAACCAACAAATCAAGGCATGGACATTGTTTTATAACAATTTCATCTTGAATAAGGTGTTATGGGTTCTTCATTAGTGAAGAAAAGAAGAGATACAACACTAATTCATGGGACAGCCCAAGGGTCAATACTCCTCGTGAAGTCATCTGTAAATAGAAGTCATCCAGTGACAAAGTGAATCAAGCACGGAGAAGGAACACAACGAAGAGAAGAATTTCCCTCCTGAAGAAATGGTACTACCCCAAGCATGTGATAAGGTTGAAGTTCATTGGCCAAGGACACAAAGACTAGCAAGGGCACAAGTTCTTGTTCCGGTTCAAGATGCCATTCCCAAACCCGAGTACTTCAATCACATAGTGTCTTATAATAGTGTGAAGATCAAACAGAAGATGATGTAAATAGAGTCGTGTCTTTGGACACTTGTGTCAATTATGCATTTGTAATTTCATTTTGACAAATTACATGTAATGTCAGAAATTGTAATTGCAATAGATCATACCACTTGCATTGTTGTAAATTGTAATTGCATGTAAGCAAATTACAACTCGAAAGACAATAGGACTGTAATTTGAATAAGTTATAGTTAGTTAGTTAGTTGTGGAATAAGTCTGAGTTGGTTAGACTTCTCCCGCATTTTACTCTCAGACCCTCTCCTATATATAGACGAGGGCACTCTATGTAATTTTTGTTTTTTGGCAATGCAACGAAATTCTGCCAGTTTGTATGTGCACTCTAAGATTTTGAGCTTAGATGTAAATCAAATTGCTTTCAATAAAAGAGGCAAGTTTTGTTGAGACTTTGTGCGAATTCAAGTTGTTATGCGACGACATTTTTTGGAATTGATTGTGATTTTTGTTCTATTGTTCAAGAGGGATTTAAATTCAATCTTGCAGACTTTGAGCTGCTAATTGTATTTAGAGTTATAGGTTTGATTATCACGTTTAAAGCTAGTGTAGAAAGCTCAAGTAAGGAGATAACTTGTAGATTTTGTGCTGCTTTTATTTTTATGCAGTTTCCAGATTCTGAAAGTAGGTGGGGTTTTTAGCAGAGGTAGAAGAGATGATTTTTTTTCCAATTTTTAACATAGTTTAAGAATTTACTTATGAAAATACCTAGTTTTGCTGATCCCTCCACAGGACGACCCCTTTTTTATATTCTTGTAACAAGTTAGGAACTTCAAGATATGCTACTCGCTCGAATGCTTGCTTTGGTGCTACCCTTGCCACTAGGTATCGATCTCGATCTGCCTAGGTGGATCTACTGGATCGAAAGAACTAGTTCCGGGGTCAAATGTTGATGGCGGTTCTCTAACTCTGACAATAATCTAAAAGAGGGGCCGTCTCCTCTCCTGCCTTTGCAATAGCTCCCCGCTGTTGGTACTTTATCAGATGCTGAGTCAACTAGTTCAATGGATTAAACTGCTACCTCTCCCACCTCTTCTTCTGATGCTGGCTATCGATCTGGAAGAGGTGCAGGATCTGCAATTAGTAATGCTGCTAGCTCAATAGGCTATGGATTTACATCTGCATATGCCATAGAATTTCTAGGGGGCCCTACTATTCTAAGGGATCCGGCTCCGCGTATGGATTTGTATGCGTACCTAGATTTGCCACTGGCACCGGCCACTTCTAGTTAAGTAAGACTTGTGCATGTAAGGTGAAGTGCATCATATAGACAGACTTTGAGCTGTTGCGTGTTGTACATTGTTATCATTTTGAGAAGGTTGATAGGACAGTAGGAGTGCTCAAGACTTTGTACTTTTATTTCTATTTTCCCATCTCGGGGAAGTGACGGAAGTCTTTGTGCTTTCATGGAAACTTTGCTTCCCTTTATGTTCTAAAAATCCTACAAAAAGTTTCATTTCTGTATTTACTGTTGCTGTAACTTCTTTCCTGAAATAAGAGAAAGAATATTGTCTTTTTTGAAGAAAGAGAATAAGATGTTATCCCACCCAAATTATATTAGTGTTAGTAAGTAGTAAAGGGGGAGCCTTCCCTTAGAATTAGGAGAGTTCTTACTCACACACTGTGGCTGAAACCACAATTTTGCACATCCTACTAGGTGTACAAAATTTTCAACCAACAGTTTTTGGTGACTCTATTGGGGATATGATATGCATCCAAAGGCCTCATGCTTTTGGTTGAAGTATACCGTTATCCTATTCATTGTAATTTTTTTCTTGTAGTTCGTCAAGCTTTGAGCAAGGACATGTAAAATGGCTGCTCAAGGTCCTTGGGGGAATTCTTTTGGTCCGTTGAATCTGACTCCACCTTTACATGCTCTTACTGATGATTCGAGGAAGAACTTTTCCAAGTTCTATGGAGATGGAAGACAACATCCAGATGAGGATGTTTCAGTGAGACTTTTCGTTGAAACTTTACAAGGTGCTGCTGCTGATTGGTTCTACCACCTTGCGCCACAAACCATCACAAACTGGACTACTCTTAGAACAAAGTTTGAAGAGAGGTTCAAGCTTGTAGAGGATGTGCATGCATTGTTAGCGCAGTTGACTCAAATGAAAAAGGAGCCGCATGAACCCATGCGGGAGTTTGTGGCTAAGTTCAACAAGTTGTCTAACCGAATTCCAATGGTGGCTCAACCCACCGCTGCAAATTTGAAGTGCGTCTTCATCAATGCTCAGTCGCCTGAGGTGAGTTTCTTGTTGAGAAGGGCAGTTCCAAGGGACCTTGTAGTTGCACAAGCTCTAGCAATTGAGATTGAAGGTGATCTTATCCTTGCAGTTAAGATAAAGATAGAGCCAAATGGGTCCAAAGAAAACTCTTCTTTGGGATCATGGTCTACCAAGAGAACAGATCCCATGGTGCAGAGGTTGGCTAATGAGCTGCTTGCCCTCAAAAAGAAAATAGCTCAAGGTGTATTCTCTTCTCCTTACCATATTTCCTTTCCATGCAAATGTTTTTGAGACACATGAATCTAGTTGGAGTTTTTCAATGAGAGTGTGATTATCCATGTCCTTCTTCCACCCTTTACCTTAATTACCTGCAATATGTAAATGGCATACAAAAGTGACTCGAGTTCATCTCTCCTAGATAGAGCATCAGCCACAACATTCTCCTTTCCTTTCTTATATATGGTTTCGAAGTTATATCCCAACATCTTTGAGACCCAATTTGTTGTTCTTCAAATGACAACCTTTGTTCCAAGATGTATTTGAGAATCATGATTTGTCTTTACCTTAAAGTTTATTCCTATTAGATAATGTCTTTGTAGTATGCTAGATTATATTTGCGTGACTAAATATAAATGTTTGATGGAAAGCCACACCAGAAGGTACTCGTTTCTTTGGTTGAACGCTTAATGTTTGTCAATGAATAATCAAATAATGGAAATAATAATAACAGGTATTTAATTTATTCAAATTTGGCAAGCACAAATTTACACATTTAGCATAAAGATATTTCATTATGATTGCAAAAACAGGAAATAGTTTTCTGACCTTTCACTGGTCTATTCATGCACAATTCTCATACAATTTGTTGTAGCCTTCTACGGGACTGGTTTGGTCTCTTTCTCTGAACTGAGTTTACACTAGCAAATAGTTTTGGATCTCCTCCAATTGTTATGGGTGCTGCAATCTTCTAAGTTAATAAACATGACCTCCTATATATGCTGTTATCTTCCACATCTATTCAGAAGATGTAGACTTCCATACTGTAGTGAGCAGATATTAGTTATGCAAAACCTGATCTAGGTGGTGGCAAATTTGAGGATCATAACTCCTTAAAATGGTGGTTGCAACTTAGAACATAACTTTCCATATTTCTTGCATCCTTGTTTGGAACTAGCAGCTGACATTAGATCATCTTTATGGATTTTCTTCAACCTAACATCAATATTCCATTTTAGAATGGCGTGACTTGCATTTTCTTCCCAACAGAGGTGGCAGTAATTTAACTCGACCCTGATATCATTCTGTGTGCTACTCTTACCCTGGCAACACTTATTATTGACAACAACTCTACATTTTGTTCCCCGCGCAATTTGGTTTTCTGAAGATATAGTAGCTCAAATGTGGTCATATAATTAAATCACCGAAACCCTTATTTTTTGCTACAACTTAATTTGAATTATGAACAAATCCTCAAAAATATATAGGCAGTCAACAAGTATTTGTTAGAGTAAAAGGGTATTTACCTAATTAATTATTTAATCACTTAGGTTCCTTTTCACCTTAGCATGTTAAGCTTACATAGGTCATGTGCTTTTTGAGTCTCAAGTCATATGATGGATGACACATGTCATAATCTAATTTTATACTCACCTAGGATTTCTTTAGGGCTGCTTTTTTCTTTTTTCTTTTTTAAAGATTTTTTATTGTAATTTATTGTTTAATGCACATTTATAATGATTCATTGCTTTTTTGGATCAATCAAATCTTGGTCTTTGTAGCCTTGTAGCCTTGCTTTCTCTCTCATGTGGTAGATGTTTGATTTGTAAGTGATCCTTGGGAAATGTAAGGTTGAGGAATTAACTCCAACATGGTAATAGAGCTTTAGATCTACAATTTTCTATCCTCTTTTTGAAAAATCTGGCCTTGGATGTAAAAACTGTGTATCTTGGAGCCACATGCAGCTCATCGTTGTATTTGAAAGGCTCTAAGATTGATTGTTAATTCATCGAAATCAGAGGTTGCAATTTTTTGAAGCGTTTTTTTAGGGCAGAGATTTCAAGGCATTGAAATCCATACAGCTGTATGGATCCATAAGATTTGTGCATTGTATGGTGTTGTGGGCAATGCCAATGTTTGTGCAAAAATTTCAATTTGGCATTCTATGTAAGATTGCTGCCTTAGTTTGGTTTTTGTGGATGGGTGTTTTTTTTAACAACGATAATTTTAAAAACAAAAAGGAAAATCCAGTGGCATCTTTGCACCTTCCAATGCCCTTTTTGGCTGATCGCAATGTTTATTTTTGCTGTTTTTTTCCATGAAACTCTCGTCACTTTGTTTTTTACGCCAATGGTGAACCTTCACGGATGTCACCCAATGTTCTCCACCCAATGCTTCTGTTAGGAGTTTTTAGCACGGGTATCTTGAACTTGTCTTCCTGACACTATCTCAGAATGTTGATAAATGGTTTACAAGGGTTATTTGAGTTGGTTTTGGTTTGGTGTGGTGGTTTCAATGCTTTTCGACAATTTACCACATTCCGTTCATTGTTTTCAGCATGTTCAAGCTATTTTGGCAAGTTCTTTTGCTTCCACGAGCTTTCAATAGTATAATGTGCTCTTTGGCTATTTCTAGTGTTTTCCCAACTGTCCATGGTTTTTTAATCCGATTTGGTTGTTTCTGCATTTTTTGTTGGTTGATTTTTGCTTTTCGATGGTTTCCTAGGAAAATTGGTTGTTTTCCATCATCTAGAGAATATTTTGTTTGTTTGCAGCATATTTTGTCTACTGACATCAACATGATGCCACATTGGCGTCACACCGTACAGATCGATCACCTAATATGCCCTCCAATCCCTAATTTTGCCCTAAAGTTATTTTTATTCATTTTTGCATAATTGGCTCCCGAGCTCAAAGTTCTGGCTAGTTACTTTTTTTGTTATATTTATGGTGTTCAAAAGGTCTGTCAAAGATCTTCATAGCTATCTGTGCAATTTTTCCATGTTTTTCCCCATCTATCTTTTATTTAGTTTGTTGTTATTTCATATTTTGGTTGATTACTTGGACGTTTTGGCACTTGAAATTTTTTTGTTCACATGAGATGACTTCTTTTGAGCTATTTTATATGTATTTTCAGCATGTTGTCCTTTTTGGGCATTTTGATTGTCTTTTGAATGCACTTTTTCATTTGTAAACGCATTGAAATGAAGTGCCACTTTTGTGCATGCTTTTTGGGGATTTTGAACATCATATTGTGACATATTTTGTATTCGCACTACTTTATAAAGTGTTATGGGGAATTTGCTGTGTGCACTTTCTTATTTGCAATCACAACCTTGACTACCTTCATGTTTGTGGGGCTTGGTTTGCACACCCTTTTCTAGCTACAAATACTCTCTTTTGCAAATTTAGATGTTTTTCTCCTTCATTCACAACCTTGTGACACAATTTTTGTGGACCTATCATGCCTCTCCCTTGTCAACATTATAGGGGGCTTCATATTGTTGGTGCTAATGGTTCATTGGTTTCGCTCCTACAAATACTTGGTTTTGTACATTTAAATGTTTTTTCTCCTTCATTCACTACATTGTGACACATAGTTTGAGTGGATTTGTCATGCCTTTCCCTTGTCGACATTATGGCGGGCTTCATACTGTTGGTGCTAATGCTTCATTGGTTTTCGCTTTGGAGTGAGCTAGTATTTGTTCTTATGCCCTAGGTGGATGCAGCGGTTGGTTACCCATGCATTTTGGTGAGATAGAACACTTTAACATATAGAAATTATTGCATTCTTATTTTATGGAGGCGACCTTCCATCCTTAGTTGATTAGTTTCTTCAAACTATTGGATTGTCGCCTTTGCCATCTGACCATTGTTTGAGTAGTGTTGTTGGGGGCACTCATGCAGATTTTTGTTTTCTTCAATTGATAAATTTGTTAAAAAATCTAACCTATTCAAAGTCTTTGAGAAGCATTTGATTGAGTATCACAGAGTGCCCAACAAGATCTTAGCCACTGAAATTTCCTACAATGTTTGCTTTAGATATTTATAAGGCCCAGATGCAGTCAGGGAAGCAATAGATAAATTGAAAATATTAACAACGGATTCATAATGCCAATAAATAATCAATTCCAGTAAATGATGACGACCAAAACTGAGATTCTTCTTCAAAGAGTGCATAAGACACCTAGATGAACACCTATTCTTTGCTAGAGCATTATATTATATTATAAAGCTCACTTTTGTAAAGCATTATAATGTAATATTGTAAATATTCAAAAGTGCATTCATTTTCAATTATTGTGTTATATTTCTCAGTTAGTAACTCAATGTTTGTCATCTTTGTCTATATAATGTACAAATGAGACATTGTATGGGACTTTTGGTTAATATTTGTAGAAATTGTAAAGGTTAGAAAAAAAACTCCGAGCTTTCATTTTTGGAGGACAAATAAATAATTTAAATCAGAACTTTATTCCTTAAACAATTTTTTTCTTGTGTCTTTCTTACATTTGATGTGAGTCATTTGTTTTCCAATTCTATTTTTTTTTCAGTCTGTGAAGTTGTTTGATTGTCTTTAATTTAATTCACGCTCTTTGATTTCAAAGCAACAAAATCCCACCCACAAAAACAAATCTGCTAAGTAATTATTGTGAATCTTGTAATTATTTTATTAGGTTTTCAATAAATACAACTTCACTTTACTTGGGAAGGAATGTTTACCCTACAATAGTTCAAAATTGGTAGGTACCAATTTACTTACCAATATAGGAGGGATTCCTTTCTTTCCTCTACCTTGCTAAGTCTTTTTAGCATTCGATCCAGTTCTTCATCCACCCATTTGCTTTCCCCTTTGTTAGTCTTTTGTTGGTTTCTATTTGACTTCTCCCCATCATTAAGTGTTACATTTGAATTCATATTGGCAGAAGCCTGATGGCAACAATCTCAAGTATTAAATCAATGAAACAATTCTATTTGAAGTCTAAGTTAAATTATATGTACTCCAAGATAACTAATGAAGGTGAAGCATAATAACACTGTTACTGTCTAGCCCAGATTGTCAGATTAAGGGGGAGAACTGGATGAGCATCTATGAATAAGCAGGAAAACCACAACCAAATACCTTTGGGGCAAGTCAGCACAATCTAGAAACCATCAGGATTGCCTAAGATGAAGTGCACAGTCTGTCTAGAGGTGCACAGAGAAGAATAGAAGATATATACAACAAAGGAAAAACCACAAAAACAAAATATTTTTTCGTAATACAGGATTGCTGGTGAGTGAGGATGCTCCTACATCACAATCTCAAGCTTGTCTCCAATACAATCGCCACCATCCTAGAGGTTACCAGGAATAAGGTGCAGGGATCTATTAGAGAAATGCAAGAGAATCTGTTGAAATTGCTGGGTAATTGATTACACCAGCAGGTTGATAGCATTCACCACCTCCAAAAAGCCATGACAAACTAGTGGATTGGCTCTGCTTGCAAAGCATATCTGAGGCAATTGAAAGCATTCTACTCACTAAATAACGGAAATGCCAGCTTTTTAAAGCCATGAAACAAACTGCAAGACAATAAGCAATGACCTCTCACACTCTTTTCATGGTGTTCAGGAGAACCAGTGCCTCTTTAACCCTTCCCCTAGGATTGCAAATTCTATGTGGAGTGCAATTCGAAGAGATGAAGGTGGTCAGAAAATGGATGCTGGTGTTTCCAGGGGCCCCACTGTCCTGCTACTGCTTGCTTTGCTGCTGTTTGAATGGTTTAGTTCTTCTGTCCTTTTAAAAATCTATTCTAATCAGTTTTTACAATTGATGTTCCCATTTTGTAAATCTATATTAATTTGTTTCTGGTGACTGTTCTAGGCTTTCTTATCTCTGACTTTTCAAAGTATTGTAGGTCTCTTCTCACCTGTTGTATCATTCTATGGCAACCTTAGTCACCATCCGTTCCTCACAGATTTAGATATGGATTATGGTCTTTTTGATATAGGATGCCTTCTTTTTTTTTAATGCCTTTTGTATTAATTTTATATCACTAGATCATATTATTTTGCAATTTGATAGAATTCATGTTTTTTGATGTATAGATCATGCAAACTAGTACTGACATCTGATTGATCTAATTTCAAAATCAATCAAATAATCTAAATTTTTGTGTGTATTGACTAATAATAGGCAATGTAACACCACCCCTTGACGTTAAGGAAGATGAATTGGACAAGATAATACGACTTAATCTCAAGGGAACATGGCTTGTCTGCAAGGCGGTTGGTAAGCGGATGCGGGATAATGCAATTGGGGGGTCCTTCATTCTCCTTACAACAATCATTGGCGGTGAAAGAGGGCTTTACCCGGGAGCTTCTGCTTATGGTGCTTGTTTGGCTGGTGTCAATCATCTTGCAAGGGTAAGTATGCCAATTGGCTTCGTCTGTTCTGAGTAGTTAGTATCATGGTTTCCTTGCATTCTTTGCTTTGACATACTATGTTTTCTGAGACACTAATACAAAGCTATAAAAGGTTAAGTCCTTTGGGGATTAAATCTCTAATTTTTTGTACAAGCTTTTGGAAATGTCTTTTTGCAATGTTGAACCTGACCACAGAAAAAAAAAAAGAATCTTTCTAGATGATGAGTAACATTCAGTTTTTATTTGCTTACCACTCTGTTATACTCTCTTTGTATTAGTTTTAAATCTATCCAGTATAATACAATTCTCAACAAACAAATTTAAAGAAACTTTGAGACTAAACAATTGGTCAAATTTTCTGTAAAGTTTTGGAAGTCTACTAATCCTGGTTGTAAATAGTTAGTCTAGTTGGTCATGGCACTAATTTCTAGTTTAAATATACTAAATCTAACAGTTACATTGTATTAGTCTTAATGTTCGTGCTATCTAGTTAAAACCATTCTTGTAGTGTAGGGGCACACTAAGTTGTTGCTTAAAAGAGCAACATTTGTAGAACCAAGGTTTTTTTCATTTCAAAGGAGCCTCATAATGATCCCATTCTATAGTTCTCATGCATTACAGTAGAACCATTCAATGAAAGATGGACGCAAAGCTATCAATGTTTGTGTTTTTCACAAAGAGCTCAAATTTTATTGTCTTAAGGGTCACTTAGCTTGGCGATCCACTGATGCCATCTGCTAGAAGCATTTGATGCATTAAATTTTCATGCATTCTATCACACATTCTGGGAACGAGTTGTACAATGAGAAAATGAAGGACTAAAACTCAAACACCCTAATCTAAATTTGGGTCACATCCGTAGTGTTGGGATTTATAGCTTTCCCAAATTTGGCTTCAATTCCCGAAAATATTTTATTTATTTATTTTGCACTTCTGATAGTTTGTTTTGTTTTTGCTTCCAATTTACATATGTAAATATCAAAACTGTCTCAGCAGTTTATTGCTTGAATAAACAATACATAACAAATATATTCAAAGGAATAAATGGTGTATACATATGACATTTAGTAAACTCAAATAATATTATTATCTTAAATTCCAAATGAACCTGTTATTTTCCGCTCCTTAGGCCACACCATCACCTTTATGGCACTTGGGACTCATTAGGAGTGGCGGCTGAGGTAGTAGGCTAGTCAAAGAATACACAAAAAAAATTCTGAGATTGCTTGGAGGTACAGCTGGCCCACCATCAGCTGATCGCCGCTTTTTGGGAAAAATAACACATTCAACTATCCTTTCACTTTGTGCCTGCGCTATCCTTATTTTCTCTAGCTTTATTGGCAGATCCCTTTCTTTTGTTTGGTTTTTGATTTTTGATTTGTCTTTTCTAACAGCTGGATCCAAATCAGCCTCCTAAATAACGATGACCTTTTTGTTTGTTTTTTCCTTCAAACTTCCCCCGCTACCTGGTATGCTGCGACTTTCTTCTATCCTATATGGTGCCGGAAAAGATAGTGGGCCGACCCCAAAATACAAACTTTTTTTTTGCCTTGCGAACCCTGTCTGCCTTTCCATTGTCTATTCAGCACCCAGATTTACCATTTGATTGTGTTTTTTAAATAATTAAAAATTAAAATACAAGAATTTTTTTTTTCCAACTAATTATTAAATACAGTCAATGGTAAATTTTGGGTGCTGGATAGACGTTGCCGTCTGCCTTTCCTATGCATGGGAGGCAGGCCAGCTGTCACATAAATCAGAGTTCAATTTTAATAAAAATTCTTCCTTGCAATTGTCTTCAGCCTACGTTGACCTTTAGAGAAGTCACTATCTTGTAATCTGCCAGAATCAGTCCCCATGTCACTGCAAAGAAACAATTTTCTTTTGAAAACTTGGTATGGATGGCTCGTCTGGGGTTATGGATTGGTATTCTAGTTCTTTATTTAATTTTGTTTTTATTATTCATACAATTTATTCAAAATAAACTATATCTGCTGAAACAAATAATCATATCACCTTTTTATAAAACTTCATAGTTCCACTTGAGTTTGATGGGGAACGGGGGGACAAAGGGACGGGTTTCGGGTATGGGGGATCAAGGGCCTATGTTTGGGGACGGCAGTGGGGGGTGGCATAAATACATATAGTACTTGAAAATAAGTTGTAAGAAGATGTGTAAGGAATTAGTATAAGAACTGTAAATGAAACTTTGCCACACTATGTAAAGCTTATACTAATAAACATTAAAAACATGGAAATGAATGCATTAAAATTTGAACATTAACAATGGTGGGCAGAGTTTTGAAACTTTGAGAGAAAACTAAGAATAAGTATAAGAATTCCAAATGAAACATTGGCATACTAGTGAAATTTAAACTAATAAAACATAAAAAACATGACAATGATTGCATTAACAATGAGAATGGTGGGTGGCGGTTTGGGGTCAAGAGGCAGCGCCCCTTGTGGGGTTTTGGGGGCAGAGCCCCCAATGGGGTCTAGGGGCAGCACCCCTGCGGGATCTAGAGGCAGTGCAAAAATAAGGCCTCCAAAATCTCACAAACCTTCATTATGAATGTCATTTTCATAAAATTTTCACCAATTTTTGTTTAGGGTTGGAGTTTCTAACTCGAGGCTCTGGGAGACTCCTAGGCATCCTCGAGATGGTTAGGAGACTCCTAGGAGTCCTTGGGATGTCTAGCCATCCCCGCCGTCCCTGAAGTCTTGATGACATCCCAACGATAGTGGAAGTGCAGTGTGTAGTATCCCTACCCTGTTCAGACCCTGTTTGACCTGGTTGACCAAGGTTGACTTTTCTGTGGCTTACGTGGATGATTGATTTATTGTGATTGTGATGTGTTATTCTGGTATTATGCTTTGGAGTGTAATTGGTGATTTTGATTATTCATTATTGCTTATTGATGAGTAGTTGTTAACTTTGCTTCTGCATCGTATTTTATTAAAGAGGAAATGTTAATTTTATTTATATGTTGCTAATGATGGACTAACACATTTGCTTCACGTGTGAGTTGCTTTATGTATATGTTATGTTGTGTGGAAGTGTTTGGGATGCGAGGAGATGATTTTCCGTCACTCATTGCGATGAGACACAAAACGTCATGATTCTCCTTCACCGGTGTGTTTACCGTGTTTGTGTGTATATATGTATGCGTGGTTCAGTGATGCAGGAAATTGTAGGTACAAGGTACCGACTCCACCTGTCTCCACAGGTTTGAGCGTACCTAATTAACCTAATGGAAGTGGAGGAGGTAGTTCTAAGGTCCAAATGTTAACCCTAGCCTTGCTCGTTGTGAGTGTCGTCAGTCTTTTGTCTACCCTGTTAGATTGTCAAGTAGGCCACTTTTTCGACGTCGGTATGTGGGTCATGTCCTTATCTTGTTTAAGTTGAGTTTTGCGGGTTATGTGTTCTGTGTGATTGATTATTCTCTTCTTGAGAAGTTAATAAGTAATTTAATATGTGTCATGTTGATTAAAGGGAATCAAGAATAAATTACATTAGAATCATTTTGTGGTTAATTAGTTAATCAATTATTTTTAATTGTCAAGTTAGAGTGAATGTTGGATTATTAGTGAAAATTATATTTTGGCGTAATGGTTTTTTTTTTTAAAAAATGAAAGAGAAAGAAAGTTGTTTTTTATTTATTAGTTATTAAATTATATATTGACTTTGGTGTTGAAAAGAAAATAAAAAAATAGAAAAGTAATAGAAATTTGTTTATTCATGTCATGTTAATGTTTTGATTTATATAAGATTTTCAAATGTTATTAAAAAAATGAATTTTGCCCTAAATGAGATTTTTGGGAATGGCTTTATATTTGGAAATTTTTTCAAAGAGGGGATTCTTTCCTCATGTTGGGAAAATTATTTGCACTTTTATCTAGTGTTTTAGTTTTATCCCTTCGGGGTTTCCTGGCGGGGCATTACACAGTGGGGGGACGTTTACCCCGTGTCCCCAAAACGTCTCCATCTTAGAAACTTTTAAATACTTGTAAGCCCAAATTTGGCTTTTGGGTGAAGCCAACACACAAAATCAGAGGATTCTCATCTTCCAATTCTCGAGGATTTGAGAGGGCATTTGTCCTCAAGGCAAATTGCTGAATGAAAGCTCTACACAAGGGTTTCTAGGAATTGACCTTGATAGAATGAATTTCTTTTTCTCCACTAATATCTTTCTGTGCTTTTTCCAGCAGCTGTTTATTTTATTTTGAATACTTGCAATGTCCCCATTTTATGCAATATTGTTTCGTGAGCTTTTGGCCAATTTCCGAGTTTTCCTTCAAGCTTTTAGGTTTCTGGGGAGAACTCCAAACTTCTTGGAGGATGCAGGTTCAATAATTAAGTATTTCTATTTGATTTTTAGTAAGTCGCCGAGTTGGCACCAATCAGCATCCCACTGCTTCAGTTTCATCATGGCATGATCAAAATTGGGTTTTGAAGCCTTGCAATGTTTTTTTTAACACAGGTTGAATATTTAAAATATACACTTAGTTTCTAATGTTTACTGTTAAAATATTTGCTTTAAGTATTATATTTTAGTGCACATGAATAATTTTATTATTCAAAAGGTCTTTTGGTAGGAAAATGAATTATTTTATTCAAATCCAAAACTATTAATCTAAAGAGGGTTTTCATCCTCAAAAGATTATGAAACAACTCGCAGGTTCAATCCAGCAACATAACAGTATGAGAAATCTTCAACATATGCACGAGACCCCTCAACCTCCTTTTATAGCTTTGGAGGTTACTATAAAAGGAGGTTGAGGGGTCTCGTGCATATGTTGAAGATTTCTCATACTGTCATGTTGCTGGATTGAACCTGCGAGTTCTTTCATAATCTTTTGACGATGAAAAGCCTCTTTAGATTTTTAGTTTTGGATTTGACAGATAATAACCTAGTTGGATAGAGTGTTGTTTCATTTAGGAATCACCATTGTGCTTCAACAGAGTTTCAGATTTTGGTTTTCAATATTGTTGGTTAACAGATTTGTCCTTTCTTTAATTCATATATGTATATTACAATATTGACTCGTGCACACCCCTTTATGAAAGGAAAGCAAATGAACCAACAGTTGGGTGAACCGAATTAAAGTTCATCCTCTGCATTAGAGGGCAGCTCCTCGTGAGATTTGCAATGAATTTTTATGCAGTTAGTTTAGAAACGAATACACTTTTCACCAAAAAGTGCAAAAGGCTTTCGCATTCATTCATCAACACAAAAGAATGCTACAAAAGATCTTTTTATAAGTGTAAAGCTCACAAACTTCTACTTCCGCACATATTTATTCAATAAAAAGTAAGTAAACTCAAAGTAGTGTAAATGTTGATCGATTCTCACTCATGCCTCACAGGACAAGGGGGATCAGTGCCATTTAAACAACAATGAAATTTCTTGTAATCAACGAAAATCAATGAATTTACAAACACAGAAAGAACTGGTAATGAAATGACATATTTTGCACATTAGCATACATCTCAATAGAGATCGCTAATCCTTCAAACACATAGATTTTTTAAGATTGCATCAAAATAGCATTTCATTCAAGTACCAGAAATATCAGTTCTGAGAAATTCAAGGAAAATCAAATCTGTTCCTCCAAATCAAAGTTTTTTGGACCATAACAAAGCTTGCTTTTTTTACATATATAGCATCCAGGCTAGTAGTTTGTTACAAAATAACCCTAAACCTTTTAACTCTAACCTAGAGTCAAAGAAACCGTCTTCTTTGAACTTTATGAAACTAAATAAACAAAAGCCGCAGATAGGATGACAACTCATCCGTTAGCCGATCAGAACTCCATCGTGGAAGAAGCGACCGCTGATTTAATCTGCTTCTCCGCGGCACCACGCACATTACGCCACTCCAGATGCGCTGCTGAAAAGTTCAAGATAACCTGAAAGTACGAGAGTCCGATGTGTTGGATACGTTGCTTCCACACTTCCTTGTCCATGTTCACCTGGGTAACCTTTGCTTTATGTGCCTCCAAGTGATCAAAGTAGACTGTCAGCATCGACTCTATCCTCGCCACTTTTGAAAAGTCATCGGTGGTCAGAGATTTCGTTTCTTTTACAAGCTGACTCTTTCTTTGAAGATCTTGGCCATATCTGCAACGGCTTCAATTGTCTGCCCATCCTCCTTCATGAGTCGTATATCAATGCACTTTAAATCCTTTTGCATTGTATCAATCAAATCCTTCAACCCTTAGTAATTTAGCAGATTCCTCATGGCGTTGCCTAATAATCGAATTTCTCCATTCGACATTCTTTCTTGACACATAAAGCATATTATCATCTAGATTTTCCACTGGTTTCTCAGTTAGGAATTTCATCACACCAAACTTCTGCACATCTTTCATTTGGGCCAAGACTGCTACCCATTTGGTTCTTTCCTTCTCCCATGCAACAATTTCTAGCTCTAGTTCTTTGCTTACAATTATGGCGTCTTCATATACTTTAACCAGGCTGACAATGTAGTCCGAACCTTGCTGTGCAATAGAATCAAGCCATTTATCGAATATTTCAGCTATCATGTGGCTCCTCTGGACTTGATCTAACAGATTCTGGTTCACCTGTGATTTGGGGTCAAAGGACAATGTCATCTGAGACAGTGGTTGAGGGCTTGGATGGTGTATGGCATTGATGTACTCTGCCATTTGAGTGATGACCTGTTTTAGCTCCTTTTTATCTCTCATCCTTCCATGACCTGGATATCATCCTCTTTGTGGAGGATTCCAGGTGTTTAGCATCTACTGCCCTTGAAGCAACTCCTAAATCAATTTTCTCCACAGTAAAATCATCTTCAGTGGCCTTCTCCGAATCTCTGCCTAAGATGGGTTTAGCTACTTCAGCCACCCAACGACCTGTTGTTTCGTCCACTTCCACCATTGCCTGCGTTTTGAGCTTCTTTGGTTTAGATACTTTCCCTAGGCACTTGCTCACCATGTCCTCCATGGGAATTGTAATAGGGCAACATAACGTTTCTTCCCAATTGATGCTCCTAGCCATCGAGGAGTGCTGGAAGTTTCTTTAGACGGTGGAGGTGTTTGAGCATCCGGGGAGTCAATAATAGTCAGAGTGCTCATTGGGTTTGGCCCTTCTTCAGGTTCCTTACCTGCATCTGTATCCTACAATGGAGGGTTATTCAATACTTGCTGATCCATTGTCACTTCAGTTTTTTCACCTGGATCCAAGTCTACAACAATTTGGTTCACCACTGGTTCTTTGCTCTTCTTTTTGCTCCTCAAGCGAGTAACTCGGACTGCTAAAGAATTCAGTGGAGACCTCTTTGACCTTCTGGGTTGAACCTCTTCAATAATTGGTCTTGTGTCACCTGCAATATCAACAATCTTGTTAGAGGAAGAAGTAGGAATCTGAGTTGTAGCACATGGACCAACTGTTAATTCATGGGGAGGCATGTTTGAATCCTTTCTGAACTTTCAATCCCTTAGCTATTTTTCTGTTCTTCTTATGACGTTGAAGGACTTGGCTTGAATGCTTTCTTCCTCTCGTTTATCCCAGTCAATTTCAGGAATTGGCTGCCCTTGAACCTTTTCGTTGAATTCAGGATCCAAGACATCTTCCCCTTCCTCTTCTTGTACACTTGATACATTAATGGGCAATTTCATGGTAATAACCTGTTGTAGGGTGAACCTTGACCATAATCTCCTCTTCACTTCAAACTCATCGCCACACTTTTCCCAGTAATCTTCTAACTAAGGTTCATGGAAGAAATGATCATCCACATTCAAATTTTCTACAGCATATCCCCTGCTGTCAAATTTTCGCCTGGCAATGTAAGGCTGTAGATTCATTTTCTTGAACTCCAATTCTAAGTTCAAGACATCAGATACAGATTTACAACTGTAATAACCAAGTTCAATAGGAAAAACAACTCCAGATTTACCCTTTGTCCCTAATCTTTTGTCAATGTGAGCCAATTGTTGGCTCACTTCAATTAGTACATAATTGTCAAAAGCATATTTGGGTAATTTGAATGGCTCACCTTCAAAACCGCCCACCCGGATATAAGTAAATCTGGAAAACTGGATGAAATAACTTCCATAGATGCTAACCAGCTCCATGGCCTCTGCTGACATTCTTTTATTAATATCTCCTTGCAATTCAAAGGCAAGCCTTCCTGCGAGAACATCATTCCATCTAATGAAATACTCTGCATACTTCTTGTTTCAGGTTAGGGTAATAGTCATAAACCTTCATTCCGTCCACCCATGGCTCATTATGCAATCCTTTCCAGTCCCTGGTACATGCCAATATGTAGAATAAGTATGAAGACATGTAAAAGCTGGACATACCAACAAAGTTGCTCAAACCCTCATGAAGCCTTTCGGCGATAACCTGAGCCCAGTCAAGGTATTTCTCGCTAGCTAATAACACTTGGATATAGAAGTACATCCAATCCTCCCAGTAGAAAGAGTGCGAGTTTCCTTTAAGTCTATTTAGCAGTATGACGATATCTCGTACCTCTGTGATCAAATGTTCCCTGGTAAGAGGCTTAGGTAACCGGGACCCCCCTTTTTGAACCTTCAGGAGCCAATTCCTTGCAATAACGCTTCTATATGTGCTTTTCTTCTCAGAGAAAAACGCATATGAGGTCCCAATTGACCAGTCCTCGTATGGCTCTTTATGTGGGATCCTAATCGCAACCATTACTGTCTCTCTGTTAATCTCCACCAACAACTCACCACTACTAGTTCTAATACACCTGCTATCAGCATCATAGTTGTTCATGCACGCTATTACCAAATCTGAACAGGGAGCAGCGGTTGGAAAAGCAACGGCTTTCATCAGGCCACTTCTTACTATCCTCTCCATCATTGAACCTGCTCCAGGGTTTTTAGCCCTTTCTAAGAAATCTCCCAAGTCAGCTTGGGCCAAAGAGGTGTCGTCCAACTCTGGAAGTATACTCACCAAGCATGATGTTCGACCAAGTTTTGGAAGTATTGGCCTCATTGAGGCCGCTTTTACATTAAACAACAATTCCTAAACAGGACAAAATTCTATTCCAAAACAAAAGATCTCTCCTACTCTGACCGACCTTCTGAGCTAAAAACACAGTAGAGGGAGATTATCAAAACTCACCTGTAACCACCATGAAATTTGTGAAACCCTCGGCAGAATGGAGCTGAAATTACCTTCGGCGTCTCTAGCTCCTTCAATAATAGCAGCTACAACTTTTACAATTTTGAGAATTCACATGTCTTTTTAAAACAAACGGGAAAACAGCTGAGAAAGATATACACACACCTCATAGTGATTCATTCGAGCGTGTGAGATAATAGTGATATGATAGGAACCTGACACTTTCTTAATTACCTATCAACTCCGCACAAATGGTCAATGCTTTCATGATTTCTTTCTAAATTTAGAATTTTAAATTATAAGATGCCGGGAATATTCCATTTGTTGCACCACCATCAGTGTATTAAAGTTTTTAGAGCCAATTTGGAATGAACCTTTTGAACCTTGAACCAACTCGCGAAGAGTTCAATGGTTCAAGTTCAATTCGAGGAGACAGAACAAAAAATTCTCAACCTGTGGCTCAAAACAACACCGGGAATGAGCAAAGACCTTTAATAAACAGAAAGGGAAGTTTTGAACCTTGAACCGATTTGTAAATAGTTCAAAGTTCAAGTTCAAAACCGACTTAACACGTTCACACTTGCTCATTAAATAACATTACATAGCCGCGACTCACGCAAGAGAACCAGTTGAACCTTGAAGGTTCAAGGATTCAAAGTTCAATACAAATTACAACAATGCGCTTGCCTTACCATAATACAAAGCCACAAATAGCATTACTTAAAGCGCACTTTGAACCTTGAACCTTTGAACTATGAAAAGGTTCAACGACTTAGGTTCAAAGAAAGGAAACATAAGACCGAAAGAGGAAAGAAACACCAAAGGCGACCTCCAAGTTTGAAATTTTAATGAAAAATTGAGGGGATGCTAACAAGTATGAAGGTTTTTGATGTGTTTTAGAGTTTGCAAATGTTTTGGGGAAATAATTGTTTATTTTGCAGAGTTGTATGCTGAGTTTGGAGGTGTTTAATTTCCTCTTGGGCTGTACCATTTTAGGTCAGCTTTTCTTTTCTAGGTAGCACCTAGGGTAACCCTTTTAGCGCATTGTGTCTTCCAATCATGTCATGGTTGTTTGACAGACCTGGTCGCCTCTATTACTCTGACTATTGCTGGTTCGAAGATGTTTAGGTGGCATTGTTGCAGGTTTTGTATTTGGCCTGGTACAGACTATACCTCTTCCAGGCTGGGCGTGTGAGATTGTTAAGGGAAGTGCCTACCTTTAATTGCTTGGACTTGCTGAGTTGTTGGCATTTGGGCATTTGGAAGTTGTTACGAACCCTTTAGAGGTGTATCACAGTGCTTTGGTGTGAGATTTAGCCTTCTTAGACCTGCTGTTATTGAGGTTACAACTGCAAGAATCACTTACGGACCTTGGTGTGAGGTTTTGGGCATAATTTGTTCCCATTTTGATGATATTTCCAACTCCATTGGTTGCATTGGTCATGTTCCTAGCTGTTTGACATACTTATTGGGTGGACTTTGCTGGATTCGTCATAAAATCCCTCAACAGTTTCTACCAAAATTTTCATTTTTCATTATTTAGGACCAAGAGAATGTCTTCCACATAGTCATTGAGAATCTGGCCATCAATCAGAACCTAATGAAACAAGAAGCTTACCAGCCATACAAGAAATTCTCTCTCAAATAACAGGATAGTGACAGTTGGCTTCACAGTCCAATGTTACCTACAAGGTGTCATAGGATTGACAGCTTGGCATATAATTGGAGCTACCTCCTCTTCTTGGTTCCATTTAGCCTTTCATTTGTCTTTCTTGTAGAGACTCGTAGGTCATACCATCAGAAGATTCCAATGTGGTGAAGCCATTATGAAACATGATAATTCTGACAATTGAACACCCTACTTGGGAAGGCGTGAAATACACAGAAATATCTGCAACTGATAAGCATTTTTCTAAAGGACAGAAGGTATTGCCCCTAGTTATCTTGTCATTGTGGGCATTTGGGTTATTCTGTGACTAACTCATGGAATACATATAGCTCTGACTAGTCTTCTACTAGTTCTATACTTTCTATTCTATTTTGGTTGGCTTGATTAGTTCTTATTAGGCTGCCTCAACTTAATTATGATTGTAAATAGGGAGAATTTCTTCATTATAATTCAGCACCTGTGGTGTTCTATTGTTAGGTTCTTGCATCTCAAGGTTTCCTTTTTCAGATATTTAGTACGTTTTATTTAGCTTCATCTATTTCCTGGATCTGCTCATTTTGATTACATTCTGTGGAATTGGCTCTGTTATGTCTGTTAATTTTATTGTGCAATATAGAAACAGGCATAGATAATGATTAGTCTTTTGGGGCATTAACTTCAACTTTACTGAAGAGACCCCTGGAACTGTCCTATAACATCATCAATGACACTGACATCTGTGCTGATCTTAAACTCTAGCTTTGTTAAAGGGCTCCCTTCAATTGACCTGTAAAAGATTGTCACATTTTATGGCTGTTGATTGTACATGGTTTACCAGCTTGGCAAATTGACCATCACTCTTCATGGAAGATGCGACTTGCTGCATGCCAGCACATTTGTTATGTTTTCTATCAATGGAGCTTGTTTCAATTATGCAGGGTCAAAAAACAGAAGTCCTCGTTCTTCATTCTTTGAATTACTGATTGAAGGGGGAACTTTTATGTTTACAATTGGAAGGTTGTGTTTAGAAAAGAGAAAAATGCACCACTTAATGTAAAAAGACTTATTTAGTCACGTAAACGAAAGGATTCACATCATGCTTACACATGATACATAACAGAAGTAATGCATATATAATTTTTATGTCTTGGCAATGTTTTGCTGTTTATGCTCATTTTGAAATGTTAATTCAATTTTGGGAGAACACTTTCTTTTTTTTTGGCATAATCCAGGCTTTGGCAATGGAGCTGGGGAAGTATAAGATCAGAGTCAATGCAGTTGCCCGTGGATTACACGATTCTGATGCTTTTCTTCAGACATTTAGCGAGGATAAGAAAGAAAAATCAGTCAAGGATATTGTTCCATTGCAAAGATGGCTAGATGTAAAGAACGACCTTACTTCTATTGTTCTCTACTTAGTGGCTGATGATTCTTCTTTCATGACTGGAACTGTTATATATATTGATGGGGGCCAGTCAATAGTAAGACCACGTATGCGTTCATATATGTAAAGAAGGAAGGTTTGAGGGAAACTTCATAGGGTTTTGGTTTTTTTGGCAATTGTGTTTTCATTGAAAGTATCATTTCCTATGAATTTGTAGGGATAAAAGTCGTGGTAAATGGTCAAAATAGTGGTGCATCCCAGTATGTTTATTATAAAGTACAGCCATGTTAACGGTTTTATAATTTATTGTCTATGATGAAGGAAATGTGATTCTAATAAATTATATTCTTCATTGTAGTTGACTTTCCCGTTCATGTAATTGTTACAAAGCTTTAAATATGACAGTTACTGCTGCTAACAAAAGCAGAAACTATGCTTCACTTATGTGCTCCAAATTCTAGCGATGTTAAGAACAGCAAACTAGCATATTGTGTTTTGCTATGCTCCTTTGCAGGATTCCTGTTCACATATGCTTCATTTGAAAAAGATTACTTCTGCTTGATGTTAGCTTGTTTTCGTACTGCTGTATTATAATGCTCTAAATTAGTGACCAAAGTGATTTCCATATGAAGTGTAGACAGAACCGCAGCTTATTAAGCATTTTTTATTATCGGAAGTTGCATGAATCTGAATCTTGTCCAAAATAATATTATTAATTGCCATGCAATATATTCATGTGTGTGTGCACGTATGGGTGTGCCCATGTGCATGTGTGAGTCTGTTTTGTTTGGATTATATAACTTTGGGGTAGTATACACATATATATGCAAGCATGTATACATAATTCACTCGTGAGTGTCAATGTCAAGTTTAACATTTTTGTCGTTGGCAGTGATCTAAGGCTTGGCACTAATGTAAGATTTGGCACCATCAATACGGACACAAAGAAGACATCAGTAACGAATCTAGTGTGTAGACTTTCTTCCTCATCGTATTAGTTGACTCAGGATGAGGGAGTGGTGGAGGACATTCTCTCTCCACATTTGACAGAGTTTGAAAAAGGTGTATCTTGGATGATTGTTCAAAGAAGAAAGGGAGGTCTTCTTAAAGCTGTTTCAGAATTGCATCCCTAGGTTAAGGGTGTGGATTGCAATGGAGGTTTCAGGTATTGTGTAGGTGTTCTATTTGTTCGGGTTTTCCCTTTTGGTGCTTGGATGCAGTTGTGTTGTTTAGTTTAATGTCATTTTTAGGTTTAGCTAGTGTTCCATTGACGCTTTGTTGCAATTTGGTTTGAGGCCATTGTAAACTTATTCACCCATCAAGGTTGTGGGATATTATTGTTGTGGGGCGGCTTCGTTGCAATATTGTTGCTGCTTGGCTTCTGTTCTGGGTTACATTTATTGTAAAGGGTTTGAGGGCCCCTTCATTACCTATTTTACCCATACAATAAAAACCGAATCTAGTGTGTAGATTGGAGTTCAAATAAGGCCATTTGAAAAAGGGAGCTTTCACCATTCTTGAAGAATTCAATGTTCCTAAGGATTTAGTGTCCATATTATTTGTCTCCTCAATAAGAAATTATAATGAAATCTCATTTCATGAAATGCTACGTGGATGGTAATGATTTCTATTATGATTTCATGGAGATATGGAGTTAGTGCAAAAGATGGTTAAGTGTGGGTGTGCATTTGTGTTAGAAATTAGGATTTGAGGACACTAATAATTATAAACAAGGTTTAAAATAAATAAATTAAGAATCATTCAAACATAAATTTAACACATTAAATAAATTCACTCTCAAATGAGAGAGAACCTCCTTAAATAAAGGAGAAAGGGTGGCAAATACCTTAAGGGGTATGAGTCACACCTAATCAAGCAACCATTATTAAATAATTGACAATCTAATAGTTATTAGATTTTTAATTTTTTAAATTGTATATACTTTATAATATAAGGTTTAATAACATTATATTAGAATTTTTTTATAAATGTTAATACGGGTATGGCCCCTAATAATATTAAGTTGTAGCACCCCCTTAATGTTAATAGGAGGCATTGCATGCTAATTTCCATAAAAGAAAAAATGTACATTAGTAACGTAGGTCTTCCGTGATAGTGATAAATAGGAATATAAATGTATGCAAATATGAAATCCATGTATTTTGAACTACATAAGTGTCATATTTTAAACCCAGTGTTTTAAAAAGGATGCTATATATGAGGTCTTTTAAAGATTTTTATTGGAGCTTGAGTCTCTTTAAATTAGCCTCATCCTAGGTTCATTACATAGTGTCGGTAGGTCTTAATAGAATGTGCTCGTAGGACTTAATACAATGCTTTTATAAGTGAAAGATTTATAGAGAAATTTAATGGATGCTCATAGGACTTGTAATGTACTTGTAGGACTTCATATAGTGTGCTTGTACGACATACAAAATGTGCTCGTAGGACTTAGTAAAATGTTCTTGTAATACTAAAGAATTTTGAGAGGTCTTATGTTATGCCTATTAGGTCTTACACCCAAGGATTTAGCCATCTTGAGGTGTTTTTGATTAAGAAAGCAACAAGAACTAGGGTGTTGACCCTTAATACAATAGCCCTCGAGTAGTAAGAGAATAACAAACCAAGGGAGCAAGCCCCAAAAGAATAATGTTAAGGCAGGCGAAAATGAAAAACCTGTCAAACCAACAACAAGCCAAATCCAGCTCAAGGAGGGGGAGAGACACCCGATCCTTGATAAGGAGGGGTTTGGGGGAGGCGGGAGGACTTCCCCTTCCGCTTGCGACAAACCATAGTCCACGTGATATTGTGATTAAGACCGTCAAGAGAAATATCAAGCAAAAAGAACCCCGTAGGGTTACAATTAGTAGCACCAACAGAGTGTTGTTGCAAGGCAACAACTGTAGAACAGTAGCAGGCTATTGTAGAGGAACAACATCGGGAGCAGATTCCATAGGAGAAGAACGAAGTTGTAAAACAGGGGCAATAGGAGTTGAATCCTCAGGGACAAAAGAAATCACTGTAGTAGCATCTGCAACAACATCATTGGTAGCAAGAGGCACATCATCTCGGGAGGAGAACAACCATCCTGAGGTGTTAAAATGCTTGCAGGTCTTCTTTTATGTCTAAGCCCTTATGTCTAAAGGTGCTATTGTTATGCACACCCTCTCAATGACAACTCCTTATGGCCAAACATTGAATTGAATTTGGAGTATATAATGCCTAAAGGTTGTATGTTATGCCTTTTAGGTCTTACATCTAGGATTTAGCCACTAGGTGGTGTCATGAATATCCCCCTAAATGACACCACTTTAAAACTAATCATTGATGAATAATGATGAACAATAGATACCCTAACTGTTATTGAGAGGGGGGGTGGGGGGGGGGGTGAATCAATATGGTCAAAGACTCTCTGACAATCTTTTCAAGCTAAAACAATAGTAACCGGTTGTCTTCATCACTGAACTTAAGCATGGCAATACCGGTTAAACACAATAAGACTTCAGACAACATAGATCGGTAAGTCTGAACATTTAAAATACATTTAATACTTGATAGTTACTTTACCCATAAACATATGCATGTGGTGTGTCACCAATACCATAACCATTAGCTCTGCATGCATAATCACTTAAACAAAGAACACTTAATCATCACATGAAAAATGCACAACACATGACACATATTTTTTACGTGGAAACCCAAATAGGAAAAACCACGGTGGGGATGAATACCCACATGCTTGTCTTTGAACTCTTTTGAAGCTCGCTCTGTTAGGAGCCTAGTCCGGTTAAAGACTTTACAATAAGGTTCTGCTAGGAATCGATCTTGTTAAAGATCACCCGGTTAAGGGATGGATATATACCCTGTTAAAGGTTGAAACCCTATTAAAGGTTACCTTGCTAGAGGATTTGAAGAACTCAATTAACTTGAGTCACCTGGTTAGAGGATTTATAGTAAGCTTGTTAAAGCTACCCGACAAAGGGATTTTCCAACTATTGAAATGGTTAGAAGACAATAGGTAAAGCTTTGATCTGTTAACAACACTATATGCTAAGACAGATCCTTTTCAGTTCCTCTACTTCTGCAATCACACTCTGCAGTTTTCTCTTACTGGTCTGGCAAGTATCTCATCACTCAGATACACACACAACATTTGCCAACAACTTACAATAACAAACATCATCGACCTTATAGACAACAATTAGGTTGGTAGCATAAACCCTAAACCCTAAACATTTTAGGTTTACAATACAAGCGGTCCAATCCTGACCATCCAAACACTTTGCATAGAGCAATACAATTTCAAACAGATCACAAGACAATCTACATCGTTCATTCTTCACCGCACATAGAAATCAGTAACTCATCACGCTTTCTTCTCATACTGCTAAGAAGAATGTTCATTCCTGAGGTAGACATTTAATGCAGTCGATCTTCTCATGCAAGATCGTCAAGGAAATCCTTCACGTGCACAAAGCTGACGTGGCATCACGATCTCATCTTCATCTCTTAGCTAACTTAACACAGAATGTCATCGATTGCATCACACAAGCGAGATTGCCAAACCAGAAACCCTAGAGTTGAGACTACCAACTGGTAGTCACACTCAGTGAAACCCCGACACCGGTTCACTGCATTTCTTCATACCGGCTCACCAACTTCTTCCAATCTGCATACCGGTTCACTTACACTTATTGACATCAATGGCAACATACATTATCATCATATCAACATGCCGGTTCATCATATGCCAACAATCACTGCACAAAGGTTTTAATATGTGATTTTGACTTATTTCTTCTTGAGCATAGTATATTCACTTGAATAGAACTAGCGAGAAAATTTTGACATTTTGAATACTTTTGCTTGAATGAGGTGCCTATCATCTTCAATGTGCTTTTCTTCTCTTTAAAACTTTGGAAAGATTAAAATGACTTCAATTATCATATAGCAAGATGGACTTTTACAAGTATATAATTGAAACTCTTTTATAAATCTTCAATACCATATTGAGTCTTTAAGAACAACTTTTGTATTTCATTGTGTTGATTGAAAAAAATAAATAGAGGATAGCTTTCTTTTAAAGTAAATTGAGGATAGCTTTATTTTAAGGTAATGCACCATCCATGTGATAGCACATGCACCATTTATTTTTTAATACAGTCTATGGTAGATTTCCTATATAAATAGAATCGCCAAAATAGTCAATAACATAATAATCAAGAAAATTTGATACATGATGTAGGAATAATAAAAGACCACAATTAATTATCTACATTTCTCATTGTTCAATGAGCATAAACTATTCTACATGGTCACTTTGATTAGCATGATTAATTTTGTCATGTTTCTTTGTACAAAAAAAAATCAGCCATGCTACTAAACATATTGTAATGATGCATAAAAAAATTAGAGCAATGAGCAAAACATTAGGGTGATAGCCACCATTATAGTGATTAATACAAGATATTTTATTTTTCACAATAGTAAGGTTAAAAATAATCTAAATACAAATTAAAAAACCTTAAAACCCAACTTGTAGTTGTGCCTTATGAGAGAGTTACAAAGCATAATTTGGCTCCATCTATTTATGAAATGTACACTAGAGAGGGACACAAAGAAACTACACAAGCACTTGCACCAAAAGGGGGTGCAAGGGCTATGTCAATAGTAAGATATAGATGAACTATTTGAGTTGAAGAGGTTTTTGTCACATTCATTATTAAAGAAGTATAAAAAATCGTAAGAAATAAAAATTGTCTTTATTAATAATAACTAAATAGAAGTGAATGGTGAACAAAGATTACTTTAGTGGCGAATACTCACCAATGGCGAGTTTTTCATGTCAGCGACCTGAGAAATGGCAAATATTTTGTACCGACTGGGGGTGGCCATGTCGCTAGAACATTATCAATTTCCGTCAAATTCACGGCTCGATCGCTATATGTTTTATGTAATTAAATGTTTCTATACGAGGATTTCAGCAATACAATATACAGTGGACACACGGTAAATTTAATTTTTTCCCCCACACTCTCTGAGGTTGCCTTAATAGACGACCATAATTCACCTATAGGCATATGAAGATTTGTTAGCCAAGAGGACCCAATTCGCCAGACATTTTGCCGACGCGTATCTCCATTCACCCCAACTTTCGCCAACTACATTGTATTTGCCAATTATTTGGACGACCCATAATCGCCTCGAAAATTGCATAAGTCGTGTTATAGTTATGAGGGATTCGTGAAATGTTTTTATACCATATAAAATTCTTGCAAAATTCGCCATATAAGGATTGTTATGAATACATTCAAAGATCAGATCTATCTCTACACAAACTGGTGGGTTCTAGGCTCTGAATTCGGATCAATAGCGAAGTTTCAGACCAAGGAAAATCATTGTTGTTGACTGCATTGGCGATTGCTAGTGACCTAACGGTGAGCGATCATATTTTTGAAGTGTTATAATATTATTTTGAATTTATCTATATCTGTTTGCACTGTTGAGTTCATTATTATTCAATGGGGACCCATCAGTGCCAAGTGGTTAGTTGGGAGATTCAGACCTCAAACATCTAGATTGTAGGTCGTAGGGAAAATGAAACACATATTATACTTTATAGTCTATTTTTGCTTCTTCAACAAATTGATATTTTTTTGGCATCCTTTATTTCGTTGGAGATGTCTAATAGGAAGAAGGATAGGAAACCTGAACGTGGGGAAGGCCACGAGAGGCCAACAAAATGCAGAACGTTGCCTTCGTACTTTGGCTTTGGAAAAGATTGTGGTGAAAATCAGGAAGGTACATCATCACAAGTACAAGTACAAAATTCACAACCTACACCGAATGTTGAAGACGGTAGCGAACCTGATATCTCAGATCAGGATGATCTTAAAGAAAATTATCTGGTAGATGCCCAAGTTAGCCGGAATGATATAATCGACTTGGGTGATAATGCCATTGATGATAATGCATGGAAGGGGAAAAGAAAAGCCAAATCAAAAAAGGATCAACCACAATCAAAAAAGGATCAGGAGTGGGATATGTTAGTGAGGAATTTTCAAATTAATTGGGTATCAAAGTATCCATTCATTGAACCAGTGGAGAATCCAATTGAAGGCGAGCCTCCAATAGAATGCAAGTGTAAGATTTGCACTTGGAAACATAACAAGGAAATTAGGTTGCAGCTAAAATTTGACACCATAGAAAAACATATGGGGAAAGTTTATGAAAAACAAATGATAGACGGAGTTGAAAAATCAATGATAAAATAGAAAACAAAGGAGGAATGTAAGCCTATGAGGAATGCCGAAGAGTATTATTTTCATGAGAAAATACAGACGAAGCCTGCTGAAGTTAAAGATTCTATTGAAGCTAGTTTTGGAAAAGAAATGCAAATAGAACAACTGGGAAAAGCTGTTCAGTTAAGCATTGTTTTTTATATTTTGAGCTGAGGGTGTCCTATGACAAATTTTCCATCAATTAGTGGTTTATTACACTTTTTGAAAGTTCCTAACTATCCTAATAGTCACTGGCTAATAAACAGTGGATGGGAATGGGCAAGTTGTATTGCTGAGGTTGAAAAAGAAGATGTAAAAGAAAGAATAAGAGAGTCAAACTTTATTGCATTTTCTTTAGACGAAGTTACAACAGTAGACAATACTTCATGGGTATGCATGCATGTTTATACTGTACAGAATCATGCCTGCCAACCTCATCTACTATTTGTTGCTAAAATGAAGGAGAGTGCGACAACGAAAAATTTATTTCAACTACTAAAGAGGAGTTTAATTGAATATGGAGGTATGGATGACATGATGGTTGCCAAAAACTTGGTGTGTGTTGGAGCAGATGGAGCTTTAGTAATGCAAGGTCACAGGAACAGTCTTTGTACAAAGATTGAAACTTCATTTGCACCGTACATTACTGCAATTCGCTACTTAGCTCACATAATGAATCTAGCTTTTGGAATTGTGAGCAAGTATGCTTCGGTAAAAAAATGAAATTTTAATCAAAGAGCTCTACTCACACTTTTGTCGAAGTCCCAAGCGATTTATGGAATTTCAACACTTTGTTGATGGAATAACTAATGGGAACAAGCTTCTCAAGGATAATGATACCAGATGGATCTCTTTGGATGGTCCAACGGATCGAGTTTTTTCAGAATATCCATCCTTGATTGGACTATTTCACACAACTTGCGACGAATCAGAGCAACCAAAATTTCCTGACCTTCTTTGGAGGTTAAGTAATCTAGAGACACTTTTAACTTTAGCAGCTCTTTTGCCCATGCTAGAGGAAATGAGGAATATTATGAAGGCTGCCCAAAAAAGAGCTCTGTATATTGCAGAATATGCTACACCGAGTAAGATGACATGCATGACCTTCGACAATCTCTATCTAAATCAACCAACACTATCTGATGAAAAATTTGTTGTGGCAGACACTCACAGATTTGAACAATCCTGATAACTTTTTACAAATCGGTGCAAATAAGGAGGTGTGTGCCAATGTACGGGGAGTTGAGATACCAATGCACTTCTATGCCACGGTTGACCCCGAGGAACCAGGAAAGCGCCCCAGGAAGCAACTAGCAAGAGTTACAAGGGAAGATTTCGACAAGATTGTTGAGTCTGTAACTACTTCTGTGAATAAAATTGCCTATGATCTTTCCTCACAAATTAGAAGTAGATTCCCTCCTGACAACCTACTCAAAGCCATGTCTATTGTGTTTCCTCAATATTGGAGCCTCAACCGTGCAACTGATTTTCGAAGTAAGTTATTGACTTTGATAAAACAATTTTGCATATCCAGAGAACTGAATGGAGTAACTATAAATGAAATATTAGACGAAACTCATCTTAGAGGGCAATCATCTCGTTTTGCATACACTATGAGGGAACAATATGGCAGAATGGAGAACCCCTGTGAAGAGGGATCAGTAACAAGGCTTTGGAAATATATAGCTGAGAACGAAGCGTTGCGTGATTCAATGCCAGAATGTTTGAAGCTTGCTGATTTATGTCTTACCGTGATATTGGGTTCGGTGGAAGATGAGAGATTTTTCAATGTTTTGGGGTTCCTAAAATCAAAGATAAGAAACAAACTAGACAAAAATTTGGAAAATTGCTTGAGACTCTATACATCTAGGTATGATGTCCACACTTTTCCTTACGATAGGGTATTGCAAATCTGGAGGTCCAAATGTGAAAGAAGAGGTTTGAGCAACACTTAAAACCAAAGTGCCAGTGGGACTATTGACTCATGTATTGGACCTACTGGTAGCATTGAGATGCAGTTCAACTAAGGTATGCAGACTCAGAGTGAAGAAAACACTTACAAGAATCAAGAAAGCTCTGAATTTGATGAGGATGAATGACAACTATAAGAGATTGGTATTTATTAATCTTATTACTGTATCTCATCATTCATATTACAAAAAACATATTATTATGGTTGATAACTTGATGATATTTTATGAGTCTCTCAACTTTTTGCAATTAGAATTTAATATTGATTTGTAATTGTATTTTTCAACTTTCTATTTCCAGATTTAAAATAGCATAATAAGAGACCATAATGTGTTTATTGATACAGAGATGTTTATTTAGACATGTTGAGAACTTATATTTTCATTAATTCTTTCAAAATATAGCCATATGATACAATTCATTCAATACACCACTCTGTGTGATTCTCCATGCAAAAGTCAATACAAAGTTTCAGAACCCTTTGCAAATGACCCTAAATTCCCTTTTATAGATACAAGGGAGCAACAACAGCTTCAAGTCGATTTGCAACATGTGAAGACTCAACATCAAAATCACAAACTCAACACAAATTTACATGGCCATCATAGGCCAAATTAGCAATTTAACAACTACTACATGTCTGATGTCTCCTATTAAAAAAACAGAGTTCAAAATTAAATATTAATTCAAGCCATGACAAATTAAATATTAATTCAAGCCATGGCAAATTAAATATAGATAATAGCAGTGCTGAAAACCTAGTAATCAGAAATAGAGAAATGTTAAAACTTGGGAAAATTTGAGAATACAAATTTACATGCTGAAGGTTTGCACTGTGCATCACAGATTCATAGACTGGATTAGCAATAGCGAGTGCTGGTTTTTTCCTGTTCATAAAACAAAGTTATTTCAAGCGATGCCAAATTTCAAACAGAAAAAACATAAAACCTTGAAATTAAGAGTAAAAGCAGAAAACTGTGCAATACATACTACGATTCTTAAGATTTCCGTTCCAGTTTTTATAGGGTGCTCCACTCTTCGTCTGATGGAAGGTCAATATTCTTTAAACTATGGAAAGTCAACTGCAACTTCGTCAACAATCCATATTTAGAAGAGTGACTTGACATCATTGTTTCACCCAATACCGCATTCAGAGTTGTAAATGGTTGGATGAATTGCAGAAAGCTTTGGGGAGTCGTGTTCTTAGAAAGCAAGTCTAAATCAGACTTCATTTTTATCTCCATGTTTTTTTTGTAAGCTTCTTTTCCAGTGAATTTATTTGATGGGTCAATGGTCTTAGGCAAACCAAGTTTAATCAAAGTAGTTGTCTTTTCTTGGAGCTTCAATATCTTTTTGCCACATTTATCCACAACTTCTGATGTTTCCCTTAGTTTCTAGCATTTTTGAAGGATAGATGATGTCTTAATTGTGACATCAATGTGGCTGTTAATTCCCTTGGATGCCAAATAGCTGTCACTGGTATTGTAGACTACTTGCAAAATCTGTTTTCCCTTATCCTCTTTTGAATAAACATGTATTCTCTTCTCAATGTGCCGTTTGATTTTCATATAAATTAATCTCAGACTTTCATTCAATTCAAACCATTCACACAACTTGTCACTCCTCTGCATTATTTGCCCCCAAATGTTTTCTTGTATATACTTCGTTGTATTTTTCATATTATCTTTCAATCTATCCTTCGAAGTTTTAATTTTATCATTTGCATTGTGCAAGTCTTCTTTCATTTGTGCAATTTTTTTTCTTTCTTCCTCTACTTCCTCTTCCAAATGTTTTGCTTTTTCCTTCTCATGATCCAATAGGTCCTTTATTTTTCGGCAACAACAAACTCATAACTTTTGTATAATTTTTGAAAATTGGTTCTTTCCTCATCAACTTTTTTACTACTTTTAGCCAGTTTTTCACTCAGGTCTTTCAATTCTGCATCCATCTTTTCTTGCTTTGCAATTTCTACTGCAGAGCCCCAATTTTTTATCCTTTTGTGCAAATCATTGCACTTGTTATCTGCTACTTTCCTCTTTGATTTTTTCATTTGCCAGGTCTGCCTATAACTTTTCTATTTTTTTCTCCACTTTATTTTTTTTCTCTCCACCTTTAGCAGTGAAGTGTAGACCACTTCATTAGTCCTTTTTGACACACTAATTTTGTCCACATTTTGTACTTTGGAAAAATCCATTTGGAGGGTGCTAACTTGAAATTCAGAGGGATCTATCTGACTGTGTGGTGGATTTTTATCTTTAGTTGGGGGCATAACAACCATGAAATCCATCATATATTTGTGTGGGTCATATGTTGGAAATACCTTGTTCCTTGTAGGCTGTTCGTCTAAAACTTCAGTCAGGGCAACCCTATGAAATGCTCTTTTTTTTTTCTTTATTTGTATTTGTTGTGTGTTCAAAATTTTCATAGTAATCACGAAATTGAAAATCTGGGCTTGCTGAAGCAATTGAATGTTTAAAAGGTGAAATAGAAGAGGCTCTAGTTCCACCTATGCCTGTGGTTTTAACTAATGCATTATGAGGATTACCAACAACCATTCCTGATCTTGTCCCACTGTCACTTTCATGTGTAGTTTTTATAGTCTTTTGAGGGGTCTGATCTGAAGCTGCAAATGATAGATTTGTAGTGTCAATGACACTTGATATAGAATTATGAATAGTATGAGTATCTACCACTAGTGGCCTCTTGCGAGAGATATTTTGTTGTTGCACTTGTCCAACACCGAGACAAATAGTATCAGTAGTAGTATCCATGCCAACCCCACCAATTGCAGTGGCACTTGACTGGACACTAATAGGAATACTATCCCCAGATTCCCCACTAGTGGAAATGGCACTTGATTCACCACCAATGGGAATACCATGATGTGGTGGTGGTTGTGGATTTGAACCTGAAACAAATGCAGGCGGACCCTGAGGGTAGTGAGTAGTACCTTTCCGTGATGAAACTAAAGAATCAAGTCCAATGATTGGTTTAACGGGAGCTTTTGATTTTGAATCTGATGGAAGTTGTACCTCAAGTGGATACCAAATGCCTTCTCCTTTGGGACCTAGACCACCACCTTCAAAACCCATTTTTTCCACAATGTTTTCCCCTTTGCTATATTTTTCTTTCATGGACTCATTGACTCCACCTAATATTTTAGGGACAATAGTAGTTGTTGGAGTGGGCTCAACCTCATACTCATTTTCATCTTCACTCCTGTCATATGCTATTGTGGGATGCTCCATATTCCACAATTTGCTAAACTCTTCATCCTCTTCGATGGACTTTGTTAGGATTGCCACAGATACTGAGAGGGGGGGGGGGTGAATCAGTATGTGACCGGTTAATAGATTTTCTTTATTTAAAACATGTAGAGCATATTAATACTGTATACTGGTAAACAAAAAGTAATGCAATAAACAGAGATAAAAGCAACCACATTAAAAACACACCATAACACAATAGTTTAACGAGGAAACCCGGTGTGGGAAAAACCTCGGTGGGATTTGTGACCCACAATATTCACTTACTGGCCAATAAGAGAATATTATTGCTACAAGAGGGGACTGCACATGCAGGAAGGCCAAGTGCCTAGAGCTCACTGCTCAATTACAAATGGGAAGTCTCACTGACTTACAAAATGGATTATATAAATCCAATGTTTTGTACTGCTTCAAAATAGCATCTACTATGCCAGATCCAGTACCGGTTTATAGCTCTGCTTCTCACATAAACCCTTATCCTATAATTCACATAATAGGTCTGCCTTAATTTTCCTAATTACATTCCTCCATTCTTCTTCCATAATACCTACGATGAACTCTCTTATATATATAAGAGTCATTTTACAACTTGCCAAGTCGGCTTACAATGATTTTACAATAATAAACAAAATATATTATTAACAAAATTCCTATCGACTTCTGTGCCAGTATGTTTCCTTTCACTGCCAGTGCCAGTGGTCTATGTGCCGGTGTAGAATCTGACTTTGCTGGTGCCGGTGGATTGCCTTGTTGGTGTCATAGGATTGTAAGGTTGCCATCAATGAAAAAACCTTCAATCACCTACAATGTCTCATTGGAGTGTGCATTTGCCAACAGACTCAAATTCTGCACTGGTCTTTGGTTCACCCAGATTCTTCCTCATAGTCCAAAACTCATTTATTTTGGTTTAAGTCCAATAACTGTCTTTACATTATTGCAGAATTGTTTTGGGAATAGATTTGTTAGATGGATTAGCATATTTTGGTACAAATTGTAGGACCTTCTGTTTTCGATGCTCTCCTCTGTGTGTGCAATGCCATAATTTGTGATGACAATTCTTCTGTTGAAATGTTATTGTCAGCGACAATTTTCTCCATCTCTTTTTTTACCTCATCCCAGGAGTCCATGTTTCTAAGCTTTTCTAGCAATGGTTTACTTTCATGTTGACATAACGCTCAAGAGTTCCCATTTTTCTTAAGCCTTGCTTGAACTACACTGATTGGATCATACTGCCAGAGACCCTCATCACGAAAGCTAAAAACTGTCAAAAAATCATGTGCCCCATTGAATGCTTTTCTCTCAAATGTGAACCCTCCACATGAGAAAGGCAAGGAAGGAAATATGCTCTTCTTTTGTTGACCATGGAAGTGCCCATCTGTGCTCTCCAACTATCATACACATTCTAATGCAAATACCCTCTCTGTCACATGTATTGGAAGTCTATAGGGTTTTACTGTTGATCCGTAAAACCTTAACACACTGTATTTTTCCATGAAGATCCAGTCAACCAATTGTATTTGACTTCCGAGTTGAATGCAATCTCTACAAGACACATGCAATCTAGGCATTGGAGTGCTTGTATTTTCATTATATGTTGGTGCCAAAAAGAAGTCTACAAAATGGTTGTAGTTCTTTTTGTTATCATGCATCCTTATCTTTGGTGTCCATTCATATATTGGACACTTTGTTCTGTTCCGAGTCTTCTCATCAATCTTATAGTTCACAATGTGAAGATTGTTGGTCTCAAATATTTCACGATACTTGGATAGAAGGAGATAGCACAAGTAGGATGAGAACCTAAATGTCTTACAGGAACCTTTTTTTATCATTAGTAATTGTTTTTGCATGGATTGAACAACGTGCTCAACAAAATTATATCTTACTGGTTGACTTACACAATGGATATTAAAAATCATTTCAAGAAGGCTAGCACCAACTTCCCTTTCATTTTCCAATCCCACACAAAATGTCAGCAAGGAAATAATATCCCGAACCCATGGAACAAAAATGTTAGAATCATAAGGAGGCTTATGATTCCGATCCAACGAAGTACCACACATTATTAGAGCTTTGATAAATGAATCTCTACAGCTTGGATCGAGACTCTCATAATTCTCTACCAACTTTTGTAGGTCAATGTGGACGTTTGAGTTTTGTGCTTCAAACCTTAGGTTCAACAAACGAGCAAATTCTCCCACGTTTATGGATAAAATTTCCTCTTTTGTATTTTTATTGACAATTGCTTTTTTATCTTCATCATAATTTTCGGTGCAGACCATGACAAATTCAGGGCAAGGGAATACTTCAGGTAACATCATGCTTCCCAATCCAACATCCCACAATGCGATTTTATTTGTTCTTTGTTTTAACATTGTGTTGAAAACAGTAAATTTTGCCTTGCTTGGATCTGCCGCCTTATTAGACAATGCACATCTAATATCTATGATACACTTTTCACTATGGATAGCAGGGTCATAAATATCATGGTATTCATCAGTGAAACTTGGTGTTTTTATCAGTTCGGTATGTCTATTTTTTTTTTCACTTGGCTTCCTGTTAAACTACTGCTTCCCGGTTTCCCCATCGCTGTTATTGTTAATAATTCAAAATAATGCTAGATACAAGCCTGAAAATGCTAACCCTTAAATTGAACCACGAGATTAAAAAAAGTAAAAAACGCGGGATGTAGGTGTTCTAGATTTTACCTGAAATTTCTCTGTCACTAGATTGGTGCAGATAGACTTTGTTGCAACTTGCATTCCTCAATCTAGTAGCCGTTTCTGAATCTCCCTCAATTTACTGATTTGTCCATGAAATTAAAAACGATTATAATTTATGAGTCACTTATTTTGAAAACATTGAAAAGTACAAAAGTAATACCTAAAGGGCAAAATATCTAGAATCCTGTTGTAATTTTATAAATTATTATTAATATCTATTCGCTGCTAAAGGACAAAACATTCATTGCTCCAGTCTAAATTCTAAGGACAGTGAAGACATCACCTAACGCGAGTGACGAGTCACTTTTCCAGACTATTTTTGAAGTCTTTTTAATCCTTTTCAACTTCCGCTCGAAATAGAGCTTAATTATAGATAATTAAATGTAAAACGTTCAATTTCGGGTCAAGTTCTCAAAAATGTGTTTACTTTCCACATTAAGGCCGAAATCCACCCTAAGCCATTGATCTATGCTCATCCAACAAGCGATGGTATCTATTGTTAGTTGTCATGGGTCCCATGACTTTTGCCATTTTTCGGGCACGTCTCCACTCGAGTCACTTTTCCGAACTGTTTTTTAAGTTTTTTTAATCATTTTCAACTTTTGCCTGAAATAGAGCTTTATAGATTTAATTATATTTAATTAAATGTAAAATGTTCAATTCTGGGTGAAGTTCTCACAAATGTGTTTACTTCCCACATTCGGGCTGAAATCCACCCTAAGCCGTTGATCTATGCTCATCCAACGGACGATGGTATCTGTTGTCAATTGTTGTGGGTCCCATGACTTTTTGCCATTTTTCAGGCACGTCACCACTCTCAAGTCACTTTTCCAGACTGTTTTTTAAGTCTTTTTAATCCTTTTCAACTTCCACCCGAAATAGAGCTTTATAGACTTAATTATAGTTAATTAAATGTAAAACGTTCAATTCTGGGCGAAGTTCTCACAAATGTGTTTACTTCCCACATTCAGGCCGAAATCCACCTTAAGCCGTTGATCTATGCTCATCCAACAGATGATGGTATCTGTTGTTAGTTGTCGTGGGTCCCATGACTTTTGCCATTTTTCAGGCACATCACCAGACTCGAGTCACTTTTTCGGACTGTTTTTGAAGTCTTTTTAATCCATTTCAACTTCCGCCCGAAATAGAGCTTTATAGACTTAATTATAGTTAATTAAATGCAAAACGTTCAATTCCGGGCGAAGTTCTCACAAATGTGTTTACTTCCCACATTCAGGCCGAAATCCACCCTAAGCCGTTGATTTGTGCTCATCCCACGGACGATGGTATCTGTTGCCATTTTTCGTGGGTCCCATAAATTTAGCCATTTTTTCGAACATGTCACCAGACTCAAGTCACTTTTCCAGACTGTTTTTGAAGTCTTTTTAATCCTTTTCAACTTTTGCCTGAAATAGAGCTTTATAGACTTAATTATAGTTAATTAAATGTAAAATGTTCAATTCCAGGTGAAGTTCTCACAAATGTGTTTACTTCCCATATTCGGGCCAAAATCCACCCTAAGACATTGATTGGTGCTAATCCAATGGTGTCTAATTGAGTCTGAGAATCTTGAATTTTCTTCTAATGACCTTGGCCTTGAGTCTAATAATGTGGTGAATCTTATTGATAAACCTGCACCTCCTAAGGACATATGCATCACCTTTGATCCTAGTGAGACTATTGAAGCACCTGATGGCCCACTATATATCACTGCAAAGATCAAAGACATACTCTCACGAGGGGTTCTCATTGATCCAACAGGTATGGTGAATGTAATAACTTAAGAATATCTTTATACTTTACAATTGCATGAAGTAACATATGATAAATTTGATTTAGTGGTTAAGATCTTTGATGATTTCTCTTGTCCCACTATAGGTTCTATTACTCTTCCTGTTAAGGTTGGTGCTAAGTGCTTAGATGTCATTTTTGCTATCATTTCTACATCAGATCAATTTTGTGTGAAGTTGGGACATCCTTGGTTCTCTTCCATGAAAGCGATCCCATCTATCGTTCATAAATGTCTCAAATTTCTTCATAATGACAAAATCGTAACTATAAATCATAGCATGTACCAACCCATGGTGGGGCATGGAGATGTTAATCTTGATTAGTTTTAGCCTAAAAAATTTGAACCTCTTAAGACTTGAAATGATGCTCTTTTTCAATCTTATAAAAAATGGAAGAATGATATAATCTTATATTTGAGTAAGCCTAGAGATCCTAGACATATTCCTCCTCCTCATGATGGACCCGGTCTCCTTCCTACACCTTATATTCCTCCTTTATATGTTGCAATACCGCCCCCTACATCTTACAAAGGAAAGCATCCAACATCTCCTATTTTTCAGCCTAGTAGACCTTGTCCTATTCATCCTCCTATTGATCCTAAACCTTCACAACCCTCAGCTAAAACTAAAGAAACCGTTGTACAAGAGAACACCAATGGAGACGTCGTGCAGTGTGCTAAGGCTCGTGAACTTTCTTCTCAACCCATTTCCTCCCTGAAGACACCAAATGTTTATCGACGGTATCTATTGTCAGTTGTCGTGGGTCCCAAGACTTTTGCCATTTTTCGACCATGTCAACAGACACGAGTCACTTTTTGAGAATGGTTTTGAAGGATTTTTAATCCTTTTCAACTTCTGCCGAAATAGAGCTTATTAAATTTAATTAAGTATACAATTGCAAATTTAGAATTTAACTATACTTAATTAAATGTTTATCGTTTATGGAAGTCTTCCATTAGAAGTTTGCAAAACATGTTTATCGTTCCTCCGCATGCACTAGTTCAAAACTTCAACAAGTAAGTTGGACTTTTAATTCACTTATTTTTCGCGAGATAAACATCTTTTTTTTAATGTTTATAGAATTATAATCAACGATAATCAATGCACAAATAATTAATGGAACGAATTGGAATTTTTTTATATATATTAAATATAGAGAAAGAAACATTACATAAAAAAGATCACAGTATTAAATTTATTTCCATTTTTTAACAAAATATTGAAATAACGTAGCTCATAGACAAAAAGAATTTGCAAAATTATCATTAATAAAATGAAATAAAAAACATTTTTATATCCATAAGAGGCAAACTGAAACAAACTGGAATTTGCAAAATTATCATTAATATTTATGTTTCGGAAATTTACAATTTTTACATGTCTGAGACCTGAGTCCCTCAAAAACTTTAAAGACAAAATGAGTGAGCCTGTGAGGTTACGAGGACATAGCCAAAAAAACAAAACTACTAGGGGGTCGGGGCTAGGGCACAGGCAGTGGACACATTCATGGTTTACCCTAAGAATCTCGCCCTCCCTCCATGTAGAATTCTTCAGACATTATAAGTTGAGAGAATTCTTCAAGCCAACTGTAGTTTGGAAAGTCATTTAGGAGGAACAATTTCTGGAGAAAGTCCCTACCAATCCGCTCCCATTTCCTATGATGCGTCAACTGCTCCACATTCAGGTTCAAAAGAAACGGTTGCTTGGCCACTGACACTGTTTGGTTAGGGAGGAGAAGCTTGGTTAATTCATTCGCCCAAGGGATCCCCACCCCTACTTCTGCAAAGATGACAACAATAATGTCGTCTCCAAGGAAGTTTTCTTTAAACACCTTCCTTAACAAAATCAACATATCCACCTTGTCTCCTCCGAGGTCCAGAAGAGACGTAAAAAACCGGGACGTAACATCCGTGTTAACACGATATCTATTTTCATTATGCAAAAAATCTCTGCCCAACACTATCCTCACAACCTCCTTAGTGAACATCCCAACCTCCTTGCAGATTGATTGGAGGGTTGGGTCTCTAAGGGAGACCAAAAAGGCCCTCTGGTCCTCCACAGAAATGCTTCTCAAGCAGATAGGAGTTTCCATCTTGAGAAATTAGATTACCAAATTAAACAGCTTGAGCCTATAGACCTAATCAGAGGCAAAATTTAAATACCATGAGCTTCAATGATTTATCTACCAAAGGCTAATTGAAGATGAAAGAAGCAAAGATCATATATAAATAGCTGAAGCTTTGGATTGTAATAATACCTTCTCTAACCGTATTAATTGCTTTAAATTTTCTTAAATCTTTCATATATCTCTGCAAATTTTCCCCATAAATGCACGAGTGTGCGAAATTGGAAACAACTATAAACCAGTACCAAGTACCACATTGGAAGTCGTGGGGACAGAGTGAATTGCAGTTAGTGACTAGACATATATTAAATGACCCACATTATCGACCGTGACATTTGATACGTGTCTATTGAATCCAATTCCATTCCGGGCACTTTCTGTTGAACTATGTTCTCTTTAGAAATTTGGGCCGAAATAAAACTTCAACCATTGATCTACGATCATCGAACGGTTTAAAATCATTGATGGATTTTAGGTATGTGTCACCCTTCACGTGTCAAACATGCCACACTTATCGATACGACGTGCAGAGTCCAAACTCAATGTGATGTGATGTGCCTTGTCTATTAATGACAATGAATTCATGAAATCACTAATAAAATATACCTTTTTCCATAAATAACAAAATATTAGCCAAACAAATTAAATAATTTTCAAGCGGTGGATAAAAATGGCCAATATGCTTAAATATTTTTTCCTTTGGACTAAAACTTTTCGCCCATACAATTATATATTTGTTCCTTTAAATGAAAAATATTCGCCTCCTACAATATACATTTTCCCCATAGAACAAGGTATTATTTGCTAGAATTTTATGTAATTTTCACACCCTAGGAAAAAATCGTCAATCTAAAATGATTTTTTTTCCTACTTTGGAAAAACATTTTGCCATTAATATGAAAATTTCCCCTAAAAAATAATGTCTGATTCACTAGGATTTTACACTTTTGCCTGGGGGGTGGTTTCTTAAAGTTATCCCTAATGGTGAATCCATTTGAACACAATATTCTAAAAAACTATTAGAAAGATCAATAATATTTTCGAGGGTAGAAAATTTGAGAATGTAAAAAACTACATTAGATGGTATAAAATATAAAATATTTTATTTATTTATTATTGTATGATTAATACGATGTATCAAATGATAATTTTTCATTTCAAACTTTGAATTGTATAGAATATAAAAACAATTTTTTATTACATGATTAATAATTATATTTAAGTTATAGTTTTCATTTCAAATATTGATTTAGATAGAACAATCCTTTTAAAAACAACTAAAAATAAAACAAAATAAATAAATTTTTTGATGTATAACTTAAATATCACCTTCTATTCCTTTATATTTTTCTTTGTGAATGTGTATATTTATTTAAGTAAAAAGGAATTGCTGCTCTATTAAACAATCTTAAATTAAAGATAAAAAATAGACTTAGCATCTATTTAATGTAACCTTACATAAGACCACAACTTAAAAATTTTACCTTTTCTTTTGTCAATAATGTTTTTTAACTAATAAAAGTAAATTGTTCGAAAAAAAATTTATACAACTTTTTTCCAACCTTTAGTTCAAATTCAGTTTTTGATTAAGAAAGTAGCAAGAAAAAGGGTGCAAATCCATTATACAACAACCTAGAGGGAGCAAGAGACAACAAAATAGGGGGCAAACTATGAAAAAGCATAGTTAAAGAAGCCAAAGAAAACCTTGTTGAACCAGTGAACAACTGAAACCCCAATCAAAGAAGGGGAGAGACCCCTGAATGCAGGAGAGGAGGGGTTTGGGGGAGGGGAGAAGACTCTCCCTTCCGCCTGCGATAAACCACAATCCAAACAATACTATCATTGGGACCATCAAAGGATAGATCAAGCGGGGAGGACCCAGTCAGAACACAATGAGTTGTGATAGTAGAGTGTTGCTGCAAAACAACAATAGGCTGTTGCAGAATAAGAGCAGGTTGCTGTAGAGGAATCAGGAGCAGGTTCGGTAGGAGTGGAACAGGGTTGCAAAACAAGAGCAACAGAAGTTGAATCCTCATGGATAGAAACAACAACATCGATAGTGAGCGACACAACTTCATCTTGGGGGGAGCATACATCCTCCTAAGAGGAGTCAACAGAGTTAGAAGCATAGACAATCAGGTGATCAATATGTTGGCATATGATGAACTAATATGTTGATATGATGATAATGTATGTTGTCATTGATGTCAATAAGTTCAAGTGAATCGGTATGCAGATTGAAAGAAGTTGGTGAGCCGGTATGAAGAAATGCAGTGAACCGGTGTTGAGGTTTCACTAAGTGTGACTACCAGTTGGTAGTCTCAGCTCTAGGGTTTCCGATTTGGCAATCCAGCTCGTGTGATCAACTGATGACATTCTATGATGAGTGAGCTAAGAGATGAGGATGAGATCGAGGTGCCACATCAGCTTTGTGCACGTGAAGGATTTTCTTGAGGATCTTGCATGAGAAGATCGACTGCATTAAAAGTCTACCTCAGGAATGAACATTCTTCTTAGCAGCATGAGAAGAAAGCGTGATGAGTTACTGAATCCCATGTGCGGTGAAGAATGAATGATGCATATTGTCTTGTGATCTATTTGAGATTGTATTTCTCTATGCAAAGTGTTTGGACGGTCAGGATTGGACCGCCTGTATTGTAAACCTAAGATGCTTAGGGTTTAAGGTTTATGCTACCGACCTAATTGTTGTGTATAAGGTCGATGATGTTTGTTATTGTAAGTTGTTGGCAAATGTTGTGTGTGTATCCGAGTGATGAGATACTTGCCAGACCAGTAAGAGAAAACTGCAGAGTGTGGTTGCAGAAGTAGAGGAACTGAAAAGGATCTGCCTTGGCATGTAGTGCTATTATCAGATCAGAGTTTTTACCTATTGTCTTCTAACCATTTCAACAGTTGGAAAATCCCTTTACCAGGTAGCTTTAACAGGCTTACTGCAAATCCTCTAACTAGGTGACTCAAGTTTATTGAGTTATTTAAATCCTCTAGCAAGGTAACCTTTAACAGGGTTTCAACCTTTAATAGGGTATATAGCCATCCCTTAACCGGGTGATCTTTAACAGGATCAATTCCTAGCAGAACCTTATTGTAAAGTCTTTAACCAGACTAGGCTCCTAACAGAGAGAGCTTCAAAAGAGTTCAAAAACAAGCTTGTGGGTATTCATCCCCATCGTGGTTTTTCCCATTTGGGTTTCCACGTGAAAAATTTGTGTCATGTGTTGTGCATTTTTCATGTGATGATTAAGGGTTCTTTGTTTGAATGATTATGCATGCAAAGTTATTAGGTTATGATATTACTGTTACACCACATGCATATGTTTATTGGTGAAGTTGTTATCAAGTATTGAATATATTTAAAGTGTTCAGACTTATCAGTTTATGTTGTTTGAAGTCTTACTGTGTTTAACTGGTATTGCCATGGTTAAGTTCAGTAATAAAGACAACCGGTTGGTATTGCTTTAACTTGATAAGATAGTGGGAAAGTTTTTATTTGTAGTGATTCACCCTCCCCCTCTCAGTACTAGTTAGGGTATCTGCTGTTCATCATTATTCATCAATTGGTATTAGAGCAACTCCAGAGCCTCGGTGATATAAGCTTAACCGCTTGAGGAAAAAGATCTTGCCTTAATGATGAAGAGGGAAGGTCATAAGTTCAATAGAGATAACTTCAAAATATGGAAGGACATAATGAAGATCTATATCAAGAGTTTGGGTTCTCAACACTAGAGCTATGTTGAGAATGCCTATGTGATTCCCACTAGCACTCTGACCGATGATCAGAAGAGAGAGATTCAAGAAAATGGGCAATTCATGGAAGCTCTTATTAGCATTTTGTCTGATATCGAGTCCATTGATCTACAAGATAAGGACACTCCTAAAGATGTATGGGACACATTGGAAACTATTTATGGTGGTGATGAACATGTAAAGAAAGCTAAGGAAGAGAGCATTAGAGGAAAATTTGAAGACATGAGGATGGTTGAAGGTGAGACCATTCAACAATATGGCATAAGAATCAAGACTATTGTTGGAGATATCAAGAGCACTGGTGGAACGATTGATGATGCCACCATTGTCAGTAAAGTCTTGAGATCATTGTTACTAGTCTATGCAATCAGAGTTGCTGCTATCCAGGAACTAAGATCTTTTGATAAAACCAAGGTATCCTTAGACTCTATCATTGCGAAGTTAACTGCATATGAGTTGAATAGATATGATGGTAGTGTTAAGAAGACCGAGTCAGCTTTTAGAGCATCTGCTGCACCAACCAGAAAAGGAAAAGAAGCAAGTACTAGTTATGAATCCATGCAAAGTAGAGGTATGGATGATGAAGAAATTTTGATGGAGTTTGAAGCTCTTCTTGCCAAGAGACTTCCAAAAGGTACTAGAAAAATACAGAGGTAAGCTTCCTTTGAAATTTATTTCTTGCAATAAGATAGGACATGTAGATATTAATTGTCCTAACAATGATAATAAGGATAAATCAGAGAGGTTTAGAAAGTATAAAGGAGGAAATAAAAGAAATTGTCTTGTTGCAGTGGATGAAGGTGTTACTAATGAAGAATCTAAGGATGAAGAAAATGAAGACATAGTATTTGTAGCTGTGAAGGAAGAAGTGTCTGACAATAAAGCACTTGTCTCTTTCATTGACAACTCTAATGAGTGGATAACTGATAGTGGTTGTTCTCACCACATGACTGGTGATAGGAGAAAGTTTCTATCTCTAGAAGAATATGATGGAGGTGTTGTCAGATTTGGCAATGATGCACCGTGTTTGGTGAAAGGTAAATGATCCATCTCACTAAATGGAAAGAGCAGTGCAGATGATGTCTACTAGGTAGAAGGTCTTAAGCATAACCTATTGAGTGTTGCTCAACTAAATGATAAAGGACTTGTTCTGGAGTTCAAAGGTGGAGTCTGCAGTATAATTGGAAAGAGCAGTGAACTTATTGCCATCGGTAAGCAGACCAGAGGTAACTTATTTCAGTTGAATGCCAAGATAAGTCGGTGTCTAATGGCTAAGTTTGAAGATAGTTGGATATGACATAGGAGACTTTGTTATATGAACTTTGATACTATTGTAAAGGTTAGTAAGATCAAGGCAGTAAGAGGATTGCCTTTGCTGAACAAATTGGAGAATTCCTTGTGCAGAGAATGTCAACTTGGGAAGATGTATTCCTCAACTTTCAAAGGTAAGTATTTTTCAGCTAAAAACTTACTTGACGTTGTGCATACTGATTTGTGTGGTCCTTAGAAAACTAGAAGTATTTAGGGAGATAGGTATTTCATGATTCTTATTGATGACTGCTCAAGAATGATGTGGGTTACATTCTTGAAAGACAAGTCTGAGGCATTTGGAAAGTTCAAAGCCTTTAGAGCATTAGTAGAGAAGGAAAGTGGTCAAAAGATAAAATGCCTAAGAACTTATCAAGTAGGTGAATTTAGTTCTGATGAATTCAACAAGTACTATGAAGATAGCAGTATCAAGAGGCAGTTGTCTACCCCAAGGAGACCACAACAAAATGGCATAGAAGAAAGGAATAACAAGACTGTAGTTGAAGTGGCTAGAACAATGCTAATCCAAGGAAAGGTTGCTCACACTTTTTGGAGAGAAGTGGTGACCACTGTAGTCTATACTATGAACCGGGTACTCATTAAGAAAGGTAGAGTTAAAACCCCTTATGAGTATTGGACCGAGAAAACTCCCACTATGAGTTACTTTAAAGTGTTTGGTAGTAAGTTCTATATCAAGAGAGGTGAGCATTTGAGCAAATTTGATGCTAAAAGTGATGAAGAAATATTTCTGAAATATTCCACTAAGATCAAAGCTCTCAAGTGCTACAACAATAGGACACAAAAAATTGTTGAGAGTATCAATGTCAGGGTTGATGAATCCCCTGAAGAACCTGAGGAAACCTGCAAAGAAGAAGTGGAAGATGAACCGGGTATAGCCTTCTGGGAACTGGTTAAAAAAGAAACAAGTAAAGATCTCAGTGTTCCTATACCGGTAGAAGCTGCACTAGGAGAAGAAGAAGAGGTAAGTGAAGAAGAAGAAAAGCTAGCAGATCAAGCTAGAGTCATTCCTAGGTATGTGAAACTACATCATGATCTGAAGAAAATCATAGGAGATAAAGATGCAGGGATACTCACAAGAAGAAAAGTGAAAGAAAACTCTTGCATGATTTCTAAATTAGAGCCTAAGACTTCCAGAGAAGCACTTATAGATGAAGACTGGATTAAAGCAATGGAAGAGGAGCTAGACCAGATAGAAAAGAACACAACATGGTCTGTGGTACCAAGACCAGAACACAAAAATGTCTTAGGTACCAAATGGGTCTTCAGGAATAAGCTAAATGAAGAAGGCACAGTTGTAAGGAACAAGGCAAGACTTGTATGCAAAGGATATGCTCAGGAGGAGGGAGAAGACTATGGAGAAACCTTTGCTCCTGTGGCTAGACTAGAAGGTGTACGAATGCTACTTACATTTGCAAGATTTAAGGGATTTAAGGTTTATCAGATGGATGCGAAGTCTGCGTTTTTGAATGGAATCCTAGAAGAGGAAGTGTATATTGAGCAACCGGAAGGGTTTGTCTTATCAGAAGATAGTAACATAGTGTGTAGATTACACAAAGCCCTGTATGGATTGAAACAAGCACCTAGGGCATGGTATGAAAGGTTACACTCTCATCTTGTGAAGACTAGATTTCAGAGAACAAGTGAGGATAGAAACATCTACTTAAAATCTGAAGGTGATTAGATTCTGATCTGTGAAGTATTTGTAGATGACATAATCTTTGGAGGAGATGATAAAATGAGTCATGCTTTTGCAGATGAAATGGAGAAAGAGTTTGAGATGTCTCTGATTGGAGAGATAGAATTCTTCAGTGGTTTATAGATTCAACAAATGAAAGAGGGTATCTTTATTACCCAGTCCAAGTATGTCAAAGAGGTATTGAAGACCTTTGGCATGGAGGAGAGAAAACTGGTTGGTAAACCAATGGTGACTGGTTGTAAACTAACCAAGGAAGATGATTTAGCGTTGGTGAATGAGAAGGAGTATCGGTCAATGAGCGGTAAGTTACACTATGTGGTGCACAACAGACCGGTTATTGCTCATGCAGTGGGCATAGTAGCTCATTTTCAGAAAAGTCCAAGAGAATCCCACTTGGTAGTTGTCAAGAGGATTCTTAGATATCTGAAAGGAACAATTGACTATGGATTGTGGTATCCATATAATGGTGACTATAACCTCAAAGTATATACCGATGCCGATTGGGCAAGTAATGTGGACGATCGAAAGAGCACAACTGGTGGAGCATTCTTTCTTGCTGGAAGACTAGTCTCATGGACAAGTAAGAAGCAGAGCTGTATTTCTCAGTCTACAATCGAAGTAGAATATGTGGCAGCATTAATGAATTGCACTCAAACAATCTGGATGAAACATGTATTGGAAGGTTTCAAAGTACCTCTATCTGAACCGGTGAATACATTTTGTGACAATACAAGTGCAATAAATATCTACAAGAATCCGGTATTGCATGCTAGAACTAAGCACATTGAGCTTAAGTATCACTTCTTGAGAGAGAAAGTTCAGAATAAGGAGGTTGTACTAAAACATGTTTCCAGTAAGGAGCAACTAGCAGATATATTCACTGAGCCCTTATCGAAGACTACATTTACCTATTTAAGAGGTGAATTAGGGGTTCTTCCCCTTCATGAAGTCAACTAAAGTTGTGTACTTCACATTAGTTAGGTACTATAGTGTCAAATCTTTCTGGATTGATGTGTTGAAGGTGCTACTCCATAGGGGGAGCAACATAGTAGAGAATGGAAGCTTGTGCCTCCACTTTGGCATTGTTGTCAAAGGGGGAGAAGATATCTGATGTATGGGGAGAAGATATCTGATAATGAAGATACACTAGTCTATGATTTCTACAGTTGCAATGCTACACTGAGTATTGCCATCAATGCCAAAGGGGGAGATTGTTGGCATATGATGAACCGACATGTTGATATGATGATAATGTATGTTGTCATCGATGTCAATAAGTGTAAGTGAACTGGTATGGAGATTGAAAGAAGTTGGTGAACCGATATGAAGAAATGCAGTGAGCCGGTGTCGGGGTTTCACTAAGTGTGACTATCGGTTGGTAGTCTCAACTGTAGGGTTTCCAGGCTGGCAATCCAGCTTGTGCAATGCAACCGATGACATTCTGTGATGAGTTAGCTAAGAGATGAGGATGAGATCGAGGTGCCACATCAGATTTGTACACATGAAGGATTTCCTTGAGGATATTGCATGAGAAGATTGACTGCATTAAAAGTCTACCTCGGGAATGAACATTCTTCTTCGCTGTATGAGAAGAAAGCGTGATGAGTTACTGATTCCCATGTGCAGCGAAGAATGAATGATGCATATTGATTTGTGATCTATTAGGTTATGGTATTACTGTTACACCACATGCATATGTTTATTGGTGAATTTGTTATCAGTATTGAATATATTTGAAGTGTTCAGACTTATCAGTTTGTGTTGTCTGAAGTCTTACTGTGTTTAACCAGTATCACCATGGTTAAGTTCAGTAATGAAGTCAACCGGTTGGTATTGCTTTAACTTGATAAGATAGTGAGAAATTTTTTGTCTATACTGATTCATCCCCCCCTCTCAGTACTAGTTAGGGTATCTGCTGTTCATCATTATTCATCACAATAGTGGCATCCTTCCACCAAGTAGCAACTCCCTTGTGAGGAGCAATCCAACGTTAAATGACCTGTAGCGAAGCATTTTCAACAGCGAAAGGGGAGGCCCTCAATATACAATGGTTGAGTCCAAGGCCTATCCCTGACCATAAGAACCACATCCCCAGGGGGAGGCGAGGAGATGCCAATATCCACTAAGATACGAGCAAAGGTAGAGTAACCCATGGAAGAAGTGGCATCATCAACCTTCAAGAATCAAGCAATAGAGTTGCCGATGGCCTCATAGCAAGAGTGCTCCTAGAAATGAAGAGGAAGATTCAGAAGGCAAACCCAAACCGGACACACATTAAGTGGTTCAGTAAGGGGGTTAAAATAAGTTGTCCAAGGCTTAACAAAGAGGAGTGAACTCCCCAAGCCCACAAATTTCTGAAAATCAGGTCACGATCATATGAAGAAGTAAAAGAAGCAATGGAAAAGCCTTTAGGATAGGGAAAGAGCTCAATAGTATGAGAAACCAAAGGTTTCCATGAGTTACTCACCCAAAAATGAAGGTCCGGTAATGAAGGACAAAGCCTAGAGAAATTGCAAACCAAAGCACAACATTGGTAGAACCCAATATTGTCCACAAAATCCTATCCACAAACCACTATAGGGGAGGACTTGGCACAAGGAAGAGGACAAACCTCCTTGGAAGGTTGGGCAACAGATCTATCCACACTAGAAAAGCTACGCTTACCAACAAAAGAAGAAGGTTTGGGCAGAGAATTAACACCCACAAAAGGGTCACAATCAATAGCAACATCACCAGATAGAGGAGAAGCACCATCAACCTGAGCATCCATGACAAAAGTAGCCCTAGGAAGGGCATCCACACCCAAAGCTGGGGCATAAACTTCACCCAACATAGAAGGAGCCACTTCGCCCACGATAGCACTACCAGCACCAGGACGGGCAACAACGACATCAGAAGGGGCACCCATAACACCCATCTCGCCAACAACCAACACAACAACCACAAGGGCGACGAACGTAGGGGCACCGATAGAGGAGTTTGAGGTAGAGTGGTAGGACCATTGGAAGCAGCCATCATTTTTTATTAATTTTTGGGGTGTTATTAACTTAGTTCATATCTAGTTATCTTTACATTACAAATTCAATTTACTTATATTATACACAATTACTCATAACATAATGGATATTCCATTGAGAGGTATGACAAATTTGATGATGGAAGCAAATTTATGTGGGATGTGTCTACGGGGCTAGGGTTGTTCAGCCTTGGCTTCTTTCTTGTACTGCTCAAGGGTGCTACCAGTTGCGTGGGTAGGTGATCTTCTTCGTTGTTTGGAGCTGTCTTTGGGAGTTTCGGTGCTTGCTGTGGGTTTGAGTGGGTGTGGGGTGCATTTTTGAATGCATGGTGTTGTTGAAGATGGAGGGAGATACGGTCTGTTCAAGTATGGTGGTAGGTGGTGCTATGATGCACAGGGGTTTTTTTTCAAGTGTGCATGCAAGGTCTTCAGATTCGTTTCTTGTGGGTGATGGTCCTAAGCTTAAAAAAGTGAATGGTTGCTTACCTAGGAGTCAGGATTGCCTAGTTATGGTTATTCCTCCCAAATTGGTTATGGAGGATGTTGCTTATTGGAGAAAACATGCTCTGATTTGTAAATTTCTTGGGATCCATATTTCCTTGTCGGTGTTGGATGCCTGGATTCATCGTTATTGGTAGGTTGAGGGGGTTATGGAGATTATGCTGGCTACAAATAGCTATTTCATGGTTGTTTTTTCTTGCATGTCTGATCGAAATCATGTTTTTGAGGGAGGTCCCTACTTTTACAATCATGTGGGCTTGTTCATGAAACCCTGACATGCAAGTTTCAATTCAGCTGAAGAATTGCCTTTGAGGGTTCCTGTTTGGGTTCGGTTGTCGCGACTACCTTTGGAATTTTGGAGGAGGATATTTTGCAATGGATTACTACTTTGCTAGGAAAGCCGACTACGATAGCCCAACAAACCGTTGAGAAGAAGGTAATTTATTATGCTCGTATTTGTGTTGAGATTGATTTGAATACTCCATTACCGGACTCTTTGGAAATCTGTTTAGGCCCTTCATTGTGGGTTCAACAATTAGATTATGAGTCTCTTCCTTTTCAGTGCCGAATCTGTCATGAGTATGGACACCTTCAACATCACTGTCCTAGGGTTAACAACATAGTTGGGGTTTCTCCTTCTTCTTCCTCAGCTCTGAAAGGGGATTTTGAGGGAAAAGGAAAAGATCCTGTGAGAGATGGTCGACCTCATAAGGAAGTTTTTACACCTGCTAAGCCATGTGCTAAGGGTAGAGCTCAAAAGAGGCCCTTTAGGGATGGCCAAAATGATGAGGGCTTCAACAAGTTTGAGGTGCTGAACACTTTAGCCTTCGAGGAAGGGATTCTAGTGGATGTTTCTTTTGGGGCTATTGGTATGAGTATGGATGTTGTGCAGGAACTGGGAACTATTGTTATGGGCCCAATTGATTTTCAACAACGTGGGGTGCCTCTTGTTGGTTCTGATCCTAATTCTGGTGACCTAGACAACCCTGCAGATTTGCAAGATGATGTTGTCTTGGCAGATTTGGCTAAGGAGGTGTTAGCTTCTGGCAAGGGAAGAGGGTCTTCTTGGTCTCTAGGTTTGCAACAAAGGCCCGTTAAAGTTTCTTTTGATAATTCTTCAAAAGTTGGCCGTAAAAAGGACCAAGAGAAGATTAAGTTGGTTGGAGAATTGTTGGTGGAGTCTGGGTCTGTCAAGCCCATTGTGGCTCATTTTCCCCCATCTCTTTCATGATTATTCTTTCTTGGAATATTAGGGGGTTGAATAGAATCCCTCAACAAAAGGCTATTCATGAGTTTGTTGCAGCTCATTCTCCATATATTTTTTGTATTCAAGAGACTAAGCTTTCTATTGATTCCATACTTCAATGTGCTTCTAGTGTTTGGGGTTTTGGTCAGTGTCAATGCATTGGAGCTGTGGGTGCTTCTAAAGGGTTGGCCCTTTTGTGGGATCTAAGGAAGATAGTCCGCATTAGTGGATCTCTAGCCCATTTTCTCTTTCTTTGGTTGCTTCAAGATTTGAATCGAGTGAGACTATTTTGGTTACTATTATGTATACCCCAACAAATTTTCATGGTATAAAAACCTTGCTCTGGTGCCATATTTGATATGTTAGAGAGACACCTCCTCTTCTTCCTTTGGTTGTGGTTGGCAATTTCAATTCAATATCTGGAAGAGAAAGGGGGGGGGGGTTGCCTCATCCAGGCCCTTCCTTTGTGCTCTTTCATGAGAATGTAGACCACTTGAATTTAATTTATATTAAACCATGTAATGGAATCTTTACTTGGAATAATAGGAGTGGTGTGGAGGCAATATTTGAAAGGTTGGATAGGTTTCTTGTTTCTTGCTATTGGGTTGGTGGTAGCCTATGTACTACTTCTAAATTTCTTGTTTGGAGGGGCTTTGATCATTAGCCTATCAAACTTTCAGCTTCCTCTATGGTGATTCCTAAAAACCCTCCCTTTAAGTTCCAACTTATGTGGCTGCGGGACCCTTCCTTTCATGACTTAATGGCCCAGTGGTGGAGAGATGGGAGTCTTGATTATGGTACCACTATGTATTGTTTTATTAAGAAATTACAATTTGTCAAGTGACAGCTGAAAAAGTGGAATAGGTTACGCTCTGGTAACCTTCATATCATGAAGATGAATGTTCAGGATCGCCTTGATGGTATCTTGACTTCTCAAAGGACTTGGGTAGAGCTGAGCCACAAGTTTTTTCGGGAATTGGAAGAGTGGGAAATTAGGGAGGAGATATTTTGGAAGCAGAAGTCCTGTAATAAATAGCTTTAGGAAGGAGATCTTGGAATACAACTTTTTTCCACAAGTCGGTCACAAGCCGGTGTAGGTCTATCATAACAAGTTATATATCCTCTTTGGTTAATGTTTCAAGAGATCAGTTGACCTCTTTGCCAGCTATGCCACATGAGGCCTCTCAGTACTATGTTGCACTCTTTATTGAGGATTCACCTCTTGATATGGATCAGGAAAATCTTATCATAGGTTGTATTCCCTCTCTTGTTACTAATGAGATGAATGAGTCTCTTATGCCTCAAATTTCTCTGCCTGAGTTGGAGGAGGTTTTCTTTGAGTTGCATAAGGGTAAGGCTTTGGGTTCAGATGGGTTTCCTATTGAATTATTTCAAGAATTTTGGGATATTATCAATTTGGATTTGCTTGAGGTGGTTCGAGAATCTTATTCCAGCAAACAACTGCTCAAGGCCATGAATTTTAATTTTCTTGGTCTTATTCCTAAAAAGGATTGTGCTAATCAGTTGGACTTCTTCAAGCCTATTTCTTTGTAAATAAATTATAATTCAGAAAATCATCCATCATGTGTATGTTGAAGTTGTTAATTGGATCAGTGTCTTTTTTTCTCTGCGGATGAGCTGTTGTTGATAGGGTTTCCTTAGCATGCTGTGATTCTTGTTTTCTTATTGTAGGAATGCTTGAAGTCAGAGGAATTCTACCCCTAGTTATAAATACCGATCGATGGGGATATTCAAAGTGATTACCAAGCCATGGTGGGATATGAGGAACTAATCTTCAGATAAGCAAGGAAAATGACTACGCTAAGCATGTCCGGGATAATGCTGCATAAAAAGTGTTGGGCGATGGCCATTAGCTTTGACTTTGGATGCAAAACATATGAGGAATGATAGATAGAGGAGTTGTTCTCTCACAAATAGTGCTTGTTGCTAGGTTTTCACCATTTGTTTTTATTGCACCTTTTTGTTGTTTTTCTGATATTTTTTGTATTTTTTTGATTTTTTGATTTTTTTTGTTTTGTATTTTTCACTTTTTTCGTGCATTAGACCACTCAAGTGTATAATTTCTTCAGATGGATGTTGTTGGTTGGTTCATCGGGCACATCTCCTTCTAAAGTTGTTAGCTGATAGGTGCATGATCCATAGGCTGATATGATAACATAGGGACCTAACTAGTTAGGTTCAAACTTTCCCTTCTTTTCTCGATCCTGTTGATTTATGGGATTTTCTTTGAGTACAAGATCACCGACTTTAAAAATCCTAGGGATGACTCTGTGGTTGTAGCTTCTGCACATGCACTGTTGGTATGCTTTGAGATGATCATATGCATGTTGTCGCTTTTCATCCAAAAGCTCTAGTTCGTGCAATCTATTTACCCTATACTCCTCATCTGGTATGAGGCCTTTTAAAGATACTCTGAGTGATGGAATTTCTACCTCAAGAGGTAAAATTGCTTCTAATCCATACACCAATGCATATGGCATAGCTCCTGTAGGTGTCTTGATGCTAATCTTGTATGCCCAGAGTGCTAGATTGAGTTGTACATGCCAATCCTTACCTGCATCATTTACTGCCTTCTTTAGGATTTTCAAGATTGTTTTATTTGATGCCTCTGCTTGACCATTCCCCTGTGGGTAGTAAGGTGTAGAGAAACAATGTTGGATTTTGAACCGCTGACATAGTTCTCACACATCTTGATTTTTGAAGGGACACCCATTATCGGTGATGATGGAACTTGGAATGCCATATCTGCAAATTAGATAATTGAGAATAAATGAGGCAATCTACTTTCCAGTTATTGTGGTCATTGGGATTGCTTCAATCCATTTTGTGAAATACTTTGTTGCAGTGATAATGAACTTGTGTCCATTTGAAGAGGAAGGATGAATTTTCCCTACTAAATCAAGTCCCCATTGACATAAAGGCCAAGATTTTGTAAATGGCTGCAACTCCTGTGCTGGTGCATGGATAAGATTGCCATGAATTTGGCACTTAGGACATTTCTTTGCAAATTGATAAGAGTCTTTTTCCATCGTCGGCCAGTAATATCCCATTCTCAAAAGTTTTTTAGCAAGAGTAGGACCACTTGAATGTGTGCCACATATACGCTTGTGAAGCTCATGTAAAACAAAGTCAAATTCATTACAATCAAGGCAACAAAAGAGAGCACCATCTAGACCTCGACGGTAAAATGTATCAACTGTTAAAGTATAACAGGCGGCTTGCTGGATAAAGTTGCATTTTTTATTATGAGATAGGTCAATGGGTAGGGTATTGTTTTTAAGATATTCATAGATTGTCTCGTATAGAGGAGAGTCTGAACCAGTTAAGGCATATATGACATGGGAAGCATAATTGTCATAGGCCAGGGAAAACAATTGCTCTACCAGGAACTCATAACGACTCTGCTGCTCTGGAATTTGTAACAGTGAAGCAATAGTGGCCATTGCATCAACCTCTCTGTTGTCCAACCTTGGTATTTGATCGAAGGTGATGTGTACAAAGTAGTGTTTGAAGTCATCTACTATTCTTTTGTATGGCAGCAGCTTGTCACCCTTTGTCTGATAATCATTGTTGATTTGATTTATAACCAGTTGGGAATCTCCATAGACTTTCAATTCTGTGATTCTCCATTCCATGACCATTTTGATTCCTGTGACCAAGGCTTCATACTCAACGATGTTATTGGTGCATGGAAACATGAGTCTATATGATCTTGGAATGGTGTGTCCTTCAAGGGTGACGAACAAGATGCCGACACCTGAGCCATGTTGAGTATAGGAACCGTCAAAGTACAGGGTCCACTGCTTGAGTGTAACAGTAAGGACATCCATGTCTGGAAATTCCACCTTCATTGGTTACTTATCTGGTAGTGGTGCTTCAGCTAATTGATTTGCAATTAGTTGTCCCTTGATAGCCCGACACTCTGTGTATTGGATATCAAACTCACTGAGAGTCATGACCCATTTAGCCAGTCGGCCTGTAAGAGCTGCTTTGCTGAGTAAATACTTGAGAGGATCAATTTTTGCTACTAGCTCAATTTTGTGAGCTAGAATGTAATGTAGAAACTTTTGAGAAGTGAATACCACAGCTAAACATGCCTTCTCAATGAATGTGTAATTTACCTCATATCCGTTTAATGTTCGGCTAATGTAATACATAGCTCGTTCCTTGCCTTCTTGATCTTCTTGTGCTAACAGTGCCCCCAATGATACTTTCATTGTTGATATGTAGAGAATGAGTGTCTTTCCTACTATTGGTGATACCAGAACTGGTGGATTCATTAGATATTGCTTGATTTGATAGAATGATTTTGCACACTTGGCTTCCCATCTGAGTGGTATGTTCTTATATAGTAGATGATTAAATGGTATACTTTATCTACTAGTTGGGCTATGAATCGCTTGATTGACTGCAGTTGTCCCTATAGAGATTTGAGTTGACTAATGTTCCTAGGAGGTGACATCTCCATGATGGCCTGTACCTTCGCTAGATCTACTTCAATGCCCTTTGCTGACACAATGTAGCCTAATAATTTACCCGATGTCACCCCAAAGACACACTTCTTAGGGTTTATCCTGACTTGGAATTTCTCCAATCATTGAAAGATTTTATTTACTATGCCCAGATGTTCTACTTGGGTGAACGACTTAGCCAGTAAATCATCTACATAGTCTTCCATGAAGGTATGCATCATATCATGAAAGATTGTTGTCATTGCTCTTTGATAAGTTGCCCCAACATTCTTCAAGCCAAAAGGCATGACATTCCAACAATACATTCCCCAAGGATAGGTGAACGTAGTTTTATCCTGATCCTCTAGAGCTATCTTGATTTGATTATAGCCAGAGAAACCATCCATTAATGAGAGCATTGCATGGCTCGCTGTGAGGTCCACAATAATGTCAATGCTGGGCAAAGGAAAGTCATCCTTTGGATAGGATTTATTGACATCTCTAAAATTTGTGCATATTCTGATGCTTCCATCTGGTTTTGAAATTGGTACAATGTTTGAAATCCATTCAGCATAGTCTATAGGTCGAATGAATCCGACGTCTAATAAATTCTTTAGTTCAGCTTTGACCATTAATGCTACATGCAGATTCATCTTTCTTAACTTTTGTTTGACTGGATTGGCTCCTGGAGCAATAGATAAATGATGCATGATTAGGTTTGGATCTATTCCATGCATATCCACATAGGACCAAGCAAAATTGATTTGCTTTTCTGTGAAGAATCTAATAAACTGGTTTTTCCTCTTCTGTCAGTGATTCTGCTAGGTGTATGTTTTTAGTTGTTGCTTCTATACCGATGTTGATTGATTGAGTGGGTTCAATCAATATGGGTGATCACTCTTGATAGTGTTCAGGAAGAGTGGCAAGTCTCCCATCCTTAGGTGCCTTAAAAAGGTTTTCACCCTCAGATGTGTCCTTTATTTTGACTTTTTGGTGATCTAGTGCTGCCATTGACTAGTTTTCAACATTAAATGCTTTGTTTCTTTCATTTTTGTGACTGAGAGACTTGGCACCCTCCCGATTGCAGATATCATTATTTTGTTCACTGGTAGAGCCTATTTTTAGGTTGACTATACATAGGTAATGGACAATGGATTCCTCATCTAGGAAAATAGGTATATTATGGTGTTCAGGTTCGTCCTAGTCTATCAAATCAGGAAATTCAAGCGGTAGAGAGTCATTTGGTGGGTCGAGGTCGACTGCGGTAAGTGTCATGATAGAGGTATCATTAAGGCTGTCTAGATGTTGGTTGATTTAATGATATTGTCGAGGTTGTCAATGGTATCATCTTCTGTGTAGACTTGGTCGTAGTGTCGTTGCTCATTTTCCTTAGCTTTGTAGATATGTTGTGGATCGAATTCAAGTAATCAAGACTTTGTGCCTTGTCCTTCTCGAGAAAGGGGTGTGTGTGAATGTATAGAACCTTCGAGGACATCCTCAGTAATATTTGAACAACTACCCCATTCATAGTCATTATAATCAATTTTAGAAGTATTGTCCCAGAGCCTTTCAGTGCTGCTAATAATGTTGTAGGGTGAGAAGAGGTCTCTGATAATTGATACCAGTCTTGTATTTTTTTCGGATTCCAAATCAGAGCCTTCTTGTTCCCTTTGCATTTGTTCATACACTGTTTCTCCTTAGGGAGTAGTGATGTCTTTAGGAGGTGACTCTTCCTTGTTTTGAATAGGTTCTTGTACACGATGCACTTTCTTATAAGATGCTTCTTCTTTTTGAATGGTCAGTTCCTTTTGTCGTTTCTCTTTTTCCTGTTGTTCTCGCTCTTTCCTTGTTGTTTCTGATACTTGGTGTAGTGCCTCTTTCCATGAGTCCTTATTGTATTTCTTCTTTGCTTTCCACTAAGGTTTTTGGTACTTATTTTGTTTTTGCCTTGGGGGTATGCTATGTCCATATCCTAGTCCTGTTTTGTCTCGAGAAAATTGTGAAGGAGGGTCTAGTGGTTCTGTAATGCCTTCTTGATGCTTGCCTATAGGTCCTTTGCCGTTGTATCCCATCCATTGCATGATCAGGAATCCTTTTCCATACTATTGTGTTTGTATGGCTACCTCCAGAGTAGCAACTCTGACTTCTCCCTCATCCTTGTATAGACAACTAAGGATGTCTTTCTCTTCTGATTCATGTGCTAGTGTGCACAATTCGATAAATTTGCCATCAAACTTAGTGATGGGCTATGTTTCTTGACGTGCCGATGCAAAAGGTTGCCCATGAGATTTTGGTGATGTTGGCAATTTGGATAGACACATGGGTTAGAAATGATTTTCTCTTTGATTTTCATCTTTTGTTTGAAATCCATGGATAAAGATTTGAGCTTTTCTCTATGATGATCCATTGCTGAGGAAGCTGGAGCTTTCGTATTGTGTGGAACCAGGCTATCTTGAGCTGCCCCCATAGCATTGCAATGTTGAAAGGGATTATTGTGAGTAGAGATGGAAATCTCCTATCCATTATATGGGAATATGACACACTGATGGTAAGTTGATGACAGTGCTTGCATTTCATGTATCCAAGGATGACCCAATAGAATATTGTATGTTAAGTCTATGTCTAAGACTTGGTACATAGTGTCCCTTTGTATCGATCCTACCTAAATAGGTAGTATCACATTTCCTTTGGATGATCTTTCTTCATCATCATATGCCTTGATGGTGATCTTTTTGTGTGGATCAATAGATTGTTCATAGAAGCCTAATGCACGGATAAGTTTTAAGGTACAAATATGGAGACCATCTCCTCCATCTATTAATAATCTTTTAACTCGACGTTTGTAAACCAAGACCTTAATATGAAGGGGAGTATTATGTGGATGGCTCAAAGAGATATTATCATGTTCGGAAAAGGTGAGATTATGAGGCCTTGACATATGAGCCACCATGGATTGAAATTTATCAATGTCGAGATCTTGAGACACATTTGTTTCAACTAGTACTTGTTCCAAGATGTCCTTATGTTTCGATGAGAGTTTGAGTAACTCGAGTATGCATATCAGAGTAGGAGTTCTCTGCAACTGATTTACCAAATCATATTGAGTCTTGGAGATAGTGGTCGATGTTTATGTATGCCCTTTCAAGACATATTTTTGAGCTCTGGTTGTCACATTGATTGATGTAAGATCTTGCTTGTCTTTGATTTTTATGACATTTATTTGGTTATCATTTGTTGATATGTAATTGATGGTGTTGTTGTATAGATGATTTATGCATGCTCCCCGTGTATCATTTGAGGATGAAGCTCCTTGTTGTAATTCAAAAGAGGATTTTTAAAGGCATCATGATCACCATTCATTTTGAGACCATCAACCATTAAACCACCTCTATCGAACATATCTTGAACAATATTCTTAAGGATTATGCAATCATTTGTGTGATGTCCTTTGTTTCGATGAAAATCATAGAAATGCGTGTCATTCCACCAAGGTGGTTTGATATGGGGTTCGAAGTTGTTAATGGCTGGCAATGTGATAATCTTGTTTGCCAGGAGTTTGTGAAATGTTAATTCTAAGGATTTCCCCAATGGTGTGTAGATGCGCCTATTTGGGAAAGTGTTGGTGTTACCTCTTTGATTTGTATTATTGCCTCGATTAGTTTTGTTGCCTTGGGTATTGTTGTTGGTTTGGGTATTGTCGTTGGCATTTGAATTTGAAGGTCCCTGATTGGTATTTTGTGGATAAGTGTCAGTGCCTTGGTTAACACTTTTTTGATTATTGTTAGATTGTGGATTACCTGATAAAGCTAATACTGGTCGTTTGGACTTCATATCATTAGCATCAGCTCCTCCCTCATTAACAATGTTTTTGTTTCTGGTCCAAAATTTGGATTTGTCTAAAGTGTTGTTGTTGTTTTGGTTGTTAAAGTGAGTGTTGGATGAATTAGGTCCTTCCTTAAAGAACTTCAATGTTCCTTTCTTGATGCAAACTTCTTCTACTTGGATTTCATTTTTGATCAACTTGTCAAAAGATGGTATGCACTAGAGCTTGAGTAGATAACTCATCTCACTATTTAGATTGTCAATAAAGATATCCATATTTTCTTTTTTAGGCACATCTCGAGGATATCTCGAAACCATACGTCTCCAATGCTGAAGAAACACCATGAACATTTCATTGTTTTTCTGTTTGGTATTACATACATCCAACATGGTGATCGCGTGTTGAATATTATAGGATTACTGTGTGATAAATTTGTTTACCAACTCATCAAAGGATCTGATGGGAGGGGTAAGTTTAGACAACTACTCCTTTGTTTTCCCTCCCAAACTTCTTGGGAAAAACCTCATCAAGTAATTATCATCATGAGAAAATTCTAGGCTTATGGTACAAAATTCCCGAACATGATCGCAGGGATCACTTTTACCATCGTATTTTTTGTATTTTGGCACATCTGAATTCAGGGAAAAGGTATCATGTTTAATCTCCTGTCAAAGGGGTAAGGACAAATTTCATCCAAGGAGTATCGCACTGTGGTCCCCTGTTGCATGTCCTGTATTTGTCTTTGCAGCATTTGAATTTGTTGTGTAAGAGCAACCATGGGTGCATTTATTCGCCGAGGGAAAGCTTCTTCACTTTTATTATCCCTAGTTCGGGCATGGTTGTGTTCATGTATGTTATGTTGTTCGGGCATGATTTCAGGATCATGTGTTTCTTCTTCTCTCTGTTGTTCTTGATAGGCATAATTTCGAGTCCTTTTCCTAAAAATTTGTTCGTCGACCTTCCTTAAGTTTTCACTATCGAAATCTTCAGGAAGTATAACTCCTTTGCTAGTTAGCATGAGCATATATTTTTCCTTGTCAGCTTCAATGAGTCTTTCCATGAGCTTTTGGAATGAGGGGTTTTCTTGACATTCTTGGAGAAGTTCCTTCGTGATCTCTGTATCTCCCAGATCAGTATAATCGAAAGGATTGGATAATCTACACCCCTTACTTGACTCTAGTTGTGGTTTGCTTCACTTGTTTCTTTGAGAGCGAGTGACAACGGGCATCTAGTAAAAGCTTTCTGTGACAAAGGGGATAAAATATTCTTCTTCTTGCTTAGGGGTTGGTGGTTCAGGTTGAGCTACGTTATAAGTGATGCAGAATCATGGGAATAAAGCAGGATTAATCTTTCCTCCACGATTTAAGCGTTGGTTAAATGCCGCTTTCTGAGTGTAGGCTCTCCTTCTTAAGGGTTCTTTGTCAAAATCGTTTGATTTTCTTTGAAGATATAATCACATATGACACAAGAATGCACAATGTGATTTAAAAAGTTAGCGATTGATATAGAGAAACTTATTCCGTTTGGCAAGTTTTTTTAGAACTAGGTTGTCTCTTCTTCAACTCAGTTTTGTGATGAAGAATTGTTCTTCTCAAAATATGAGGATTGGTCATACATGAATGATCAATGATTTTCTTTGATGTTGGATTGAGATACTTTGTTTGAAAAACTCAAGCTTACTTCATCAAGAAGAGGTTGAGATCCGCCCCCACGACAAAGTGTGTCAAATGATATGGATAAGAGTCTCCCGATATGGAAACTCGATTTGATAACTTAAGGTTCAAACTTGGTATGCTGTTTGTTTGATAGAATCCGTTAGATGGCGGACCTTTTGATCAATGTGATGGTACTACCTGATTTTGGTTGGATGAAGTCTTACCTCTAGCTAGTTTTAGATTTGACAATTTTGTTCTAAGGATGCTTGCTTGATTTTGGAAATGTTTGCTCTGATGATTTGGTTTGGATTCTGATTGGTGAGTTTGACAGAAGGCCCAAAAGGGTGTTCAGGACCGGTGATGAAATTTTTTAAAAATGTCTGGTTTACTCTTTGTTTTTTTGTGCTTTAGCCGTGCGCTAAAATGGAGACTGGATGCGCTATCTGATGATCTAGATGTGCCACACGAAATTCCCGATGCACTAAGCTGCCTATGTTATGCACTAGCTTAGAGTTCTGAAACTGTTTCTGACTGGGAAGATTATGCGCTAATATGTCTTGATTAAGCACTGTTGTTTAGACCGAAAGTGATAAGTTAAGCTTCTTATGGGCTATACTGACGCTCAAAAGCGCTAATATGGTTACATAGAGCGCTATTGAAATGCCTACCAGTTTGATAACTGTTTATGCACTATTTTGACTGATGAAAGCACTAATTTATCATTTGCATGCGCTATAATATGGTCGATATGCACTAGGAGGTTGCTCCTACATGCTAAACTGTCCTGATTGCTTTGTTGTTGGTTGTTTTTAGAAATTTTCAACACTTGTTTGTTTTGATGGATGATTTTCTAAAATTAACTTGAAAACATGACATGAAAGAAATAACCAATTTTGCCTATGCTAAACGGATAGTGTATGTTCTATGAGGATGTGTTCAAATCCTCAATGTTTTCATAGGTTTGGATACAAGTAAGAAAAATAAGATAGACTCTTTATTCAAGGGTCATCAATAATACCATAGCCCACTAGTCTCGATACTCCATCAGCTCAAATAGTCGTGTCACCCCCTAGGGGGCGCTCATGTTTTTGCCTTTTTCTAGAAATTAACTCAAAGTGAATTGCTTCACAATTGAGTAGTTATCTTGGGAGATATATGGTGAGTAATCTTGGGGGCGGATTCTTCCCCACCCTTGCACTATGATATTGGAGATGTTTGGATATTGACTCTGCTCAAAGTTTCTATTTCTAAAGTTTTTAATCAGGCTTTCTGTTCGGTCTTCAGTGATAAACTCCCTCGGGAGGCTTCCCAACCTTTATAACAAAGGCTTTATGTATCTTAAAGATACTGGGGGAAGGCTAATCGCTGAGCAAAACTATTGAAGGGACTTTCATCAACCTCCACTTTTGATTATAGTGGGTTGAAACATTTGGCGATAAAGTCGTTTCCCACTTAGGTCGTTCCCCTCTCCCCGAACATTTAAATGACACTCTAAGAGCGACTCGGGATGGCAGGCCTGCTAAAGGATATAAATGCTTGAAATGAAATTAACATAAGAGTGGTTTGGCTTTTTGGTGACCCAGTTAAGGGGAGAGCATATACCTTCCACTTTGGAGACAAGGCAAACAATGATTCTTTTTAGCCTTTAAGAAAATCATTTTTCTAACTTCTAGTTGGAGATTTTTCTCCAAAAAATCATGATGTTATTTTTATCCTTTCATAGCAAAGTGTGTATTTCCGAAAACCTTTGAATAAACCTGGTTAACAAAGTAAATCGTGATTTGGTCAACCAAATTTAAAGTCAATAGGAGAAAAATTTCCCTTTGCTTTGCATAAAATGAAGACAAGGTTCTTTTACCTTTGCAAAAATAAAATTGATCCTTTTAGGCACCAAAGGAAGGTAAAGTTTGTTTTAACCTTGCTAAAAGTAAATTTGTTTTATTCTTTTTAGAGCCCCAAAGTGAAGTGTTTTTCCTTTTCTAACTTGCAAGAAAGCAAAAGTGATTTTTGTTGTTCTTTTTACCTTGCAATAAAGAAAGATGAACTTTTGTTTTAAACACCAAAAAGAAGTCTAAGGTTCAATTTAAGCATCCCAAAATGAAAACATGAGGTTTATTTTACTTGTACAAAAACGGAGAGTGAATTCTTATTAAATTCTTTTGAAAGAAAGTAAAAAAAGATAGAACTTCTAAACTAACTCCTTCCCCTGCACAAAAAATATTAGAACCTACATGAAATTCGTCAGTAATCAAATCTTTAGTGTGGGCTTACACAATCTTAAAATAATTTTCTTCTATTACAAATTTTTCTTCTCTGCTACCTCTATGCGCTACACTATTGCACCGATGCGCTACAGAATAGACCGTATGCACTAAGCTGATCACCGGATGTGCTAGACTGGTTTCTTAATGCTTTGTGATTTTACAGTTGTCAGTCAAAAATGTTATGCGCTAACCTAATTTTTGAATGCACTAATGTTAGAGTCTAATGCGCTAAACAGTGAGCGAGATGCGCTAGCAAATGGTTTCTAAGTGCTAAAAGAAGGCTCCAATGCGCTAACTTAGATTTTTCACGTACCTACAATATCACTCCTACATCAAAAATGATATGTTTATGAGGTTGAGCCCCACGGTGGGCGCCAAAAATGTGTGCGGGAAAAGTTGTACAAAGAAATAGAAATTTCGGTTTCAAAATGGTCCACACACCAATGGGACTCTTGGTGCAAGTTATGGAGCTATATTGAATAGCTCAACTCCCCAAGGGATGTTCCATTGTTCTGTATCACAGGATCCCTCAAGTCAATGCCTTTTCTCTCAGATCACTGAGCAAAGTGACTTCAGGAATGACAACTCCAAGAATGAGGGATGTTTGATCAACTTAATATGAATGCATTCCTAGCTATGCATGATATTAAACCTAATATGATTTAAACTAGCTTGGATATGATGATAAGATAAAAGATTAGTAAAACCTATCCTAACATGATATACTAGTCTAATATGAGAGTGCTATGATAATGGAAATGCTTCTTATAATGCTTATTAAGATTATTTCTATTCAAAGAGAGGCTAAATGCTTTATTAAAAAAATAATTATGGATTAGATGCATGAAACTTGGATACTTAGTAAAATGTCTATAAGTTTGATATGAAAGACTTGGATGTGAAAATGAGAGAATGAGAACTCTATTTATAAGAAAAATAGGGCCATGAATGGTCAACATTGGATAATCTTAACAAGGGCCAGGATTGAAAGTTATCAATCCATGTTTACAATTTGCATCGATGAAATGGTAACAATTGTCAACAAGAGACTACTTGAGAGGAGATGTAAGAAGCACTAAATGCTTGAGAAGACATGATGGTTACCTTGAGAGGTAAGGGTTAAGGTTAGGTTATGGTTATCCATTGGATAAAGCTTTTACCCAAAGGATAAACTCTTGTGCAAGGGTTAAAGGGATAAGAAAGGTTAAAGCCACGAATGCTTGATGAGACCCTTAGGTTATATGAAGGTTGAGTTAGAGAGAAAGTCTCTAATCATGCAAGAAGGTTGAGTTAATCATTAATGGTTCGGAAGACTTTAAAGGTTAACTTGTTGAAGACACAAAACCTTTAATGGTTTTCAAAGACTTTGAGGGTTTGAGAAGTGACTTCCGTTTGCTTAGGGATGTGACAATATTTAGTAGATGGATTAGGCTAATTTAGAAGTGATTAGAAGAATCTAGAAGGGGGTTTAGAGAGGCAAGTGGGGGATGTAGGAAAATGCAAGTGGATGGAGGGGAAATTTAATTAAAATAAATTACTTTATTTCAACAAAAAGTAGATGCAACTTGCATAAATACAAGTGGGGGATTTAAATAAATAAATTAGTTTTATTTATTTAAAATGATTAATTTAATTAAATGTAAATTTAATTAAAAGGGGAGAAAGGGGAATTAATTAAATAAAGTGATTAATTTAAAAGCTATGAAAGGCTTAGGTGAACTTAATTAAATAAATTGAGTAATTCATTTAATCAAATAGATGAATGTGAATAATTTAATTAAATAGAATTTAATTAAATAGAGGAATGAGGTTAAAATGAATATTAAATATTCACTTAGGAAAGTGGTCATTTTTATACGTTTACAATTTCAACATTAAATTCCACACAAGCATTTCTATCAACATTGTTGCTACAACCTCCCTTGAGGTGATTTATAATTCAGTCTTTCAATTACATCTGCTTGCAAGTACTTTCTTTTATTACTTGGTTAATTCAAAAACTGGGGTTTGACCTAAAGACAAACCCCCAATCCCAATACATTTCCCTCTCTTTTCTGTGTGTAGGTTGCAGGTGTGCAGCTGTACTTTCGGATTCGGGATTCATTTGTAGAGGCGGAAAAACTCATTTCGTTTCGCGGATTTTTCGGAGGACCGTGTACATTCCCTCCACGGTTCGGACAACTTTTCGTCAAATTTGCAGGGCAACTCCGTCTCGACATTTTACTGCCAAATCCAAGTGTACAACTTCATCCCATATTCCAATCTCAAGTTATAATCGATTCTTTGTCACTTTTGCACTACATAATTCAGTCAAATTCCTTTCCAAATCACACAACAAAGAGGGGATCAACTTAGCATTCCCAATTCATTCAGAATTCAATCTACCATCTTTGTGTGGAGAGATTGGATCTAGTGAATGATCATCCCCTTCTTCCTAATGTAATGGTGAAAAGTGCTTGAAGGGTAATCAATTGTGAAAGTCTCATCTATCTTTGAAGGAAAGGGTAGTTTCCTTCTTGATCTATCATTCATCATTTTTCCACAATTACAGAATTGTATAGCAAGGAACTGGCTTAAGTTAGAAAAAGGAGATAAGTCTCAGCTACCATCATTAGTTTTCATTTGAATGAGCGATTGTGGAATTTCCACCAATTCTTTGCTTTCCATATATGCTCATATCTTGTTTACATCCTTTCTATTCAAGAGTCTTCTTGGCCAGGTCTTGAGCTTCATCACCCTTCCCTTGTTTTTGCACCTATTTATCAAAAAATTCCTCAGTTGACCCTGCAAAAGAGCACACATTCTTTTTCCTGCATCAATGATGTATTCTCAATGAGTTTGGTCATAAAATTGGAAGGAAACCTTGGCTTATATTTTTCTCATGTTTTTGCTGACTTTGTGATGAAATTTGGAAGCTTTTACACCCAATTTTACCGGTTCTCATATCTTAGAATTGGGGGTTTTGTGAAAGAGCCACTAAAACTGCCCCGTTTTCTCTCTGATTATGTTGTGTGTTTAGAAGTTTGTCGCCATATGTTTGTAGTGAATGTGAAGTATCTGAATATACAAAAGAGGGGATATCCCTTTCCATTTTTCACCAATGCCTTTTGCTGTAAAACCAATGGTGCTGCTAAGGCAGTGGGGACACTTCTGCGGAAATTTCACTTTTCATCTTTATCAGCCAGAGGCAGCTTTGACAATAAAGAGTATGTGAGGCACCATCTATTAGGATTCCCACAGACACTAAGGGGGGGGGGGTGAATCAGTATCTAACTGGTGAATATAATTTCTTAACTTAAAACATGTAGAGCATATTATAACAGTGTACCGGTATGCAAGAAATAATGCAATAAACAGAATTAAAAACAACCACATGAAAAACATACCATAACACAATGATTTAACGAGGAAACCCGGTGTGGGAAAAACCTCGGTGGGATTTGTGACCCACAATATTCACTTACTGGCCAATAAGAGAATATTACTTACAAGAGGGGCCTGCACATGCAGGAAGACCAACTGCGGAGAGCTCACTTCTTAATGGGAAGTCTCACTGACTTACAATGATGGATTATACAAATCCAGTATCTTGTACTGCTTCAAAATAGCATCTATAATGCTAGATCTAGAATCAGTTTCTGCTCTGCTTCTTATATAAACCCTTAACCTATAATTCGCATAATAGGTGTGCCTTATTTCGCCTAAATATGATCTTCTATCTTTATTTCTTACTTACAAATGTCTACAATGATCTCTCTTATATATAAGAGTCATTTTACAATGATGCCAAGTTGTCTTACAAAGATTTTACAATAATAAACAAAATACAATATAACAAAAATCTTGTCGGCCTTTGTGTCAGTATGCTTCCTTTTTTTGTGCCGGTGCTGGTGGTCTGAGTGCCGGTGTAGAGTGTGATCTGTTGATGCTGGTGTAATGCCTTGCCGATGTCATAGGATTGTAAGGTTGCCATCAATGAAAAAACCTTCAATCACCTACAATGTCTCATTGGAGTGTGCGTATGCCAACAATCTCCCTCTTTGGCATTGATGGCAACACTCATGAGAAAATTCAAAAGTGTATCCAAAACTGTAATCCAAAAATATGTTACCAAAAATGTGTCACAAAAAAGATATGCTCCCCCTAAGTAGATAATTCTTTTGTCGGTTATTTTTTTCTTATTTTCTCATACTACTACTCCTCCTTTGGCATCAATGACAAAGGTTGTCAAGGTGTCAATAGAGTTGTAGCCTCAACCTTGTAATTGGGTAGTTACAATTTGAAATAGATCCACCAAAATCAAGTTTATACTCTCCATAAACTTCTTACTATCTCTTATTGTTGTCTTTGTTCTTTGAACTATACCGGTGAGGTGCTGCATATGCTCTGCCGGTGTTCTATGTCCCTATACAAGTGCCTCAGATATTTCCTTCTGCATGAATGCTAGATAGTCCAATCTTGGACTCAGTCTTAGTCTCAAATTCTTTGCCTTATCCACTATTCTCTCATTTTCTCTTCCTAACTTAAGTAATTCTTCCTCAAAAGTTGTTATCTTCTGTTCAAAAACTGATAATGTATTAGGCGAGTTAACAAAACTGTCAGCAAGTTTATTGATTTCATCCTGTACCTTTCTCATCTTCTTATCTATGTCTACTGTCAAAAAGTTTGTTTTGCAAGTATCTTTATACAGAGTTTTAAATTCGTTTAATAAGTTGCACAGTTCTAGTAGAAGTGTGTCAAATTCTCTAGTACACTTCTTTATCTGATCTTCAAAGAACTTTTGCTTTTCAATTTCTACCTTATTCTTCAAAGTCTCTTCCTTTATTTACTCAATAGTCACTGTGTTCTCAGTGATGTATTTACACAAAGTATCAAGTTGTTTTAAAGAATCCTTATTGTCTATGTTACAATTAGGAGCTATTACTTTTTCTATAAAACCAATGGCGTTGCTAAGGCAGTGGGGACACTTCTACAAAAATTTAACTTTTCATCTTTATCAGCCAGAGGCAGCTTTGACAATAAAGAGTATGTAAGGCACCATCTGTCTGGAGATAAAGGTTACATGCATTGTCCTAAGACTGAAGATTTTTGGGAAGATTGTTTAGATGATGTTGAAGTGTTTAGAAATTGCTACATGAGGCTCTCCTTGCAACAAATTCACACCCTTGGTGTTTCCTTCAATGTCTCGGATGATGTTATCAAAGATGAGTTCATCACTGAACCGGAATACCATACTGTTGCTAATGCAGTCTCTTTAGAAGTCGATTGGTCTAAGGAAGAAGTTTTAGACCTGATGATCCGTACTATCCTGGTGTTAAGGAGAACCTCTAACTGGCTAAATGGAAAATGGAAGCAACAGGTTTGTTCTTCTCAAGGTAAAAAATAATGATCTTGCAGAGAGCTTGTGATAGTTTCTTCCTCCTTTGCTCAAACACCAACAACTAGGTCAACAGACAAACCTTTGAGCACAAGATCTCAATCAAGCGGTTATGAAAAAACACTAGAAGAGACCACTCCTCAACTTAAAGCCACTTGTGAACAAGATAACCGAGCTATACCACTCAAAGGAAAATCACCCCTCTTTGATTCTGAGGTTATATATCAGCAAATTATTGATGATCAGTCTTTTTCTGCTCTTCTTGAAATCCCTTCCTCCCCTGTGCAAAGCACCCCTGGTATTACCAATAATTAATCAAAATCTGATATGAATTCTCCAGCTTGATTGAAGTCAGAGGTTGAGAAGAAAATAAAGGTTTCCACCCATATCTCTACTAAAATTGACATAGTTGCATTGTTATTGCAAATCTCTTGTAATCCTAAGAAGGCTAAACAGATGTCTTGAATTGTCTCTGATCCCTCTTCTGACCACCAAATCTTAGAAATTGTTGATCCAATTGAGAATGTTGATACAAGTGATGTAACTGAGAAGGATTATAAGATCAGTCATGTAGATATGGGACCCTCCATCTTGGAGGGGGATGTCTTTCATGATGACTACTCTGTTCATGCATTAATAAAAAGAGCACAAGAACAAAAGAGGAAGAATATTGAGCTCCAATCTAAAGTACAATATTTAAAGGATTTCATTTCATCTTTTATAAATCCTACTGCTGGAGAGTCTTTGAGCTCGTAGGTGTAGGGGATTGATCCAAACATTGTAAGGAAAGTTAAAGGTAACTTGGGGTATGCCAAAGTTGTCACTGACTGGATCGATGAAATGTATGGTGTTGGCATAGGTTATGTCACTAAGTTCAGGATGCTATATGTAAATATATAGAACAAAAGAAAGGAATTTTTTTTATTAAGGAAAATTAGGTTTTAAGGGACCCAAAACTTGCTTACATAACGAGAAGATAAGCATAAGAGAAACCAAAAAGAACATGACAAAGAAAGAAAGGCTGCAAAAGAACAACAGAGAAAACAACAACCAAGGAAAAGAACAACGAAAGGCCATCGAGAAATTGGCAACCTAAAAAAAAATTACATGTCAGATGAAAATCTTTATAGACTCTTCCGTATCCTTAACCATCATCATCATAGCATTAGCTGCCTCTTTCAGGTCTTTGTTTTCTTGCATCTAATGGGTGTTTTTGGTCTTCAATTCCAACTCACTGGTAGTTTTCTTGGTTCTGCGTCTGGAGGAGTGAAGAACAGAACTAGTGGCCAACACATCATCAATGATCACCGTCTCTTTATTCTGCTTGTTCTTCTCTAGACAAGCAACCAAAGTGTTCATGTTTTGAGAAGAAACCTTCAAAACCTCAAGACTATGCTCCATGAATTTCTTCAAGGCCTTCTCAATTTTTGTAATCCGGTTGATTATAAGTTCATTATCAACCTCTCCCTTTTCTTTGATGATTCTGACCACATCTTCAAGATGCTTCAAATCTCCCTTAATCATATCTTTTTTTAGCCAATCCAAAATTTCTTCTTCATCCTTTGCCTCACTGGTATCCTCCACAACATCCTCTTTACCTTTAGTGTTGGTATCCTTAATTAAGTTCTCAATTTTATAATCCAAATCTCTTTATTTATTCTAAATATTGGAGATGTTATCAATTAACCATTTCTGAAAATTGAACATTTCCAGGGTACTATTTCTGGCAGCATTCTGAATGGAGTCTGCATTCTCCATAATCAGAGTAGAGCCCACAGACCTAGGTATTCCCTCCTCCATGCTGTGCTGAACGTCATTCCTGCTATCCAAGACATAAGGGTTATTCTTCGCTTCTGGTTCTTCAACATCCTCTTTTCTCTTCTCATTCCCTTCCTCGCCCTCAACCTCTTTCTTCTGCTCATTCTCCGCCTCTTCATCTACCTCCTTCCCATGTTCCTCCTCTGAACCAACATTCTCTTCCGTGTCTTCTTTAGCTTCATCACCAACCCTCAATTTCTTATGCAGAGGAATATTAGAAGAATCTTCATCAGAATTAGAGCCATCATGACCCTCAGAAATGTGGGCATTCTCCACCAAAGGATCTTCCCTATTAGCCCTAGCTTTACCCTTCAAATGCTCATAAATGAACAAAATAAGGCCTTGGTGAGAAAAGGGGTAGGATTTAGGCTTTTTGGCATGGTTGGCCAGGCTATCGTTAAGGGAAGAAGCTAAATAGAAGGGCAACAAAATCTTCGAGCCATGGAGAAAATGGTTAAGGATGACAAAATGGTAATTATAAACCTTCAAAAAACCTACCATCAACTGTTAGGTATTCCATTAAAACTCTCAACATTTTCTGCCAGAAAGATTTTACCTGGTGAGGGAGGTAGTAGGACACATTGTCCTTCTTAGCGAGCCGAGCCCTTTCTTCATCATTTTTAGGGAAATTCTTGGTAGCTTCCACCGAGAACTTGCGGTCTCTATAGAATTTGGTGCCTTCCTTCTGCAATCCTGTAACCTCCACCACCAAATCTTCATCCAGCTTCCATGTCTAGCCAAACAGAGTGACTTTATTATTGCTCCAACCCTTGGAAAAACCATGTGACACTGACTTTTTACTCTCGTCATAAAAGAACATGAGAGTATGTTCGTGCTCTCAAGAGAAGTCACAGAGCTCATGTCATTGGGCCATGCCATACTGACCACATAAAAGATAGTTGAATATCCAAGGGAGGTTAATCCTATTTGGTGTGATGCACTAGATTGGAAAGAGATCTATCATGATTATATTGACGATATTGATAATGCCCTGAGATGTTACTTAAGTGACTTACTGAAAAATTAAAGAAAATCTCTGCACTCTGGATGTTGATCTTATGGATAGTTTTGAGGAAAATGTATTAGAAATTAGTGAAATAATATGCCAATTTAGAGATAGTTATCAAAAGAATGTTAGAGATTATCAGAGCATGTCCTTTGAATCCTTTAAAATATTGGGTTTCCTGCAAACTCATGCTTCTACTTTCGAATCTGAGATGGATGAAATGCACAAGAATATAGCAGCTCTTGATGGGTTGGTTTCAAAGTGGAGAACAAGGTTGTAGATTAGCACTGTACCAGAGGACCTAAAAATAGATCTAGTTGTGAATAGGTACCATGAGTACAGGAAAAGGACCAAAACTTAGGAGTTGACATGTGTCTAAAAAGAGGTGGAAATTGTTGAAAATGAAGAACTAGAAGCTGAATAGGCAGGGGTGGTTTCTTTTTTTATGTTCTAACTACTTTTCTTGATCATTGGATGGCTGGGGAAAGCCTAAAGACTTTTAAAATAGCAGTTTCCTTCAAGAAACCATTATCTTTCATATTTTAAATATCTGGACTGTGTTTCTAATTGGGATCGTTTGGGAAAACTTTGATTTTCTGATTAGAGCAAAAAAAATTATGCATGTTATTGTCTTCTATTTTTAATATAGAAGAACTACTAGTGTTTTTCATATATTCATAAGCTTTGAATTATGGTGTATGGTGTTATATAGTTCAAATAATCAGAAGACAACTGAGAGGGGGGAAGGGGTAAATCAGTTGTCACAGATTACCAGAACTATTAGCAATTTTAAACTTTAATACCGGAACCCAAAACATTAATACCAGAATAGAAATTAAACCAATTAAGCATAAACAATAATCACAGAATAAGAGCCATCCACATGACACAAAGATTTATACGTGGAAAACGTGGTAAAGGGAAAAACCATGGTGCGAATCCTACCCATGTTCAGATAATAATTCTGCAGTAAGTATGTGAATAACAATTGAGGGGCCTGGACTTGCAGGAAGGCCAACAACCTAGAGTGCACTTCTCATCACAAAAGGAGCCTCACTGACTATATAGAAATCCATACTATAATTCAAAGAAGTGTTGAATTGCAAAAGATAACATCTCCTATGCTTGAGTACAGTTCCAGTTAAGCTCAATACTAGAGGATTGAATCCTCTTACATAAACCCAATTCGATCTCCAATGATCAACCAAATCCTTTGCCTGAATGATATTAAATTATTCTCACATTACATTCCTTGAACATGACCTCTAACATAACCATGATGATCTACAATGAGATCTTACATCTATATATACAAAACCCTCAACCATAAACAATTAGGTCAGCCACCAGATAATAAACCAATTACATAATTACAAACCATGTCGGCCTTAGACCAAACAAATAATATCTAACAAATAAGACATCCCAGAAATACATCGAGAGGTCCAATCCACATGTTACATTAAAGTAGGTCCATAACCTAGATCAACCAGGACCCAATATAGGTCCACACGCTACAACAATGATCTCCATCCGTCAAGTCTCGAACATGATCACCAAAAATATCCTGAAACTCCACTAGAAGTTGCACCAACACCACTTACACAATTCATCAAGGATCTTCATCAAAAGCTCTGCCAGTGAAACCCTCGCTAGAACCAAAAACTAAGCTTCTAAGAAAGCAGGATAACATCCGATCACCAGACCAAAACCAACTGACCGAAGATGAGCAGGAGTATCATGAACAAGCCAATTCCATCACCAAACTATACTGGAGCCTACTCGATCATGCTGGATCCAAAACAACAAGAATCCACTCAACCTACTAGGAGTAGAAGGGTGTCGGTAAAGCATCCAAACAACTACTATTGGCATCAATGACAAAACATCAATGCAACACATAATCAATTCCACCAAATGGCCAACATGTGGATGCATTTCTATTCTTTGAAATGGATGTAAGTTGGTGATTTTATATTGAAATGGTGGATGATTTTAAATTTTAGTTGCTGTGAAATATTAGCTGTGAATAGTGTTTCATAGAGGCTTTATTTTAAAATCTAAAAAAATCTATAAGTAGTAGTTAGTATTATGAATGCCTTTATAAATATTTCTGTTTAAAATCACTTTCCTTGTTTTCTTTTGGGTTAAAAGAATAAGAGTTTTTTATTTATTCATTGAAAATTATTAGAAGGTAGCTTCCACCTTGTAAAATAAGTAGAGAATCGGCTAGTTCATATTTTGTTAGGCTGGTTCAACTGTGGTTACATTTGTCATCTCCATGGGCATGAGAATATAGAGTTAGGTGACAAATTTGTTAACCAATATATTTTTGGTGACTTTGCTGGGGAAATATATAAGGATGAGTATTATGAGGCATTTGTGGGATAGTAGTCCATTATGGGTTTGCCAAGCCAAGTTGCCCTTATGCTACAACCTAATGTAGATTGGTTGGTTCATAATCAAGAAGATTTAGTGGTAACTCTTTGATGCCTTGTCTGGGAGAAGAGGAGGACCAAACATCAGTTTCACAGAATTAATGTTGTCTTGGAGAAGGAAGATGAGTTTGGAGAAAATGTTGTGCATATGAATGTTGCCCAAGAGGGAGTAGTTATTCAAGCTGAAGAGATTCTCCCTTTACCAGTCCTTAGAATTAATTGAATCTTCCCCTTAGGTTGAAGTTGGTGACTCTTAGCCTTGTTGATTGAATTCTGGCTTCCAAAAGATACAGTAGGGCTAATAAGAAAAAAGGATTGTTGATCAAGATTTCAAATTTTTAGATTCTATCAACTTTTCAGCTTTCCCACCTGTTCGAAGAACTAAAACTGTCAGTAGACCTCCTTCTCCCCCTAGGTCTAATAGGCCTACATTTTCCATTTTTTAATTCTCTTAGTCAAGCCCTTGTATTGCAAGGTACTATATTACCTATCCAAGTTTGTTTCCCAATCCCTGCTATCCAAATCATGGCTCAACTTGCACCACCTATACCATGGGGCTTAGCAATAGGTCCTATCGCATTTGCAGTTAGGGCCCAGCTCCATGACTTACCCAAAGATGGGGGGAAATTATACCTAAGTTTAATGGGGATGGGAAGGTTTCTCCTGAAGAACATTTGAAGGCTTTCTTTACTGCATCTTCTATCTTGGCAATGAAACATGAAGATGTTGCAATGAGGTTGATTGTGGAATCTTTGACTGGTCCTACTGCTGAGTCTATTCTCTTCATGATGGTTGCATTAATGATTGGAATACATTAAGAACCAAGTTTGAAAGAAGATTCAAAATAGGTGAGGATGATTCATTATTGGTTGCTCAATTAGGGTCTATGCAGAAAAAAGTACATGAAACTATGAGAGATTTTGTAGCAAAGCTTAACAAATTATATAATAGGACTTCTACTAATATGAGACCTAGTGAACATTTAATCAAGACTTATGTTTATTAGCACCTTAGTGCCTGATATAAGTTTTATTATTAAAAAAGAGGGTGCTGGTAATATAGAAGTTGCTCAAACATTGGCTATAGAAATAGAATATGATCTTATTACAATTGGAAAATGGAAAAAAGAATTATAGACTAGAAAACCATTACCATTAAATTCCACTGATCCAGTGATTCAAATATTAGCCAATGATATTATTACCTTCAAGAGACAGATGCCTAAAAGTTCATCAACTTCCTATCCAGATGTTTCAAGGAGGGATTTCAATTATCAGGCAACCCAAAGTAAACCGCTTGCTATAACTGGTCCAAGCCCAAGGTTGGCAATTGAAGGTCCTCCTTGTTCTTCTCCGTCTTCTAATGTGAGTAATCATTGTGTTTTTCATTTAATTACATCTAATCATGATGGAATCACCTATCTAGAAATGATAAGATATATACAACTCCTCTCTACTACTCAACATACCACAAAGCCCTATGTAGAGGAACCTAATTCATCCAAGGATGTTGGTTTCAACTTCTTTGAGTACTTGTCTGGTAATGTTTATGATGAAGATGTACTGGTAGAAGTGAATGACCCTAGTTGCATTGTGTTCACTCCATCACAACATGCAAAGGGGGAACAAAGTAATGCATCTACAACCCCAAAGTTTCTCTTAACCAGACAAAAGAAAACAAATCAAGGGACTCCCAAAGAGACTCAAGATGAGGTAACCTCTTCTAGTCATGTTCCCATTGTACTAAATGCTAGTTCCTTTGATATAATAGAGTCTTGAAAAAATGCAAAGATCCAAATTTTCCAAGCCGAATATTTAAGGCTCAATCCCAAGGAATTGGACAAACTAGTTAAATACGTCAAAGAGGGAAACCTATCACCCCAATGCAATGCCCATTTATCCTTTGATAATGAAGTAAATATAGAAGAGAAATTTTGTGATAATTATAAAGATGATTCTTCTTTCTTACAAGACCCTTCAGCCAAACCAGAGCCCTTCTATGTGTCTTTATTCATTGTTGGCTTTAGATTAAGCAACGACATTATTGATTCTGTTGCTTCCAAAAATTTAATGCCTACTCAAGTAGTCCAAGCTTTAGGTTTATCCATTACCTCTTCCCAAGGGAAATTCTACTCCATGGATGGTTCTGTAGTTCCAATTATAGGTCAAATTAAAGACGCTCAGGTAGCTCATGCAACTTTCCCAAAGAAAATATTAAAATTGACATTATTAGTGGTTGATATACCTACCAGCTATGGGATGCTACTAAGTAGGAGATTTTGTACAGATCTAGGAGGGGAAATTTAGATGGATTGGTCACATGCTTTAATTCCACTTGAAGGGAAAAAGATGCATCTAAACCCTGAGCCTAAAGCTAAATTTACTATGTTGAAGTCAAGAGACCCTAGAGATGACATTCTATTTATTGAAACTGGGCTTGGAACTTATATGTGTTCATCAAGCCCTCATGATAATTCATAACAAATTATCCCTAGCCTAAAAGATGAGTTATGGACATTGGAGTTTGATGGAATTTGTGCCAATGCTGGATCAGGAGCAGGGGTGGTCTTAGTTTCATAAGATGGTTGCAAGTTTCCCTATGCCTTCAAGTTAGAGTTTGCTAATACCAATAATACTGCAGAATATGAAGCTTTGTTGCTTGGTTTGGGGTTAGATAAGGAAAAGGGGATTAAAAAGTTGAAGGATTTTGGTGATGCTGAGTTGGTTGTCAAACAAGTCAAGAAAGTTTACACTGGGAATAATAGCCGTTTGAAACTTACAGAAACAAAGTTTGGGATTGCATCAAATTCTTTGATGCTTTCTCAATTGAATCAGTCCTAAGAAGTCAGATCATGAGAGCAGACTCATTAGCTATTTTAGATTCTCTACTCTTGCCCCACCCTGATTTTATGGATAAAACCTTCCAAGTGGAGGTAATTTACAAACCCAGTGTCCCTGATAATGTTGAACATTGAAAGGTGTTTAATGATAACAAACAGATAATTGAATTCCTTGAGAATTCAAAATCTGTTGCTCACTGTTATTTTTAAGGGGGTGATAATGAAAGTAATGAAGTTCTGGAGGATGAGGCAAATGAAGCAGAGGTATTTTAGTTAAAAGGAAATAAGATACCTAAGGGACTAGTCTCTCTTGAAGATATTTTCAGTCGGCATGATCAATATCTGAAAGAAAAGAACAAGTATGTTCCTACCTCCTCTGATTATGATTAAACTAATATTGGAACTAAGAAAACCTTAAGCTTGTCTATATTGGGAAGTGCTTCTCTCCTCAAGAAAGAGAAAAAATGATCACTTTATTGTTGTGCTATCAAGATGTCTTTTCCTGGAGCTATGTTGATTTGAAAAAATTCAGAAATAGTAGCTTTCAACATAAAATTTCTTTAAAACCTGGTGTTACGCCTTTCAACCATAAACAATGTACTTATAATCCAAAGATTGTTGGTGCAATCTTTGCTGAAATTGAGAAGATGTGAAATGCCAAGATCATCTACCCCATTCATCATTCCACATGGGTGGCTAATATTTTCCTGTTAGGAAGAAGAATGGAGAAATAAGGATATGTGTGGATTTAAGAAATCTGAACCAAGCTTCCTTAAAGGATAATTACTCCTTGTCTTTCATGGACCATATTTGGCAAACAATTGCAGGTTCAAAGATGATGTCTATGCTTGATGACTTCTCGGGTTATAATCAAAGTGAAGTAGCTCTAGAGGATCAACTTAAAACTACTTTCACTACTCCTATTGGAGTATTTGCGTATCATAGAATGCCATTTGGTCTTATCAATGTTGGTGCCACCTTTCAGAGAGCCATGGACCTATATTTTGGGGACTTAAAAAAAAAGATCATTGTGATTTATTTGGATGATTTGATAGTTTATCTAAGAAGAGAGCCAATCATTATATGATACACAAATACTCCAATAGGAGTAGTGAAAGTAGTTTTATGTTGATCCTCTGGAGCTATTGGATTTTTATGTTGATCCTCTGGAGCGTATCAAGAGCATTGTTGTAGATGATTTGGTAGTTGTGAAAAGTATTCTTACTTAGCAGGAGGTCGGCTGCAATAAAAGGGGCTCTTGGATAGCTAAAGTGCAGGAGTATGATGTGTATATCAAACCTACCAATTTGGTTAGAGGAAAAGGCTTGGAAGAATTAATTGCAGAAAGCAGACCTTCTGACGAAGAAAATATTCCATTGGTATTGTTTACTAGGACAACAAACGAATGGTTCTTATGTGTCATATTTCTTAAACGTTTGGAGATTTTCCTTCTCATTTGTCCTCAAAGGAAAAAAGGAATTTTAAATTGAAGGCTAGGAGATACGTTCTTTAGGAAGGAAATCTATATAAAAGAGGAATTGATGGTACTTTCTTAGAGATGTGTAGATAAGGAGCAATAGAAGAAGTTCTTAGAATTCTTCCACAATGAGGCCTGTGGTGGTCATTTCTCTGCTTCCGTGACAACTTTCACGGTTCTTTGCCAGAAGTTATATTGGATAGGTATGTTCAAAGATGCATATGAATGGGTATCTAAGTGTGAAAAGTGTGCCATGTTTACTGGTAGACACCATCTAGCCGCATTACCCTTGAAACCTGTTGTGATCGATGAACCTTTAAAACAATGGGGCATTGACTTTATAGGCCCAATCAATCCACATTCCTCTACTAGACACACCCATATTTTGATAGCCATTGATTACTTCACCAAATGGGTAGAAGCCATCCCTGTGAAACCTACCACTTCTGAGGTAGTTTGCAGTTTTTTGAAAGAAAATATCTTCGTAAGATTTGGAGTTCCTAAAAAAATAGTTGATGATAATGCTAGTTATTTTTCATTAACTGAGATTGCCTTGTTTTGTTATGAAAATGACATTATTTTGACACATTCCTTAGATTATTATCCTCAAGGAAATGGATAGGCTGAGTCTATCGACAAGAATCTTGTTTCCATCATCAAGAAATTGGTAGATGAGAATCAGAGGGAATGGCATAAGAAGTTATATGATGCTCTATGGGTAGATAGGGTAACATACAAAAGGGCTATAGGCATGTCTCATTTTCAGCTTGTTTATGGGGTGGAGAGTGTTTTACCTTTGCCTCTAGAACTTGTTGTGCTCAATTTGCAGAAGGCTATTGAAGACAAACAATTCCAATCTGTAGTAGAGAAGAGGATTATGTACTTAAATAAGTTTCAAGAGCAAAGGGATGTGGTGATTGATAGAATTTCTCACCACCAACAGATGGTTAATAATTTTTTTGACAAGAGAGCCAGGTAGAGAGATTTTTCTGTTCGATACATGGTCCTCCTTTGGGACAAGAGAAGGGAACCGAAAGGCTTACATAAGAAGTTTGATTCATTATGGACGGGGCCTTTTTAGATGAGGTAGATCCTTGGCAACAATGCTTTTCTGTTGGCTTACCTGGATGCTACTCCACTGCCTCTTGCCTATAATGGGAAAGATTTGAAGAAATTTAGTTAAAGAAATATCTTTCCCTTTGTACATAGTTTTGTTTTCCTAGTTAGATTATTTTGTTTACTTTTTTGGATCATTTGTGTCCTAAAAGTCCTTGTCCCCATTTAGAACCAATATGTTACCCCTTTATTTTAATTTTGAAATCTCTCCCCTTTGGTTGCAGATTCATTCATTTCCTGAAGTCATGTCGTGCAACACGCTTATTTTCTAAGTTAGTCACAGAGTTAAGAAGTTCTAAAAATTCTTGGTCACCTGACACCTCCTATCTTGTATTTGGTCACCCTATCATGGGTTGTAAAAACATCACAAGTCCCAACCTTAGGTTCATAAGTTGGTGTTTTCCTCGATCAAGCAACATGTCAAATCTTTCCTAGGTTTCAAGGCACCGTCTTTGTGTCAAGTTTTATATGAACTAACGCTATTTGCCCTATCAGTAGGAACACGACGAATTAAGGTACCATTTAAAGAGGTGAAGTAAATGCAACATTTAAGGAATGTCACATCAATTAAGTACATGAACGGGGTGGTGAATGATTTTTAAACTAGTCTCCATTTTTTTTAGTTCTCTAAGTGTATCATCTAGCTCGCGCTCATGTAGGGTATAATACAAAATTAGTTGGCAGGCGTGGAAGGCATAGTGACTCAGCTATTGAATTTGAAACATTTTTGCAAGAGCTAGAGAAAGGAAAGAGAACTATAGTATGTGAGAAAATTGTGCAGTGTGGTTTGGCCTCTACAGCTGGTTTTCCATTTGTTGTTCCTTGCACAGATTTGGTTGTCGCTTTCTCTCAGAGATATCATCTAGAGACTCAAGAAATTTAGGAAGAAGGTGGCAAAGTGATTGCACGAATTAACCCTGAAAGCGTTTCCCACACTTTGTGTCTCACTGAAAAAGAAGCGACTGAGAGAATGTTTGTGTTGGCTAGCGAAGAGTACTTTCATGCGCATGGTGACTTTTGCATGAGTTGTATAGCAAGAAACTAAATTAAGTTAGAAAAAGGAGGTAAGTCTCAACTACCCACTAAACTTAGATGAATGCATTTCAAAGATGAAGTTGCAGAAGTCATATTCCTATTGAACCGCGTCGTGGGTAGTAATTCTACTGATTTTTGTGAATTTTGGACGTGTCACTTCATCCTAACTATATGTGCTCCCGATAGTTTCATAGATAGGGCCTTTGTCATCAGTTTTCATCTGAATGAGCAATTGCAAAATTTCTGCCAATCCCTTGCTTTCCATATGTGCTCATATCTGGTTTACATCCTTGCTAGTCAAGAGTTTGGTTGGCTAGGTCTAGAGCTTAAAAAACCTTCCCCTATTTCTACACCTGTTTATCAAAAATTTCCTCAACTGACCCTGCGGAAGAGCACACATGCATCTTCTTGCGCCAATGATGCATTCTCAGTGATTTTGGTCAGAAAATTGGAAGGAAACCCTAGATTATGGTTTTCTCATGTTTTTGTTGACTTTATGATGAATTTGGAAGTTCTTACACCCAATTCGACCGGTTCTCATATCTTAAAATTTGGGGTTTTGAGAAGGAGCCACTGAAACTACCTCGTTTTTCCTCTGATTATGTTGTGTTTTTAGGAGTATGCCACCAGATGTCTGTAGTGAGTGTGAAATATCTAAATATGGGAAAGAGGGGACATCCCTTTCCATTGTCCACCAATGTATTTTATTGTAAAACCAATGGTGCTGCTAAGGTAGTGGGGACACTTCTGCAAAAATTTCACTTTTCATCTTTATCAGCTAGAGGTAGATTTGATAGTAAAGGGCATGTAAGGCACCATTTGTATGGAGCTAAAGGTTATATCCATCGTCCCGAGCTTGAATATTTTTGGGAAGATTGTTTAGATGCTGCTGAAGTGTAAAGAATAAGCTACATGCTGATCTCCTTGCAACAAATTCACACCCTTTGTGTTTCCTTCAATGTCTCGGAAGATGTTACCGAAGATGAGGTCATCATTGACTCCGAATACCATACTGTTGCTAATGCGATCTCTTTGTAATTTGACTGGTCTAAGGAAGATGTTTCAAACCTGATGGTTCATACTGCCCCGATGTTAAGGAGAACCTCCGATTGGCTAAATGGAAAATGGAAGCAACATGTTAGTTCTTCCCAAGGTCAGAAATCATCATCTTGTGGAGAGCATGAGACATTTTCTTCCTCCCCTACTCAAACACCAGTAGCCAGGTCAACATATAAACCTTTGAGCATAAGATCTTAATCAGGAGATGATGGAGAAAAGCCAGAGGAGACCACTTCTTGGCTTAAAGTGACTTGTGAATAAGATGACCGAGCTACACTGCTCAAAGGAAAATTGCCCCTCTCTGATTCTGAGGGTATATATCAACAAATCATTGATGATCAGTCTTTTTTTTCTCTTTTTGAAATCCCTTCCTCTCTTCCCTATGAAAAGAACCCCTACTATTACCAATAATGAATCAAAATCTAAGATGACTTCTCCAGCTAAAGCTAGAGGTTGAGAAGAAAAGAAAGGTTTCCACCCCTATCTCCACCGAAATTGACACAGTTGCATTGTTATTGCAAAGCTCCCGTAAGCTTAAGAAGGATAAACAAATGTCTTGAATTGTCTCTGATCCTACTTCTAGTCACCAAATCCTAGAAATTTTTGATCTTGTTGGGAATGTGGATGCAAGTGATGTAAATAAGAAGGATTATAGGATAATTCATGTAGATATGGGACCCTCCACCTTGGAGGGGGACGTCCATCATGTTGACTACTTTGTTCATGCATTAATCAAAAGAGCACATGAACAAAAGAGGAAGACTATTGAGCGCCAATCTCAGGTACAATCTTTAAAGGATTTAATTTCATCTTTTATTTAAAATATCTTTCCTTATTTGCTTCTAGGTTAAAAGCATAAGATTTGTTTATTTAATCATTGAAAATCATTAGAAGGTAGCTGCCACCTTGTAAAATAAGAAGATAATTAGCCAGTTCATATTTTGTTAGGCTCGTTCAACTGTGGTTACATTTGTCATCTCCATGGGCATGAGAATATGAGTTAGGTGATAAATCTATTAACCAACACAACTGCATCTTCAGAATAACCTAAGGCACAAACAAGACTTAATGAACAAATATTTAGTTCAGCTCATCCATCTATTAGGATACATTTAACATACATTTTATGGATGAGAATTTCGATATACAAAGGAGCATTAAGTGGGTGTTGTAAAGACATGTCATCATATTCAGTGCAGGATAAGCAACAAGGCACTGTTAGGTGTCCCACCATGGTTTGTAATTGATTAACATCCAGGTCTTTAGGGACTATGGTATCTACTAGAGCTTTTTCCAAAATCTCTTTATGCGTTGATGATAGTTTTAAAGTTTCTAGTATTGATATTTGTGTGGGGGTCTTCTACAATTGGTCCACTATATTATATTGTTTAGAGGTGGATGGTGTGTTAGTTGTAGGACTCGACAAATTTACCTTAGCTTTACTTAGTGATGGAATGTGCTGGTTTTGGTTGTGATTTCTCTTTAATGATAATAACATTAACCACATTATCATAGGCTTGAGCATAGATGACTTTTTCTTTTCCTTTGCCATCTCATGTTGGCGATGATTCACCCTTCTCATAATTTGAGAGTGGAGTTTTTAATATCGTGTGTGATTCATTTGTTTTATGCACATCTACTGTTATTATCTTGTTATCTATCAAATTTTGTATGACATGTTTCAATCATTGACAATCATTTATTTGATGTGACCCTTTACTTCGATGATACACAATAATGGTTGTTATTCCACCATGCTAGTTTAACTTTAGGTTCAAAATCTCTCACTTCTGGCAATGTGATCAATTTATTCACAAGGAGTGTTTTTAAAGTCGATCTTAGTGGTTCCCTAATGTTAGTAAATTTTCTATGAAAAATTAGGAAAATACTGTTTAGGTTTATTGCTATCTTGATTAACCATCGCAATGTGACTTGATAGATTGAAAATAGGTTGTTTTGGTATTAAGTTGTTGGTATCCACCACTCCATCGTTGATGATGTTTATTTTCTAAGTTAGTGAGACTTCCTATTTTGTATTTGAGCAGTGAACTCTAGGCAGTTGGCCTTCCTGCATGTGCTTCTAACATAAACCCTTAACCTATAATTCGCATAATAGGTATGCCTTATTTCGCCTAATTACATTCTTCTTCTTACTTCCAAATGTTCTACAATGATCTCTCTTATATAAGAGTCATTTTACAACTTGCCAAGTCGGCTTACAATGATTTTACAAATAATAAACAAAATATATTACAACAAAAATCCTATCGGCCTCTTGCCAGTATGCTACCTTTCACTGCCGATGCCGGTGACCTGAGTGCTGGTGTAGAGTCTGATCTTGCTAGTGCTAGTGAACTGCCTTGCTGGTGTCATAGGATTGTAAGGTTGCCATCAATGAAAAAACCTTCAATCACTTACAATGTCTCATTGGAGTGTGCATATGCCAACAGTGGTCTTGCAGATCAGTTCTACAATTATATTTATCATATTTAGGGATTTCACAGTTTGGAGAGAATGGTATCATGTTTAGATTTTTGTCAAACAGATAAGGGCAGTTATCTTGCAGTGCGTACCTCTTTGTGGTTCCTCTTTGCATATATTGGATTTGTGTTTGAAGAATTTGGATTTGTTGAGTGAGAGCAAAAAGGGGATTATCTGTATTGTTCCTTGTTTCATTGTCTTGGTTGTTCTGAATTCTTTCATGATGAGTTTCAATAGTATCATTTCGGTCTCACCAGTTCTTTCATTTTGTCTCAACTATGTGACATCAAATTCCTGAGGCAACTTAGAACCCTGATGTGTTAACATGAGGAAGTATTTCTCTTTATTCATTTCTAAGATCTTTTCCATGAATTTACCAAATTTTGGGTCTTGTTGTGCTTCTTTGATAGTTTCTTCAGTTATTTCCTCATCATCATCATCTTGATTATGGGGTCTATAGAAAGGATTTTCCTTAGCCATTGTAGATTTTTGTTTTTGTTTCTCCAGTCTCAATTTCTTCTTTTGATTTCTAGTCAAAACCAACATACAAGTATTTGAGATTTTTAATTTTTTGATCCGTGTTTGAAATGCAAGTTTTTGATGTGATTTGACCAAGTCCACTAGGAAAGATCTATCTTATCGATAATGACAAGGTTAATATGATCTAATGTTTTAGTTTTGTGATGAAGGATGATAAATCTTGATAAAGAAACTGTGTCTGAGAGATCAGATATCAAATATGTTGATTATGCGCTTAAGATGTTTGGATCCTAAACTTGGTTAAAAATTATATACTTGTTGAACTTGTTTTCCTAGTTTCAAATTTGTCCTAACAAAAATAATCTGAGAAGTAATCCGAAAAGGGTATCTAGAGTTATGTTTAAGTTTTTGAGAAAAGTTGTATTTTGCTCTTTTTTTGTGATGCAAATCCACAGATGCGCTAAAAGAAGGTATGAAAATGCTACACTGACCACCCAAAACACTACTCTAGACACTAAAAACATTATTTTGTCCTATGAGAATGCTATTCCGCCTTACTAAATTGCTAATTCTAGGTCTTAAAGTGTTATTCTTCTCCGTGGACTAAGAATGCTAGAGAATGAATTGAAAACACTAGAGGATGTCCTTATAAGACTAATGTTTCACCTAAGAACGCTAGAGTTTGACCTTAGAATACTAGTTTATGATTTGAGAATGCTAGAGTTTTAGCTAGGAATGCTACATTTTAACATGAGAACATTAGAGCTTCACCTTAGAATGCTATAGTTCAACATGAGAACACTAAACTACTATGTGATGGGTATTTTGAAAGTTTCATGTTTGTAGTTTAAATTTGACGAGTTTCAATGGATGATATTCTAATTTGATTTAAAAACATAGAAGTCGGATTTTCAATAGATTGTCTTTGTCTCACAGTATAACATGAAATGTATGTTCGAGGCTTGAATAAAGCCTAAGTTTCCATGGGTATATAACATAAAAATAATTCAAGCAATTCTAGCCTAAGTATAATTGGCTTCACTATTATTTCTCAGCCCACATCTTGGTACCCTTTCAGCTCACACTGCCTTGTCACCCCCAAAAGGGTGCCTGTGTTTTTGCCTTTGTGAGAGCTAGTGGAATCCCATTAGGAGTCTTGCAATAAGTACTCAAAAGGGGAGTTCACACATATGCTCAAGAGGGACATATGGTGAGTGTCTTCGGGAGAGATTCTTCCCCCTCCCTGCACTGAGATAATAAAAGTGTTTGAAGGTGAACCAGGTAGATTCTAGTTAAAAAGAGGTACTAGTAACAGAATAAGTTTGACACGTCGGGGTATAAACTCAATTAAGTGGTCTCCTAGCATTAAAAACCAATGTTTGATATACTCAAAGGTATGGAAGAGAGCTATTCCCAAGCACTATTGTTGACTTCAATTTTCATCGAAATCACTTTTATTTTAGAGTGGGTTAGATGAACTTGGCGCTAGCCATTCCCACTTGGGTCATTCCCCTCTTACCCAACCTTATGGGCTACTCGGGAGGGTAGGCCTGCTACAAATATTGCACTAATGAAAGGAAAAATGATGAGTCTAGCTTTCTGATCACCCGATGAAGGGGAGAGCATACTCGCCTATCATCTCAGATACACAAGACATGTTGTTCTTTGATCTTTTAATTAATGTATGTGCCTATTTAAAAAAAGAAAAACGCAATATCCCACGGCTACACACAATGTTAGTAGTTTATAATTGATTTTTGGGCAGTGAAAAGTTTTGTAGCTCCAGTCTTTAACAATGAAAAGGTACCTGCAAAACAAAAAGGTAAAAATTAGTTTCTAGAAATTGGAATTCTGCAAGAAGAACTGAAAATGCTAAATAAACTCATCCAAGCAATATTCTGAACTATCAAAACAAAATTTACTAAACCCAAAATGCCATTCTATAAAACTAGATAGCTAAAATACAAAAGCAAAATGCTAAACTATCAAAGCAAAGTGCTAATATGTCAAACCAGAACACTATTCTGTGAAATAAAAATGCTAAACTATCAAAGCAAAACATTAATATATTAGATCAGAATGCTATACTATAAAACCATAACTGTAGCATATGGATGCCCTCAAACAAAAGCTAAATACACCAATTTTAGTCACCAAAATGTTGGAGTGGATTTCCGGATGCACCTACCAAGAAAAACCTACAGGAAAAGATATTAAAATTCAGGGCAAGGGCCCCATAGTGGGTGCCAAAAAATGTGTGTGAAAACAATTCACTAATTAGCAAACTATTTTAAACAACACATAAATGAGACAATAATAAAGTGGAAAGCAAAGTAGAGATAAACAACGCAAATTCAACCCTCCTTGTGATGTCCCATTTTCCTCTAGTTCCAAGGATCTTGTAGATCTTTTGAGGTGACTCTCAACAGTAGCAAGATCAACAAAATGACTACCTAGAATATGAGAAGCTACATGATATTATGCTAAATGCATGATTGATATGATATATGATGTTATGCTAAAGATTATGCTAAGAATGATATGCTAATTGCTAATTGGTAATTGCTAAAATGCAGATTTCAAGATGATAAAAGTGAAGAAATGAGCTAAGATGAAGGGCTTGATTGATTGAAATGAGATGCATTTATAGATTTTCCAAGGTCAAGGCTGAGGTGGTAGGATTCGACGATTGAGATTCAATCTAGAGATATCAAGGGTTGTAAGTGAAGAAGTTGGAGAGGAGGGACACTTGTCATCCCTAGAGGGACAAGTGTCAAGGATTCTTCAACAAATGCCAATAAGAGGGAAAGTGTCAAGGGGATAAAGGACATGTGGTAAAGATGCCATGTGTCCTTAAAAGGGAATCTCCAACTCATGGGAGGCTAGGATAACCTTGGTTAAAGGATAGAGGGTTAGGTTAGGAGGAATAGGGTTAGTTAAACCCCAGATTAGATAGGATGGGCTGGGTCAGAATATGGTTAGGATAGGTGGTTAAGATTATGATCCATGTGCTCATTTGAATTACAAATTCAAATTAAAGGATGGGGGATAATTAAATTCAACAAATAATTAAATTTGTTTATTTAATTATGAAATAGAAGAAATTAATTTATTATGGGGGGATTAATTAATTGAAGGGATTATTGATTATGAACTATATAAATAAATCCTTAGATTTATTTATAAGTAGAAGAATAAAGGTTAATTAATCAAATCTCTTTGTATTTAATCAATTAACAATGTTGATTAATTAAATAATTGCATATTTAATTAATCATCTCCAGACCAATTTTAGGTGTATACAATGTCTTTTTGGGAAAAGATGGGTATTTGTTGTGATTGAGGTTTCTCGTGCTTATAGCAATAAATAGTATGTGTCTCTGATGGATACGAATCAGAGAATACATCTATTAAAATTATGCAATCATTGTCCATAATGATAGTTCTACCTTTCAAGCGTGCCACCTTGAATAAACACCTATTCTAATAATCCGCCTCTGTTTAAAGCTTATATTTTTGGACACTAAATATTTGATTTTGTGCCAAAGTTAATAATCATAATAATGTTGACTTCATGCCTTTGTTGTAATTTTGATAGAGATGCCAACAATGCCTATTCATCATATCACTCCACTCTTGATTATGAATTTTAAACCATCTTATCTTTAATAGCATTTTTGGCTAATTCATCAACATGCTCATTACCTTCTCTGTAAATGTGGCCAACCTTAAAATCTTGAAAGTTTTCAGTAAGATTTTTAATCTAAATCAACCACTTATTGAATTTCCAATTAGACGCTTGGCCTTTTCAAATGGCATTCATTGTGATCAATGAGTCTCCTTCCCAATTGATTCTCTCCAAGCCTAATTCCTTTCCTATTTCCATCACTCTCAATGCAACTTTGAATTCAGCTTCATTATTAGTTTCCCTACCAATGTATTCCAATATTTCAATCAATGTTTCAATGTATTTATTTCTCACAATTATTCAAATGCCACTTGGCCCAAGCTTATCTCTGGCAGCTACATCAAAATTAATTTTGACCCAACCCTCTTCAAGAGTGATCCATACTGTATTTATTTTTATCTTTAATGCATTGTTTGGAATCCTCCCTCCCCTTCACGGTTGGCACTACAAGACCAGGAAATTGCTTCATCAATTCCTAATCCCTATTGGTGTAGGCTTTTCTTGGGAGGTAAGTTTCTAGTAGCTGCATTAACTAATTCTATAAAGTTTGGTTCTATTTTTTGAATAAAAACTTTAAAAGACATAATTGCTTCTTTAAAAACCCTTTTGTTATGCTCTTTTTAAAAGGTTAGATACAAGCATATGGGTATAAATATATGTTACAATTTTTAATATATAAGGATTTATGCAAGTGTGTGTGTAGACACCAAAAATTGTTTAAACATCTCTAAACAATATTTTACTAACTTTTCTTTTAATTTATTTAATTAAACTAATTTTATTCCTCCATTTCAAATTCAAAAATAAGAATTTCGCTCCCTTCATCATATATTAAATAATTTTTTATTATTTAATTATCTAATTTTCTCTATTATTTAATTAATTCTTTCTTGCACAAATAATTATATTTTTGGTATTTAATTATTCTAATTATTTAACTAAATCCTTTTCTTTCAAATTTCTCATGATTAAATAATCAATTTAATTAGTTAACCAAGTATTCTATAGTTTAATGAATTCTTTAATCTAATTAATTATTCATTTTTCTAAATTGTCCCTCTAAAAATAAATAATATATTTATTTTATTTATTTGTCTCTCTCATGTGAAAAATTAAATAATTATTTAATGCTCGTTTATTCATCCTCTTCCATATCTCAAAATCCAACTCACTTTTAGTTCAATTCATCAATCAATTATGTCTATCTCCTTCTTTCAATCAATTATCTCCCTAATTATCTCAATCAATATTTTCACATCAAATCTCAACCGTTGATCACCAAATTTTCTCCTTATATCCCCGCCGTTGATCGATATTTGAAAATATATAAAAATAACATTGATCATCTATTATTCCTAATCATAGTCTTTGAGCTTTCATGCAATCACGACGCTAAAATTTTGCTACAGATTCTGAGAGCAACATATTGTCAATGCATGAAGATCAAGAAGAGGAATGGAGGTCAATATGATGTGTGCTTGATTGAGGTATTTGGTTTGATTTTAATTTGATTTCAATTGAGCATTAGTTAATTCTCTAAATGTTTTCAAGTTTTGGAATTAGATTCAACCATAGGTCTTTGTGGTTGTCCTATTTGATGATTCACTGTTATTAAATTTTTCCCCTATACCCAATGGGATCCACATCCTTGACATTAATGAGATTTTGAAAAAAAAAATGGATTTTGAAGGTACAGTTATCCTGCCACTCAATTACGAGGTTCTACACCACAACTAACAAATTTTGTGATGCAATTACCAGATCTTGTACTGTAAGCACCTAAATAACTACATAATTTCCCAGTTCTCTTCACACATGCCAGGAATATTGCACCACATTCATCAACTCATGCATCATGCTCGTCAAGACTAGCACCATAAATGATCTATATTAAAATTTGGTTGATTTCCAAGAATATTAATTATTTAGATTTAGTGTAGAAAGCTTAAATATAACATTTTATGACTTCTAACAGTAGGATTTGGTTTTTTAGGCATAGGTGTGCATTCATTTTTGTTATTTTTTATTGTAGGAATTTTACACTACAATTGCATGATTCTGTGCTAGAGTTAATATAGCTTACACCACAATCATCAGATCTTGCATTGCAGTCACTAAATTTCGTGCCACAGTTGTTAGATCCCGACAATTGCCAAATTTTGTGATGCATTTTCCAAATATAGTGACACAATTGACTGGTAAAATAAAGGTATAAAGTTTTACAAGGGTTTAATAATTTCAAACAACATTATTTGCATAAATTAGGGTTTTTTCATGTTAATAATACAATTTTTGCAGCTTATTAGTATCGTTGGGAGAAGATATCACTTTGAAACTGTTGACATGTCTACTATATGTTGTTTGTCTTTGACTTTATTAGATTATCTCACATTTGGATATATTAAGGGAAAATAACCTTTTTTACTATGTTTGGTGTGCTTGCACAATATGTGTTATCTCAGAGGCATATGTACATATCCTCTCGCCTCATGTGCCCATGCAAACTTGGGTGCAAGAGAATTAAACACATATTCCCATTTTTATTTTTCAGTAGGAAGCCTTCCTGGGATTTCATCACCTTGGGTTTTGACCTCAAGCACATCTTTGAACATGCTATATAAGAGGGGGAGATCGAAAGAACTATCACAAAGGATGGCTAGCATCATTCGAAGATGAGCCACAAGACCCTCAATCTTCCAAGACTTGTTTGTTAATGAGTAGGAGGAGTGTGTATGTGAAAAAGTGAACCTGTAGCTGCAAGTACAACACTTCAATTAAGTCATTATATGCATGGTTAGTAATCAATAATCAATAAGAAATAAACCATAGCAAAGTGACTAATTGCCTTCTAAAAGATGCGAGTATAAAATTGCTCTCAAATTTTTATAAGCAATACCAGTGACTAGACTACACCAAGATGAAGGATTTAATCTATATGATATTAAGCTATATGGATGCAAGATGGATGAATAATTCAAGCAAATTCAAGCAACAATGCATGCAAGCAATAATGAATGCAAAATGGATGCAAGTAATCTAAAAAAGCACAATGATTTCAATGACTCCAGAGCGAAATTAGCGTGATAATAATTTCCAAGCGTGTTCTCAAAAATCTCTGGGGTGAATTGGAATGAAAACTGAAAACTGAATTTATAGAGAATTACAAAAAGCTCAATTTAGGATTAATTGAAAATAATTGAGAAATCAGGTTTAGTTAACCTTGAGATAGATTCCAATTATAGTTTAATTGAAATGCATTCAAATTAGAAGTCCAAGTTGCATTGAAAAATAATAATAAATTAGTTCCATGCATATCTGATAAAAATAGATAATTCTTCAACTTAATCAAGAAAAGAGTTTTCTTAATGCAACTGAACTTCTTTTTCTGAAAAGCTTTGAGTTCCAATTTTAGAGAATAATTCAACAATTCAACAATTCAATTAAATTGCTTTTCTGATTTCAAGTTCTAAATTAAGAAAAAGAAATAATATCTCAAGTTTGATTTCTCTCTCAATTCAATTCTTTTGACTTTTGTTTTGTTTCAATTCAACTCTTTGTAATAAATTAATTCATCTTTTGTAATAAATTAATCCTTTTGCATGATTGAATGACAAATTTATTAATTAATTAAATATGCAAAGATATTTAATAAATTAAAATGGGATAATTGATCAAAATGATTATTCTTGAAATAATTCAATTAATTAAATAAATATTGAGTGGTTGATTTGCCATGTGATTTTTGATAATTAAAGAATTAATAATGTGCTCAAGATTGATTTAATTGCCTTTGGTTAGGACCTTGGTGATGTTGTCGAGATTAGGGGCCCATGGTTTAGATGACCAATTTTAGGGTATTACATTTGCCCCTCTTTGAATTAATGTGCGAGCAGCGCTTTGATTCAAAGAATGTGTGATGTCTAGGAGATGCCAGTTCTGAACTTGATTGATCACGAACTAGATAAAAAGCGAGGTGTTAGCTTGATTCGAAGCGACAAAGCTAAATGAGGTCTGATTAAAGTGATACCAATCCTGAACTTGATTTAACTAAGGAACGATAGAAAACAAAGATACCGAACTTGAACTTGATTGATCAAGAAGCAGATCTTACTGATCTAGAACTTGATTGATCTTAGATATAGTGAATGATGATAAAAATCGATCTTGAACTTGATTGATCAAGACATGATGAGCGAAGAATAAACCATCCAGCTTGATCAAGAAACGAATACTGAACACTTGCTTAGATTTAGAATGACCAAATAAACTCTTTAAACTTTTGATTGAGTTTAAACGAATAATCAGTTTGATTTGAAGCGATGAAACTGATTAATGTTAAGAGATTAATTCAGATGAAAGACAAATATCAGCTTGATTTGAAGCGATGAAATTGATATGCCCCTAGCGATTGATTGATTCAGATGATCGAGAGATTTCAACTTGATGTGAAGCGATGAAGTTGAGATGCCCCTTCGCAATAAGGATTTTTTCCTTTAATTGGAAAGATTTTGCTCGACTTTTGATGAAGATTTGAAAAAAAATTCTCAACTTATGAGATGTGAAGTCATAAGGTCATGAGTATGCCCCCTTGGGAGCGAAATCGAAAGATAGCGAGGGTAGTTGATTATAGGCAATTGTTTGGCGAAAATAAGTTATTTGAGCACAAATTGATTTTGAGGATTTTTCTGAAGATTTGGCAATGATTGATGAGAAATTGAGCATAGAGTTGACTAGTAGAATTGAAATGTGGATGTGTAGAATTGAAATTGAATTAAGATTCAGCGTTGAAATTGAGCGCAATTTGAAGAAAGAATGAGCATTAATGAAAAAAGTGCTAAGTGGTCAAAATTGTGAAATTGACTAGCAAGACGATCTCGAATTTTGATTTCGATCCCGAAAATGGAATCAGAGCAGACACATTAGCCAAGGGTACAATTTTCGTGTCCATCGAAGCAAGTTGAAAAATTAGGTTTTAGGCTATATATAGGACAAAAATGTCATTTTCAAATCATTTGAACCCTCCAAGTTTGAAAATTCAAAAAGCCTTCTGCGAAGAAAAATGGTGGTCCCAACTTGTCAGCATCGATTTGAGTGCCAGAGAAGACATAATCGACCCCGAAACTATAAGCCAACGGTAAGTGATCGATCTTTAGCCTCTTTATGTTTCCAAATTTGAATTTTTTGTGTGTATTTTTCACGTTTTTGATGGGTTTTAGGTCGGGTGTCTCAGTTTATCATGCGAGACAGAATTCTATCTCATATGAGAAACTGGCAATGTTTGTTTTATCATTTCAATCCATTAGAATTGTCGTACGAGAGCAACCCTTGTGTCGTACGACAGGTCAGTTAAAAGACCATTTTGTCGTGCGATGTATAAAAATTTATCATTTGGGGTTGTTTTCTCGTACTAAGGCCATTCCTGACTCGTACGAGATGTTGTTTAACTGTGTTTTGTCGTTTGGAAAACAGTGACAATTTTTGAAAGTGTAAACGTGAAATTTTGGTTTTGTATTTAACTTATTTGGATTTGCGTGATGTTTAACTTCTCTTGTAGGCTAATTTGGAATGTTTTTTGATGTTCGTTGTGGTGTTTTGCAGGTTTGTTTACCTCCTGTGCTCTTCAGATGTGTATATCCACCCACGATGGCTTTAGTTCAGGATTTGTCTAAGCTTGAGCAGGCTCATGTTGATTTATGCGGCTTGGCTCATTTGATGAGGTTACCTGATAACCGTGTGAACCACGGGATTCTCACGATGTTGGTAGAACGATTTCATTTGGAGCATAATACCTTTCATTTTCCAGTTGGGGAGTTGACCATCACTCCTGAGGATGTGTACAGGATTCTTCGTATCCCTTTTGCTGGGGATATGGTGGACTATGATACCACATTGTTACCTAGACTACAGGCACTGAGAAATGTATTCAGGGATCCAGATATCTTGACTCATTCTATGAGTTGGGATGTACTGATGAGCAGGTATAGTGAGGAGTATCCGCTGGCATGTGTCTTAGCAGGTTTTATTGGGTGCTTTTTGATGCCAGACCGAGGGCAGCAGGGTTTCCAGAGTGGATGGGGCCGGATGCTTGAGCGATTGATAGAGTCCCCTCAGAGACTTGGCTGTGGTGCTTATTTACTGGCCCACATGTATCAAGAGATGCATGAGATCGTTTATAGAGAGGGGTGGAGCATGGCTGCTGGGGTGTACATTTTGCAGGTGTGGGCTTGGGAGCACCTTCCTGTGTGTCGACCGATAGTGACAGCCGGTCATCTTTAGATATGTTGGATATATTACGCAGCCCCATCTGAGCAAGACAGACTTCTAGAGACGGCAGCTCGATGACTTGATAGCTGTCGTATGGCAACCATATAGAGGTTTAGAGCCATGGGATGATTGGCAGTAGTGCACAGAGATCTATTTGTCACACGCCCACTGATTGGGAGATCGCAGACTATTATGGAGGGATTCATCGTTTCATGAGTGATGAGGTAGTATGGCCGGCCTCAGGGGATCTCATAGGAGTTTACAACGTATGCTAGGTATGCTGACGAGGAGAGGTAGGGTTGGGCACCTAGGCTATCTTATGCCTTGGCTATGCAGGAGCTAACAGGTTTACATCGCCTAAGGTGGGATTACTTGGAGGATATAGCAGATGCGGGGGTATTGCCCCAGTACAGGGATTATTTGCAGCAACATCCATTCCCTCGGTTTACAGATCCTAGAGAGCATGCTCCTCATATTGAGGATGTGGAGGATGATGCCCCCACACCGACACAGGGACAGACATAGAGACAGGGTCATAGGCAGGGATAGGGCCAGAGACTAGATGCTCCACGATGGACTAGTGGTGATCCTGTTGCTAGCAACAACGGAGTGCGAGTTGACATTGGACAGTAGAGGGGTGAGGGTGGATCCCTTGGGAGAGTAGGCGTGAGGTTGGGTGGGGGAGAGGAGGAGTGAGAAGCTTCGAGGTAGGTCCGTCAGTGGTGAGAGGAGCAGGGTGGAGCCACAGGTGGAGATGGTGGTGGAGATGGCAGCGAAGAGCCTGCGAGAGAGTAGGGGGCTAACACAGGTCGGTCGATGAGAGCACATCTTGCAGAGCTACAGTCACAGTTGTTAGTGGCACAGACTCAGCTGGCGAAGTGAGACCGACAGCTGGCCGAGGTGAGGACTGAGTGTGATCGCTAGATTGCGGCTATGAGAGTAGAGTTTAGAGCAAAGATAGAGTCTCTACGATAGGAGGTCCTTCTCCAGAGCAGTAGGGCATCTTATTATGTAGCCGCGTATAGTGCTATAGTTCCTGTTGCACAACAAGTGTAACCTTATTTGTAGTATATGGCCTGATCAAAGGGAGTGCGAGCACCTTAACAGGATCCCGGGCATCAGGCTCCTCCTCCTCCACTAGGCGATGAGGGAGAGGGTGCTAGCTAGATGATTCTTTTTGTAGCTCAGATATTTTTTTTTGTAGACACACCCATTTTTTTGTAGCCTATACAATTCTTTCTCCAATGGGAGTTTGTACATGTCATTGGACATCATTTTGTACTCTTAGACTTGAGATGATTTTTATATATATGAGATCTGATTTGACTTCATTGTACTTGTGTCAATTCGATTATGAGATGTTTCTATATGCTTTATTCTATATGTATGCATTTCTTTTTCAGTATGAATGTATGTATTACAAATGATAATGGATGTCTATGTTTTTGTGTTTTTTTTCATATGCAAATAAATGAATGAAAATAAACAGTGCAAAATTTTTTATTTTTTATTTTTTATGTAATAAGATGAATACAAATGACTAATAATAAAATGAATGAATCTATATGAAATGTTATGTATGCAGCTAAACATCTCAAAACACAAGTACTCGATCGGAGAAGTAATGATAAATAGACCACTTAGCGTAAGAAATGATGATGCTTTCAGCTCTCATTTTGAAGATAAAGAGATTATTATTATCACACCAAAATCATCCTAGATTCACTAAAATGTAGAATGAAATGCAAAATGATGTGCAAAATGCAAGCTAAACCTAGTCACTGGATTTAAAATACTTAAGATTCATCACTAAGCATAACGAACACAACAGGCAAGGTAGAGTTCCTTTCTTTTTCAATGTGCAATATTAATTATCTTGTCCACAATGACCCTTTTTTTTTGGTTCATATCCTTGGATAGATTTCGTAGGGACCCGAATTGCATCATAAAGAAATTCCCTCAAAATAGACAAAGAAATGACATGGACCTCCCTATAGTATACAAATAAGCGGAGTCGAGGTATGTGAGGCGATTTCACCTTAATGTGAAGGCTCTTATCATAGACACCCGGCTAATTTATATGTTTCCAGATCATCGGGATCATTCCTACAAGCAGAAAACAAAGAAAATATTATGCCCCCAATCCTTGCACCTCTTAGTCAATACAGACTTTCTCGAGTTACTCAGGGGGATAATAATCGAAAACCAATATAAAAGACAACATACAAAGAAAATTTTCCATTCATAGCTCAAACTGTTTAGTAATTGTTCTTCATTATGTTGTTTTGCTTGTGAACTCAGTGATAAAAACTCTGTAGTAGTCAGGAGACAGGTGACTGACTCAGAGTGGTTGACCAGGTTTCACTGACGGAATAATGACTTGGTTGACACTACTTAGGATATGTAATGTGCTTTGTCGAGTAACCTAAGACTAGGACATTGATCTGTTTCAAGTCATGAGGGTTCCAACGAACCAGGATGTCACAAAAGTGACTGAAAATATGTACAAGTGAAAGCAAAAGATACTTGAAAGCGGGAAATGCCAACGTTGCATTGATAGATGGAGCGCTTGAGTACAAGAGGCGCCTGTTTGCCAGGTTTTCACCTGTTTGGCAGAGAGTCATCATCATCATTTTTTTTTTACCAAGGTGCCTATTTACTAGGTTTTCACCAAGGCATTTTCTCTCTTTATATTTTTTTTCTCTTTTTCTTTTTTTAAAATTTTTTTTTTGTATTTTATGATTTTTCCATTTTTTTTTCTTTTTTCAAGACTTTTCCAATTTTTAGGATTTTTTTAAGGACTTTTTCAGGTGTACAGTTTGCTGGAGCAGTGAATGCTAAGTAAAGAATCTTTTTAGATGGATGGTGTTAATCGGTTCTCAGAGCTATTCTCCTTCCGATGTTGAGAGTTGATAGGTACCAGAGCCAAAGACTGCAGTAACGATATAGGGACCCAGCCAGTTGGGTTCAAACTTCCCTTTGTTGTCTCAAAACTGTTGATTTTTTGGATTTTCTCTCAGAACTAGGTCACCAACTTGAAATTCTCTTTGTCAAGCTTTCTTATTATACCCTCTAGACATTCTCTTCTGATACACTCTGAGATGATCAAACACCACTTGTCAACGCTCATCTAGCAATTAGAGTTCTTGCAATCTAGATATTCTACGATCTTCATCAGTAACAAGACCTTGCAATGAAACTCTTAGAGATGGTATTTCTACTTCAATAGGTAATGTTGCTTTGGACCCATACACCAAAGAGAAAGGTGTAGCCTCGATAGGTGTTCTGATACTTGTTCTGTAAGCCCATAGTGCCAGATTGAGCTGTAGATGCCAATCTTTCCCGGATTTGTTCACTGTTCTGTGCAAGATAGTCAGTAGGTTTTTGTTAGATGCCTCGGCTTGTCCATTACCTTGAGGGTAATATACTGATGACCAGTGTTGCTTTATTTTGAATTTCTCACAAAGTTCATCCAGGTCTTTATTCTTGAACTATCCTCCATTATCAGTCATGATGGATGAAGGTATCCCATTCCTGCAAATTATATAGTTTAGGATGAATAAGGTGACTTGTTTACCAGTTGCTTTGATGAGCAGAATTGCCTCTACCCACTTGGTGAAATACTCAGTGGCCGTTATGGTGAATTTATGTCTGTTGGATGAAGCAGGATATATCTGACCAATGAGATCAAAGGCCCATTGCTGAAAAGGCCAGTGTGTAATGAAGGTATGAGATCCCTCGCTAGGGCATGTATGAGATTTCCATGAAGCTGACATTTCTCACAAGTCTTAGCAAATTTTATGGCATCTTTTTCCATATCTGGCCAGTACTAGCCAGCCCATAATAGTTTATAAGCTACAGTAAAACCATTCAAATGAGATCCACAAATGCCTTCATGGACTTCTGATAATGCACATTTTGATTCTTCAGTTTCTAGACATCTAAGCAAAGTACCGTACAAACCTCATCTAAATAAATCATTAACTATGATAACATATCATGAAGTGTTTCGAATTAAGTTTCTTTTCTCGTTACGAGTAAGGTTTTCAGGGATAATTTGGTCACAAAGATAGGAATATATGTGGCTGTATCGGGATGAATCGTGTCCAATAATAGAAAAGACTATTTGGGTCTCAGGAGAATCATAAGCAGGGTAATATAACTCTTCCACCAAGAAATCAAAGAGAAAATTGGACTCTTGTAGCTCAGGTATAGATGCCATGGTAGCCATAGCATCTGCTGCTCTATTCGCTGATCTAGGAATTTGTTGGAATGATACAAAAGCAAAATACTTCTTGAAATCATCTACCATCCTCTTGTAAGGCATCAATTTCTCATCCCGAGTCTGATATGTATCGTTGATTTGATTGATGACCAGCTGAGAATCTCCATAAATATGTAATTCAACAACCTTCCATTCAATGGCTAGTTTTATTCCATTTACTGGTGCTTCATATTCTGCAATGTTGTTTGTGCAAGGGAATAGAATCTTATAAGACTTTGGAATTGAGTACTTCTGAGGAGTAATGAATAGTATGCTAGCACCTAAACCATTTTGAGTAAAGGACCCATCAAAGAACATCTTCCAGGGTTGTTGAGTAAGATGCATTATTGATTCATCTGGGAACTCAATGTGTAGTGGTTGAGTATCCTCAAGTGGAGCTTCAACAATTTGACTAGCAATTACCTATCCTTTTATGGCTTTGTGTTCCACATATTCAATGTCAAACTCTGTAAGGATCATTATGCACTTTGCCAATCGTCCGGTGAGTGTTTCTTTATTAAGAAGATACTTGAGTGGATCAATTTTGGCCACCAACTTGACTGAATGTGCGAGCATATAGTGCCTCAGTTTCTATGATGCGGAGACTAATGCCAAGCATGCTTTTTCTATTATACTGTAGTTCATTTCATAAGACACCAATGTCCTACTGATGTAATAAATAGCTCTTTCCCTTTTTTTGTCATCCTGTTGCGCTAGAAGTGCCCCCAATGATGAATCAGTTGCTGATATGTATAAGATTAATGGTTTACCTTAAATAGGAAGCATCAATATCAGTGGATTTGATAGATACTCTTTGATTTGCTGAAGATGTTGTTCACATTCTTGATACCAATTGTATAATATGCCTTTCCTTAGTACCTTTGTAAAAGGTTGAGCTTTGTCTGCTAGTTGAGAAATAAATCTTCTAATGGATTGGAGATGTCCCTGTAGACTTCTCATTTGGCTAATGTTCTTTGGAGGCGACATTTCCATTATAGCCTGGACCTTCTTAGGATCAACCTCGATGCCCTTCTTTGAAATGATGTAGCCAAGTAGTTTACCAGATGTCACTCCAAATGCACACTTCTTTGGATTTAATCGGAGCTTGAACTTTTCCATTCTGTCAAGTATAGGACCTAACTCTTGAATATGCGTTGATCTTTTCATAGTCTTCACTAAGGTGTCATCAACATAATCTTCCATATTCTTATGCATCATGTCATGAAAGATAGTTGTAACTGCTCTTTGATAGGTCGCTCCTGTGTTCTTTAACCCAAATGGCATAACGTTCCAGCAAAAGGTTCCCCATGCATTGGTGAAAGCTGTCTTTTCTTGATCTCCAGGAGTGATTTTAATCTGATTGTAGCCAGAGAATCCATCCATTAGTGAGTACATCTCATACCCAGCTGTCATGTTGACTATCATATCAATATTTGGCAATGGAAAGTCATCTTTTGGACATGCTTTATTGATATCTCTAAAATTTGTACAAACTCTGATAGATTTATCTGCCTTTGACACAGGTGCTATGTTGGAAATCCATTCAGCATAATCTATCACTCTGATAAATCCAGCTTTGAGTAGTTTCTCTAGTTTAGCTTTGACCAATAGTGCAACATGCGGGTGCATCTTACAAAGTTTTTGTTTAACTGGTTTTACTCCTGGTGTGATTGAGAGATGGTGCATAATGAGATCAGGATCCAAGCCTGGCATATCAGAGTATGTCCATGCAAAATTTATTTTCTTTTCTAGGAATAGCTAAGTGAAATCCTTCAATTCCTCTGCTGATAGTGATTGAGCTACGTGAATAATTTGTTGTGTCATGATTCCTGATATTCACTGGCTGAGTTGGCTCGATCAATATGGAAGATCGCTCCTGAAAATGATTGGGCAGTATACCAAGTATCTCACCTTCAAGTGCCTCAGAGAGGTTTTCACCTTTAGGTACGTCCTTTATTTTCTCTTTTTTAGATTCTGACACTGCCACAATGTGGTTTTCGCCATCAGATCTTTTATTTTTATCTTTCCTATTTTTGCAACTAAGATACTTGATATCCTCTTCAGTCATATTTTCACTCCATTCACTGGTGGAAGAGTTAATAGGTTCAACTGCATTGAGATAATAGGATAATATATAGTCATTGGCAAAAATAGGTATATCCATGGGTTGATTCTATAAAGTACAGTCAATCAATTCAGGATGTATTAAGGACAAATTTTGGATAGGTTCAAGACCGTTCACGGTATTGTTATCACAGCTACGGATCGAAAAGTCAAGTTCCAGAATGATACCTTGCGTAAGTGTCTCGAGACCAAGAAGAGTCAGATCATGGTTATTAAAGTTCACGTTAATATTTAATTGATCTAATCCAATAGGCATACTTATAACATCATTGACTAAGTCAGACTGGACGTCATGTCATGGTTTAACAACAATAAGACTAGTAGGCAATTTTTCATTGTTTGTATCAGATGATCTAGAATTTGAGGATGAGTGGGTATCATCATGAACAAGACTGTCATTAGAGTCATCAAAATCATCAAAGTTATCAGATGAAGTTTCCAAATCTCTTTCAGGTGATTTAGTAAGCATATGTATGGTATCAATACTAACATCTTTAATGCTACAAATTCCTTCATATTGTAGTTCATTTGTCATTTGTATTTGACACACCTGTTGACATAGTCTCATTGTTTATGCGACTTTCTATCGTCTACTCCATTCAGCTTCTTCTGGACTGACAATTGGTTCTTGTCCTACAACTTCTAACTCTTCCTGTGTAGTGCTATAACTGATTTGTTCTGTTTTAGGATAAGGACACATAGATGAGAAGCTTTCTGGTATTGTTCCTTCTTTCAATGTTTGTTCATAATTTGCTTGCCTCTTTTGTCTAATTTCTTGTATTTCCTTCTCTAGTTTTAGGTGCATCAACTCTTGAGTATCATCTATGACACCACTAGATTCTTCTGGAGTTTCTGTAGCGGATATGTCTTAAAGATAGTCAGGACCCCATTCATACTCATTTGAATCAGTCTCTAATCATCTACTTGTTGCCTGCCAGTATATGTGACTGGAACTTTTAATGGTGCAAACAATTCTCTGATTCTTACAAATTCATCTCTTATATCTTCAGGAACCTCAACTTCTTGTATTATTGTAGCTAATACCGTCAAAGCTTGAGCACTGACTATTTCTTCTTTCTTGATTATTGATTCCTCTCTCTTTTTTCTACACTCTTCTTTCGTTTGTTTAGCATTTGCTTCATGTAATGTTAAAGGTGATATCTTTTTCAAGCCTTTAGACTTAGAAACATGTTTTTGTTCTGACGTCTTTTTAGGATTGTATCCCAGTCTAGCTTTATCATGTGTGGATTTGGTTTGTAGTTGAATTAGTTCAGTAATACCTTCTTTTTGTTTGCCCAAAGGACCAGTACCTGAGTACCCCACGCGCTGAATCATTTTGTAACCACGACCATACTGGTTTGAGGAAATCTCACAATGTTGTACCTCCTCATTTGGACTATCTTCCTTATAGAGCCAGTTAAGCACACCATCCTCTTCTATTGCATCTGCCAAGGAGGTAGAAGACTGTATAAAGAGACCATCATATATAATATTCGGAGCTAGAGTTTGTGTTCTCATAGCCTTTGGTGGCTTGCCTAGCTATTTTGGCGATGGAGGAAGAGAAACTAATGATAATACTGGTTCTATCTTGTAGCTATCCATGCCGGTATCTGTAACCTTCAATCTCTGTTCTAAGTCTTTCATCAATGTTTCTGGATCTTCATTTGGGGAGGCTGCCCTATTATGAGGCACAAAAGTATCTGCACCTTTTGTCAATGCACTACAGATGACATTTGTATCAGCCGGAATATTGACTTCAGCTCCATTATAAGGAAACTTTAAGCATTGGTGATATGTTGAGGGTACTGCCTTCATTTCATGAATCCATGGCCTGCCCAGCAATATATTGTATGACAATGGAATATTGAGAACCTGGAAAAGGACATCTCTCTTTGCCAGTCCCACTTTGATTGGTAATGATACCAAACCTTTGGAGGTCCTCTCTTCTTCATCATAGGCTTTAATTGTTATTTTCTTGCCTAGATCAATGACATTTTTAGAGAATCCTAGTTGTGTAAGCAGATGATAAGTATAGATATTCAACCCTGCGCCTCCATCTATCAAAACATGTTTAACTCTGTGTTTGTGGATCATAGCTTCAATATGCAATGGTTGGTTATGTGGATGATTTAATGAGTTGTCATCTTCCTCAGAGAAGGTCAAATAGTGAGGAGAAGTCAGATGACCCACCATAGACTGAAACCGATCAATGTCTAAATCTTTTGGAACGTTGGTAGTGAGCAATGCTTGGTGTAGAATTTCCTTGTGAGCAGATGAGAGCTGTAGCAATTCAAAAATTGAAATTTGAGCATTTGTCCTTTTCAACTATTCAACCACGTTGTATCCAGAGGATGATGAGGAGGTTAATCTTTTAAATTTGTCCAAGGTTGATTCCTTTTGTTTATTTGGCACAGCTGTCAGATTTGATGTTTCTTGAGCCAGTTTGGAAGAGCTAGCTCCTTGGAGGGTGACTTTCTTTTGAGATCTAGTCAGAGCTTTTGCATATCATGATTCATTTGGTTTATCTTGAACTATAATCACATTGCAATATTCTGAGTGTGAAGGTTCAATCATGTTGATAATGTTGTCCTAGCTGGCATAAGCATAATTTACCTTGGCACCTCCTTTGGTCTTTGAGGAATCACCTTGTTCATAAGCAGGCAAAGGGTCTTTAAATGCTTTATGATTAGCATTGGTTGGGTGATTCCAAAGAACAACTTTACCAGCGTCTATGAGATCCTGAATCTCATGTTTTAGCTTTATGCAATTGTTTATGTTATGACCCTTATTCCAATGGAAGTTACAATATTCATTTTCTCTCCACCATCTTGGTTTGACATCTAGATCATATGGTCTGGAGTTATCTGGTAGTGTTATCAAGTTGTTTGCCAATTGAGTTTTGAAAGCCAACTCATATGATTCTTTAAGAGGAGTAAAATCATGCTTAGGTCTGGAAAGCCACGACTTTTCTTTGAACCATTCCTTTGTTTTCTTTGGCTGATTTTCTGTTGAAATTTCAGCGGCTTTAAGCTCTTGTGTACCACTAGCCAGGTTGAATATTGTTGATTTTGAGTTGGTTTTGACAGTGTCTACTACTCCATAATTAACAACATTCTTGTTGTTGTCTTTGGCAAATTTCCAATACTTGTTCTTCTCTTTAGAACTGGATCCTGTTTGTGTTTCTTTCCAAGGTGTGATATCTCCCTTTTTTATGAGCACATCTTCCATTCAAATGGCATTATCTACCATTTTGTTAAATGATGGGTGTACTTGCATTTGTATGCTATATTTCATTTTGGGGACCAAGTTATTGACAAATATATCCATTTTCTCAGAGTCTGGGATAGGTCGTGGGTACCTAGAGAACATCCTTCTCCAACATTGGAGAAAAGTAAGAAGAGGTTCCCCTGTTTTCTGTTGAGTATTACAAAGATCGATCATAGTCATAGGATGTCAAATGTTGTATGAGTTTTGTTGTAAAAACAATTGGATTAGTTCTTCGAATGTTTTATTCCTTTGGGTAGACTTGAGAACCATTCCATTGCTTGACAACCTAAACTCCTTGGGAAGAGACGCATAAGGTATGTTTGATCGTGCATGAATTCCATACAAGCAGCACTAAATTTCCTGACGTGATCTTGAGGATCTAAGGTACCATCATATTTATCAAATTTTGGGATTTCCACTCGTGAAGGGAATGGAGGCATGTGTAAATTTTTGTCAAATGGGAAGGGACATATTGCTTCCAGAGAATATTGGTTCGGGGAATTGTCCTTATTCTTCAGGTCTATGAGCTCTGTTCACAAAGTTATTAACTATTTGTGTACCATGAGTATAGGTGAGTCTTTCCTCTTAGTAACAAGTGTCTGAACATCATATCCAATAGGAAGTTTAGCACCTTGATTTGCTAGTTCTAAGAAATAGTCTTCCTTTTCTCGGATCATGATAGTTTTCATCATTTTTCTAAAGTCTTTGTCTTTCTGATAGTCAAGGATTTCTTTTTCTAGAGGTTCAGTAGCTTCATCAGTCTCACTTGATGATGAGGAGTCATTATGATTTTCAGGAATATTATGGTCATTTTTGTTTCCATCATTGTATTCTGTCTCATGTATAGTGGGAGATTTCGGTTCATCAAAAATCGGTCCGCCTGATGACGATGGTATGTCAGTGAGGGGATCCTTTATGTAGAATGAATTATCTTGATAAGTGAAGGTTTGTTCTTTGGCTTTGGCTTTTGTCTTATGAGAACTCCTGGTTTGAATAGGCATTTTTATGGATTAGTGTGACCTAGAGTTGTTTTGTGATGCAGAGGTCAAGATCAATTTCAGAGCTAGTTTGTTCGGTTTAGCATATTGTTTTGGGAGAAACAACTGAGATTTTGTCTGATTTCAGGAATGATCTATCCTATCTAAGATGTTTTCCTAGGTTGATTCTAAAATTGTAACTAAGATTCAGTTTGATTCAGAAACGATATATCCTATGTAAGATGTTATCTAAGTGACTTGAGTTTGATAGTTAGTTTTGATTGAACTAGCTGAGGGGTGATCGACCAAATCATGCAACAAAAAATGGTAGAGGTACACTATCTTGATCTATTTTATGCTTAGGAAAATGATAACCTGTATTATGTTCGTTGTAGACTATGTTTTTGGCAATTTTGAATGTTCTATCTGACAATACCAGAGACTCGTACGACTGGGTTTTCTGAACCGGATGACAATTTATTAGTTACAGGACAATAGAATTTTTGGTTCGTACGAGTTGCTATCTTATACCATACGACTGATGGGCATGTGTAGGATGACAAAAGACTGAGGTCGATTCTGTCTCGTACGAGACAGAATACAGTGCAGGATGATGAATGATTTAGACTCGTACGACAGAGAATTTGCTTTAGAATGACAATTAAGTAGATTCGTACGACATAGGACTGGTGCAACATGATAAATTAGCAAACTTGTACGACTGTTCACAGGGCAGAGACTAAAAATTCTAAGTTTTTTGACTGCTGAGTATGACAAATTGAGTATGACAAATTCTGAGATGGACTGATTTTTGACTGAGATTGACACAAACAGAGTTTCGACTTAGGATGGACTAGTTTCTGACATGGACAGAGTTTCGACTTACTGAGTTGTTTCTGGTCTTCACTGATTTTTGGTATTTCAGTTTTTTTTGTTTTTTTTTGTTTCAAGGATGAAAAACACAGAAAACAAGTAGTATTTATAGTGACTTCAATCACATCATGCAAACCCTAAGGAATTTGGTGAGGAAAGAAAACCTTTGCTTGTAGACTCAGGTACACACCTAATAGCTAATCAGAATACGACCGTTGAGTCTCACGCAATGGATTCTCAACACTGTATTATCTGACTCCGAATGCTAATGGGGGCACGAAATGACAAGTATCATGGGAGAGTTACTATCTCTCTTGCACAAAGATTATCCCCCTTTCGGAGATGAACTGGGTAGTTTCTAATTTTAAATTGGATCTAGTCAGGGATCCATTCGGCGCGTTGAGGTATAAACTCAATTAAGAGGTCTCCCAGCCTTGAAAACCAAGGTTTAATATACCCGAAGGTACAGAGGAGAGCTATTCCTGAGCATTGTTGTTGACTTGATTTTCATCAAATCACGTTTATTTTATAGTGGGTTGGAGTACTTGGCATCTAACCATTCCCACTTAGGTCATTCCCCTCACACCGGCCGTAACAACTTTAAGAGTTTTTCAACCCCTCGGGAGGGCAGGCCTGCTAAAGATGTACAAATCTCAAACAAAGAAAAAGCTTCAAGGGTCTGGATTTTTGATTGTCTAGAAAAAGACAAGAGCATACTCTCCTACCTCTTAGAATTTTCTAAAAGCACAAAAGATAGATTGTTCTTTAACCAGATAGCAAGTTAGGTTCCTAAAAATGAATTTAAAGAATACACGATGTTTAGTCAATTCTCCTTAGGCAACCTGCAAAGACAATGAATCAGTAGTCATATTGTCTTTGTGCGACAAGCAATATTCTTTGACAAGCATTCTGCAAAAACTAGTTAGGCTGTGAAAAACTCTGAGACAGATAGATAAACAGTCAAGGTCAGTGGTCAGAAATGAAAAATATGAAATTTTGCCTCTTTTACCGGAAAATACAGAATCGTACGACAGAGTCTCGACTCGTACGAGATAGGATATAGTATAGTACGAGACTAGATTGCTGATGATGTTGACTCGTACGATAGATGATTACTACTTGTATGACAGAGGATCTGCTCGTACGACAGAGTGTCTACTCATACGATAATATGTTTGTAATTCATGCGACACCTGCAATTTGTCATTTCAGCCTGTGGGAATTGTCGCACGAGATGTACGGATGAAAAACCGAAAAATCTGAAACCTGGAAAATAAGAAAAAATAAAGCAGTCAGTCTTGGAGGCCGAAAAAAATGTAGTCTTCGGGCCCCACGGTGGGTGCCAGATATGTGTTTGTGAAAAAGTGAACCTGTAGCTGCAAGCACAACACTTCAATTAAGTCATTATATGCATGGTTAGTAATCAATAATCAATAAGAAATAAACCATAGCAAAGCGACTAATTGCCTTCTAAAAGATGCAAGTATAAGATTGCTCTCATATTTTTATAAGCAATACCAGTGACTAGACTACACTAAGACAAAGGATTTAATCTATATGATATTAAGCTATATGGATGCAAGATGGATGAATAATTCAAGCAAATTCAAGCAACAATGCATGCAAGCAATAATGAATGCAAAATGGATGCAAGTAATCTAAAAAAGCACAATGATTTCAATGACTCCAGAGCGAAATTAGCGTGATAATAATTTCCAAGCGTGTTCTCAAAAATCTCTGGGGTGAATTGGAATGAGAGCTAAAGACTGAATTTATAGAGAATTACAAAAAGCTCAATTTAGGATTAATTGAAAATAATTGAGAAATCAGGTTGAGTTAACCTTGAGATAGTTTCCAATTATAGTTTAATTGAAATGCATTCAAATTAGAAGTCCAAGTTGCATTGAAAAATAATAATAAATTAGTTCCATGCATATCTGATAAAAATAGATAATTCTTCAATTTAATCAAGAAAAGAGTTTTCTTAATGCAACTGAACTTCTTATTCTGAAAAGCTGTGAGTTCCAATTTTAGAGAATAATTCAACAATTCAATTAAATTGCTTTTCTAATTTAAAGTTCTAAATTAAGAAAAAGAAATAATATCTCAAGTTTGATTTCTCTCTCAATTCAATTCTTTTGACTTTTGTTTTGTTTCAATTCAACTCTTTGTAATAAATTAATTCATCTTTTGTAATAAATTAATCCTTTTGCATGATTGAATGGCAAATTTATTAATTAATTAAATATGCAAAGATATTTAATAAATTAAAATGGGATAATTGATCAAAATGATTATTCTTGAAATAATTCAATTAATTAAATAAATATTTAATTAATATTGAGTGGTTGATTTGCCATGTGATTTTTGATAATTAAAGAATTAATAATGTGCTCAAGATTGATTTAATTGCCTTTGGTTAGGACCTTGGTGATGTTGTCGAGATTAGGGGCCCATGGTTTAGATGACCAATTTTAGGGTATTACAAGGAGAACCCTCCAATCTCAAGATATTTCAAATGAGCCCCATGTTAAGGGTTGGCCCCCACTAAGAACCCTTGTTATAGTATCCTAGGAGCCTTCAACTATTTCTTTTTTTGGTGCAAGGGGTGTGGATCATACCTTGATGTTACTCCTCCTGTGGGGCAAACCCACAATAGTGGGTTACACTTTTTTGGACGAAGAAATTGTACTCATTTGTCCAAAACATAATTTTTACCACTTTCAATCAAATTACATGTTGAATCGAACCAAAAAACATTTTGATCGAACATATTATTTTAAGTACGTTCGATGGAATATTATATTATTATTAAAAGGGGTTTGATCGAACCCCTTTTAATAATGGTTTTTAAAAAAAAGTACATGGCCGTTTAAAAATTAGGTTTGATCAAACCCTAGCATTTAAAAAAATAGAAAGGGGGTTTGATCAAACCCTAGGGGGTTCCATCGAACCCCCTCCTATTGAAAAAATGTTTTATTGAACCACCCTGCTAGAGATCTTCCCCCAAACTCTCCTAAGTTCTGCAGATTTTTGGCCTTCGAAGCTCAAATTGGGGGTTCAAATGGAACAATCTTGACAAACCAAAATATGTGATAGTAATACTCTAAACAAGCTTTCGAATGATTATTATTTTAATATACATTGAGTTTATTATGATTTTTTTTTTAGTTTAACTAAACATGGGTTTCTCACCAAACAACAACTCTTGTGTTCAATGCTTATGGAAAAATAGTAAATAAGTGACAAATAATTCTGAAAAATATCTACGCAATAGGTATTGAAGTCTTCTTTCCAACAAAAAATAAATTAAAAAAATTGATACATACAAAACAAGTTATGAGCTACCAAATGAATGTATGTCAAAATTACAATTAACTCGACTTCAAACCTTAATAAAAAATAAAATATTGAAGATAATTTTATGAAACCAATTGTAAACATTAGATACGGATGTTGCAAAACTAAAAACAAAATAATTACATTCATATCTAAATTAAAAAAAAATTATGCCATACTAAGTGAGTATCACTCTTTAAAAATGTTGTTTTTTGTAAAAAACTAGTCGACGGAGATAGAAAAATGGAAACAAATTTATTCTAAACTTTTTTTAAATAATATATTTAGAATCTACACACAAAATTTCACAAATCACTAGTTCACATCATCTACAAATTCCTTATAGTTTAGCAATAATAGGTGTCTGAACGTGAATTTTTTTTTGAAAATGAATATTGCATTATCAAAGTTGGTTAAAAATTATAAAGCACTATTGTGGGTTCACCATGTGTCTTCTTGATCAATAGAGGTAGGAAACTCTTTGAGTTCAAATCTTAGGATCTCCAAGGAGGGGAAATGTGAGCCTATTGGCACATCCCTATGCCATTGGATCCCTATCTACTAGCTCTTGTAGAATTAGTTGCTTCCCACTACTTCATAGTGTTAGCACTGATCTAATTGAGATATTTAGCCTTTAGGCAGAGGGGCCTACACCAATCATAGACACCCACTTGAATAACATGGTTGTGCTTGTTATAGAAGGTTAATTTCAATTTGTGCTAAGCCAGTGAAGCCATTGGGCCACTTTAGGCCTTAGTGATACCTCAAAGTTAGAGTCAAAACAACTATTGTGTTTTACTGTCTATTGTTTTTTCTTGCTAAAATTAAAATACTAAAAATTTCATGCAAAATGAAATATAATATTACATGTCAAAATTGCTTAACCTAACCAAAGTTACACAGCTGCAATATCCAATATCATAATTGAAACATTATGTACCACAATTGCTAAATCCTATAACGCACCTAAGTAATCTTATACCGAAGTTACTAAATCCTATAACACATTTGTAACATTCTATACTGCAATTGATAGAATCTATAACATAATTTCCCTATCAATTTGTCTTTTATTAGAATAATCTAGTGCAAAATACTATAATTGATTAGATCTATACCACAACCATGAAATTTCCTACCATATTTGCTTCAAGATTGAAAAATTAGGGTTTCCACTAGAATTTTTGAGCTTCAAATACCAAAAACAGACACCAAAGGCTTGATAGTTCCTCCTAGCATAGTATTGTACATATTGCATTAGCCTTGCATACATATATCTTAGACTTGCATTCTCAGACTAAATTCACAAATTGAGCATTCATCTATATATATTAATCAACAAACTTAGCATATCCAATTAGACCTAATCAAACCTTAGTTCTCTATTGATTCCCTTGACCTCACATCATTTTCATCATCATCCTATTAATAGTTGGGTGCACAACTCACAAGGATATTTTAGGTTTTACTTTAGCAACTAACTTCTTGATCTTTTCTCCTTTTTAGTTCTTGACATCACTGGTTCATCTTGGTAGATCACTCCATTAGTTAACATTTAGTATCCCAAAAATAAATAAAAATTTCCAAAAACAAGCATTTAGCATCATCATACATCCACATCATCCCTAACATTTTTAGCATCCATTAGCATAACACTTGATAGTCTCCAGGGGTCTTTTATGGTTAGTACATGATCATAAGCCAAGAGAAAACTAATAGACACCACATTTGACCCTACTATCAATCCTTCTAGCACAATGCACTTTGGGTTATCCTCAGAGTCACATCATACCATCATGGTGAAAAATTAGGGTTTCACCGTTGAATGTAGTAAAACCACTAATTTTTTCTTAGTTACCATTACAATGGGGAAAGACTGAAAAGACTGAATTTGATAGATCTAGATTTTGATCAAATTCCAAGGTTTTTAGATATGCCTCTTCTTTCACTTTAAGTTGAATTGATTCAATTAAAGATGTTGAAATTAGGGTAAATATGTGTAAATTGGAGCAATTATGCATAAACAGTGAGCTATAGTTGTCGAACAGAGCCACAAACTTGGATCTGAGTAATAAATGAATGTTTGGATCTATTCCCAAAAAGTTGACTTGATTTTTTGGGACCGTGGTGGTGGTCGCCCTAGTCCTTTGAACCTTTTGTCATCTAAAAGGGAACCTGTTCGTATCTGTGAATAATATCAATCCTAAAAATTGCATCTTTGTACCTGTTCCTGCACATAGTAGAGAAGGGGAAATGGTTGAGAATAGGGGTTTGCCTTAAGTCAAATCCCAATTTTGGAATTAACCATGAAATAGATTTGAAATGTAAATGAAGTATTGTAATAGAAATGCTTTCCTTTTGAGGGAAAGGCTGAAAATGTTTGAAAAACTAATGATATGCCTTTTTCTAAAGTTCTTTTTGTCTTCACAAGGAATTAGGGTTTCATGTAGATAGTCTTCATAAAACATATAACATGAATGCCATCTCAAATTCTTGAATCTTGACTTTACTTCTGCTCCAATTCTTGAAAGAAGACTATTTTCTTACTCACTTGATGTAATTTAGATATTGAATTCGAATTATGAATGTTCTCTTGATTGATGGATGCCAAAATGAGAGGGGTAGACCTCCTATTATACATGCTAGTTGAAAAACAAAATAATTTTCTGACATGATCCTATACAAGATTTAGGTTCCCGCTCAAATCATGTTACCATTATGAGGCCCCAAAATGGGCCTTATTTGGGAGGACCATGGCACTGGGCGCCCTAGTCCTTGAGGACCATGACACTTAGCGCCCTGGTCTTGGACATCAGGGTCCCAATATCTTGGGGAAAGAAATGTAGATCATGCACTTTAAGTGTGATATATGGTGTGAGAAGAATCGAAGCTTCAATCAAGCCTCAAAGGATGAATGCCAAAGTGAGGGCCCAAGCGAGGACAAAATTGTAAGGGAGTACAATTTAGGATGCTACACATACACCCTTAAGAGGAGCTACCTTGCAACCATCTAAGAACACATTTTACTTTATAAAAATTAGTAACAACATAATCCAAGAGGAAATTGATAATGCATCACAAGATCCTATGGTTCTCAACATCATGGAGGCACTTATCCAAAGGCCCCAATAGATACTTCATGTTGCTAGCATAGAGAGGAGCTAAGTTTCCTACTGATTTTTGTTTGTTTGATGATGATGATATGGTTGTAATAGAATGTTTTATGACTTTATTTGTGTTTTCATTTATGGAAACTATGTTTTTTTAGTCATCTAAGTCATCTAGACCAACCAGTATAGACTAACCGGTAGTGGAATTTGTTAGACAACAAAACTGCTAAGTTGATGTCAACTAGTAAACAAAAACAGTGCAATTATCAAGCAACCGGTATAGACGATTGGAGAAGAGTTAGATGTTGTAGTTTGGAACATATGTTTATGACATTGGCATGATTCTTTGATTGGAACTTCATCAACAGATTCAGTGTATTGAGCAAGTTATGATCGAAAGAACAATTATAGTCGGGAAGAACAAAGAACCGATAAAGCAGAGTTACTTTGATCAGTAACTGGTAGACTTATTGTTATGTTTCTTAGTTATGTTTTGTTTGGCTAATATAAGTAAAGTATAATGAGCGAGAAATTATAATAGTTGACTAGATTCAATGAATCTAGGGAATTGTTCCAAGGTTCTTAGCACACTTAACAGAGTCTTTTTAAGGAGATGTAAATTGTATGATTTCATGGATCAAGAGTGAGAATTTAATCCCCTGATTGAAGGAGAAGTTAGGGTTTGATGTTTAGTCAATGATAGAAGCTGAGAAAAAGTAGATCTAATTAGGCATAAATGTGCTATTAGCAGATCAGTCAAACTTGTTGTTCCCTAACAGTTGCAGCAAGAAAATCCTCTAATAAGGTCACTCCTAACAGGGTGCAGTAGGATCCTAACAGGTTCGAAGTTGAAAATCCTCTAACAAGGTGACACATTATCTTGTGTTTTGAAATCCCTTAACTGAGTAGCTCCTAACAGGTCTAGGTCCTAACAAGCCTTATTGTATAGCTCTTAATCAGGCTAAAACACTCTTAACCGAGTGTACCCCTAACAAGGTGTTGTATGACTTTAACTGATCAGATCTCTATATTGAAGATAGTTGATCTTTGTGGGTACTAATTCCCACCATGGTTTTTCCTATTTGGGTTTCCACGTGAAAAATCATTATGTTGTGGTTTGCATGCTTTGTTGGATGTTTTCTTATGTGGTTATATTTCTTGCATGCATATTGATTTTCAAGTTGGTGCAAGAAGTTATCGAATCTATTATGTTTTTGGTTTCACTGATTCAACCCCCCCCTCTCAGTGCCTTATAAGTTTATCAATTTTTACAATTCTACTGTGCAAGAAAATGCACCTAATACACTTTCCTAAAACTTAGGATCCACACACATCCCACCACCACCAAAATGCCCCATGTCTTAGTAGCTAAACATGACTATGCCTCTGGCAATTATTCCACTTGACACAACACACATGAATATCCCTACACCACCCACATGTGACCTATAATTCACCAATCCACATTTTAACTCACAACCTCTTGACCTAAATGACCCAAATAACAACACTATGAACCTAAACTACACCAAACCACATGAAAACCATCACACAAGTCACAACAATCAAATTCCAACCCACTAAAACCAATAACCTAACATACCACCTCTCATATCCCAAACAAGCATGACTAACCCTTCACAAAAAATAACACAATCCCCATGCAACATACATAATCCTCACAACCACCTAAAATTACAAAAAATGACCAAACCTCCAACATGCAAACTTCTAACACTCATGTAACAAACAACCATGCCTCCAATACACAATCATGGAACACTCACATGACAATATTAAATTAAAATATCTAACATGCAACCACCAAACAAAGCCTTCAACCAACATGTCCCCCCACCATTACAGTAGAAGACCATTTCCACAAAAAACTACAATCAAAACCCTCCATACACACATCACTCATATTTCACATAACAAAACACATTAACAAACCAATGTTCCACATACATAATTCCACTTAACCCAATATTTTTATCCAACTTGAACACCCAACACTTGAATCAACAACATACATTCAACCAAAATGCATACCCTCTAAACCAAAACACAAATACATTCAATCAACCCCTAATTTATCACTACACAAACCATTTCATAGATCCAAAAAGAAAGCCACACAATCTATCACAACAAAGCATAAGTCCTTCCTCAATTGTTATCCCAAACACAAACACTCAATCTAAAGGTATCAAAATACATCGATAGGTGTCAAGAACCAATAACCATAGTTGAAATAGCACCCACCAAAAAAGCTAACACATCCAATTATCCATACCTTCTGATGAGTGCTTAAAAATGACATTTTAAAAGCTTAGTTTATACTTTAAAACTTTGGGTATTTTTTTAATTAATATGTTTTGCAGTAGACTATATACTTGCATGTTTACTTATTTTGTTGTTATACTTAACTAATTAGGGGATATATATTAGAAATGATAATTTGTATGGAATGCATTACTTCAAAGATCAAGAATTAGTAAAGAAATGACCATTTATCCACAATCTTGTTGTTATGTTCTTGTCCTATTTTTCTAGATCACATTTCAGATGTTTTGAAAGGTTGTTTAATGAACTAGTCAAACTCCAAATCGTACTCCCAATCACTCTAGCTAGTTGTTGCAATTTTTATCTTCAAGTTGAATTCATTGGCTATTTTTTAAACTCCTAGTTTTACCAGCGATGAAGTAAAAGCATTGTAATTAAAACATCAAATTCTCTTTAGTTCATTAGCAACTGTTATCCATCTATGCAATTAACTCAGTAGTTTGAAATTCAAATAAGGAGATGTCTATATATCCACTTGTTCTTGGGTAGAAATTAGGTAGTCATTCATCAATCTTTTAGTATTGTCAATTATTTTTATAATTCCCAAACCTTGTTTCGCTCCCTTCTAGGAGCCAATTTGAATGCAAATAAGAATTTGCTCTTGTATGCTAGAAATGTCATCTTCAACCTGCAAGAGGGGAAAACATCTCAAACACACACATGGAACATAGAATTAGAGGTTAGAAATAAACCAAACAAGTTAGTGAATTTAAACTCTTTAAAATCGTTCCATCCTCCTCTATCTCTAAAGATCCTCAAGATTCAAGGTGGCCCTCACTTGGAAGAGCACTTGATCTCTTGGATGACAACCTAGAGAACAAGGTTTAAATAATTTTAGGATCAAAATGGATGCAACTAAGATCCTAATGAATGATTTTGATATGAAACTGGATAATGATATGGTGCAAGATATTGATATGAAACTAAACTAACATGAAAATGATATTAAGATGATATTAAGCTAGCATGGAAATGAATCTAACATGATATTACTAATATGATATGCAAAAACATGATAAACCTAAGCTATGATGCTATTAAAATAATCTAATTTCTATTATAAAAGAGAGGATAAAAATGCTTGATGAAATGAGACTATAAATTAGATGCATGAAGACTTGGATGATTTTGAAGTGTTGGCATGATTGGCATAAGCGATGATGATGTTGACATACCGGTATAAGGACTGTTGGTGATGAGATGTTGAAGGATTGTTGGTGATGATATAGTTGATATGATAAGGAGAATGATGGCATGTTGATGTATGACTGGTATAGATTGAGATATTGGTTGGTGACTTGGTGATCAATTATTTGTGTTGTCATTGATGGCAACTATGGAAATTATTTTATTCTTGATTACTTTGTCATCTAGGTTTACTGGTGTAACCTATTGATAATGGATTAAGTCAGTGAGATGAACTGTGTAGCTGACAAACAAACTGGCAAATAGGACTTTAATCAGTAAACATGAAACAATGTTATACTTAAGCAATTGGTTCTGAATATTGATGAGGAATTACATGTTGCAGTTTGAAACATGTGTTTATACCATTGTATTAAGTATATGACCAGAATCGCATCATGTTTTGATAACTGAAAGTCATGTTTCTGATTTATTGTTGTATTTTTTAGTAGAGTTTTAGCAGGGTTTTAGACCTGGTAACAAGATCTCTTAATCGGTGATGTTTTATAGTTTGGTGGTAAATTTAATTATGTCCATAACTTGATGGTGACATGTCACAACCAATGTGAGAAATTAAAATACTGTTTGGTGCTCTTAAGGATGGAATTTCTTGGAAAGCAGTGAAGTGCTTAGCAGAATGTTTTAAGGGTGTGACAACTTATTAGATCGATGTGCGGTGATGTGTTATGATCATTCAACGGCTGTAATTGTCTTGAAATTTGTTGTAATGATTTGTAATAATCTATAATGATGTATGATGTAAATTTATTTGAATCTTGATGTATCGAGGGTTTTGTAATCGACAAAGATGTAAAGTGTATTTTGGTTAGTTTTGATGAAGTTTATTGTGTCGGTAATCTGAGAAAAGAGTGTGTAGTTGAACCATAGGTGTGTGTCTGCAAGAGTGAAGAAGATTGGAGCTGAAGTGGATCTGAACAAGTAAGAAGGAAGTGTTATTTATAGATCATTCATCCATTGTTCCCTAACAGTTACAACAGGTTCAAAATCCCTTAATTGGGTAGGTCCTAACTAGCCTTGTTCATGTAAATCCCTTAATCAGGTAGCTCAACAACTTGAGTTTAAATCCTCTTGCGAGGTTTCTTCTAACAGGGCAAAGCTTCTGATAGAGCTCATATTATAAATCCATTGACTAGGTGAGTCCTAATAGGGTCTTCTCCTAGTTGGGCATCATTGTAAGCTCCTAACGGGCCTAGGATCCTAACAGGGTGCATTCCGAAAGAGTGCATTATTTTGTGGGTACCAATTCCCATCGTGGTTTTTCCCATTTGGGTTTCCACATGAAAATCTTAGTGTTCATATGGTGATTGATTTGTGTTTGTGTTAAGTTGACATATTTCAATTGCATGCATGATATGGAACACTTAAATGAGCCTCTAAATTTAAATTGGTATCAGAGCATTAGGTCCTCTGTGTGCAGGAAGCTTAACAGCTTAAGGAAAAGATACGAAAGAAAATGATGAAAAAGGAAGGTCCAAAATTTACTAAGGATAACTACACAATATGGAAAGACATAATGAATATTTATATCAAATGTATGGGTTCTCATTTTTGGCAACATGTTACTACTAAATATGTACCCCCTACTGGTCCTCTAACTCTAGATCAACTTAAGGAGCAGCAGGAAAACAATCAAGCACTGGAAGCCATTGTAAGTGCATTGTTTGATACTAAATACATTGATGTACATGGATTAGAAACTACATTTGAAGTTTGGGAGAAATTATAACTAATCTATGGTGGTGATAAACATGTTCAAAAAGATAAGGAAGAGAGTCTTAGAGGTAAATTTGATGATATGAGAATGGCGAAAGGTGAGAATATAGATCAGTATGGACAAAGGATCAAAGAGGTTGTCAGTGGTATTAAAAGTGTTGGAGAAAAAGATTGAAGATGACACTATTGTAAGTAAGATGCCTAGAACTCTTTTACATGTCTATGCAATCAGAGTTTCTTCTATTCAAGAGTTAAGGTCAATGAGTAGTGATAAGGTCACTGTTGATTCACTTATTGGTAAACTGACTGCATTCGAATTGAATAGTTTTGATAATAGTTTTTCTAAGTCATTTGAATCAGCTTTTAAGGCATATGTAACTGGTACACCTGTGAGAAAAAGAAAAGATGCATGTCACAGTTATGATTGCAGATCAAGTCATGGTGGTAGCAGGGCAGATGTGGATGATGAAGACAACTTGATGGAGTTTGAATCTCTTCTAGCTAAGAGACTTCCAAGAGGCACTGATAAATATAAAGGTAAACTACCTCTTAAGTGTTTCTCTTGCAATAAGATTGGACATATAGTTGCAAACTATCCTAATAATGATAGAAAGGAGAAGTTTAGGAAATATAAAGGAAAAGGGAAGAAACAATGTTGTGTTGCAGTTGATGAAGGAGTGACTGATGAGGAATCTGAAGAAGATGACAATAAGGAGATTGTCTTTGTTGTTGTAAAAGAAGATTTATTTCATGAAAAGGCTTTGGTATCTCAGTTTGACTCTAGTGATGAATGAATAATTGATAGTGGTTGTTCACACCACATGACTAGTGATAAAATTTTTTTTATATCACTTGAAGAATTTGAGGGCAATGTGGTAATATTTGGTAACAACTCACCCTGTATGGTTAAAAGTAAAGGATCTATCTCTCTGAACAGTAAAAGTAATGCAGATGATGTTTATTGGGTAGAGGGCTTAAAACATAACTTATTAAGTGTTGGACAATTGAATGACAAAGGATATCACCTTGAATTTAAGAGTGGAGTATGCAGGATCATGGGATGAAAAGGAGATCTAATTGCTATTGGAAAACAAACTAGAGGTATTTCTATTCATTTGAATGCTAATGTGAATAGTGTTTGGCTGCTAGAATTGAGGATAGTTGGTTATGGTACAAAAGGTTTTGTCATGTGAACTTTGATAACTTGATAAGGGTCAGAAAATCTTGTATGGTGAGAGGTATGCCATAGCTTGTGAAACCAGACAATGTGTTATGTAAATAATGTCAGATGGGTAAGATGAATTCTACATCTTTTAAGAGTAAATCATTTTCTTCAGAGAATATTCTTGATTTAGTACATACTGACTTATGTGGTCCTTTGAGGACTAGGAGATTTTATGGTGATAAGTATTATATGATTTTTACTGATGATTTTTCAAGATGATGTGGGTCACTTTTCTAAAACAAAAGTCTAAAGCTTTCAGTAAATTTAAGGCATTTAAAGCCTTAATAGAAAAGGAAATCGGGAAGAGTCTAAAATGTTTGAGATATGACCGGAGTGGCAAATTCACTTTTGATGAGTTTGTAAAGTATTGTGATATGCAGGGAATAAAGAGGCAAATGTCTGCACCTAGGACTCCACAACAAAATGGAATTGTTGAGAGAAGAAATAAGACAATTGTGGAAACTTCTAGGACCATGCTGATACAAGGAGATGTACCGAAGATGTTTTGGAAAGAAGCAGTTAGCATTGTTGTTCACACTTTGAACCGAGTTCTTGTGAAGAAGGTAATGATAAAACACCTTATGATATTTGGTATGGAAAAACTCCTAATGTCAGTTATTTTAAAGTTTTTGGGAGAAGATGTTTCATTAAAAAAGATGATTTTACTGGTAAATTTGATGCAAAGATTGATGAAGGAACATTTCTTGGATACTCCACCAAGAGCAAAGCTTTTAAGTGTTACAATAGAAGGACAAAGAAGATAGTTGAGAGTGTGAATGTTAAGGTTGATGAATTCTCTGAAAAACTTGATGAGATCAGTAGATTTGAGTCTGCAGATGATGAAGAAAAACTAGTGTTTATTGAACCGAAAGTGTAGAAAAATGATGAACAGAACAATGAAGAAATAGGTGCTCAATCGCTAGATGATGAGGAAGATGATGAACATAAAGAAGAAGTCACCACATCAGAACCGGTAATCCCAAGATATGTAAGGCTAAATCATTCAGAAGACCATATTATAGGTGACAAGAATGTTGGCGTGTTAACTAGAAGAAAAATTAGAGAAAATTCTTGTCTAATTTCAACTGTTGAACCAAAGATACTAGAGAAGCATTGAAAGATGATGATTGGATTAATGCAATGAATAAACAACTGGGTCATATTGAGAAAAATAATACATGGTCTCTTGTTACAAGACTGGAAGACAAAAATATGATTGGTACAAAGTGGGTCTTTAGAAAAAAGTTAAATGAAGATGGTGAGGTTGTGTGGAATAAGGAAATACTTGTATGCAAAGAATATGCACAAGAAGAAGGTAAAGACTATGGTAAAACCTTTGCACTGGTGGCAATACTTGAAGGTGTAAGAATGTTACTTGCCTTTGCAGATTTTAAAGGTTTTAAGGTCTATCAAATGGATGTTAAATTAGCTTTCCTGAATGGTATTCTTGAAGAAGTGTATATAGAACAACCAGATGGGTTTTCTTTAACAGAGGATAAAGATATGGTATGCAGGTTACACAAGGCATTATATGGATTGAAACAAGCACTGAGAGCATGGTATGAGAGACTGCATGCACATCTAATTAAGATATGATTCTAGCAAACCAGTGAGGACAAAATGTTAATTGCAGAATTTTTTGTTGATGACATAATATTTGGTGGAGATGTCTCTGATTGGTGAGATAAAGTTTTTCATTAGGTTACAGGTCCAATAGCTAGAAGATGAAATTTTTATTTGTCATACTAAGTATGTGAAAGAAGTTTTGAAGACTTTTGGGATGGAAGACTACAAACCGGTTGGTACTCCAATGGTGACAAGTTGCAAATTATCAAAAGAGGATGATTCACCCTCTGTAGATGAGAAAGAATATAGGTCTATGATTGGAAAATTGCATTATGTTATTCACAGTAGACCAAATATTGCACATGTTGTTGGTTTAGTTACTAGATTTCAAAAGAGTCCCAAGGAGACACACTTGGTAGTAGTAAAAAGGATATTCAAGTATCTGAAAGGAATAGTCGATTATGGTTTATGGTATCCTTACAGAGGTAACTTTTCCTTGAAAGTTTTCATAGATGCAGACTGGGCTAGAAATGTTGATGACTAGAAAATCACAACCGATGGAGCTTTTCTTCATGAAGGTAGACTGGTATCTTGGACCAGTAAAAAGAAAACTTGTGTATCACAGTCAACCACAAAAGAAGAATATGTGGATGCATCTATGAATTGTACAAAAGCTATTTGGATGAGACATGTTTTGGAAGGTTTTAAGAAGAATATGACTGAACCAGTGATTGTTTATTATGACAACACTAGTGCTATAAATATTTCTAATAATTTGGTGTTACATGCAAGGACTAAGCTTATTGAGTTGAAATATCACTTTCTGAGGAGAGAGTACAGGAGAAGCAAGTGAGAATGGAACATGTGTCTAGCAAAGAACAGTTAGCAGATATATTCACTAAACCTTTGGCTAAGGTGACCTTTGAATATCTCAGAGGTAAATTAGGGGTTAGAACCCTACACAAGATCAATTAATATGCAAGTGATGCATCAATCTAGTGGACTTATTGAATATTTATCACTATGGACTGAAGAGATGTGGGCTACTCCTTAGGGGGAGCAGCTAAGATGAAGTTAGCAAAGATGATGTTATAAGATGCATTTGCACCTTTGGCATTGTTGTCAAAGGGGGAGAAGTAATATGACTGGGAGAAGAAATGTAGCAAACATTGGAGAAAGTAATATAACCAACAAAAAATCATACAAAGGAGGAGAAGAGAAAGTAAAGCATGATGAGTTTGATGATGATTCTTTTTGTGTTGCCATCAATGCCAAAGGGGGAGAATGTTGGCATGATTGGCATAACTGATGATGATGTTGACATACCGGTATAAAAAATATTGGTGATGATATGTTGAAGGACTGTTGGTGATGATATAGTTGATATGATAAGGAGAATGATGGCATGGTGATGTATGACCAGTATAGATTGAGATATTGGTTGGTGACTTGGTGATCAATTATTTGTGTTGTCATTGATGGAAACTACGTAAATTGTTTTATTCTTGATTACTTTGTCATCTAGGTTTACTGGTGTAACCTAACCAGTAATGGATTAAGTCGGTGAGATGAACTGTGCAGCTGATAGACAAACTGACAAATAGGACTTTAATCGGTAAACATGAAACAATGTTATACTCAAGCAATTGGTTCTGAAGATTGATGAGGAATTAGGTGTTGCAGTTTGAAACATGTGTTTATATCATTGTAATAAGTCTATGACTAGAACCGCATCATGTTTTGATAACCGAAAGTCATGTTTGTGATTTACTGTTGTATTTTCAGTAGGCTTTTAGCAGGGTTTTAGAACCGGTAACAAGATCTCTTAACCGACGATGCTTTATGGTTTGGTAGTAAATTTCATTGTCCATAACTTGATGGTGACGTGTCACAACCCGTGTGAGAAATTAAAATACTATTTTGGCACGATTAAGGATGGAATTTATTGGAAAGCAATGAAGTGCTTAGCAAAATGTTGTAAGGGTATGACTGCTTATCAGATCGATGTGTCATGATGTGTTATGATCATTCAATAGTTGTAATTGTGTTGAAATTTGTTGTAATGATCTGTATGATGATTTGTAATAATCTGTGATGATCTATGATGTAAATTCATTTGAATTTAGATGTATCTAGGATTTTGTAACCAACAAAGATATAAAGTGTATTTAGGTTAGTTTTGATGAAGTTTATTGTGTCGATAATATGAGAAAAGAGTGTGTAGCTAAACTAAAGCTGTGTGTCTACAACAATGAAGCAGATTGGAGCCGAAGTGGACCTGAACAAGCAAGTAGGATGTGCTATTTCCAGATTGTTCATCTATTATTTCCTAATACTTGTAGTAGGTTCAAAATCCCTTAACCAGGTAGGTCCTAACAGGCCTTATTCATGTAAATCCCTTAACTGGGTAGCTCAACAACTTGAGTTTAGATCCTCCTACGAGGTTGCTTCTAATAGGGAAAAGCTCCTAACCATAGCTCATATTGTAAATCTCTTGACCAGGTGACTCCTAACAAGGTCTACTCCTAACCAGGCATCATTGTAAGCTCCTAACCGGGCTAGACTCCTAACAGGGCACATTCTGAAATAGTGCATTATTTTGTAGGTACCAATTCCCATCGTGGTTTTTCCCATTTGGGTTTCCACATGAAAATCTTGGTGTTCATATGGTGATTGATTTATGTTTGTGTTAAGTTGATATATTTCTATTGCATGCATGATATGGAACACTTAAATGAGTAGTTTGGTAAATCTAATTAGTAGATTGATTCCAGTGGCTACCGGTACTGGTTATGATCTATTTTGGTGAAGTATTGATCAGTTTGGTTTAAGATTTCAGTTTCTTATTAATACTGATTCACCCCCCCCTCTCAGTATTAATTAGGTCCTCTAAATAACATGAAGAAGGAATAGGCTCTATTTATAGGGAAAATAAAGAAATGGATGGTTGAGATTGAACAATCTCAACAAGGGCTAGGATTGAAAGTTGTCAATCCATGTGAGGGATTCAATCCAATCCCAAGTTGACAAATGTCACCTTGAGAGGGCTTGAGAGGAGATGTAAGAGACATTAAATACCTGAGGAGACATGGTGGTTACCTTAGGAGGTAAGGTTGTGGCTGGGTTAGTGGATAACCAATGGATAAAGTCTTTACCCAAGGGGTAAACTCTTGTGCAAGGGTTAATAGGATAAGTAGGGTCAAAGCCATGAATGCTTGATGAGACCCTTGTGTTAGATGAGGGTTAAGTTAGAGAGAAATTCTCTAACCATGAGTGGAGGTTGAATTAACCATTAATGGTTAATGGGACTTTGGTGGACAATTTTTTAAGAGTCCTTCCAAATTTCGGGAACTCAACAAGTTAATGTGTTGAAGAAATGAAGCCTTTAATTTATTTAGAAGACTTTCTTCCAAATTTGAGAAGTGACCTCCTCAAATTTAGGGAAAGGACATGATCAGGAGATTAGACATGATTAGGATGGGATTAGGAGGTTTCTAGAAGAAAGATTAGGGAGATGCAAGTGGGAGATGTATGATTTTGCAAGTGGGTGAGGGAAAATAGGATTTAATTAAAATAAAATTGATTTATTTCAATTGTTGGTTGCAACTTGCATTTGATAGATTTAAATAAATATTGATTTATTTAAATGTTAATTTTGAATTTTTGCAAGTGGGGGGAATTATAAATAAATTTTGATTTATTTATTTGCAAAGGGGGTTTTAATTAAATGTGTATTTAATTAAAAAGGGAAAGTGTATAAATGGAGATTTTTAATTAAATGTGAATTTAATTAAAATGTCTAGAGGGGGTATTTAATTAAATGGCTTAGATAGAAGAAGGGAAATATTAATCAAATCTTTACTTTGATTAATAGGCTAATTAGAAGAATAGGGATATTAATTAAATCTTAGTTTAATTAATTGAAGGAATTGGGGATAATTAAATGAATAAAATTCACTTAATTTGTTGTGCAACTTTTAGGTGTCTACATTTTTCCCCTCTTTGAGTTAACGTGTGACCACATGTTGATTCAAAGAAAATGCTCAAATCATCATCAATTTTTTTTGATATGATGTTGTCGCCAAAGTTGTCGATATGATTCCCTGGATAAAAATTTATTTTGATATGAAACACTGATATGAAACTGATCGGTTGATATGAGACTAATGATGATGTTGATTCGATATGAAGTCGATATGGAAATATTGATATGATAATGATGATATGCTCCCTCAAGTAATAAATTGAGAAAAATTGCATTTTTCGAGGGAGCAAACACAAAGTACAATGATTTTCAAATTTTTGCAATTTTTTTTTTTTTTTTTTTTAAATTCAAATTTTTTGAATTTTTTTAAATTTTATCGCCTGGTAGATTTTATTAAAAAGGATATGTAAAAATGGGCCTAGGACCATGTGGGGATAGCACATTCATGGCCCATGCATCCACCAAGGCACCACAGCCGCCTATGTCAGCATGGGCTATATAAGCTTCCAAGGGCCCATTTCCATATCATTTGCACACTTGTCTTTGGAGAATTGGAGCTCTAGAGTGAATCGGAGAAATGGCACCTCCTACCATCGTCATCAATTTGAGCGAGTGCGTCGATTTGAGAGGTCATCGGAGTATGGGCCACCTGTGAGTTGATTTTCTAACCCTCTATGTGAATTGTTAGCTTAGTTTTTAGTTGATTTTGGAAGATTTTTACTTTTTCGTGCTAGGGTTAGGGTTTTTTCTGTTTTTTTACTTTTCTTCTTCTGTTTGCGCATATGATTTTTCTTTTAGCACATGCAAATTATCTTTTTGCGCATAGGAGTATTGCCATCGTGCATTTGATTTTTAGATAGTGCATATGATGTATTTTTTGGTGCATACGATTAAGATTTTAGCTCATTTGGAAAACAATATGGTGCATTTGATATGTCTTTCAGCGCATACGATGAATTTTATCATGCATATGAATAGTTTAATAGCGCATTTAAGCACTGTTTTAGCGCATATGAGACAAAGGTAATTTTTTTATTTTTAAAATTTTTTTAGCATGTGCAATTTGGATTTTTAGATTCGTTATGAGTTTCTGCACCTTTTCGATGTGTTAGTTGGGTCGATTGTGTTGATTTTTGTCGATTGACTTTCATTCATCATTATGAGGTCTTTGTGTCAGTTCAAATTTTGGTTTGGTCAAAGCCGATATGGGTTACTTTTCAATATGGATCAATTATTAATATGTATTTTGATGTCGATATGAGTCTTTTATTCGATATGGGTCAATTTCCAATATGGGTCGCTTGATGTTGATATGGGTCTTGATGTCGATATGGGTCAATTTCTGATATGGGTCTTGATGTTGATATGGGCCAATTTCTGATATGGGTCAATGTCATTATGAGTTTTGGGTCGATATGGATTTTGATGTTCAATATGGAACTGTTTCAATATGGGACTGATGTGATTGATTGATTGATCTATGATATGAGTCTTGATAGATTTAAAACATGATTGATTGGTTTGCAAGATTGATCTTTGATATGGAACTTGGTCATTGATAGGGTATTTTATTTTTTGATATGAGTCCTGCAATGAAGTTATTGATTGATTTTTTATATGATGCTTGATTTATTGATTGTATGATTAGATAAGCCTTGGTTGATGTTGTGACTGTCGTCACTTGATTTGTTGATTGTCTGATTGTTTAGAATAGATGTGACTGATAGGATGATACCCATGTATTGATATAGGTCCATTGAGGGGTTCTCATACTTGGGGAGAAATTCCCGAAGACTTTGGTGATGAGAGATTGATTGACTATCGATGATTTGACAGTTATAGAGGCTTGTGGTCTAATTCACTTATTACACATGTCACCCCATTGAAAGAATATGGCACTACTCACCGCACTGGCCGAGAGATGGCATAGCGAGCATAATACTTTCCATTTGCTGACAAGTGAGATCATAGTGATGCCCTAGGACGTCTATCAGATTTTGCAGATTTTGATCACAAGATAGCTGGTTGAGTACAATGTGGAGGAACTCGATGGGATAGATGCTCTGTGGGAGGTATTTTTTGATCCACAGATTGTAGGCTACTCAGTGGCATGGTAGGATATGGTGGATAGCTATGCACCCATCAATATTGGCAAGCTTGAGTGGTAGCTTCTTGATTCTAGATAGGAGGTCACCTGGGTTATCAGTTGGATGAGGTCAAGTTCTCTGACAGATGGTGCAGTTGTGCACACGATATGCATGGGGCATCTATTTACTTTCCAATCTATATCATGAGCTCCATTAGGTGGTCTATGATGATGTAGCCAGTCTAGCTTCCGGGTGCACTCTGCTGTAGTTTTGGGCATGGGAGCACATAGAAGTGACCCATCCATTGGGAGAGAGGTTCAGACCGGTAGGTGCACCTTTTGTTATGATGTAGAGCCAGGTTGCTTCCCAATCGATGCTCAGGAAGTTAGAGTATTGGAGGCGGGCTCTAGATGACATGGATTCAGTTGTGTGGATGTCATATCGATTGTGTGGGTCTTGTCCAGAGGATGGTTTCAAGGTGCCTCATTTATTTTTTAGCAGATTTTTGTTGGGGTGCACCCCCCTATGTGGTAGAGAAGTTTGTGCTTCCTCGGGTATACTGACAGTTTGGTCGCGTGTAGCCTATGTCATAGAGGATGATTGTGTATGCAAGGGTACACAAGGAGAGGACATATTGGGAGCCCACACTGGATTTTTCTATAGCTTGGATGAGTTCTATTCCTTGCCATTTTATGTATGGAGCATATTGGAGGATGTAGTTGATGCTGGGATGATTATGGAGTATACGCAGTATTTTCTTACACACAGGTTCCTATGGTTGACAGGGCCAAGAGAGCCCATTCCTGCACTAGAGGAGATTGATGATGATGATGATCAGGGTAGAGGTGGAGGTCACCGAGGTGGTAGGAGAGGATGACTAAGAGATAGGAGGGGAGGAGGAGTTGTTAGAGGTGGTGTGATTGGGCATGACTGATGAGTAGGTGGTGGTGGGGGTGGAGGAGGAGATGAGAGAGGGGATGGGAGGAGTGGTGGACTAGGAGTAAGGGGTAGAGGAGGAGGATGGAGGCGGTAGTTAGGATGAGGAGGGTCAGTGAAGTCTAAGGATGTTGGTGCAGTGGAGGCTAAGGAGGGATTAGGCGATGACAGATCTGAGGAGGAGGGTGATGATTATTATGATGAGTAGATTGAGTCTATGGAGGCTGGTGGAGGAGTAGGGTTGATGAGATTGGCAGGGATAGCGGTTGAGGAGGAGGAGGAGGAGAATGTACAACCACTTTCTCGATGGAGGAGGATTGATATTCACCCTCCTTCCCCTTGACAGGTTGATATTCAAGATCCGCAATCATCGCATCCACAAGGGGGTACATATTAGAGTGCCTCTGCATCTGCAATAGACATAGGTAGCAACATTATAGTCCCTGTTGCATAGGGTTCAGGGTCATCTTACACAGGCTTAGGCACAAGTGAGACAACTACAGAGATGTAGTGATAGTGTCACTAGAGTGGGATATCGCTCGGGATGAGAGGGACATAGTACAATAGGGTCTACAGATTTCCCATGCATAGATCACACAGGTTACCATAGAGCAGGACATTGAGATAGAGCATCAGGGTTGGGTCGATGTGATGGTTCAAACTCTACAGCAGGCAACCACACAGGGGGTTACAGGAGAGACCATCCAGACTCTTGTTTTTATGACTAATAGGCCACCTACTACATGGATTTGTACTTTGAGGCAGTGTCGGTAGCTAAGTGCCTTTTAGATATGCAACCAGTTGTCAGCGGGGTGGATCTCATAGACTTAGGGGCAGCAAGGGGGTCATGAGACCTAGGAGAGATGCTCCCAGTAGCAGCATAGGTGCGGGTAGCTCAATCTCTCAGTCGACAAGTATTGGAGGTGGCGAGGCTGATCCTTCCCCTTGATCATGATCATAGATGTTGTATTTGTACCTTGATGTACTTTATTGATACACATTATTATATTTTGATGACCTCTTGCCATGATACTTTGTTGTTCATTGATCCTATTGATATAGTACTATGTTGATGGTTTTATTGATATGATACTCTGATGATCTTATGGATATGATGCTCTGTGATTTCATAGATTATTGATGTTCAGTAATTTCCTTGATACTGACAATTCTTGATTTGATGGACATTATTATTGATATGTATCCAGGGACTTTGGATCTTTTATTGTTTCACTGATGATTGGCTCTGACTTATATCATTGATTTTCCTTTGGATCAGCATGTGGTCACACATATATATGATGATATGTTATGGATGTAGCTATTTTGATTTTTTGATGAGCTATATGATATGTTTTTGATCTATATGTCGTGTAGATGATGTGATATGCGTTTTTATTTTTATTTCGATGATCTATATGATTATATGATGATTGTAATGTATGTCTAATGAATACTATATGTTTTAGATGATGGCGCAAATGTTGCTAACATGTTTTTATGCTCTATAATGCTTACATGTTCTTGATATGGTATGCATTATGATGGAACATGTGATAATGATTTGAAAATAAGATGTATCTTGAAAATGAGATGTATGATGTGAGATGTATCTTGAAAACAATATGTATAATGTGAGATTATATGAACAATGTTCATGTATCTAATGCAACTTTAAAATGATAATGTGAATGCACCTAAATTAAATATTAATAGGATAATGATGGGCAACCTAATGCAAGTTTTTAGATGATAATGATGTGCAACCTAATGCAAGATTAACATGATATGATAATGAAATGCAAACTAAAAATGATATGTAACCTAATGCAATATTAACATAATAATGGTGTGTACATGATTAATATGATAATAAAATGATACTAATTAACATGATATGATAATGAAATGATACTAATTAACATGATAATTCACCTAATGCAAATATTAATATACATTCTCGCTCTTAATATTGCCATCCATTTTTATCAAAGTGCTAGTGCTTCCCTTGTTTTCATCATTGGGCCTTGATTTGTTGAAAGTTGATACAAGCATCATGGTATAATTGAACCATAATGACCTGGGTATAACTTACATGGAGTTTGATATTTCAAGATGACACAACCGTCGAGGTATAATTAAACCAAGACAACCTCAGTGTTTCTTGTGTAAAACAAACAAGAGTTAACCTTTGTCCCCTACAAATCTGAAATGTATTCAGTGATATTGTAACGTCATAAATTGTACGCACTTGCTAAAGCAGTACAATTTCACACCTAGTTTAGCACCCACCTTGGCGCAGTTGCATTTTGCATTGCATTTCCCCTTTAGCACTTAATTAATCAAATTAATTAGGTCTAAAGGTTCTATTTCATCATCTTCCACATCATAAAGTCGGGCCCTTTCATTAAAGCGTGCCCCTTTCATTTTATTCCTCCAATACATCATCTAATCAAAAACCCTAATTAGGCCCTATTCTGAGCTTGGGGGCTTGATTTCGGGGGTCAAAACATCTCGAAATCACCTGTAACTTCGGGATTCTCTCTAAAATAATCATATCTGACGGCCCTAAAAATTTGGTGAAAAGTTGTCAGGACCATGGCGCTCGGAGTGCACACGGTCTCGAACATTTTTCCCAAAATTTTAGGAGCACTATCCAATCATAAAATAAAGCTTAAACCCAAGAAATTGGTGGGATATTCAATCTCTAGGTCGGCCAAAAGTTGGAATTAAGACCTAGGGTTTCATACATAAGAGCTCTCTTTCTTCATTAGAAAGGATCCGAATTTTGTTTTCAGGAACCTCATATGCAGCGAAAGAGCAGATCTTTGAAGACTTCAACCACTCTCAACATTCATCCTCCAAGCATTCATCAAATCCATTCATTCACTTAGGGCTTTGAAGGCATTGAAGAGCAATAAGGGATCATCGACTGAAGATTGGCTTGTACTCCTCCCTTGGGGTTGGGTATGATTTTCATGTTGTTTTCATGTCTTTGCATAAGCCTCATTATGTCACTTACATTCATGCTTTAGATCACTTGGCATCTTGATTTGGAGCATTTACATTGTCATTTACAAGCAATTAGGGTTTACTTTCTAGGTTGCTCTAGTTTGCTTACTTGCATTTTAGATCTTGCACACACACAAGGTCTGCACACACATTACTTTTACAATACAACTTGGCTATTCGTGGAGGTGGAAATCACCGAAGCGGGGGTTTGACTAAGGCAAAACCCTATATAGCCGCCCAAACACCTTTTTCAGATATAAGTGCAGATTTTGGGATTCAGACGATGCTGCAAGTTGCAGATCCGAAAGAAGCAGACGGAGACGGAACCACACACCAAATTGCAGAGCAAAAGACCAGGACAGGGGCATGGGGTGCCCTGGTCCTGCCAGGACAGGGACGCTGGGCGCCCTGGTCCTCCTGACAGATAGCATTTCAGACAGTTTTCCAGAGTGCAAAACAGCAGTTTCAGGTGCGGTTCTGGGACAGAATCAGGACAGTGGCGCCCGCGCCCCCGTCCCGAACATTTTCAGTCAAATTTTGACTCCGGGTACGCATCTGCATTCTTGTCTTGTCTTTGTGTTTACAGCTTTCCCTTGTTTAAGTTCAATTCTGCAATCTTGTTATTAGTTCATACTTGCATTTTAGGGTTAGGAATTGGACTTGCATAATCTTACCTTTCAATTACAACAAAGGAATAGAAACCCTAATAGGTAGCCCATGGCTCTCTCTTTCACCAAAAAGAAGTAGCCAATTGTGTGATACCTCTAGGCTCTTTCGTATTCCGTAATGTGTGACAAAAGGTAGGATTAGGACATGTTAGCCTAGTCTCACTTTTTCCCCCACACATTTTGGTGAACCCGACGTGAACTATCATTGCTTCCTCTTGCATTGCATTTGTTAGATCTAGATCTAGATTTAGTGTGTTTTCATAAAAAAAAAGAAAAAAAAAAAAGTGTGTTTCTTTGCATTGTGTGCCTAAGTTTTATGCAACTTTTATTTCAAAATGTCAGACTTTTATTTGCAAAATGTTCATGCTTATGATGATTATTATGAGTATAGCCAAGATGAATTAGATGAAGCTTTAGATGAGTTTTTGAACCCTAAAGAGGCCAAACCTTCATTTTACCAAAAACTCATAAACCTTGTTACTATGCCATTTCGTTGTGATGAGAAAGATAAGTTGAATGATTCCTCTCAAGGGTACATTCCTATCAACTCTTCCACTAAATCTAGTAACATGGTTGTTTTCAATAATCCCCTCTATGAGGAGATGTCTCCTTTTGAATCAAAAGATAAACCTTTTAATAGATATGATCATGCTTTGTTGGATGATGCTCTTGATGACTTTGTGGCTTTATCGAAATCTCTAAACAAGAACAAGAATTCTAAATTGGTTAACATGATAAACTTGAATGAGCATAAAAAGCCTCTCTTTGAAGTCCAAGGTGCTTATCCTTCTCCCACCTTTCAAGTTCCTAAATCACCTCTCCTTACTGTCCAAGGAGGGTATGATCATGATTCCTTTATTACTCCAAATAAACCTATCATCACTGTGCAAGGAAGAAAACCTATAAGTCCTTATAATTATGCCAAGCAATTAACTAGAGAGAGTTATCATGCGGTTGCCCATACTTATCATACCAGAAATAATAGGCAGCCTAGTCCTCCTCCTGTTATTCCAGTTTCTCTTCCGAATCCTCAACCAATTCTTTCGCAAGCTCCACGTATTTCACAAGTTCTTAGTAAGGAATATGATCTCATAGAACAACTTAAAGTTACCCCTGCTAAGATATCCCTTTGGGATTTGATTCAAACTTCTTCCGCTCATCATGGAATGTTACAAGATGCCTTGAAAGATCTGAATGTTCCTCCACCGAATACATCTAGTAATATAGCATCTTTGGTTAACTCTGTGATGAATCCTAATGCTCAAATTGTGTTTACCCAAGATGAGTTGCCTACTAGTGAAATTCAACATCAATATGATCCCTTGATGATTGTGGTTATCATGAAAGACACTGCTATAAGACGAACACTAGTAGATAATGGCTCTGGTCTCAATGTGTGTAGCATTAATCTTTTGCATAAGATGAATGTGGATACATCCCTAATTGAGCCTGACTCTCATCCTATTCGAGGCTTTGACAATGTGGCTAAGACTTCATTAGGTGTTATCACCTTACCCCTCATAGTGGGGCCTGTTACTTTGCCTACTCCTATCCATGTTATGTCGGGAAATCTAACATACAACTTGCTATTAGGGAGACCTTGGATTCACAGTATGCAAGCTGTCCCCTCTACATTGCATAGACAAGTTAAATTTATCTATAACAATAAGACATATACCTTGATAGGTGATACTAATTTTCAAGCTTGTTTGCAAACATCTACTTCCAAAGGGGGTTCTTCTAAGCCGTCCTCGTCTAGTGATGACTCTTTAAACAATATACCTATCGATGAATCCTCGCTCTCTGATGATCAAAATTCTTTGGATGAGTCTGGAGCTCCTGAAGAAGACTCTTCTCGACTTGAAACTACACATAAGAAGGATTTTGATCTTGAGAAGGTTCTCGCAGAAGACGATTGGGGATCTCTTGATTTTAATCCCACCTTTGTAGGTGAATATAAGGTTCCTTCTAGAGAGCTTAAAGCTGAAAAGAAGGAAGAAGTTAAAAATCAATCAACACTACCTGAACCTATGAGTAATAACTTCGTGGCCGCTTCTCAAACTTCTTCTCCCCGCACTTCCAATTCTGAAGGGTTTGATTCTTTGTCTTATGAAAAACCACCTTCTCTTTTTGAAATGGCTGATCGTTATGGTCGTGGTTTTCGCATTTTTGCTAAGCATGGGTATCATGGAAATGGTTGTGGCGCTCACAAACAAGGGATAAAGGTTCCTCTAGAGAATAATCTTCACAATTATGCCTTTGGACTTGGCTATAATCCCTGTAAGTGCACTAAAGCTTCTAGAAGACCATGTATTAGTGTTAATACTATTTCTACATCTCTATCAATGCAACACCCTGAGTATATTGATGAAGATCCTTCATGTGCCTGTGCTTTGGATGTTTTTCCTACCGATGATGCTTTAGCTGAGTTTTTAGGAGCATATGATACTCTTCCTCGTTATCATCACAATAGGGGACTTCCTTATTGTTTGAACACTGAATCCTATTTTGGAAAAGAGATTGATAATGATGAGATTGTGAAAGAATTCCCTCAGTTAAAGGATACTCCTCAACAAAGTAATCTTCTCATAAGTGACACCACTAATGTTAAGATGGATCCTTGCAATGAAGAAAAAGTTATTAAAATTGGAAAATGTTTGGATGAAGAGGAACAAAAACAATATGAAGATTTATTGCATGAATTCCTTGAGATCTTTGCTTGGACATACTCTGACATGCCTGGTATAGATCCTAAGATTGTTACCCATAATATTGTCTTAGTTCCTGATGCTAAGCCCGTGAAACAAAAGATTCGAAAAATGAATCCTAAGGTGGCTCTGCTTGTTAAGGCTGAGATTGAAAAGTTATTGGAGGCTGGATTTATCCACCCTATTGATTATTCCCCGTGGATTTCAAATATTGTCACTGTGGCTAAACCAGATAATAAAATAAGAATGTGTACCGATTTTCGAGATTTAAATAAGGCTTCTTTAAAAGATGATTTCCCTCTTCCAAACATTGACATGATAATCGATTCTACGACAGGACATGCCTTGTTATCCTTCATGGATGGTTTTTCAAGATACAATCAAATTTACATTAACCCTCAAGATCAATTCAAAACTGCTTTCACCACTCGTTGGGGTACGTTTTGTTGGATAATGATGCCTTTTGGACTTAAAAATGCTGGTGCAACTTATCAACGAGCGATGAACCTTATCTTTCATGATTATATGCATAAGATTTTAGAGGATTATGTTGATGATATTTTGGCCAAATCCATTCTTCGCATAGATCATATTAAAATCCTTCGTCAAATCTTTGAAAGAATTCATAAATATCACATGCGCTTGAATCCCCGAAAATGTGTTTTTGGTGTGGATAGTGGAAAACTATTAGGATTCATAGTTTCGCATCGTGGGATTGAGGTGGATACTAAGAAAATAGATGCTATTGTCAACATGCCACCTCCTAGAAATGTGTCTCAACTCAAAAGCTTACAAGGAAAGATTCAAGCTATTCGTAGGTTTGTATCTCAACTTGCGGATCGTACTTTTCCTTTCACTCAACTTCTCAAAAAGAATATCACTTTTCAATGGAATGAAGATTGTCAGCAAGCATTTGAGGATTTAAAAGTGTATTTGGCTAATCCTCCTATCCTTCAACCGGCTGAACCTTCTAAACCCTTCCTTCTTTATACAGTTGCTTCCTCTCATGCTCTTGCAGCATTATTGGCACAACATGATAAAAATGGTAAGGAGTGTCCGGTTTATTATATAAGTCGTACCTTACTCGATTATGAGACCCGATATTCTGCGATAGAAAGACAATGCTTGGCCTTGGTGTTTGCGACTCAGAAATTGAGACATTATCTCTTAAATTCAGAAGTCCACGTCATGGTAAAGTTTGATCCGTTGAAGCATCTTTTCTCTAAAACCGATTTATCAGGACGCCTAGCTAAGTGGGTTATGATGTTAACTGAATTTGACCTTAAATTTGTTTCACAAAGGGAAATTAAAGGGCAAGCGTTGACCGATCACTTAGTTGAGGCCCCTTCACCTTTCTCCTTCCCTAACCCTGAGTCTTTTCCTAATGACTTCATCCTTTGTATAGAGAAAGATGAAACTTGGGAGTTATACTTTGATGGCTCTAAGTGTTGTACGGGATCGGGGGCAGGTGTTGTTCTGATTTCTCCTACAAAGAAGTCCATTCCTTTATCTTACCGTCTCAATTTCCTATGTACCAATAACATTGCTGAGTATGAGGCTCTTATAGCAGGAATAAAGGTAGCCTTGGCTTTGAATATAAAACACATACATATTTTTGGAGATTCTCAACTGATTATAAGACAAGTAACAGGACTGTATCAAGCAAAACAAGACAAATTATCACAATATAAAGACCTTGTAATCTCTTTGTTACAAAAATTTGATTCTTACACCATAGAACCTATTCCTCGAAAAGATAATCGACATGCGGACGCAATGGCATGTGTGGCTTCTCTTGTATCTCTAGAGGACCCCGTGGTTGATCTTAAATTCGTTATTCACAACCTCATTTCACCAGCTATTGTAGATGATTCCAGCCTGGTGACATGTTGCAACTTTATAGACTCAGATGAATGGTACTCGCATATCGTAAGATACTTGACCGATGGTACTTTTCCTGATTCCGCCAATAGGAACACCAGGGCTAGAGTTCACAAGTTGTCTGCTAGATATATCATTCTTTCTAATGTTCTTTACCGAAGGGGTTTTAACGGTCTTCTTCTTCGTTGTCTTAACAAATCAAAAATCCCTATTGCTCTTGAAGAGGCTCATTCAGGTGCCTATGGGGGGCATTTTGGAGGCAAATCCTTGGTTCAAAGATTGCTTCGTATGGGATATTATTGGCAAACTATGCAGCAGGATTCTTTTTCATTTGTTAAGAAATGTCATCAATGTCAACAACACAATAATTTGATTCATGCTCCTTCCCAAGAACTCCATTCTCAGGTAGCCTCTTGGCCTTTCTCTGCATGGGGGTTGGATCTCATCGGTAAAATCTCTCCTCCTTCATCTCAAGGACATACTTTCATTATAACCGCGACAGATTACTTTACAAAGTGGGTAGAAGCTGTTCCTCTTCGCTCCACTACTGCTGAAGTGATTTGTCGATTTCTTCTAGAAAACATTATTTCTCGATTTGGGATACCTTCCACTATAATCTCTGATAATGGGACATCATTTAAAAACAAAGACATGAAGAAATTCCTCGAGAAATATCATATCAAACATCAATTTTCTACACCATATTATCCTCAATCAAATGGTCAAGCCGAATCATCCAATAAAATAATTGAACAAATTCTTCGCAAAACCGTGAATAAGCATGGTAAGGATTGGAGTACTTAGCTAATCTATGCTCTTTGGGCCTACCGAACGAGTGTACGAATTGCCACAGGAACTACCCCTTATAATCTTGTTTATGGTGTTGATGCTATTATGCCTTTAGAATTAGAGATTCCATCACTTAGAGTTTCTCTCAAAGGTATAGTAGACGATGACTCTTACAAAGAACAAAGGCTTCAACAGCTTGAGATGCTTGATGAACAGCGTATAAATGCTCTTGAGCATATTCAAGCGTATCACAAAACTCTACAATGAAGCTATAATGATAAGGTTATTCAACGTTCCTTCTCAGTGGGTGACTTAGTGCTCTATGAGAATCAGCGCAATGTTAATGCCTTACCTGAAGAAAAGGGAAAATTTAGTCCTAATTGGCTTGGACCGTATGTCGTTATTGAAGATTATGGATTAGGTGCTTACAAAATAGCGGATGTAGATGGTACGCCTCTTAAAGACCCTATAAACGCTATGCATTTGTGCAGATACTATGCTTAATTCCTCATTCCTTATCATCCATCTATTTCCTTTCTCATTTCCTCAAAATTGGATAATATGTTAGCATATCTTTGTTAGAGCAGATAGAATTAAATGATGTTTTGTTTAATCTATGTTGCTTCGTTCCTGACAAGCGTGTTTCTTTACTTTATGATTTGTCTTGAATTCATTTATGTAAATTGCAAAAGATTTACATTTTTTATTATGTTGACATATTATACAATATCTTTATGTGTTAAGTTGAATCATGTCATGTTGTGTTTAAACTCAAATTAAATCACGTTAGTTATATGATTCGTAGGCTTAATACATATTTTCTTCCTTATCATCAATATAGTACTTGATCAAATATTTTAATTAAGTCACACATGTAGCATTGAGAAATCAATCACATGGAAATTAAATTCAGAATATACATGTACATCTACCAAATGTATTAACTTTAATCACAATACGTATTGTTTAGGCATTAAAGATAACACGTTTGAGACAAAGAAGCATGTATATATATATATATATGTGGATCAATATACAAAGGTAGGTCACTACACATCCAAAATGTGACCTACCCTACATCATAAAATCATCTCCTATCCCTAGGGCTGGTGGCTGGAGAGTGACGACTAGAAGCTCCCTCCTTATCTGGTCGTGCAGGTGGACCCATAGGGGTATACCATGATATAGATCGTGAATGGCTCTGAGAGGAACTCCTACGATCCCTATCCATAAGGATAGCGCGATACAAGGTAGCCTCAGCCTGAGCTGCTGCTAGATCACGCTGTGCCCGCTGAAGGTCCTTTGATAGAGCTCACTCTCTCTCCCTCCATATCTCTACCTGCACTCTAAATGGGGAAAACAAATCATCATGTTGACCCGCGTTCCCTTGAGGTCTATAAGTAACCTGTGAGGAACTAGGGATTTGCGCCATCGTAGAGATATCTGTCACTGCTTGCTGGATCAGGGAATGCCACTCCTGCACATTAGCTGTAGCAGTAGAACAGATTTTGTGTTAGTACCATTTTATATCATCAAAACATCAATCAATCAATTTAAACCTAATATACCTGGATCTCCCTCACGCCAGTAGGGATCGTGATATGGTAGCATCTGTGACTGGGAACTACTAGGCTCCCCACGCTCGAATGATCTGTGGGCAATGGGTACAGGTCTCCGTATCGCCTCATGTTCCCCCTTTTGGGGAATAACGAGAGGATCTAAGGCTACGGTATCATCCCCTGAATGATGGGGAGCTGCATCTGACTCCTCCTCATCATCTCTATCCTCATCTGCATCCTCATCCTCATCTGCATCCTCGTTCTCCTCATCATCATCTCTCTCCTCCTCCTCGTCATCCTCGTCCTCCTCCTCCTTGGCACTAGGCTGATCTCCTATGGGCGGATCAGGCTCTCCTGCCTCCTCATGACCCTCTCCCTCCTCTAGCTCCTCCGACTTGGATCCCTGATCCTCATCTCGGTCTCCATGTCTCCATGGGCCTGGATGGCCTGTCGGGTGATCTGGTGGAAAGATAGGCCCTGGGTATGATCTCATAAACCATGAGAGATACCTGCGCTGTGCCCTAGGGTCTGCAACATAATCAGTGACCACATCCTGATCGGACCCCTCTATATCTGTGATCTCAATATCATCTATCGTGGGTCTCGCTACTGCTCTGGGTCTGGGAAGGACTTGTGAGTGTCGAGTATAGATGGCCATATCGACTAGAACACACTGCTCTAGCCCAAACTGCCTCCGTACTCAGTCAAAGTAGAATGGGACTATGATGTGTGGATATCGCCCTCTCAGTAGGCGGTTCCTCTATAGGCATGCTAACTGTCTCTCCATCCCATCCCATCTGTGCATCCGCAGATATGGTCTCCACACAGTCACCTCCACTATCAATCTGTCAACCATCACTCTCCAATACAATAGATCTCCAAATCTCCACTCGCTGGTAAGTGGATAAGAAAATACCCTAGGTCACTCGCTAGCCGTACTCATCGGATAGCCGACAGGCCTGGTGCATGTAAAGTGCTCAAATATCCACACCTGTAGAAGTGTGCATGTCATCAAGCTGCAACCCTGTCCGAAAACATACTCCTTGAGGTCGTGATAGAGATGTGCAAGCATACTCTGACCCCAAGCATATACTCTCCTGTGTCTCTCCATAGCCCTGATGCACCATGTGAGACCCCCATGCATGTGTGTACCTCGCCCACTAGGGCAGACAGCTAGTGCAATGATGGCTATCATAAGACGTCTCATGAGGGGCACCTCTCCTATAGGATGTAAAAGCAAGCTAACCATGATACGACCTCTCGTCTCACTCAGCATGACTCTCCCTATGCAATATACATGCTCCCTCTGATGATCCTCTACTGACCGATTGGTTGCATATGTCACGGTAGCTCCTCTGATCGGTAGGCAAAGAATGCGGTACACATCCTCAAGTGTCACCGTCATCTCCCCTACTGGAAGCTCGAACGTGCATGTGTCAGGATCCCATCGCTCCATGAGTGCCATCAACATCACAGGATGAAATCGAATGGCCGGCATAAGAATCATAGACCACAAACCTACTATCGACAATGTGTCTCTCTCTGCCTGAGTAAGTCGGGGAATCTAATCACGCAAACTGCGAAGAATCTGCCCCGCCGTGTGCTCTCTCATGTACGGGAGACCCTGCATCACAAAAACATAACTATAATCAGTACTCAATCATCAAAATCATTCATGCAAACTGTCGAACATCGTATGCTAACCCTGACATCTCATGCCAAGTCCTGATTGGGACCATGGCGCCTTGTCAGGGACCATGGCGCCCTGAAGGGACCATGGTGCCCTGTCAGGGACCATGGTGCCCTGTCAGGGACCATGGTGCCCTGTCAGGGACCATGGTGCCCTGTCAGGGACCATGGTGCCCTGTCAGGGACCATGGTGCCCTGAGGGGACCATGGCGCCCCACAGGGACCATGGCGCCCTGAAGGGACCATGGCGCCCTGTGTGGGACCCACGGTTAGATTCCAGGGCCCACAAACGATCACAGAAAGTCAAATGCAGAAAATCAAAAGTCAAAGTTCAGTCAACTCACCTCGTCCAGTGGCTCGTCGTCGATCACGGCCTGTCGCATGATCTCAATCCTCGCAGGATGCTCCGGTCGTCGTGAAGGCATGATGATGGCTATGTGGGCTCCGCTGCAATGAACAGTACTCAGAATCAACAAAGTGACAAATGCAAATGTCACTTTCAAGGTATATACTTTCATTCCTTTACCTTTGCTTTCAAAACCCTAATTTTCCTCTATCACTCATTTCATCATAACTTGAGTTTGGGAGATGCGATTTTAAAACCGTTTGTTGCGTAGGAATCGTATTTTCAATTCCCTACTCTCGGGATGTTCCAAAAAGTGCTCTGATGAAGCCTTTTTAGTGAACATCGCTCATCAATACTCTCTTACATAATTTGTCATAAGTAAACATGTTACCCTGTTTCACCTCCCTAATAAGCAAGCTGAAACAGGGGGGGCATATAGCTACTCACAAATTTCATCACTTTCCTTAGTAAAAATTAGGTGATTTTGTGATCTAACGTGTGTTTTGTAGGGTGCGGTTCCTAACTGTGTACTGCAGATACTGCTGGGGGCTTCGTCCGACAACTTATGCATATATCCTTTTTCAAATGATGTTTACTTTCTGTACTTTAGCTTGCATATGCACGTAGTACTCATATGACCGCTAAAGTGGGGGCTAAATGTAACGTCATAAATTGTACGCACTTGCTAAAGCAGTACAATTTCACACCTAGTTTAGCACCCGCCTTGGCGCAGTTGCATTTTGCATTGCATTTCCCCTTTAGCACTTAATTAATCAAATTAATTAGGTCTAAAGGTTCTATTTCATCATCTTCCACATCATAAAGTCGGGCCCTTTCATTAAAGAATGCCCCTTTCATTTTATTCCTCCAATACATCATCTAATCAAAAACCCTAATTAGGCCCTATTCTGAGCTTGGGGGCTTGATTTCGAGGGTCAAAACATCTCGAAATCACCTGTAACTTCGAGATTCTCTCTAAAATCATCATATCTGACGGCCCTGAAAATTTGGTGAAAAGTTGCCAGGACCATGGCGCCCGGAGTGCACACGGTCCCGGACATTTTTCCCAAAATTTTAGGAGCACGATCCAATCATAAAATAAAGCTTAACCCCAAAAAATTAGCGGGATATTCAATCTCTAGGTCAGCCAAAATTTGGAATTAAGACCTAGGGTTTCATACATAAGAGCTCTCTTTCTTCATTAGAAAGGATCCAAATTTTGTTTTCAGGAACCTCATATGCAGCGAAAGAGCAGATCTTTGAAGACTTCAACCACTCTCAACATTCATCCTCCAAGCATTCATCAAATCCATTCATTCACTTAGGGCTTTGAAGGCATTGAAGAGCAATAAGGGATCACCGACTGAAGATTGGCTTGTACTCCTCCCTTGGGGTTGGGTATGATTTTCATGTTGTTTTCATGTCTTTGCATAAGCCTCATTATGTCACTTACATTCATGCTTTAGATCACTTGGCATCTTGATTTGGAGCATTTACATTGTCATTTACAAGCAATTAGGGTTTACTTTCTAGGTTGATCTAGTTTGCTTACTTGCATTTTAGATCTTGCACACACACAAGGTCTGCACACACATTACTTTTACAATACAACTTGGCTATTTGTGGAGGTGGAAATCATCAAAGCGGGGGTTTGACTAAGGCAAAACCCTATATAGCCGCCCAAACACCTTTTTCAGATATAAGTGCAGATTTCAGGATTCAAACGACGCCGCAAGTTGCAGATCTGAAAGAAGCAGACGGAGACGGAACCACACACCAAATTGCAGAGCAAAAGACCAGGACAGGGGCATGGGGCACCCTGGTCGTACCAAGACAGGGGCGTTGGGTGCCCTGGTCCCTGGGACAGAGGCGCTGGGCACCCTGGTCCTCCTGATAGATAGCATTTCAGACAGTTTTCCAGAGTGCAAAATAGCAGTTTCAGGTGCGGTTCCGGGACAGAATCAGGACAGTGGCGCCCGCGCCCCCGTCCCGAACATTTTCAATCAAATTTTGACTCTGGGTACATATCTGTATTCTTGTCTTGTCTTTGTGTTTACAGCTTTCCCTTGTTTAAGTTCAATTCTGCAATCTTGTTATTAGTTCATACTTGCATTTTAGGGTTAGGAATTGGACTTGCATAATCTTACCTTTCAATTACAACAAAGGAATAGAAACCCTAATAGGTAGCCCGTGGCTCTCTCTTTCACCAAAAAGAAGTAGCCAATTGTGCGATACCTCTAGGCTCTTTCGTATTCCATAATGTGTGACAAAATGTAGGATTAGGACATGTTAGCCTAGTCTCGCTTTTTCCCCCACACAGATATGTTGCCCGATCATGTCGTAAGACAAATTTGTATAGTAGAAGACTTCACTCCCAAATAAAAGACAAAGAAAACATCACATTCCTCCCTTGCTTCTCTAGTCATTGAGACATACTTGAGTCACTTACGGGATATGATAGGAAAAAATCAACAACCATAAGTAAGCATGCATGTTATCTGAAATGTATTTTTGTCAAGTAAAACATCTTGTAAATACATCTCTTGTTTAGTTCAAATCAGTTTACCACCTTGATGTCTAGTCTTCTTGCATTGTTGTGGTTACTGTCGGTTGTTTTGATCTTTGTCATCTTGCTACGTGTTTGGTTTGATGTCTAAAACCCTCAAGGCGAAATTCCCCCAGCGAGTTCAGGATTTTGCCCCTTGTTGTTGATATAATTTTGATAAGGATATGTACACTGATCACCAAGCCATGGTGGGATATGAGTTGGATAAATGATTAAGATAATCAAGGAAAGTGACTACACTAAGTATGTCTAGGATAATTTTGCATGTATAAGTGTTTTGTGATGGATATTGGCTTAGATCAGATGGATAGGATATGAATATTGATAGATAGAGGAGATGCGCTCTCACAAATGGTGCCTGTTTCCAGGTTTTCACCACTTGTTTTTATTTAAACTTTTTGATTTGTTTTTCATTTTTTTGTATTTTTGTATTTTTTTGTGTCATAGGGCTCTTGTTTGCCAAGTTTTCACCCTAGTGATGATTTTTGATACTTTTTTTACTTTTTTTGTTTTTTTTGCTTGATCTGTGCATTGGATGACTCAAGTGTAGAACTTATTCAAATGGATGTTTTTGGTTGGTTTGTTGAGCACGTCCCCTTCTGAGGTTGACAGCTGATATGCTCCTCATTCGTAAGCTGATATGATGACAAAGAGTCCAAACCAGTTAGGTTCAAATTTCCCCTTCTTTTCTTGATCTTGCTGATTTTTGGGATTTTTATTTAGGACCAGATCACCAATTTGAAAGCCCTTGGGATGACCTTGTGATTATAGCTTCTACATATTTTTTGTTGATACGCCTTAAGATTATCAAAGGCACATTGACAACGTTCATCAAGCCGCTCTATCTCTTGCAACCTGTTGACTCGATATTCCTCATCTAGAATGAGGCCTTTCAAGGATACCCCGAGTGAAGGAATCTCTACCTCAATAGGTAGAATAAATTTTGATCTATACACCAATGAGTATGGTGTATCTCATGTAGGTGTGTGGATACTAATTCTATAGGCCCAAACTGCAGGGTTGAGTTGGACATGCCAGTCTTTACCAACATCATTCATGGTCTTGAGGATTTTTAGAATTGTTTTGTTTGAGGCCTCTGCTTGGCCATTCCCTTGTGAATAATAAGGTGTCAAAAATAGATGTTGGATATGGAATCGCTTAAAAATCTCTTGGACATCTTTATTTTTGAAAGGTCTTCCATTATCCATGTTAATGGAGCTAGGGATGCCATACCGACAGATGAGGTAATTTAGAATGAAGGAAGCTATCTGTTTGCCAGTCATTGTAGTCAATGCAACTGCCTGAATCCATTTGGTGAAGTACTCGGTGGACATGATGATAAACTTGTGTCCATTTGACAAGGAAGGATGAATCTTTCCTACTAGGTCAAGTCCCCATTGATATAAAGGCCATGATGTGGTGAATGGTTGCAACTCCTGCGCTGGTGCATGTATGAGGTTACCATGAATTTGGTACTTAGGACATTTCCTTGCAAATTGATATGTCTCTTTCTCTATTGTTGGTCAGTAATATCCCATCCTCGGGAGTTTCTTAGCAAGAGTAGGACTACTTGAATGTGTACCACAAATACCTTCATGAAGTTCATGTAATGTGGAGTTAGATTCATTACGATTGAGGCATCAAAGAAGAGTACCATCAAGACCTCAGTGATAAAGTGTGTCAGCGGTTAAGGTGTACCAGGTCGCTTGTTGGATAAAGCTTCATTTTTGGTTACGAGATAGGTCTAGTGGGAGGGTATTGTCTTTGAGATAATCATATATCTTCCCATATAGAGGGGAATCAGAACTGGTCAGGGCACAAATGACTTGGGATGTTGAATTGTCATAGGTCAGGGAAAAAAATTGCTCCACCAGGAATTCATAATGATTTTGTTTATTTGTAATTTATAGAAGTGAAGCAATAGTGACCATTGCATCAATAGCTTTGTTGTCTAGCCTTGGAATTTGCTCAAAGGTGATGTGTAAAAAGTACTTTTCAAAATCATCCACCATGCGTTTGTAGGGAATGGGCTTATAATATTTTATCTGATAGTCATAATTGATATGATTGATAACTAATTGAGAGTCTCCATAGAATTTCAATTATGTGATTCTCCATTCCATGGCTATTTTGATACCTGTCACTAGAGCTTCGTACTCAACAATGTTACTAGTATAGGGGAACATCAACGTGTATGATCTTAGAATTGTGTGTCCTTCTGGAGTGATGAACAGGATGCTGACACCTGATCCATGTTGTGTATAAGATCCATCAAAGTATAGGGTCCATTTATTTGGCACAATAGTGAGTACATCTGTATCTAGAAATTCCACCTATAGTGGGTGTTGGTCTGGGAGTGGTGCTTTTGTGAGTTGATCTGTAATTGCTTTTCCTTTGATAGCCCGACATTCTGGGTACTGAATGTCAAACTCACTTAGGATCATGACCCATTTTTCTAACCTCCTTGTGATAGCAGCTTTGCTGAGTAGATATTTTAGTGGGTTGATCTTTGCCACTAGCTTGATAGTATGAGCTAACATATACTGTCACAACTTTTGGGAAGCGAACACTACAACTAAAGAAGCCTTTTCAATGAATGTATAGTTAAGTTAATATCCATTAAAAGTCCAGCTGATGTAATAGATGTCTCTTTCTTTGTCTATTGGATCTTCTTGTGCTAGCAGTGCCCCCAGTGATACTTCGGTTGCTGATATATAGAGGATGAGTGGCTTGCAGCTATTGGTGGTACCAAAACTGGTGGATTCATGAGATATTGCTTCAGCTGATGGAATGATTTTGCACACTTATCCTCCCATCTAAAAAGTATATTTTCATGAAGTAGATGTTTGAATGGGAGATATATGTCCGCTAATTGAGCGATGAATCATCTGATGGATTGTAGCTTGCCTTGAAAAGATCATAGCTGACTAATGTTCCTGGGAGGTGGCATTTCCATGATAGCTTGAACCTTTCTTGGATCTACCTCAATGCCCTTTTCTGATACAATGTATCCCAAAAGTTTTCCGGATAGGACCCCAAAAACACACTTTTTAGGATTCAATCTAACATTGAATTGTTTTAGTCTTTGAAATATTTTATCCAAGATGTCTAGGTGTTCTTCTCTTGTGAATGATTTAGCTAGCAAATCATCCATATAATCCTCCATAAAAGTATGCATCATGTCATGGAAGATTATTTTCATGGCCCTCTGATAAGTTGCACTAGCATTTTTCAAGCCAAAAGACATGGCATTCCAGCAGTTTGTACCCCATGGAAATATGAATGCAGTTTTATCCTGATCTTTTGCAGCTATCTTGATTTGATTGTAGCCAGAAAAACCATCCATGAGGGATAGCATTGTGTTCCCTGCCATTAGATCGACAATGGTGTTGATGCTTGGCAAAGGAAAGTCATCCTTTGGACAAACTTTGTTGAGACCTCTAAAGTCTGTACAAATCTTGATGCTTTTATCCGGTTTAGAAATTGGCACAATGTTAGAGATCCATTCCGCATAATCAATGGTTCAAATGAATCGTACATCAAGTAACTTCTTCAGCTCTTCTTTGACCAAGATGGCCACATGTGGGTTCATCTTCCTTAATTTATGTTTGACAGGTTTATCTCCAGGAGCAATTGATAAGTGATGCATGATGAGATTTGGATCTATCACTAGCATATCTGCATAAGACCAAGCAAAATTGATTTTCTTCTCCTTGAAGAATTTAACAAAGTCATATTTTTCCTTTTCTGTGAGTGATTCTGCTAGAAGTACGGTCTTGGATGCTACTTAAGTGTTGATATTTATTGATTGAGTTGGCTCAATCAAGATTGGTGATCTCTCCTGGTAATGTTCAGAAAGAGTGTCAAGTCTCCCATCTTTAGGTGCCTAAAAGAGGTTTTCACCATTAGGTGCGTCCTTTGTTTTTACTTTTTTACGATCTAATAATGCCAATAGATGGTTTTCACCATTAGATCGATTGTTCATTTTGTTCATTTTGCAATAGAGAGACTTGGAAATCCCCTGATTGTAGATATCGTTATGTGATTCATCGGTGGATCATGTTTCTGGGTTAACAAAGTACAGGTATTGAACAATGGCCTCATCATTTTGGAATATTGATATATTGTTCTTAGGTTCTTCCCAGTCTATAAGGTCAGGATATATGAGAGGGAGGGATTCATTTGGTGGGTCAATATCAGCCGCTGTGAGGGTAAGATATTATTATAGTTGTCTATGGCATGGGTGAGGTCTACAACAGTCTCAACATTTTCGATGGTACTCTTGTCAATATTGCCTCTTTCGTATTGAAGCTGCTTGTTCTCACTAGCCTCATAGATATGTTGTGGTCTGAATTCAAATGATCTAGATCTTGATCCTTGTCCCTCATAAGGAATGGGTGTGTATGCATGGATTGTATCCACCTCAATATCCTTAGTAATATCAGAACAAGTGCCCTACTCATACTCATTGGAATCTATTTCTGAATCACTGTCCTAGGTCACTCCACTGAATCTGACAGGTATGTTATAGGGCAAGAAAACGTCACTGATAATCGATACAAGTTTGGTAGCTTGTTCTGATTTAGAGTTTGTACTTGTTTGTACTCTCTGGATTTACTCATACACAATTTTCCTTCTTTGAGTAGCAATCTCCTTAGGTTGTGGATCACATTTGGTTTGATCAGGTGCTTGTACATGATGTACTTTTCTATAAGAAGCCTCCTCCCTTTGGATAGCGAGCTCTTCTTCTCGTTTCTCATTTTCTTCATGCTCTTGTTATTTTCTTTACTCTTTTGCTATGTGGTGTAGCACCTCTTGCTAGGATTCTTCATTATGTGTCACCTTTTCTTTCCATTGGGAATTTTTATGGTGATCTTTCTTTTGCACATGTTAAATATTTTGGCCATATCCAGGTCTTGATTTGTCTTTTGCAAGTTGTGAATGAGGTTGTAAGGGTTCTAAGTGTAGTGTCATAAAATTGTGACCCTAGCAATTTTTAACCGTATTAGGGTCCTCACGAATGAGAATTGAATCCCCTAGCCTAATCAAAGACCAGGGACTGCTCAACCCTCAGAATCTGCTTCTCCCTTGGCCTCTGCACCACCCTATCTGCACTCTACCCTAGAGAAAGGGGCAGGACAGGGGCGTGACACACCTATCCCCCCTAGGGAAGGGGCATGGCGATCTTGTCCTCCCAGGACAGGGATGTGGAACTCCTATCCCTACCCTATTTTGGGGCATGACCCTTTCCTGAGATTGCATTGTAGGTTGTGATGTGAGTAGGAAAACTTCCCCAATGTTAGCCTATGACGTAAATAAGTTTCATTAACCCTAATTGACATGTATTTAAGTTGCATTTTCCCTCTCATTTGCATAATTTACATAAGCTGGATGAGTGGGAATTTTACATGAGATCAAGCATTCAAGATCATTCAAGCATTCAAGCATTCCTTTCTAGCATCGAGCATTCTCAAGTCTCCCTTCAAGACTAGGTGTTGCATTCAATTTAATAATTCAACCATTGAAGAGGAGATTGATTCCAACAATCAATTCCACACAAGAATTTTTATCAACATTGCTATCACAACCTCCCTTGAGGTGATTTACATTTCAATCTTTCATTTACATTTACTTGCAAGTACTTTCTTTCATTACTTGGTTAATTCCAAAACTAGGGTTTGACCTGAAGGCAAACCCCCAATCCCAACCCCTTTTCCTCTCTTTCCTATGTGTAGGTTGCAGGTGCACAGCTGTACTTTTGGATTTAGACTCCATTTGAAGTGGCAGAAAAACCCTTTTCATTTCGTCGATTTTTTGGAGGACCGTGTACATTCCCGCCATGGTTTGGGAAATTTTTCCTCAAATTCACAAGGCGACTTCGTCTCAACATATTACTACCAGATCCAGCCGCACAACTTCATCCCATACTCCGATCTCATGTTATAATCAGTTCTTTGTCACTTTTGCACTTAGTCTCTATACATAATTCAATCAATTCCTTTCTATTTCAAATAGAAGAGGGGATTAACTTATTATTCTCAGTTCATTCAGAAACATATCTTCTTCTTTGGAGGTTGAATCTAGTGACTTTTCTCCCCCTCTTCCAATGTAATGTGTGAAGAGTGTTTGAAGGGGAATCTGTAGTGAAACTCTCATCTTTCCTTGGAGGGAAAGGGCAGCTTTCCTCTTGAACTCTCATTCACACGTTTTCACCCACCATTACATTTTGGTGAACCTGATGTCTTTCATGCTTTCCTTTGAACAAAATTGCATATTTTTCATTTGCAAGTTTAAATTTTCTACAAACTTAGTGTTTAAATCGTTAAAAACCCTAGTTTTTAAAATTAAAATTGAACTTGTGATTTGTAAAAATTGTTTGTTGTTATCTTAGATCTGAAAATTGTTTTGTTTGTCAAATTCAATTTCCTCCTTGTCTTGTTCATTTGAAAATCAAATTTATAAAATTAAGTGGTTACTTGTTAAAACCCTAATTTTCAAAAATCATCTTGAACTTGTGCAAAAAATTGGATTTCCATTTAATTTTCAGATTTCTGATTGTTCACACACTTGTTTTCATTCCTACAATTCAAATTTTCAATTTCCCTCCTTTTTCCGAGAAATCAAATTTCAAAATTAAGTGGTTAGGTCATAAAAACCTAATTTTCAGATTTAATTGGATTTTGTGCAAATTTCAATCAATTTCATTCAAATTCAGATTTCTAACCATTTTCCAAGGTGTCCCTATCCATTAGGTTTGACCTTTTTCAAATTTCTAATTCAATTCCTCTTTTTCTTCAAAACCCTAATAGGGTCGTATTTTTAAATTTGAACCTTAATTTCGCCCATCTAGAAATCGTAAAATTTGTCATTTTTTTAGGGTTAGCTTTGAAATCATTGTAATATTCATCCCTGAAAATTTTGAAAAAAGTTGGTCAGACCATGTGCATTCCCATCACAGTCCTTGGTTTTTTTCCAAAAATTTTGAGAGACTGTTATGACTCTATTTAATAGCCTAAATCCAAAAGATTGGCTGATTTTTTATCCCTCTAGAATAAAAAATACCTCCAAATTTCAAATTTCAAGAAATTTTTTAAAATTAAGACGTTAATTATAGTTTGCCCTGATTGTAAAAATTCTGATTTTAAAATTCCAATTTCCTTTCATTTTCGGAAATTGTGTCATCCTCTTCTTCCAACAAAGTTCAAATTGTTTAATCAATATTTTCTTACATTTTGCATTAATCAATTTTGTAAGCTTTGTTCCAAAATTCAAAATTCAAATTTTCCCTCTAGTGCATGAGTTTCACCACTATTAGTCCTACCTTTACTATCCCCGTTAGATGAAGCATTAGAATTAAGGTCTCCAAAGGTTTAATTACTAAGGAGATGGAGCCTAATTTGGGTGACTTCTTTAATGAGGATCATGCTAATTCTTCCCATCCTAATCATGTGCCTATCACCCCATTGATAAATCCCATGATGAAGAAGAAGCTTTAACTAGAGTCTCTATAGGTCAAATTTCCACATTAAACAATCAATTTGATAACTTTCAACAATGGATGTCCAAAGAATACCCTAATAGTGAAGCTCTTCCATTAATTGAAGGCCTCAAGTGCATGATTCAAAGTGATAAGAATGGAATTGATATATTGCGTGGCATTCCATATATTGTTGATTCTAATGTCATGCCTATCAAGAGTTGTGCTGAGAACCTAGGTTATTCACAACCTTCAACACAAGTCAATCCTTTAATTCCTTTGACTACTCTTATAACTAGTATTCCTATTGTTACCTCCAACATCATGGCTACATCAACTCAAAATGTCATTCCTACAACCATTGGTCATGGAGGCAATCCCTCTTCTTCATTTAATCCTCCATCTTTACCTATATCTTCCATAAGTATTTTTGTTATCCCTCAACCAATCAATGTGACACAAGCGGGCAATTCCTTCAACAAATTTGTTCCTCCTTTAAGTGTCCCTTTTCCTACCCAAGCATCACCTATGCCTACTTATCATACTGTCCCACCACCTTATTCTCAATCCATGCTTTCCTTTAATAACATCACACCACCTTCTCAATCAACAATGTCCAACATCAATTCTTCTACTGAAGCGACAATTAACAATCTTTCTCAAACCATGTCTTCCTTACAACAACAAATTTCTTCTATGAGTCAATCCAAGTTTAGTGTACCCATCTTTGATGTTGTGAGCCCACTTGCTCTTGATATTGTTAAAGTCGTGCCACCTAAACATGTTGAGATCCCTCAATTAGAACTCTATAATGGAAAATGTGATCCTCTTACGCATGTCAAAACATTTCAAACCTTGTGTACAGATTTTGCTTATAATCAAAGATTGCTTGCAAACTTGTTTACAAGAACACTAAGAGATAAGGCTTTACAATGGTATTTCTATTTGCCTTCTTATTCTAGCATTTCTTTTCAACAATTGGCAAATGATTTTATACAAACAATTTCAAAACAACATTGGTCCTAAAATCACTTTGACTGATTTAATGCATTGTAAACAAGGTGTTAAAGAAAAAGTGATTGATTTCATCGATAGATATAAGCATTTGTGTGCTCAAATTTCTTTTCATGTACCTGATAATGATATTCAAATAATTTTCATTTATAATTTACAAAAAGATATCAAGGAAAAGATTATTTTGTCTAAGTTTACTTCCTTTCCATAATTGTGTGCAACACTCCACAATTATCAACTGGTTGTGAGTCAAATGGAGCAATCCACTCCTATGGCTCTGAGTGATAAGGGGAAGAGTGTTCAACAACTATGTGCAAAGTTCAAACCAACAAAAAGTTTCATCAAGTTCAATGATACAATCAACAACAACAATATGAATGCTACAACAGGTGTGCCTTCTATTTCTAATTTTTTCCAAAGAGAAAGACAGTTTAATTCTCTGAATGAATATGTCATGCCCAAACTTTTGGGCACAAACGGAATAATTTTTTTTTTTAAATACTTAACCTAGTACGACTAACTTAATTAAAATAATGCAAACTAGTTTGGTCTTAATTATGTTTTGAGTGAATCAAACAACTAAATTAATTAGGTGATAAATAATCTGAGTTATAAGCGAGCTAATATCTCTCCAAAAGAGTTATTACTATCTTCCATTAATAAATTATTAAACTCTCTTAGCCAATAATCTCAAACTTAATATATAATCTCTAAAATTAATTGTCCAATAATCTCTTATAGTTCTTTAATTACCTAGGGTCTAAATAAATTGTCCTAGTTATTAGATTAAACAAACCTATTAAATAAAATTTCCATCAATTAAAATGCCTTATAAATTTAAAATTTAAAAAGGCCAACTTGACCCTACATATATCATTTTATTTCCCCAAGGGTTTATCCTACCCAAGAGTTTAAAATTCTTCTTATTAAAATGCTTCTACATTCATTTAATAATTAAGAGAGCATTACTTAATTTACAAATAACTATTATGATTCCATATAAATATAGAATTTAATTTCATATATATATATATATATATTCCCAAGAGAGAGAGGGGGGGGTTTCTTTTCTTTATTTTATTAATTTACTTTTAAAGAATTCTACAAGGTCACAAACTAACCCTAACTTCCTTTTTAACACCATCCACACACATCTCTTATTTTAACATCTATGTGTGTTTGCCCTAACCCGAAATTAGGGTTAGGGCTTGTGTGTTATAACATACACATATTTTTTTTTTGAGTGTTGTGTGTGTGTGTGAATGCAAGTCGAAGGATTGGGCGGCGGCCAAAGGAGGGAGCGACAGCCATGAAAGGGAGTGGCGGAGAAATGGAGAAACAGCGGTGGAATGATGATTGGGGGTGGGCAGGGGTTTCCCCCGGGCACCACTGTGTTTATCCATAGTGCGGCTGAGCATCGTCTACTGTGGGTAAACACAGTGGCGGCTAGGAGCCACCACCATTGTGGTTGCCCACAGTGGGGGACCCAGTGTCATCCACTGTGGTTTCCCACAATGGCGGCGCCGAGCCGTTTACTATGGGTAGCCATAGTGGAGGCACGAACGCGTCGTCCTCTGTGTTCACAGAGGTTCGGCCTTCACCGAGCATGGTAAAATATTTTTTATTTAAAATATTATTTTTTTTAAATTCGTTAACATCTATATATATGTGTGTGTGTGTGTGTGTGTGTGTGTGTGTGTGTAAATATACATGTTTACATCTATATTTTTTTTATAAGAAATATATGCATTTCCAAAATAACATATTTAAATGCATTATATATATATATATATATATATTATTTACACACTTAAACATCTTATGATTTTTTTCTCCCTTTTTTTTAATAACAAATCTTAATATACATGCAGAAATGAATACTATTAGCTACAGCAAGGAGATGGGTGAAACAAATATAATTTTTCTTTTGTTTTCTAAGAGGCTAAAAAAAAAATAGAAGTGTTTTATATTCTGCAACTATTATTATTTCTTTTTTAAAAAAAAAAACTTTAAACAACAACATGAATATAATCAATCCTGGTCTAAACAAATATGACTAAAACTAAATGCTAACCCTCTTTTTCTTTTTTTAAAAAATAAAATAGGCTACTACAATAGGAATTATTTTTTGCAGTAAATAAAAGATAAAAAAAAAAAATTTATTTTATTTGCAGCAGCACAATATAAACATAAATGAACACACAATAACAGATTTAATTTATTTCCAGCAGCATAAATAAACATAGGTGAACATGTAATAACAGAATTAATTTATTTGCAGAATAAACATAAATGCAACAACTTTATTTATTTATTTTTTAAATGAAGATTTAAATACAAGTTAATATATTTCATTTTCCCTTTTTGCAAAACTACCCAAATTAGGAGAAATACATTTCTTTAGCAAATTTAAAAACAAGTAATAATAATACAAATGGGTTTGAAAACCCAACTAATATTTCCCTTCCATAGGAATATGAATAAAATAAATACACTTCTTTTCTTTTGGAAATTAAATACAACAATAGCTCTTTTTTTTTTTGCTACAAATTAAATACATTCTTTTTCTTGAACTATTTCTGCAACTTAGAACAACAACTAATCCCTTTATCCTTTCTTTTCCATCCCAAGCAACCTGCAATAAAAATACAACTTGACCATGGAGAGCTCACCTCCCAGCCTAGGCTTACTAGAAGCCACCCCTGAGCTTGGAGAACCAAGCACTAGACGGGTCACAAACAAACAACAACACAACAAACAAAGGCAAACACTCAACATGCATTTTCCCATCCCAAGCTACACTCTCACCACAACTTGTTATGATCTTTCCACAGGTGGAAGTGGACCAAGTACCATTGGGGAGATTGCAAGCATAATACAACTCAAGCCACCTCATGGCAAAAACAAAATACAACAAATTTCATCTCCACACCTTATGCCCCCCAAAGGCATAAAAGCCATATTTTCTCCCCTTATGACCCCCAAATGCATACACAAGGCTATGCAGCAAGGGTCACAAAGGACACCCTTGAGATCACTCTCCATAAGGAGAGCCTCTCACCCAAGGCTGTCATACTTCTTCCACCCCAAGACCATCCTACTCTCCCGAGAGTAGGAGGTCTTGGACACTACCAAAACAAAAACACATAAACAAAGAACATGGAAAAGAAAACTTACATTTTTCTCCTACAACAAATTACATATACACATCTCTTCATACAAGCATTTCTTTCTTTCAAAAACAACATAAACAACATAAACAAAAGGAAGTAAAGCCAACCTTAATCTACCAATAGGTATGTTAGATTTAGTTGGGGATGAGCTGCCCAAATCCACACAAACTTTCCACCAACACCTTCACCAAAATTCTATCCTACAACTAAATTTCAAAAATTGCATAATCTCCAACAATGGAGAGTGGGTGATTACTCACTAAGTCCCTAATCCTTGCCTAAGAAGGCCTCTCTCACACTTCCCAACCCCTTGGGTAAGGTTAGAGTTCCCATTGGTTGCTCTTCCCAACCTCTTACATATTACTAAAACTGGAAAGGGAAAAGGTGAGAGAGGATGGGGAAGAGAGTTTGACATCAAAAGGGAAGGTTGTCTATCCTAGGAGGAACCTTCTAAGTTGAATTTTCGCTCACCTTGGGAAAACCACTTTTTGAGGTGACTAAACAGTCACATGGGAGTAGTCACATGGCTAAAAATACCCTTAACCCATAGGTCTACCCTTTGGACCTTTGGAAAAGCCCTAAAACTGACCCTAGGAGTCCATTTGACCCCTTAGAAACCCAACTGAAGTTAACCTACGGGTCAAACCTGAGTTGACCACTCCCAAGACTCCCTACCCAAGGCAAATTTGGGACCACACCCATGTGTTTGAATGGCTTTGGTAGAAACAAAACTCCCTCCAAGAGACAAGTCAAAATCAATGACACTAATCATCACATGTGTCAAGTGACACAATAAAATACAATATAAAAATCACACATGGAATTTGTCTCTTGTAGGTTTACACAATTAAATAAAATCAAATTAACACACATGCATCATTTACTTTCACGAATAAAATACATTACAAACGGGATGTTGTCTCTCCAAATAGACAACCCCTGGCTTAACAAACGTACATTGGTCTAGGTTTGGTTCTCCATATTATTTCCATGGTCACATGGATAATTTTCCTGCGCATCTCAATTAACACATTAGTAATTCCAAATAATCACAATTATATATAATTAAATACATGGATTTCATTGCACATCAAACACTCATACATTTGGCAATAATAATTCAATATCCCATTCATTCAAATTCAATTCCACATAAGCAATTATCATAATTCTCAAAATTGAACCATTCATAAAATAAGCATCATTTTTCTATCATCAAAATGAAGTCCTGCAATTCCAATAATGACATTCACCATTTCAAAGTAATTCTATTCTAGCAACATATAAAGTTTCATAATCCTAATGCATAAAATGAAGCATCAATATACGTCAATGTGATCCAAATCATGGAATCATATAGGTTCTAAATCCATAATGCATAACACAAAGCATCCATAATAGTCTCAATATGAAAATAACTAAAAATGTCAAGCTGAGTCGGGGTAGGGCCTCACACCCTCCCGCTCTAGGCATGAACTTCCTCTTGGAGTTCATCAAAAAGGTGGGGGTACTATGATCTCATACGTGCTACATCCTCCCATGAGGCTATGACCTCATCATAGCAATCCCACTGGACCCTAACCTGGTCTAGCTCTCGACCTTGAAGGCCCAGCGTCCGGCGTGCCAAAATGCGAATGAGCTCCAAAGCTAGTTGCCCGTCCAACTCCACCTGCAAGGCATCCCAATCTAGAATATGAGACTCATCATAGATATACTTCCGCAAAACTGAAACATGAAACACATCGTGGATGCGTGATAGGCTAGATGGCAATGCTAAATGGTAGGCAACTGGTCCTATCCTCTCAAGGATCTCAAATGGTCCTACAAATCAAGGTGCGAGCTTAGAACCCTTTCCATAATGGATTGGACTCTTATGCAGTCGCACTCTCAAGAAGACCCTGTCTCCAACCAAGTAGCTACGATCTATCCTCTTCGCATCTGCATATTTCTTTTGTCTATCCTATGCCTCTCTAAGAGGCTGCCTAATCAAATCCACCTGCTGTTCCATATCCCAAACTATCTCAGGACCAATAGAAACTCTGTCCTCTATGCGATCCCAACTCAACGGTGTCCTACAAGGTCTACCATATAATGCCTGATAGGGTGGCTTCCCCAAGGACGTGTGATGCCTATTGTTATAGGCAAACTCCACTAAGGGAAGGTACTCTTCCCATCTAGTCTGGTGATCCATGACATACATGCGAAGCATATCCTCTAACACCTGATTAACCCTCTCTATCTGGCCATCCATTTTTGAATAATAGGCTATGCTGAAATTGAGCTTGGTACCCATAGCTGCCTGTAATGCCTTCCAAAAGGAAGATGTGAAGAGGGAATCCCTGTCGAAAATGATCTTGCGTGGAATGCCATGAAGTCTGACAATGTCTCACAAGAACACTTGTGCTACTGCTGGTGCTGTGAAGGTGGTACGAACTGGTGAAAAGTGGGCCACTTTGATCAACTTGTCAACCGTCACCAAGATGGCATCATGGCGACGAGATGAAATGGGGAGACCACTGATGAAATCCATGGATATAGTATCCCACTTCCACTCTGGTATAGCATGAGATTGGAGCAACCCACCTGGATGGCGGTGCTCCGCCTTGACTCTTTGACACTCAAGGCATCGGGCTACCAACTTAGCAATAAGCTGTCACATCCCTGGCCAATGGTACAATTCCCTCAAGTTTGCATGCATCTTCTTAACCCCGGGATGTGCTGCATAAGGAGCTCTATGAGCCTCTATGATAATGAACTCCCGCAATCCCCCGAAAGAAGGTACATAGATGCGCCCTCTATGGTGTAATAAACCATTGGACTCTAAGGAATAATCCACATATTTCCCTTCTAAAGTTTTCTGAGATCGAATAGCCTAGCAAACCTCTAAATACCATCAGTCCTCTGGCAACTGCTACATGATGCAATCTCTCAAATCCATGCTCATAGATATGGTGTATACCTCATGACGTCTCCTACTCAAAGCATCTGTAACTACATTTTCTTTCCCTTTGATGTAGTGAACGTCAAAATCATACTCGCACAAGAATTCCATCCATCTCCTCTGACATGCATTAAGATTCGGTTGAGTGAATATGTACTAAAGGCTCTGATGGTCTGAGTGCAACTCAAAATGATGACCCAAAAGGAAATGTCTCCACCTCACAAGTGCATGCACTATTGCTACAAGCTCAAGGTCATGAGTAGGGTAATTAAGCTCGTGAGTCTTGAGTTTCCTAGACTCAAAAGCTATAGCTCTGCCACCCTACATAAGGACTGCTCCTAAGCCCTCTAGGGAAGCATCTGTGCAAACCATGAAATCAGCTGAAGGATCTAGTACTACAAGGATAGGTGCAGTAGTAAGTGCCTTTTTAAGTTCCTGAAAGGCCTTCTCGCACTTCTCCGTCCACTCAAATTTCTTCCCCTTGCGCTGAAGAGAAGTAATAGGATGAGCGACTCTAGAGAATCCCTCAACAAAATGTTGATAATAACCTGCTAAGCCCATGAAGCTCCTGACCTCTTTCACACTGGTTGGCACTGGCCAATCCATAATGGCTCTGATCTTTGATGGGTCTACTAAGATCCCATTACCGGATATAACATGACCAAGGTACTTGACCTCTATTCTAAAGAAAGCACACTTCGACAAACTGCCATACAACTGATTATCCCTCAAACACTGCAAAACCTGTCTCAGGTGCTCCTCATGCTCCTCCTCATTCCGTGAATATATCAATATGTCGTTGAGAAATACAATCACAAAACGGTCAAGGAATGTGAGGAATACTCCATTCATGAGACTCATGAACACTGCTGGGGCATTCGTAAGACCGAATGGGACCACGATGAACTCATAGTGGCCATATCTAGTGCGAAACGCGGTCTTGTGGATATCGCTATCCACTATCCTCAACTGATGGTATCCTGACTTTAGATCAATCTTGGAAAATACTTTGGCACCCTGAAGTTGGTCGAATAAATCATCGATCCTGGGCAATGGATATCGGTTCTTGATGGTTACTTTGTTCAACTGACGGTAATCCATGCATAATCAGAGAGATCCATCCTTCTTCTTCATGAAGATGACTGGTGCACCCCAAGGGGATACACTAGGGTGAATGTGGCCCTTCTCTAGGAGTTCCTCAAGCTGAATCTTGAGCTCATTAAGCTCATTTGTGATCATCAACCTATTCCTATGGATGTGACTATACCTTCTCCTAAGAAGAACAACAATACTCTTCCTAAGGTTAGACATGTATCTCCTCATGATGGACCTGGTCTCCTTCCTACACCTAATATTCCAGCTTTGTATAGCACAGTCTCACCTCCTTCCTCTTATCGACCCGGTCTCCTCTTGTTCAACCTAAAAGACCTCAACCTAAAACTTCAACTATCAAGGAGAGAAACATTCCTACTTTTTCAAGTGTTCCTCCTCCTTCTCAGCCTACCACAAAGACTAGACAAAATCATTGTGCGAGAGGATGCTGATGAAGACAACATGTTTGATCTCGTGGAGTTGTCCCTCAAAATACTCAATCTCCTAAGACTCCAATAGTTGACATGATCCCCTTTTCTCCCAAGTAAGATGTTCAACCTACATCTTCAAATCATAAGTTGCACAAAACATGTGATGGTTTTATTCCTATTTATGCTCTTGCTCCTCTTTCTCTAGACATTGATGAAGAAATGGATGAAAATTTTATCCATGATGGAAATACAACTCCTAATGCTTCTGATAGTGAGTATGAATATATTGATGTGGACAAGCATTTATCAACCGAATTTTCACAAACCCTAATCCTAGCTCCTAGACTCAAGCAAAGTGACTTACAACATGAGCGTAGTCCTTGTTTGGATCTTGCGATAGCTCTATTTGTTGTGCTCGATGTCGCTCCTCTGGCATGTTGATTGCCTTCCCAAAATAGTGATCAGCAAGATCAGGAGGTAGATGTCATGCTAGATTAGCAATTTTAGCACTATAGATCTTCTCTCTCTCTCCTTTCTTACTCTTTTGTGACCATTCTTCTATGTGTATTTTTGTTCTTCTATTGTTCCCTTAATGTCTATTTGGGGATGATGCAAAGCATTGAGATCTTTTCTTGGTCTCTTTCATGTTGACTCAAAAGACATCCTCTCTTCCCTTTCTTCTAAGGTATTTTCCTTCTTTGGGGAATGACGATTATTATATGCACATATACATACATGATATACATGAGTTATCATAAAACATATTGACCCTGAGGAAAGTGAAACTACCTCCTACCTCATGTTTTGTGTTCATTATCCTTGGGTTTATTCCTCAATTCGGGGCTAAATCCTTGTGATAACGTGATTCCTCTCTTATATCTCTCTTGGGTGTATCCTAACTTAAGTCAGTCGCTTCCAATAAGGCGTGCATGATTTCTTTAATATGGGGGCATACACTCCACTCATATTTTCATTCTTGATACTTAGAATTACTTAGTGAACTTTGTTTTTCTTTGTAATCTTTGCTATGCTTGCTTTCATGACTCATAGTGAGGGGAACTTTGCTACTTGCAGTCATGGTTCTCCCCTTCTCAAAATTCCCTTTTACTTTGTCAATCAAAGTCTTAAGATCCTAAGTACACTAGGGGCTTGGTGCATCTTGCCTCCTTAATGTGGTAAAAGTCTTTAATCTTGTTTCCTTGTACTTTATCAACAGTATTGGCATATGCTCATACTCCTGCTAAAGTGGGAGCTAGATTTAGTGTTATAAAATTGTGACCCTAGCCATTTTCGACCGCATTAGGGTCCTTGCGCATGTACAATTGAATCTCCTAGCCTGATCGAAGACCAGAGACTCCTCAACCCTCAGAATATGCTTCTCCCTTTGCCTCCACACCACCCTATCTGCACTATGCTCTAAAGAAAGGGGAAGGATAGGGGCATGTCGCCCTTGTCCCCCCTAGGATAGGAGCATGCCTCCCTTTTTCTCCTAGGAAAGGGGTGTGGCTCCTCTGTCCCTACCCTATTTTGGGGTAGGACCCTTTCTTGGGCTTACATTGTAGGTTTTGTAGTGAGCGGGAAAACTTCCCCAATGTCGGCTTGTGATGAAAATAAGTTTCATTAACCCTAATTGGCATGTATTTAAGTAACATTTTCCCTCTCATTTGCATAAGTTTTCTAAGTTGGATGAGTGGGAATTTTACATGTGATCAAGCATTGAAGAGCATTCAAGCATTGAAGCATTCCTTTCCAGCATCGAGCATTCTCAAGTCTCCCTTCAAGGCTAGGTGTTGCATTCAAGTCAAGAATTCAACCATTGAAGTGGAGATCGATTCCAACATTCAATTCTACACAAGCATTTCTATCAACATTGCTATCACAACCTCCCTTGAGGTGATTTACATTTCAGTCTTTCATTTACATTTACTTGCAAGTACTTTCTTTCATTACTAGGTTAATTCCAAAACTGGGGTTTGAATTGAAGGAAAACCCCCAATCCCAACCCCTTTTCCTCTCTTTTATGTGTGTAGGTTATAGGTGTGCAACTGTACTTTCAATTTTGGAGTCCATTTGCAGAGGCAGAAAAACCCTTTTCATTTCGCGGATTTTTCGAAGGACCATGTACATTCCCACCACAGTCTAGAAAACTTTTCCTCAAATTTGCAGGGTGACTTGGTCTCGACATATTACTACCAGATCCAGGTGCACAGTTTCATCTCATTCTCTGATATCTAGTTATAATTAGTTCTTTGTCACTTTTTCACTTAGTCTCTATACATAATTCAATCAATTCCTTTCCATTTCAAATAGAAGAGGGGATTAACTTATTATTCTTAGTTCATTCAGAATTCTATCTTCTTTGGAGGTTGAATATATTGAATTTTCCCCCCTCTTCCAATATAATGCGTGAAAAGTGTTTGAAGGGGAATCTGTAGTGAAACTCTCATCTTTCCTTGGAGGGAAGGGGTAGCTTTCTTCTTGATCTCTCATTCACACATTTTTCATCCACCATTACATTTTGGTGGCATTACACTAGGATTCCTTCTTGACACTTGCCAATAGGTCCTTTTCCTTTGTATCCCATGTTTTGCATGATTCTGACCCCATTGCCAGATTGTTTTGTGGGAATGACTACTTCTAGGGAAGCAACTGTTACTTCCTCCTCCTCCTTGTATAGCCAACTAAGGATGTCCTTGTCTTCTGATTCTTTCGCCAGTGTGTCGATTTGGATAAATTTACCATCAAACTTCTTGATGGGTTTTTTTGCCTAATGTCTTGATGTGGAAGGTTGTCCATGAGACCTTGGTGAAGTTGGAAACTTAGATAGACACAGGGGTTCAAAAGAGTAGTCCCCCATACCTTGGTCCTTTATCTTCATCTTTTGCTCAAAATTCGTGGATAGGGACTTGATTTTTTCTTGATGGTTGGATGATGAGGAAGCTTGGGCCTCCCTATTGTTTGGAACCAGAACATCTTGAGTTTCCCCCATAGCATTTTTGTACTAAAAGGGATTAGTTTCTGCTGATATTGAAATTTCTTGTCCGTTGTAGGGGACCTTAAGACATTGATGGTACGTGGAAGGTACCACTTGCATTTCATGGATCCAAGGATGAACCAAGAGTATGTTGTATGTCAAATCTATGTCTAAGACTTGGCACATTGTGTCTCTTTGCATAGGTCCTACCTGAATGGGTAGTACTACTATTCCTTCAGATGACCTTTCTTCATCATCATAGGCTTTGATAGAGATCTTCTTTTTAGGGTCAATAGCTTTCCCGGAGAAGCCCAATGCATAGATAAGCTTTAAGTTACATATATTGAGACCATCTCCTCCATCTATGAGTACTCTTTTCACCTGGTGTTTGTAGACTATGACTTCGATATGGAGTGGGCTGTTGTGTGGATGACTCAAGGAGACGTCATCATGTTTTGAGAAGGATAAGTTATGTGGCACTTGGAACTGATCGATATCTAGATCATTTGGAATGGTTATTTATACAATAGCTTGCTCCAAGATATCCTTATGTTTTGGTGAAATTTTGAGCAATTCTAGTATTGATATCTGAGCAAGTGTCCTTTTTAGTTGGTCAACCAAGCTATAATGAGTCTTGGGGATAGTTGTTGCTTTAGATGTTCTCCCCTTCAAGACATATTTCTAAGCCCTTGTTGTCACATTTACCGGTGCATGTCCTTGTTTATCTTTGATCTTTATGACATTTACTTGATTGTCGCATGCTGATATGTGATTTATGGTGTTTTTTGTATATGTGATTGATGCGGGCTCCTTTGTTGCTATTTGACGTTGATACTCCTCCCTTGTCATAATTAGGAAGAGGATTTTTGAAAGCCTCATGATCACCATTGGTTTTATGTCCATCGACCGTTATGTCTCCCTTGTCTATCATATCTTGAACTAGGTTTTTCAACCTCATGCAATCATTTTTTCTATGCCCCTTGTTTCGATGATAATCACAATAGTATGAGTCATTCCACCATATGGTGGTTTGACTTGGGGTTAAAAGTTTCTTATGACTGGTAATGTGATTATCTTGTTTGCCAATAGTTGTCAAAATGCAAATTCTAGGGTTTGTCCCAATGGTGTAAATGTTCTTCGATGTGGGGGAGGAGTGTTAGCATTGCCCCCTTGGTTATTGGTGTTCCTCTGATTGTTGTTATTGTTGGTTCGGTAGTTGATGTTTCCTTGGTTGTTGTTGTTGTTATTATTTGACGTTGATGCTCCTTGGTTAGTAGTGCGTTAATAATCATTTGTCCATTGATTGGCACTTCTTTGATCATTGTTGGATGGTGTGTTATCTGATAAAGTCAGTACTGATTGCTTAGACTTTACATTGTTGGAATCAACTACCCCATCATTAACAACTTTTTTGTTTCTAGTCCAAAACTTGGACTTGTCTGAGTTGTTGTTATTATATTGATTTCTATAGGTGTTATAGCTTGATGAACTAACACCTTCCTTGGAGAACTTCAAGGTCCCTTTCTTGATGAAGGCTTCCTCTACTTGGATGCCATTTTTTATTAGCTTTGTAAAAGTAGGTAGACATTACCGTTTGAGTTGATAACTCATTTCGCTATTTAAATTGTCTATAAAGATCTCCATCTTTTCCTTTTTAGGTACATCACGTGGGTACCTTGAGACCATATGTCTCCATCATTGTAAGAAAACCATGAATGTTTCATTGTTCTTTTTCATCATGTTGCATATGTCAAGCATAATAATCTCATGTTAGATATTGTAGGAGTATTTTGGAATGAATTTTTTCACCAAACCATCAAATGATCTGATGGGAGGTGTGAATTTTCACAACCACTCCATTGTTTTCCCTCCCAAACTTCATGGGAATAGCCTGATCATATATGTATCATTATGAGAAAACTCCAAGCTCATAGTACAGAATTCCCTGACGTGATCATAGGGATCACTCTTACCATTGTATTTATCATACTTTGGTATATTCAAATTTGGTAGGAAAGGTATTATGGTTAGCCTCCTTTCAAAAGGGTAAGGACAAATGTCCTCCAAATAATACCACGTTGTAGACCCTTGTTGCATATCTTGCATTGATCATTGGAGTGCTTGAAGTTGTTGTGTAATGTTAGCTAAGGGAACATTTTCTTCATTAGAACTTCGATGATGGGCATCTCCTTGTTCACTAACATTGTCATAATTATGGGTATCATCTCAGTTGCGTGTCCTCTACTCTTAGATGTTCTTGATTTTGAGTGAATTTGTAGGTCCTTTCCCTTGTTCGTGAGATTGTTTCATCAGTATTCCTTAAACTTCCTATGTCAAAATCTTCAGGAATCCTGACTCCTTTACTAGCTAACATGAGAAGATATTTTTATTTATCTGCGTCTATAATCATTTCAATGAGATTTTGGAAAGAGACATTCTCTTGACATTGTTGGACAACCTCCTCAGTAATCTCTTCTTTTCCCATGTTCGTATTAAAAGGATTGGACCCCATTTGACTCATACTTGATTCTGGTTGTGGATCTTTTCCTTTGTTTTTTTGAGATCGAATGACAACGGGCATCAATAGATTTCTATAGTAGTGAATTCTTCCTCTTCTAATTATTGGCAAATGACACTCTATTGGTTGGTTTCACTATGTTGTCATTGATGGCAACATGATTTTGTGTTTTGGCTTCATATTTTGATTCCATGGTATACCAACAAGCACTTCACAGATTCTACATCAGCACCAGTAGGTCAGAAGGATTTCTTTGGTCACCGGCAATGCAAGCCGACATGGTATAGTAAAGATTATCAGTATTGGAGGTTGACATATCTTGGATCTAGCATTGAAAATTCATTTTAATGTTTATACATTTATGTTATCTGGCTGACATGTAATCTGATATTGTATATATCTTTGTAAGCCGACATAAGGCATAAAAGTTGTATAGGGTATATAGGTCAGTATGATTAGATCATTATGAATGGATGTGATGGATATGTGAATGTAATATGATGTGAAATATATCAGAGAGATTATGTATGTGAGGAATTTATTCTAAGGGTTATTCTAGTAAAGGGGTTTAGGGTTTCTAACCGGAATAGATAGAGCTTAAAGTGGAACTGTTTTCTAGCATAGAAGATGCTATCTTAGCAATTCACACTCCTCTAGATTGTTGTCTGGAATTTTATGTAGTCAGTGAGGCTCCCATTGTGATTGAGCAGTGTGCTCTAGGTTGTAAGCCTTCCTGGAAGTGCAGGCCCATCATATATTGTAATCTCTTCATATGACCAGTGGATTGATATTGTGGGTCACAAATCTATTAGTCCCAACCGCTGCTGAGAGGGGACAGGTGAATCAACACTTAATCAAATTTTCACAATTTAACTTTTATCTTAAATCTGCATTCATCTAAGATCCAACAATATACTTAATCACTGAAGTAAAATATGCAAGCAGGACAAGTTGGTAGTGACACCAAGGAGTTATCTCGTGGAAACCCAAAAAGGAGAAAACCATGGTGTGAGTAGGAACTCACAAAATTTGTACTCTTCTAAAGTACGCCCTGTGAGGATCCATCCCTATTAAGAGATTACAAAGACATTGTTAGGTGCCACCCGGTTAAGGGATTTTGATCAAGGCCGGTTAGTGCATTTACCCTTTTAAAGGTAGCCTGGTTAGAGGACTTAGAACATTAGTTAACATGTCACCCGATTTAGGGATTTTATAATAGGGACCTATTAAAGTCCACCTGGTTAAGGGATTTATGTTGCAATTGTTATAAAGTAATGGATGGATGATCTATTGAATTAGCTACTGATAGCTTGATCAGATCTCAATATGCATCACACAACACCGGTTTCCTTCTTACACCTTTGTCTCTTCAATCAGTCGGTCACCTATCAGTTGGCACTGCACTCTACCGATCCTCAGACCTTTGGCTCTGCACTCTACTGGTCCCCTGACCTTCGGCTCTACACTCTATCCGTCCTCTGATCTTCAGCTTTGCACTCTGCCGGTTCACTATCTCTCGACTCTGCACTTAGTCGATCTACCTCAAACACACTCTACTATTCTAATACCTTTTAGCACTTCTTCTCCCTCTGGTCTTCACTTTGGATTGCCTTCAACAAATTCTCCTTGTTGCAAGTTCAATGATCAAAACTTTCTAAATGAACTTCAAGAACACTTTGTAGATTTTCTGTCGACACCTTCAAGCATTCCCTCAATCATTGAATCATGGATTTCAGAAGATTTCAAATTCAAAATCTCCCACTCTTTCTCTGCGCACCTTACAACAATTTTGCCAAGTGTTCACCCAATTCTGCCACCGCATCTCCCAAAGATAGAAACTTATGATTCGTGTTTAGCCAAATAAGTACGAACTAGAAATATGCATGTAATCATGCTTGACTTCATGATAACTGAAAGTTGAACTTACCAACATATGATTTGGCATAGACACAAGCTCACCAACTCATCCTTTGCCACCACAACTGAATAATCGATCACCGCTCCGATATTTATGGTGATCACATGTCTTCCTTCTGTCATACCAGTGTACCGATATGCCACTGCACTTCTATATTACCAGTTTGTCCTTTTATTGCTAGTTTGTTGTGCTAGCACCAATTTTCTTCCCATGTTTACCAATGAGTTACCGGTTTGTTTAAACAAACAAGTTTTCTTGCCTGAGTCACATTTCATGACTTTATCATCACCAAATTCACCAATCTACCTGAATGATAGGCCGGTTGGTTTAGTTTAGCTTTCCTTGAGCTGATTGAACCTTTGATCATTCAAAACCAATGTTGTTTCCATGTAGTGTAATTTATCACTTTTTCTTACTAAAAAGCAACACCACTCTACCTATACCACTTCACTAGTTAGTGTCTTCACTGGTAAGTGTTGGACATCAATGCCAAACCTTAGCACATATACCGGTTCTCTTGATTGACCAGTTTTGTCAATGTCAACAATCCAACAATCTCCCCCTTTGGCATTGATGGCAAACACTTCAAACTCTGGCTAATTAGATGCATGTTTCTTCATCTTTGTACCAGTCCAGTCATTCTGCCCTAAGTGATGAATATCTCCCCCTATCACTGGTCATAATATGATACAACAACTTCAGCTCAATCACTATCTGTCAATGCTCAAGCACTCTAATCATATCTCTTGCTTTGAAAAAAATGCCAAAGAGTCCTTTATTAACACTTACAAGATTGCTCCCCCTAACCGAAGTAGTCAACACTCATCAATCTAGTTGTTGGTTTTTTTGTTGTTTCTTTTAAACTTGAAATCATACCAAATTGATATAGAACCCTGTTTGCTTACTTTACTGAATGGAGGGGCATAGCCCCCAACTTACCTCTGAGATAGTCAAAGGTGTCCTTCTGTAGTGGCTTGGTGAAGATATCATCCACCTGCTCTTTTTTTGGTATGTACTCCAACATCACTTTATTTTCGTGAACTTGTTCTCTTAGATAGTGATATTTAATGGCTATATGCTTCATTTTGGAGTGCATCACCAAGTTCTTGGATATGTCAATGGCATTGGTGTTGTCACAATGAATCACTACTGGTCCAACCACTTTTTCTTGTATTCCTTCAAGCAGTTGCTTGATCCAAACTATCTGTGTGTAGTTGATTGCAACAACTACATACTCAGCCTTGGCTGTGGATTGAGATATGCAATTTTGTTTCTTACTTGTCCAAGATACAATCCTGTCTCTGAGAAAAAATGCACCTCTATTGGTGCTCTTCTTGTCATCGATGTTTCTAGCCCAATCTGAATCAATGAAGACACTTAAACTAAAGTCTCCGTTGTGTGGATACCAGAGACCATACTTATCTGTCCTCTGAATATTCTTTTTAGTGCCATCATGTGAGTCTCTTTCAGGTTTGTAGAAAATATGGCAACCAATCCAACAGCTTGTGCTATGTCTAGTCTTCTATGTAGTGCATACTATAACTTACCGATCATGGACTGGTAAAGTGTGTCATTTACTTTGTCAGCCTCATCATGTTTAGATAGCTTGCAACCTGTAACCATTGGAGTTCCAACAGGTTTGCAATACTCCATTCAAAAAGTTTTCAGAATTTCTCTTATGTACTTAGTCTGACTGATGAAGATGCCATTCTTTAATTGAGAGACTTGCAAGCCAATAAAGAACTTTATCTCACCAATCATTGACATCTCAAATTCTTGCTGCATTTGTTCTACAAAACTTCTGCTCATCTCATCATCTCCCCAAAAGATGATGTCATCTACAAAGATCTCAGCAATTAGATGTTTTCCTTCAGCTCCATTCTTCAGATACAAGTTACTATTATCACTAGTTCTTTTGAACTCTATGCTTAGCAGATATGAGTGTAACCTCTCATACCAAGATCTTGGTGCTTGTTTCAGCCCATACAAAGTCTTCTACAATTTGCATACCATATTCCTCCCATCTTTAGATGCAATCCCTTTTGGTTGATCTATGTATACATCTTCTTCTAACACCCCATTTAAGAATGCCAATTTGACATCCATTTGGTAAACTTTAAACTTTTTATAAGAAGCATAGGCCATCCAAATTATGACTCCTTCGAGCCTGGCTACTGGTGGGAAGGTTTCTCCATAGTCCAAACCTTCTGTATACACCTAAAAATGGTCTGAAGATAATTAATTAAATAAGAAATTATTTAATTAATCCTCCTCCCCAATTTAGTTAAATTCACTAAGCAATTTGATTAAATTTCCCCTTTCATCTACTTATTAATAAATCTAAGGATTTATTAAATAGGTTCATTTCACCCCTTTAATTAATTAATTCTCTCCATCCAAAATCATTTCTTCTAATCCCCTAATTAATTAAAACAAATCAATAATGAGTTGTTGAGATTAATTATCCTTTTCCTATTATTTGAATTTTTAAATTCAAATTCTCCTAACTTCTACCACTCCTAAACCTAACCATTCCTAAACCTAACCCATTCTACCTACCACCATGTCCCCTTTCATCCAACCTCTTCTAGAACCTTGTGACACTTGTCACTAAGTGTTCCCTTTCATCTAACTCCTTCTAGAAACCTGTTGACACTTGTCACCATAGAGATGACAGATGTTCCCTTTAATCCAACCTCCTTTGCCATCTTCCTCCAATTTAACCATTGATATCTTCAGATCAATCTTGACTGTTGATTCTCGCAACATCACTCCTAGCCTTGGAAAATCCTATAAATAGACCTCATTTTGGAGCTCAAAGGGTCCCAATTCATTTTCATGTCCCAATTTCATATCATTTTACATCCCATCTCATTCTCATCTTATGCATTGTTATTATAGGCATATAGCTTATAGTTTATCAGTTTTAGCAATGTTATCATGCTCAATTTTAGCTTAAATCTTAGCTTAATCATGCTAGATCAATCATTCATGTAGCTTAATCATGATATTCTTGCTAGATCATGCATTTGCATCATTCAAATCCTCCATCTAGGTGTTGTCAAGTCATTGGAATATGCATAATCAGATCTGAGAGCATTTTTCATACTCACATTTACTAGGAGGCAATAAGTTGATTAGCTATGGTTTTATCTTTCTTTGATTTAAATCTTCTAACCATGCTTGTAATGATTTATTGAGTGCATTGTGTTTGCAGGTACAGGTACATTTCATAGAGTACGACATTTTGGCACCCACCGTGGGGCAGAAATCATCATTTTCGGCCTCTCAAGCTTCAATAAACATTCATCTCTACCGGATCAGAATCAAAATTTCATACGAGTTGATTTTCCAACTTGTACGAACTACCTTTTAGCCCTGGATGACACTTCATCCTAACTCGTACTACGTATAATGCTGACTCGTATGAGCTTTTACATTGAAATTTTTTTATTCATTCTAGCTCATTCCTGTGTCATACGAGTTGATTTGCATTGTTGTACTGTATCTAATTTTGTTTCGTATGAATTTTTGGCTTCAAAATCTTATGTCGTATGAGTTTGTTTGTATTACTGTGCGAAATCTAAAGTTTTGTCGTACTAACTGGAAAAGCATGTCGTACAAGTCTCTGGTTCTGTGATTTTTTTTAATAAACTGCAAATTAGAATTTTCAAATTTGTCTATACGTTGGTAATTTGCATTTTTGAAGGCCTTCTGGTAATTTTTATCTTTTGAAAGTGTGGGCATGCTCTTTCAAATTCTCATCTATAACTCTTGGAGACCTTACCAATGAGTTAAACGGTTCGTCATTTCGAGTCCCGAGCAGAAAGTTATGCCTATTTGAAGTTAGGATAAAATTTCATATAGTTTTTTTTTAAATTTTGTAGTTCAGATCACTAATGCTAATCCTGTTCTGTCTGTGAGATTTTTGGAAGCCTAACTCTTTTCTGCAGGACGCTTGTCAAAGACAAATTCAAAACCTAATCATGACTACTAATGGATCTATTTTGCAGGTTGCCTAAGGATTCAACAAAAACTTTGTGTATTCTTTAAGATTTTTAGGCACATTTCAATTTGGGCTTAAAGAAAAGAACTATCATGTCTTCTGTGTCTTTGATGATAGGCGAGTATGCTCTCACCTTTCTTAGGTGATCATAAAGCTAGACTCATTTTTTTCTTTCATTAGTGCATCTCTTTGGTAGGCCCACCCTCCCGAGGAGTTATTAACTCTTAGCCCTTAAAGCTGGTGAGAGGGGAACAACCTAAGTGGGAATGGCTAATGCCAAGTAATCCAACCCACTATAAAATAAATGTGCTTTTGATGAAAATCAAATCAACAGCAGTGCTTGGGAATAGCTCTCCTCCATACCTTCGGGTATATCAAACCTTGGTTTTCAAGGCTGGGAAACCTCTTAATTGAATTTATACCCCAACGCACCAAACAGATCCTTTACTAGTGCCGGTTAAAATAAAAGCTACCCGATTCACCTCCGAAAGGTGATAATATTTGTGCAAGAGAGATAGTAACTCTCCCAAGACACTTGCTATATCATGCCCCCATTAGTGTTTGGAGTCGAATAATATGGCGTTGAGAATCCATTGCATGAGACTTAGTGGTTGTATTTTGATTAGCTATTGGGTGTGTACCTAAGTCAGCAAGCAAAGGTTTTTATTCTCAGCCAACTTCCTTAGGGTTTAGCTTGATTGGAGTCATTTATCACATCATGTGTTTGTTGTGTATTCATCCCTAAATGAGAAAATCAGACACCTAAACACTGGAAAACATTAGCAAAACAAACACTTTTTATCACTCTCTACTACCTATCGTACGAGGTTTAATTCTCGGTAGTACGAGTCATAATCTCTGTAAGATGAGTTAACTTGCATAAAATCATTTGTCGTACTATCCATTATCATGTGTCGTACGAGTCATCTATTTTGTTGTATGGTCTAATCCCAGGTCGTACGAGTTGCTGCTGTTTATATGAAAAACTCTATTCTGTCATATTGCTCTATATCTTGTGTCATCCTATGCTGCATAAACTATCGTATGAAACTCTGCATCTATCAGTCCAAAGTTGTGTCCTGCATGCCTATTTCAAATTTATCATTTCTACCTGATCAAATTGCAGTAAGCATAAACACCTGTTATCTGTCAGTTCATGCTTAGATTGTCTACTTGGTTTGCTTGGTAAAGTTATCATCCATCAAAATCAGACTTTAGAAGATAAACACCTCAAGATTTTCAAGTGCTTACCCCCAACAAGTTCAAAATCTAAACATCTCAAAGTGCATTATCACCCTCTTTGGTAAACTAATCACTCAAACATAGTTTCTCATCAAGATCAATCATCCTTTATCACAAAACTGAAATGTTTGGTTAGGATAACTTTGTCCCACATTGTAGGATATATCATTCCTATTGGACCTGGTTCTTATCAAATCACCATAATTGCACTCCTAAACTGAAGATCGAAAAACTTGCAAACCTTTAAACACTTGAATTCTCTTTTAGTGTCATATCACTCTATTGCCTTGAAATTGACTATTGATCACTTACTCAAAACAACCTTTTGGATAATCGAACCCCTGAAATGGAAATAAAAACATTTGAAATAGCTGAAGATCATATCAACATGACATACCAAAGCAAAACACAAGAAGAAAACATGACAAACCAACATATTAGAGAAATCAAACAAGTTCAAAATCAAACTATGTTAAAACCTCACAAGGATTTATATACATTTCAGAAGAAAGGTGGCTCTTTTATGCACCTCTTAAAGAGATCCCTAAAGGATTTGGCTAAAGAAGATCAAAATCATGCACCCATGTCTAACAATGATCCATCCATCCATAAGCAAATTGACTCCCCAAAGGCATCTATTCCTACACCTCCTGAAAGCTTGCAAGAACCTTCCATAGCATCCTTGCCAAACGATACATCCAAAGATGAAGTTCCCCAAGGGATATCCATGATTGCCATCAAGCCTATTTCAGAGAATCCTATTCAAAGCTCATCTCCTTCATATCCAAGCATTAATTCATTGCAAATCCTGATAACACTTCCTTGCAAATTGAAGTCCTCATTCATAGAATGCTTGTCAAATGTGTCCTGATAGATGGGGGAGTTGGCTTGAACATTTGCTCTATGAATCTTATCCGTGCTTTGGGTTATTCAAAAGATGAAGTTGATCCCCTGGAAAAGATCAAAATTAAAACACATAATGGAGAAGAGCATTCATCTAAAGGAATGGTGATATTACCCATCACAGTGGGACCCTTGCAAAAAGATAGAGCATGCCAAGTTTTAGACTTGGACCTACCATACAATATACTCTTGGGGAGACCATGGATACATGATATATAGGCTATCCTATCAACATACCACCAGTGTGTAATATTTCCCTACAATGGACAGGAAATCACAATATCAGTAGAATCAAATCCATTGCAGTGTTGTAGTAATCTGAGATCAACTCAAGAGATCATTGTTCCACATAATAGAGAGGCAACATCTTCAAGCAAGGAACAATCATTGGCATCAATTTTGTCAAACATGGAAGAACAAATACTGCTAAAAGATCGAGGGAATGGAGAATATTTGCTGTCATGAAAAAACAAACAAGAGAAACTTCAAATTGGAGGGATGAAGAAGCAAATATAGAAGTCGATGTAGTTCACACGTATGCAGAACAAATGTTAGGAACTAGCCTACTTGAATCAAAATCACATGCGATTGACATGGACTTAACCAAGGATGATTAGGATTTTCTTATGCGAGGTCATTCTGATGAGAGTATCATTCTAGACATTAAAACACATACTAAAAGCTCTGACATCTCTATCATGACCCCTAATATCTTTGAAACATCTCAACCTGACGATCCTTTATCCTTAAGCTATCCTAAACCTATGGACTGGGAAAATTAAGGACATACTGACATTGATACCTTACCTAATGACCATGCCATATCCTTATATCTTGATGAAATCAAACCCGCAACAACTTTCACCAGGGCTTCCGCTAATGTATCTTTAGGTCAAGTGGGTGTTAAATCTCCTAGTAGCAAAATTGAAAATAAAGAAAAGAATATCAAGTCTAATGCTGAAAACCATTTATTGGCAACATTAAACTGGGAAAAAGTAATAACAAAGGACGCATCCAACGGTGAAAACCTCCTTGAGGCACCAGAAGATGGGAGATTTGACACCTTACCTAAATTTTATCAAGAGAAGTCATGTATACTGATAAAACCAGCAAAGACAACTATCATTGGCACAACTGATCTACATCCAGCAATCCCTCTATCAAAACTAGCAAGGCAGAAATATTTTGAATCCTTCAAAAGATGGCAAGTCAATTTTACCTATTCATATATAGACGTTCTAGGGTTTGATCCATAGCTTACAATACATCACTCGAATATCAATCTGGGAACAGACATCAATAATGGAACACACCATGGATCAGGTGCAGGAATTCTATTCATCACACCACAAGGGCATACAATCCCGAAAGCATACAAATTAAGCTTTTCGTGTACAAATAATATAGTAGAGTATGAAGCATTGGTAATAGGTATCAAAATGGCTATAGAATGGAACATTAAACAACTTCAAGTCTTTGGAGACTCTCAGCTTGTCATTAATCAAATCAATGATGACTATCAAACAAAAGATGACAAACTCATGCCTTACAAAAAGATGGTGGATGATATCAAGAAGTACTTTGTAGAAATAACTTTTGAATAGATTCCAAGAAATGACAACAAAGCAGCAGACACCATGGCTACACTTGCTTCCCTATTGCAGACACAGGAAAATCAAGAGCGTTATGAATTCTTGGTTGAAGAGTTGTTTCATCCTGCCTTTAATTGTCCTGATTCCCAAACCATCTGTCAACTTCTTGGACAAGATTCCTCCCGCTATGGACAAACTTACACATACTTGGAAGACAATAACTTACCTCCACACTTCTCAAAAAAGAAAAAGAGAAACTTTATTCACCAATCCTCTCATTTTACTCTCATCGCAGATACCCTTTATAAACGAGGTCTAGACGGTACTCTCTTAAGATGTCTTGAACAAGAAGAATCTAAGAAGGCTTTACATGAAGTCCATAATGGAATTTGTGGCACTCATTAAAGTGGTCTTACCCTTTTGAAAAAACTCATACGCTTGGGCTATCATTGGCTGACTATGGAATGAGATTCTTTTAAGATAGCAAGAACATGCAAACAATGTCAAATGCATGGGAACTTGATCCATGCACCAGTATAAGAACTTCACGCTTTAGCAACATCTTCGCCTTTTTGTCAATGGGGTCTTGATCTAGTCGGAAAGATAAATCCTTCTTCATCTAATGGACACAAATTCATCATTGTAGCTACTGAATATTTTACAAAATGGATTGAAGCAATACCTCTCGTAAACATCACAGGAAAACAAATTGCTGCATTTATCTTGAACTATATCATTTGTCACTATGGAATACCAATGACCATTATCACTGATAATGGGCGACCATTCAAGAATCAAGATGTACAAGAGCTTTGTGAGAAGTTAAAAATCCAACATAGATTCTCCACACCATATTATCCACAGGGAAATGGGTAGGCAGAAGCATCTAACAAAACTATTCTAAAAATTCTTAAAAAGACAGTGAACGATACCAAGAAAGATTGGCATATTCAACTAAACCCTGCTCTATGGGCCTACCGCACCAATATCTGCACACCGACAGGTGCCACACCTTTCTCTCTTGTATATGGATCAAAAGCCATATTGCCAATCAAAGTACAGATAACTTCTCTACGTGTATCACTAAATGGTCTCATCCCAAATGAAGAACAAAGAGTATCTAGACTACAAGAATTAGAACTAATCCATGAATGAAGACAAAATGCCTTTGATCATGTAAAGGTATATCAACAAAGAATGTGTCAGAGCTATAATCATAAGGTCAAACCATGAATCTTTCAAATGGGAGAAATGGTGCTAAAGGAAAATCCACGCAACCAGGCAGATTGAGAAAAGAAAGGCAAGTTTGAACCAAACTGGTTAGGTCCATTTGTGGTCACAACAGTATTTGTATCAGGAGCATATCAGCTATCAACATAGGACAACGATCAGCTCGAGGAACATATCAATAGCATGCACCTAAAGAAATTCTATGTCTTAAAAAAGCATAAAAAATCAAAAAAAGGAAAAAATCAGAAAAATCCTAAAAAGTGAAAAAGAAGAAAAAGAAAAAAAAATCAAATATCAAAAAAAGTGCAATAAAAACATAGTGAAAACCTGACAAACAGGCGCTATATATCAGCTAGCTCTTCCATCTATTAGTTCATGCATTCGTTCTACTTGCATTCATTTTCCATCAACGCTGACCATCATAAAGCCTTTATACATATGCAGGCATTGCAACTGCTCTCTCACCATGGTTTGGATCATTGGATATATCATAACGACTTTGTTTCTAGGCTTGGGGCAAAAAACCTACTTAGCTGGGGGCAAAACTCTTGATCATTTTGAGCTTAACCAAAAAGGTAGAACAAACAGTTAGACAACTCTTATCAAGCAAAAACTGAGACACATCCAACGTTGAACACAAGATCAAACTATCAACTATCAAGCTATCACGAAATCAATCAAAGCACATCACACACTTTTCAATGGATAATATCTTTTTGGATAATGATTGTAACATGATTGTTCAAATTTTCTATATTGCTTTTCACTATCATGATTTCTGAGTGATTCTAGGATGTCATTGACTAGAGGAGCAAGGAAGGAACGTGATATTTTTTTTGTCTGGTGTCTGAAAATTAATCATTAATATGTGTAGATTTGTCTCGGGACATGATCATCAAAGTATCATTGAAGACATTTCTGATTTGCATATTGAAATGATTAATACTGCTTGTTTTACACAAACAACACTCAGGTCATCGCGGTTCAATTATACCTCGATGCTTGTGTTAACTTGCTATATCAAAATCTAGGAAAGAAGCGCTCAGGTCATCATGGCTTAATTATACCATCAATGTTTGCACTCACTTCCCACATTTCAAAATCTCAATGATGACAAAAACATAAAATAATCTAGTGACTAGACCATTCATAGCTCTGCATTCCATTGCATTTTCATTTTCATTTTAGCTTTCATTTCATTCTTGCATGGGATCCTACCAGCTCCTTTTATCCAAAGTTAAATCTATCACAGGAATCATCAAAGTATCATCACAAGTGTATACGCAATCAGAATGATGACTCACATTTCTCTCATGATATTATCAACCCAATGAAAATCTTATGCTATCTCTCTCAAACAGAATCAACAATCAGCATATTCAATATTTCAGCAACTTGTTATCAACAAACTATCAGTTCTTTATGTAATCAACCTTATCAAATCAAAACAATTAATCAAACCTAATCAATTCTATCACGTCTTATACAAGATGTATCCTTCTTGAAACCAGATGATCTGATTCTAATTCATGTCTTATACAGGATGTATCCTTCCTAAAACCAGACGTTCTGATCATGTCTTATATAGGATGAATCCTTCCTGAAACCAGACTGAATCTAATCAATCAAGATTTTTCAATCTTCTCAATCTAAGCAATCAAGCTAATACAAGAACTCACATTTTCATCAAACCACAGTTACAAAAATCAAATCAAATCTATCAGGATATCAATCTCACAAAACTCCAAAGATTAATTATCTCAATTTATCTCCCAAGGGGGCATCATCATACCAGAATTTAGCAATCAAGAGCTGGGGCATCCTATCAAACCAATATCATCATCAAAATGAGATTGTTCTTTGAATCAATGCGTCATCACACCTTGCTTCAAAGAGGGGCAAAATGTATACACCTAAAAATGGTCTGAAGATAATCAATTAAATAAGCAATTATTTAATTAATCCTCCTCCCCAATTTAATTAATTCACTAAGAAATTTGATTAAATTTCCCCTTTCATCTACTTATTAATAAATCTAAGGATTTATTAAATAGGTTCATTTCACCCCTTTAATTAATTAATTCTCTCCATCCAAAATCATTTCTTCTAATCCCTTAATTAATTAAAACAAATCAATTATGAGTTGCTGAGATTAATTATCCTTTTCCTATTATTTGAATTTTTAAATTCAAATTCTCCTAACTTCTACCACTCCTAAACCTAACCATTCCTAAACCTAACTCATTCTACCTACCACCATGTCCCCTTTCATCCAACCTCTTCTAGAACCTTGTGACACTTGTCACTAAGTGTTCCCTTTCATCTAACTCCTTCTAGAAACCTCTTGACACTTGTCACCATAGAGATGATAGATGTTCCCTTTAATCCAACCCACTTTGCCATCTTCCTCCAATTTAACCATTGATATCTTCAGATCAATCTTGATCATTGATTCTTGCCACATCACTCCTAGCCTTGGAAAATCCTATAAATAGACCTCATTTTGGAGCTCAAAGGGTCCCAATTCATTTTCATGTCCCAATTTCATATCATTTTGCATCCCATCTCATTCTCATCTTATGCATTTTTATTATAGGCATCTAGCTTATAGTTTATTAGTTTTAGCAATGTTATCATGCTCAATTTTAGCTTAAATCTTAGCTTAATCATGCTAGATCAATCATTCATGTAGCTTAATTATGCTATTCTTGCTAGATCATGCGTTCACATCATTCAAATCCTCCATCTAGGTGTAGTCAAGTCACTGGAATATGCATAATCAGATCTGAGAGCATTTTTCATACTCACATTTACTAGGAGGCAATAAGTCGATTAGTTATGGTTTTGTATTTCTTTGATTTAAAACTTCTAACCATGCTTGTAATGATTTATTGAGTGCATTGTGTTTGCAGGTACAGGTACATTTCACAGAGCATGACACCTTCTTCTTGAGCATATCCCTTTTAAACCAATCTTGCCTTGTTTCTTATCACCTTACTGGTTTCATCCATCTTATTTTTGAACACCCACTTGGTGCCTATTACATTTTATTTTTTGGTTTTAAGCACTAGAATCCATGTATCATTTTTCTCTATTTGATCCATTTCTTCTTCCATGGCTTTGACCCAGTCATCATCTTTTAGAGCCTCCTTTGTTGTTTTGGGCTAAAAAATTGAGAGCATACACCCATTCTCTATTGCTCTTCTTCTAGTATGAACTCCTACATCCTTGTCACCGATGATATTTTTTGCAGAGTGATTATTTCTGACATATTTATCCAATACCAGTTCACTCCTCAGAGCTTCTTCTACCGGTTGTGCAGGTTCTACTTCACATACTTCTTCATTAGCCACTTCAACAGGATCTTCTTTAGTAGGTTCCACCGGTACATTGTGCTCAAACCCTTTATAGTCCTCCAGTTCACTCTTACCAGTCTTGTTCATTTTTCTCAAAGTACTCATCTACTCTGACATTTGCACTTTCCACAATCTTACCGGTCCTTTTGTTTAAACATCGGTATGCCTTGATCTTTGTTGAGTAACCTAAGAAGGTTCCTTCATCACTCTTGGGATCAAATTTTATGGTATACTCGTCCCTTTTGATATAGCACCTGCTTCCAAATACTTTAAAATAAAAAACTTTAGGTGAGTATCCACTCCATAATTCATAGGGAGTTTTGTTTGTCCCCTTCTTTACCTATATCCAATTCAGAGTGTATACAACAGTGCTTATTGCTTCTCTCCAGAAGATATGTGGCATGTCCTTTTGTATCATTAGAGTCCTTGCACAATCAATAAAAGTTATGTTTCTTCTTTTAACAACTCCATTCTAGTGAGGTGTTCTGGGTACAGACATTTGTCTCATGATTCCCTATTCCTACCAGTAGTTCATGAACTCTTGAGAGGTGAACTATCCTCCTCTGTTTGATCTCAGGCACTTCAAATTCTTACTGGTTCCTCTTTCTACTCAATCCTTAAACACCTTAAACATGTGAAAGGATTCAGATTTTTCCTTCAAGAATGCAACCCACATCATTCTTGAGAAGTTGTCCAAAAATAACATAAAATACCAGTCTCCATAGAAACTCTTGGTTCTCATGGGACCACACAAGTTTGTGTGAACTAAGTCTAGCACATTTTTAGATGAGAAATTTTTACTGTTGAAACTGGACCCGATCAACTTTCCTAGTTGACACTCTTTGCACATAGCATTTTTTAGGTTTAACTATGTCAGGCATACCTCTGATAGATTTTGCCTTACTGACTTTAGCTATGCTATAAAAATTAACATGACATAATATATTGTGCCACAACCAGTTGTCTTCTACCTTAGCTACTAGACAATTACCTATGGTGGTATCTAGATGAAACAAATTGCCTCTTGACTGTTTACCAGTTGCAATTAGACTTCCAGATTTGTCATTTATTTTACATATCCCTTCATTGAACTCTAACCAGTATCCCTTATTGTTAAGTTGTGTAACACTTAAAAACTATATTTTAATCCTTCTGCCCAATAGACATCATCTTAATTTGCCTTATCATTCAAGGCTATAGACCCCTTACCTGTTACTACACATGGGGTATCATTTACCTACCTCACTATTCCTCCATTGCAATCCTCCATGTTGAGGAATTGGTTTCTGTCACCGGTCATGTGGTGAGTGCAACCACTGTCAATCACCCATTCTCCACACTATTTTGTGCTAGAAATCAATGTCGTATCTCCTTCCTCTATGCTATCCTCTTTGACTACCACAAATGCAATGCCATCTCCATCAGATCCCTCTAATTCTTCATCAATGACTCCTTCTGCAAGATAACATTCCTTCTTGCTCTTGTCCTTGTAGCTTCTAAAATTATACTTCTTGTCTCTATCATTATCAAGGAATCTTGAAGCAATATGACCTATCTTATTACAGGAGAAGCACTTTAAGGGTAGTTTACCTTTGTATTTTCCTTTAACTCTTGGAAATATTCTTGCCAATAGAGCTTCAATTTCATCTTACTCCTATTCCTCAGAGAGCAGATTGTCACTCTCATGGGAATGACCAATTTTGGTAGTAGAACTACTACCGATTTCTTTCCTTCTCCTTGTTGGTGCTTGCATCATGGATGCTTTGAAAGTAGCATCAATATTTGGTACGCTCTTGTCATAATTGCTCAATTCAAAAGCAATAAACTTATCGATCAATGAGTCAAGAGTTACATTGATTGTTCCCAAGGATCTAAGTTCCTGGATAGAAGAGACCCTTATGGCATATTGTGGTAGCAGAGTTCTTAGGATTTTTCTAACCACATCATCCTCCTCAAGCTTTCCTGCTACACTTTTAATGGAGTTTACTACATCCTTTATCCTCTTACTATACTTCTCTATGTTTTCACTTTCCTACATTCTCATCTCATCATATTTTCCTCTCAGGCTGTCTACTTTGTCCTTTTGAACATGGGGATCTCCCCCATAGATTATCTTCATCTTATTCCATATCTTAAAAGATGATTTCAAATCTTGTACCTCAGAAAATTCATTATCTAAAAAAGTGCTAACAATCAGATCCATAGTAGTAATATTATCTTGTCTTTCCTTGATCTGGTCCGAAGTAAGAGTCCCTGAAGGTTTGTTGTACTCAGTGATCACATGATTCCAATAGTGTTCACCTAGTGATCTTAGATAGAGTTTCATTCTTCCACACCATAAGGTGTAATTCTCCTTAGAGAACTTAGGACCCTGCTTACGCATCATCTTGGATCTCTCCCTAAGTTGGTTAAGCTTCTTCTGATTCTAGGGACCTGATGCTTCGATACCAATTTTTAGTCCCAACCAGTGTTGAGAGGGGAGGGGTGAATCAACGCTAAATCAAATTTTTGCAATTTAACTTTTATCTTAAATATACATTCATCTAAGATCCAACAATATACTTAATCACTGAAGTAAAAAATGCAAGCATGAAAAGTTGACACTGACACCAAGGAGTTATCTTGTGGAAACCCAAAAGGGAGAAAACCATGGTGTGAGTAGGAACTCACAAAATTTGTACTCTTCTGAAGTACACCTTGTGAGGAGCCATCCCTATTAGAAGATTACAAAGACACTGGTAGGTGCCACCTAGTTAAGGGAATTTTATCAAGGTTGGTTAGTGCCTTTACCCTGTTAAAGGTAGCCTGGTTAGAGGACTTAGAACATCAATTAAGATGTCACCCGGTTAAGGGATTTTACAATAGGGACCTATTAAAGTCCACCCAGTTAAGGGATTTATGTTGCAGTTGTTAGAAAGAAATAGATGGATGATTTGTTGAATTAGCTACTGATAGCTTGATCAAATCTCAATATACATCACACTCAATACACACCAGTTGTGTCTTCTCTGCATGGCATCAGTTTCCTTCTTACACCTTCAGCTCTTCACTCAGCTGGTCACCTATCCCTTGGCACTGCACTCTACTAATCCTTAGACCTTCAGGTCTGCACTCTGTTGGTCCCCTGACCTTTGGATTTGTACTTTGTCAGTCCTCTGATCTTCGGCTCTACACTCTATCAGTTCACTATCTCTCGACTCTGCACTTAGTTGATCTACCTCAAATACACTCTACTATGCTAATACCTTTTAGCACTTCCTCTCTCTCTTCTCTTCACTTTGGATCACCTTCAACAAATTCTCCTTGTTGTAAGTTTCATGATCAAAACTTTTTGAATGGACTTCAAGAACACTTTATATATTTTCTGTCGACACCTTCAGGCATTCTCTCAATCAAACCAAACATGTATTTCAGAAGATTTCAAATTCAAAATCTCCCACTCTTTCTCTATGTGCCTTACGACAATTTCACCAAGTGTTCACCCAATTCTTCCACCGCATCTCCCAAAGATAGAAACTTCTGAGTCGTGTTCAGCCAAATAAGCCAAATAAGTGTGAACCAGAAAATCTGCATGTAATCATGCTTGACTGCATGATAGCTGAAATTTGACCTTACCAACATATGACTTGGCATAGACACAAGCTCACGAACTCGTCCTTTGCCACCACAACTAAATAACCGATCACCACTCCAAGATTTATGGTGATCACCTATCTTCCTTCTATCATACCGGTGTACCGGTATGCCACTACACTTCTATATTACCAGTTCATCCTTTGATTGTCGGTTTGTTGTGCTAGCACCAATTTTCTTCCCATGTTTACCAATGAGTTACCGGTTTGTTTAAAAAAACAAGTTTTCTTTCCTGAGTCACTTTTTGTGACTTCATCATCACCAAAGTGACCGATCTTCTTGAATGATAGACCGGTTGGCTTAGTTTATCTTTCCTTGAGCTGATTGAACCTTTGATCATTCAATACCAATGTTGTTTCCATGTATTGTAAGTCATTACTTTTTCTTACTGAAAAGAAACACCACTCTACCTATACCACTTCACTGGTTGGTGTCTTCACCGGTAAGTGTTGGACATCAATGACAAACCTTAGCACATATACCGGTTCTCTAGATTGACCGGTTTTATCAATGCCAACAATCCAACAAAATCCCGCTGTGGTTTTTCCTCATTGAGGTTTTTTCGCATATAAATTTGTGTGTTATGATTCTCATTTATGTGTTTGGCTTATTGGTTTCTTTACTTCTTTCAATTATGTATGTATCGGTATACCGGTTTGTGTATGCATGTTTTTGTAAGGCTAAAATCTACTATTCCGATATAACACTGATTCACCCCCCCCCCCCCCCGCCCCCTCTCAGTGTTATTGGTTTCCAACAATTGGTATCAGATCCTTGTGCCTCAGAGGAAGTTTAACAACTTGAGTAAGATCCTAAAACTAGAATTGATGGATATGGATTTGGAGAAGCAGCTTGAGATGGCACTTGAAGATTATGATTTTGAAAGATTGAAGAACTTAAAGCTACAAGATGAATTGAATTTTTGCTAAGCAATAAATTCTTGTCTTACAAGAGAGGCTACCATCTGTTCAAGCTAGAAGGAAGGAACTTTTGCAAAATCAAGATGATGAAGAGAAAAATGCACTTAAGGAGCAATGTCAGAAATTGAGTCAGGAGAACATGGTAATGAAGAATAAAATGCAAGTTATAACTATGAGGATGTCTAAGGAGATTGAGGATAGAAAGAAAAAGGAAGAAAATCTTTTTGTATCTCTAAAGAACAAGTTTCAAGAATGTGGTAGGTTGGTTCATGAGAATGATATGTTGAGAACCAATTTGGTACAATCCCAGAGCAATGAGAAAGATCTTGAGAGACAAATGATAATACTAAGAGAAGATCTAGCTGCTGCAAGTGAGTACAAAGAAAAATTTAAGATCGGCTCAACACAACTTGATGAGTTATTGAAGAGACAGAGGCAGATTGGAGATTCCAGTGGACTTGGATTTGAGCAAGGACAGAGTTTTGGTACTGCTAATGAAGATCAAAACCAAAGGCACCAGTAAGACAATTCAATGGTAGATGCTTTGTTTGCAATAGACTTGGTCACATGGCTAGGCAATGTAGAAATAGAGAAAATTAGAACCCTGATTCTACTCCTGGTAAATGTTCTAAATGCAATAAGTTTGGTCATAAGATAGAAGATTGCAGAATGAATGTAAAATGCTATGCTTGTGGAAAATTTGGACATATGGCTAATCAATGCAGGTCAAGCAATTTCACCAGTTTTAGTGAGGCAATTCAAAAGAACAAGGTTACATGTTATGCATGTAATGAAGTTGGACATATTGCTAAGTTCTGTAGAAGTAGAAATCCACGAGTTAGCAATGAAGGATCAAATGAAAAAGGGAAAGATAAGGTTAGTGAAATCTAGCAAGATCATAATCAGAGATGGCTTAGGAAGACTGAAGAACAATCATCAGATGGGAATGTCCTGGTTACTTATCTGACAAAAGAGGTTGCTCTTGCACCAGTAGTGAGCTCATCTGGTAATTAAGGCAGATGCCTTAGGGGTAGGCAAAATTCTTGGAGATGTTGCATATGCCCTAGGAAGAGGTTCTGGAAGATGTTCCAGATATTGGAGAGGATTATCCGGCATGGATATGTTCTGAGCATAATCTATTATCTTTCACCGGAAATCATTTATGTCAATGGAAGATTGGGGTTTTTCTTGAAGGATAAAAGGTCGAATACACTTCATTATTAATCACCCTGCATTCAGAGCAATTTCAGAGCGACTAAGTGCGATCAGAGGCTATTCAGAGGCAATCAGATTTCTTCTTGAGAGATTTCATCAGCATCTGGAAGATTTTGCTAAAGGTTTTCACTGAGAGCGATCAAAAGGTAATTATATTGAAACATGGAAGAAGGATCATATTCTATTCCTATTTTTGTTACAAACGCAACTGTTGTAGAGTTCAAGGACTGCCCCAGGCCAATTTTCAAGTGGTATCCACATGTGGCTACCCAAGAAGATTTGGTTGGAGCATTTTCTCACATTCCTGAGGGTGTTGTGTATGTAGAGGATGTTAGGGCATACATTCACTATCATATCAAGGACTTGGTAACTGTAACAAGTATGGTCATAGAGAAAATCAATGTAGATCTAGAAACTATTAGAATACCAATACACCCACCGATCAATCTTCAAAATGCAACAAAGTTGGTCATAATTCAGAAAATTGTAGAGTGAATGTAAGATGTTATGTTTGTGGAAGATTTGGACATCTATCTAATCAATGCAGAACACAAACTGGCATAGGATATGGGAAAGCTATTCATAAAAATAATGTGACTTGTTATGCCTGTAACAAGATTGGACATATTGCTAAATTTTGTAGAAGCAAGTCCTCACCAATAAATAACAAAGGTCCTAGTTTGAAAGGTAAAGAAAAAGTTCAAGAAGTTAAGCAGGAATTCTCAAAACAATGGATCAGCAAATCAGAACTAAATGTTGATAGGAATACTCCTCCACCGGCAGAATAGAGTAACACTCCACCGACAGGAGACTCTTCATCTAATTGAAGAAAATTCTTTGAGAGATTGGCAATCAAATGTGAAACATGCTATAATTCCCTTAGTTGATGGTAAGAAGTTGAAATTACTTCTATATCGGCAGATAAGTTAAATGATTACTTAACTGGCAAGCATTAAATGTGGTGGTTGGCAAAAATAACATTATAAATCAGTGTTTTGGCTCCAATTTCATTTCACCAAGCATTCAAACATTTGAAGAGTTGTGAGAAAAAGGGAACCTTCATGAGTATCTACACCTTCTTCTAGAAGAACCAGACAGAAACAACAGGCAGTAAGGCCCCCGGCTAGAAAAGTAACTCCAAAGAAGAAGTTAACACCCAAGAAGAAGACTCAACAAACCATTGCTCCAATTGACAAACTTCTAGATGAAATAACAGAGGATGGAAAGTTGAAAAACATCAATAAATTATATGATTCATTATCAGCTGATGACAAAGAAAAAGTTGAAAACAGTGTAATTCTACACTTGAACATTTACAAGAAATTTTTAATGCAAGTTGTAGATGAATTACCGGCAGAACTATTTAAAAGACTTGAAGCTAGAAGGCAAGTTGTCGTAGAGCTTGATAAGAAAATAAAAGTTGAAAAACTACTTGTTGTTTATCCTATCAACTCACCAAAAGAGATAGATGATCTGATCTCTGATGCTAACCAGTCAATATTCTCAACTACATACCGGCATATAACACTTATGGTTGGTAGAGTGAATGAGGTAGCAGAGGAAATTGCTAATGCATGGGACATATTCCTTGTAAAGAAGGAGAAGTAGGTAGAATATAGAAACCCTAAACCCATCAAAGTATATCAAAAGGATAAGGATAAGGGAAAAGGCAAGGTTGGTGGACCACCTAGCATAAAAATAATAGATCATCTATCCCCACCACCTCGGGATACTCCACCGGTAGTTACCACTGACAATCAATCGGATAGTGAGAGTATGGATGTACCACAAGAGGACACAAATCCCAATTCTAAGGTGTTATATACAGTTGACATTGACACACAAAAATTCAATATTGTGGTAGATAAGGATACAACTGAGAAAACAGATATGGCTAGTGAGCCACCGGTAACAAATGGTACAGAAGGTAAATCGACAGATGATAACACTGAGCAATAAGCTCCATCACAACAATAGGTTCACACAAAGACAATGCCACCAGCAATAGATGAGCAATCCAAACCTTTTCTTAAAGAAATTGAAACACAAACTAACCTACCAGAGGTCACCACAAGCAAGGAAATTGCTCCCACCGGCAGGATACAAAGTGTTGGCTCTTCAAATGCAGAATTCAAATCGACTAATGTAACAGAGGTTCTTTTGGATTCCATAAAGAAGATAACAGATTGTAGCTCACAAGCATACAAGGCAATAGATGATACCATTCCAATTTTGAAAATGATAGCACCTAAATGTAATGTAGATAATAAAGATTCTTTGAGTCAACTTGACACTTTGTCTAAGTATATTACTGCAAACACTGTGACAGTTGAACAAATAAAAGAGGAAGCATTCAAGGAGAGATTAGAGAAAGAAAAACACAAATTCTTTGAGGAAGAAATAAATAAGTGTACAAGGCAATTTGACACACTTTTACCAGAACTGTGTAGTACATTGAAGGAATTTAAAACTTTGTATAGGGATACATGTAAAACTAACTTTTTGAGAGATGATATAGACCGAAAGATCAACAAGATAAAGTAAGAAATAAATCAACTAGCTGACAATTGCATTAATTCATTTGATTCATTATCAGTTTTTGAGCAGAAAAAAACAAGTTTTGAGGAAGAACTACTAAAATTGGAAAGAGAAAAGGAAAGAATAAAAGGTAATGCTAAAGATCTAAAATGGAGACTAAGCCCAGGCTAAAGATCTAAAATGGAGACTAAGTCCAAAATTGGACTACCTCGCCTCCTTAAGAAAATAAATATTTGATGCTTTGATTCAAGGACATAAAACACCGGCAGAGCAAATGCAACACCTCACTGGTACAGTTCAGAGGACAGAGGCCACAATAAAAGATAGCAAAAAGTTCATTGAAAGCTTGAATCTGGTTTTGGCAGATCTTTTTCAGATTGTAACCAACCGGTTACAAGGGTGAAACTGGAAACCACACTCAGTTGATACTTTGACAACCTTTGTCATTGATGCGAAAGGGGAGTAGTGGAATGAGAAAAATAATTAGTAAATGACTCATCAACTCAGGGGGAGCACATTCTTTTGGTACTCAATTTTTGGTAAGACAATTTCGGCAGACTCCTTTTGGATGACAGTTTGTGGACAGTTTTTGGATTTTTCTCATGAGTGTTGCCATCAATACCAAAGGGGGAGATTATTGGCAAATGCACACTCCAATGAGATATTGTAGGTGATTGAAGGTTTTGTCATTGATGGCAACCTTACAATCCTATGACACCAGCAAGGCAATTTACCGGCACCGACAGTGAAAGGAAGTATACCGGCACAGAAGCTGACAGGAATTTTGTTTATAATATATTATGTTAATTATTGTAAAATCATTGTAAGCTGACTTGGCAAGTTGTAAAATGACTCATATATATAAGAGTTCATTGTAGAACATTGTAGCAATAAAAAAAAGATGGAAGGAGATTATTAGGCAAAATAAGGCAGACCTATTATGCGAATTATAGGTTAAGGGTTTATGTATAAAGAAGAGCTACAAACCGGTACTGAATCTAGCATAGTAGATGCTATTTTGTAGCAGTACAAGACATTGGATTTATATAATCCATTTTGTAAGTTAGTGAGACTTCCCATTTTGTAATTGAGCGGTGAGCTCTAGGCACTTGGCCTTCCTGCATGTGCAGGCCCCTATTGTAGCAGTAATATTCTCTTATTGGCCAGTAAGTGAATATTGTGGGTCACAAATCCCAGTGAGGCTTTTCCCACACCGGGTTTCCTCATTAAACTACTATGTTATGGTGTGTTTTTTATGTGGTTATTGTTATCTTTGTTTATTGCATTACTTTATGTTTACCGGTATACAGTATTGATATGCTTTACATGTTTTAAGTTAAGAAAATCATTTAACCGGTTAGATACTGATTCACCCCCCACCCTCTCAGTATTTGTGGGAATCCTAACATTGTGTATGTAGAGGATGTTAGGGCATATATTCACTGTCATATCAAGGACTTGGGAACTGTAGAGATCAAGGGAATGTATATGAGTGAGCTAATCGAAAAATTTGGAAAGATCAAACCAGCATATAAACATATTGAAGAACTAGGGTTTACAGATATTTTGGATATTCTAGAGTTTGAGGATGAGATAATCAGATATGTACTAAGAAGAGTACATGGGGAATTCATATGGTTGGATAGACCTTACAAAATCACTAAGGAAGCCATCCGGGCAATTACTAGTTTATCATCAGTAGGGCAACATCGAGATAAGAAAGTTTCAAATGACTTCATAAGGAAGATCACCGGTGCTACATCTGACAAGAGATCCATGAAAGTAAGCACTATCACCGACACCGACATCAAATTTGGTAGTATGATTATCAAATATAAGGTAACTCAGTCAACCCGAGTAAATTATGTTTCCAGTTCATGCATTTTGGCTGCATATAAAATGATGAGAGATAATATAAAGTTAAATCTATGCAGTTGGATGCTTGATGAGTTGCTAATCAACTTAAGGAATATTAAGGGTGAGAAGAAGGGCACTTTTTGGTATGGTAATCTGTTAGTCTGCTTAATGCTATATTTTCTAAAGAATTCACCCAGTTTCGGCAAGAGGCAATGGGTTTTTGACATTCTATTAGGAAGACAATTGAAACAGTCAATTGCTACATTAGGAAGCCAAAGAGATGATAAGATATGGGGGTATTCAAGGCATTTCAAAATCTATGAGGTCTAGGGTAAGGGTACCTGAGCATATAGTAGAGGAATATTCTACCAACATTTGCTTCATGGTAAAGAAGGATGAGACTCTCATGGAAGCAGTTAAGCCCCAGAAGATTTGGGTTGAAGAAATGGGCTATGAAGTAGATGCATAGATTCTTGATGCCTACGCAAAAATGCTAATTGATACACCAATAGATGAGGTAGAGAATCCCTGTAGAACTGCACAACAGAAAACTCAAGAGGTTGAAACAGAGTTCAATCGGAAGAAAAGGGAGAAACAAGAAGGAAAAGCAAGCAAATTTGTATAGAAGGTCTCAAAGGACATCAAGTCATTAATTGATGATGTCCCAGAGAGAGGCAAAAAGAGGAAGGATCTAAAAGTTCATATTGAACCTGTTACTATAGAATCCGAATCAGAGGATGACACACCATTAGCATTCAAGAGGGTTGTTAGGAAGAAACTGGAGGAAACAAAGGTGGAAGCAAAGAAGAAACCGGTTAGAAAGGTCACAATCAAGATAGTGGCATAGAAGTAAGCACCTAAAGCTACACTTTCAACTGCATCTGGTAATGACAAGAGGAAGAAGAAGAGTGACATTGACTTAGCAATTGAAACTAGCAATGTAACTATGATACCACCCAAAACTTGTGCAAAAATTATAGATGAAATTACAAAAGATGGCATGTTGAAGAATGTCTAATTTTATTATGAAAAATTAGAGGATGATGAACAGAGAGGGGTAGAAGAAGCAGTCCTATTATACTTAGATATCTATAAGAAAGCCTTAATAGAGATAGAAAATCAGATACCGGCTGAGTTATATAACATGTTAGATGCTAGAAGATTATCTGCTATGCAAGAATATAAACACATTAAAGTGAAAGAAATATTAGCTATCTGTGTTACTATAACTCCAGATGAAATGGATAAGACAATTGAGGTGGTAGACAGAAAATTCTTCAATAGTAAAATAGGATAACTAGCCTAATGCTAGGGAGAGTGAATGAAGTAATAAAGGAAACTCAGAAAGCATGGATTAATTTTTTGGGAGAACACAAAGGATTCTTTACTTCACTGGAGACCAAGACAAATACTGTAGAAACCCCCGTTGAAGGAAAAGGAAAGGGGATTATAGGCACTTCATCATCAGTTTTGAAAAATATTAAGATAGTGGAAATTGAGCCACCAGTCAATAAAGATGTACAGACAAATACTGAGGTACCGATTAATACTAAGAATGAACAAGATAACATTGTACATGATACTAATATTGAGGATAATTGTCCTTTGGATATAAATGTACAGGTTGAAGAGATTGTTCCTACAAAGGAACTAATAGTTACACAGACTGCACCAAGTGACGAAGCCACTGGTGCAAGTGAGAAGATTATAAAGGATAAAATGTCAGAGGATAAAACAAGGGAATCTAGTAGGGAAATAGTTGTTGGCTCATCATTATTATCAATTGAAACATCTCAAGTAGAAAAGAAAACCATCACAGAGATGAGTCCCACTAAACTGATGATGATGGCTGCTTAGAAACTGATGAAGGAGGGAACCACGGACAAGGGGATTATAGATCAATCAATCACTATTCTACATAGATTGGTCCTAGAGTGTAAGATTGAAAATGAAGTGAGCCCTTCGGGCAAGCTTAAGGTAATAACTGAGCACATATCAAAAGACTTTCAATCCTTACAGCAAATCTCTAACCAACAAGCATTAGAAAGATTTACTCACACTAAGAGAGCCGCTTTTGATCACGTAATTGAGATAGAGAAGAAAAAGATTGAGGAGAAGCTAATTATAATAGAAAATTATTTGAAACAATGTACAAATATATATAGGGTATGTTGCAATACTGAAATACTTATAGAAAATATAGATAAAAAGATAGAGATTCAGGAGAAAATTGCAAGTATTGCTAACTCTTTTGATGGATTAATTTCACTGACACCATCAATTGATGTTCAAATTTTTATTTTGGAGAATCAAATTTCTGCTCTTGAGAAGGAAAGGGAGAAAATAATTTAGAAAGCCAGAAGTCTAAGAGTCTTGGTGAGTCCAAGATTGGATTCACTCTGTGTACATAAGAAAGAATGCATGGATATGGCAGGAAAGCCCACACTAGAAAAGGTAAATGAAAAAGAATCTTTTGCACATTTATTGAATGGACTTGTATCTATTTCCAGCACATTCAAAACCAATTGGGATACTTATATGGAGTTACTGGAGAAATCTTATCTGGAAAATTTGAAATTGGTCAAGCTTCGGTAAGACATTCTTGGAGGTATTCAATGTACAGTTCTTATTCTTTGACATTATTTTTACATTTTTTGGGGGGAATTGATGTCAAAGGGGGAGTAGTATAGATAGATGTGAAAAAGAATAAAAGAGTTGCATACATTAGGGGGAGTTATAGAGTTCTGGATTTTTTGGAGATATGGAGTATTTTGCTTATTCAGCTCAGAGGGAGCAGGGCAGGATGAAACCGACAGATGAAACCATGACCATTTTTCACATGAGTGTTTCCATCAACACCAAAGGGGGAGATTGTTGGCAATTGACACTCTATTGGTTGGTTTCACTATTTTTTCATTGATGGCAACATGCTTTTGTGTTTTGGCTTCATGTTTTGATTCCATGGTATCAACAAGCACTTCACAGATTCTACACCGGCAGGTCAAAAGGATTTCTTTGGTCACCGACAATGCAGGCTGACATGGTATAATAAAGGTTATCGGTATTGGAGGTTGACATATCTTGGATCCGGCATCGACAATTTGTTTTAATGTTTATACATTTATGTGATCTGGCCAACATGTATTCTGATATTGTATATATCTTTGTAAGCCAACATAAGGCATAAAAGTTGTCTAGGGTATATAGGTTGGTATGATTAGATCATTATGAATGGATGTGATGGATATGCAAATGTAATATGATGTGAAATATATTAGAGAGATTATGTATGTGAGGAATTTATTGTAAGGGTTATTCTGGTAAATGGGTTTAGGGTTTGTAACCGGAACAAAGAGAGCTTAAACTGGAACTATTTTCTGGCATAGAAGATGCTATCTTAGTAGTTCACAATTCTCCAGATTGTTGCCTAGAATTTTATGTAGTTAGTGAGGCTCCTATTGTGATTAAGCGGTGTGCTATAGGTTGTAAGCCTTCCTGCAAGTGCAGGCCCATCATATATTGTAATATCTCTTCATATGGCTAGTTGATTGATTTTGTGGGTCACAAATCCCACTGTGGTTTTTCCTCATTGAGGTTTTCCATGTATAAATATGTGTGTTATGATTCTCATTTATGGGTTTGGCTTATTGGTTGCTTTACTTCTTTCAATTATGTATGTACCGATATACCGGTTGGTGTATGCATGTTTTATTAACGCTAAAATCTATTATTCTAGTATTACACTGATTCACCCCCCCCCCCTCTCTTAGTGTTATTATTTTCCAACACTAATGGGGTTCTTTGTGGGGTTGGTGGTTTAGGCTGATCTTCGTGGTAGGTGATGTAGTTTCTTGGAAACAAAGTGGGATTGATCCTTCACCCATTGTTAAGGTGTTGATTGAATGATGTTTTTTTAATGTAAGCTCTACTTCTCAAAGGTTCCTTGTCAAACTCGTTAGATTTTCCTTGGAGATATAATCACATATGACACAAGAAAATGCGATGTGATTTAAAGAGTTGATGGTTGATGTAGAGAAATTTACTCCTCTTGATAAGTGCCTTAGGACTAGGTTGTCTCTTTTTCAATTTAGTCTTTTGGCGAAGACTTCTTCTCAAAATACGGGGAGTGATCATACAAAATGATCAATGTTGATGTTTATGGTTGATATGGATACTTTATTTTGGATACTCAAGCTTACTTGTCAAGTAGAGGTTTAGTTTGATGCACCCCCATGACAAAGTGTGTCAAATGGTATGAGTCAAGTTTCACGATGTAGAAACTTAATTTGGCAACTTGAAAACCTAACTTGGTATTGTTTTGATAAGATTTGTTGGATGATGAAACCTTTGATCACTCTATTTGATATTCCTTAATCTCGTTGGATGAAATATTATCTTGTAAGATAGTTAAAGATTTGATACCCCTTCTAAATATGCTTAGTTGGATTTGGAAATTCTCTTCTCTCTAAGGTTTCTCTTTGCTCTTTGTTTTTGAAACTGATTGTTGTGTTGGTTGATTTGTAACTTGCAAGACGTTTCAATCTTCATGACAAGAAGACATAGCACACACAAAAATAATGGCCATCCCTATGCTAAACATTGAGTGTATGTTCTTGTGAGGATGTATTCAAATTCCTGATGTTATCATTGGTTTGATTTATAATAAAAGACACATCAGATAGACACTTTATTCAAGGGTCATCAACAATATCATAGCCCACTAGTCTCGATACTCCGCCAGCTCAAACAACCTCGTTACCCCCTAGAAGGCACCCGGTTTTTTGCCCTTTTCTAGAAATTAATCCAAAGTGAATTTCTTCACATTTGGGTAGCTATCTTGGGAGATATATGGTGAGTAATCTTGGGGGCAAATTCTTGCCCACCCTTGCACTATGATATTGCCAATGTATGGCAACCGACTCGGCTCCAAGTTTCTACATCTATGGTTCACAATAAGGATTCCCTTTGAAGATATCATTTGAATTTGCACAAGTGTGATAGAGGCCTACATCCCAACAAAGTATCTCACAAGATGTAGTCACGCAAGCATGATTGAGACTGCAAGACCCTACAAAGTGCTCGATATGAGATAACTCAAATGTGATCCATCCCCTAAGATTTTTATCTCAAAAGGCGATTTGATTATAGTGAGTTAGATTACTTGGCTTTAGCCATACTCACTTGGGTTGTACCCTTCTCACTAGCCTTGTCAAGGCTTCGGGAAGGAAGGCCCTCTAAAGGATGTAAAATGCTTGAAGTAAAAGAAAGCATAAAAGAGTGGGTTTGGCTTTTTGATCACCCAATTAAGGGGAGATCATATGCCTACCACTTTCGACACACAGAATTCTAGCGTTCTTTTTATCCTTTCAAAGCAATGATTTTCTATCTTCTATTCAACAAGCATGGTGTTCTTTAAATCTTTCATAGCAATTAATTTTTTTAACTTGGAAAATGGAAATCCTGGTCAACGAAATAAAAACACACTTTTCTTGAAAGTGACTTGCTTTGTAAGAATGCACAAATTGATTGTTCTTTTTAACTTGCAAAAAAAATAAGATTGATTGTGTTTTTTAACTTTGCAAGAAAATGAAAGATTGTTGTTCTTTTTAGAGCCCAAAATTTGAGGTGTGAATCCTAACTTTGCAAGAAAGTAAATGTTTGATTTGTTCTTTTTACCTTACAAATGTGATTCTTTTTAGAGCCTAAAAATGGGTGAGGTACTTTTTAGAACATCAAATTGAAAAATGAAGTTCTTTTTACCCAAAAAGAAAATAGGAGTTCTTTTAAACCAATTTTATAAAAAAAAGTGAGAAAAGAAATCACTAAATCCTAACTCAACTCCTCCAAATCTGCAAGAAACTGTTAGAACCTGCAAAGAAAGAAGTTAGTGAAAATCCAAAACCTCAGGTGGGCTTCCACAAGCCTAATTTTCAAATCTCGGTTTGTTTTATATGCACAAAAATACAGATCATATGCGCTAAAAGAACAGTGGTACGCACAAAAAAATAAGCAAAATGCGCTACAAGAAAAGTTAAATGTGCAAGAAAAGATGTTATATGCTCTACAAGAAGAGTTAAATGCACTAGAAGATCTATCAGATGCACCAAAAGAAGAGTTAAATGTGCTAGAAGATATGTCGAATGCATGAAAATATCAATTGAATGCACAAAAATATTTCTCAAATGCGCGATAACAGAGTTTGTTTGCGCTAATCTGCATTTGAAAACTATAGGCGTGAATCCTACAGAAAAAAAATTAGAAATGTTGCAATTTTAGGGGTCTATCCCTACGATGGGCGCCAATTAGTGTATGCCAGAAATATGGTCTTCAACCTACAAGAGGTAAAAACATCTCAAACACACATATGGAACATAGCATTAGAGGTTATAAATAAATCAAACAAGTTAGTGAATTTAAACTCTTTAAAATCGTTCCATGCTCCTCTATCTCTAATGATCCTCAAGATTCAAGGTGGCCCTCACTTGGAAGAGCACTTGATCTCTTGGATGACAACCTAGAGAATGAGATTTAAATGATTTTAGGACTAAAATGGATGAAACTAAGATCCTAATGAATGATTTTGATATGAAACTAGATAATGATATGGTGCAAGATATTGATATGAAACTAAAATAACATGAAAATGATATTAAGATAGCATGGAAATGAAGCTAACATGATATTACTAATATGATATGCAAAAATATGATAAACCTAAGCTATGATGCTATTGAAATGATTTAATTGCTATTATCAAAGAGAGGCTAAAAATGCTTGATGAAATAAGACTATAAATTAGATGCATGAAGACTTGGATGATTTTGAAGAAGGAATGGGCTCTATTTATAGGGAAAATGGATAAATGGATTGTTGAGATTGAGCAATCTAAACAAGGGCTAGGATTGAAAGTTGTCAATCCATGTGAGGGATTCAATCCAATCCCAAGTTGACAAATGTCACCTTGAGAGGGCTTGAGAGGAGATGTAAGAGGCATTAAATGCTTGAGGAGAAATGGTGGTTACCTTAGGAGGTAAGGTTGTGGCTGGGTTAGTGGATAACCAATGGATAAAGTCTTTACCCAAGGGGTAAACTCTTGTGCAAGGGTTAGTAGGATAACTAGGGTCAAAGCCATGAATGCTTGATGAGACCCTTGCGTTAGATGAGGGTTAAGTTAGAGAGAAATTCTCTAACCATGAGGGGAGGTTGAATTAACCATTAATGGTTAATGGGACTTTGGAGGACAAATTTGTAAGAGTCCTTCCAAATTTGGGGAGCTCAACAAGTTAACTTGTTGAATAAATGAAGCCTTTAATGCATTTAGAATACTTTCTTCCAAATTTGAGAAGTGACCTCCTCAAATTTAGGGAAAGGACATGATCAGCAGATTAGACATAATTAGGATGGGATTAGGAGGTTTCTAGAATAATGATTAGGGAGATGCAAGTGGGAGATGTATGATTTTGCAAGTGGGTGAGGGAAAATGGGATTTAATTAAAATAAAATTGATTTATTTCAATTGTTGGTTGCAACTTGCATTTGATAGATTTGAATAAATATTGATTTATTTAAATGTGAATTTTGAATTTTAGCAAGTGGGGGGATTTATAAATAAATTTTGATTTATTTATTTGCAAAGGGGGTTTTAATTAAATGTGGATTTAATTAAAAGGGGAAAGGGAATAAATGGAGATTTTTAATTAAATGTGAATTTAATTAAAATGGCTAGGCCGGGGGGGTATTTAATTAAATGTGAATTTAATTAAATGGCTTAGATAGAAGAAGGGAAATATTAATCAAATCTTTAATTTGATTTATAGGCTAATTAGAAGAATAGGGATATTAATTAAATCTTAATTTAATTAATTGGAATAATTAGGGATAATTAAATGAATTAAATTTGCTTAATTTGTTGTGCAACTTTTAGGTGTCTACAACTCTAAATCTTGGTGTAAAAAGATCCTACCAGAGGAAGAGACGGTCTCTCTCAATCGAAGGGAGGTGATATTGTGTTATTTCCTGTTATTTCCAATTTATTTTCTAGTTACCTTTCTTTTAGCTAGTTTTCTTTTTGAAATTGAAAATTAAAAAAATCAATGCTAATATGTAGCTATCAATTACAAATCATTTTCAATTTAGTACCATTTAAAGTTAGTTAATTCTTCCATGAATTTTTATATTAGCATTTCATTAAGCTACTTTAGCTTTTCAAAGTAGTTGATTAGTACTTGCATTTAGCTTATGATTATAACAACAAGTGATAGTGGTGATGGAAGTAGAGATTAGACAGAAGCTTTATTGAATTGATTCATGGAATGTAGTTTCATTTTGAATGTTCTTCAGAATAGTGTTTCAATTTCCTGCAAGCCTATAGTAGATTTCCTTTGTAATGCCCACCAAAATACCCTAGAGAAATATAACTAACATGCAAATAGAGATAATTTTTTATTTTCTAAAACATCATCTATTGCAACACATATCACTAAAATACACATATACATTAATTTACCATTTATTGAATATGTAAATTCCGAATTAAACATAATCATAAGAGCACAATCATATCAACTCAATATGCAAGCACAACAACAATCCATGATTTAACATTCCCTATGGTATCTCAATGTCATTACTTAACTAACATAAGAACATAACTACATCAAGCCTACTATCATAATATTAAAAAAAAATCTAACATTTCCTTTCATCATTTACTCCTTACAATCATATAGATAACATCTACTCATTCAAACACCATAGGTACGATCTATCCTTAACCAATTCCCAATTTATTCCTTAGGTTCATTTTAAGAGTACAAATACCAAATGTTCCTAATTCTCATTTCTTCTTTACTAATATCATCATTTAACCATCATTGAACATCACCTACCAAATAGCTAATCCATTACCAGCAAGAGTATGATCATAATATCTATTACATATACATGTCCAAGAGACAAAGATGATAATGAATTAACTTATTTCAACCGAGAACATATGCATTATCTCATTCAAGAATAATCCAATAACATCATCAACCATGAGTCTAAACCTTTCTTTAATTAATAAGAAATATACAAGGTACAACATCATAATCTACTACAAGAGTCATGATCTCATTCCTATTACAATATTTCTAATACATATGGATACAAGATCCTTTACATAGAGATACATATTTCCCAATCCTCAAGTACAACTATCTCATGGTACATAATTTTTTTTCATTCTAATATAAATGTCATGAATCATGGTACATCAATCTGCTACAAGAATCCATCCATAAGTTGAAGAGATATGAATCCACATCCACGCACAAGAGCATCCAATGAATAACATCCCAATGGAAGAAGGCATCAAACCACCCCCCATGCTAGGAGATGACACAAGGTCCCACACACATTCTAGACCTAAGCTAACACCTAAACAACCAAAAGACCTCAACAACTTAATACAACAATAAAGAAGAACACATAATCAACAAGCCAAATCACATCACAAGGCTTAATCACAAAACACATGTAGGGAAATAGTGTCATCACATGCTATCCTCATGAAGAAGGGATAATGTCACACCCTAATAGTTATGTCATTGCATGTTATTCTCACAAAGAAGGGATAATACCAAACCCCAATAGACATGTGGAATCATCTCAACCTATGAGATATTCAAGGGAGTTCGGTTTGCCATCACTATGGCCTTCCCAATCTTATCCTAAAACATCCTCCCTAGGACTAAGTGTTGGGGCTCAACCAATTTATTATCTTATTTAGATGAATCCTAATTACCCAATCCATCTAATTAATTATTGTATATGGTGAAAATGGATAACAATAATAACAATATTGAAAGGTTAAATGAATTCAACCACAAAACCCTAGCCTAACAACAACAAAGATCCACCATAACATATGAAGATTACCTAAGACAATGCAAATCAAATTAAATTACAAAGATTATACCATCACATGTCCAATAGGGTTTGGATCTCCATTCTTCCTATCTCCATTGATCTTGTTTGATGTATTTGCTCTCAGATTTTATGTGCATAAGAGCTCAACAAAGAACGGAATGTGGTTGCAAGTAGGATCGCATATGCCAAGTAGTCAATTGATCAAGTAGTTAGGTCATTAGGATGATTGATTAGGGTTGATAATGAAGGAAGTATCTCCTTATATAGAAGACACTATATGAAATGGAGGGATAAGATTGAGAGGTGTAAAAGGAGGTCGGCTATGATTAGAGGGTAGGTAAAAGAAATAATAAAATAATGAAAGGGGTAGGTAGTGTATGAATTAAGAGATGAATGACATGTGTCATGGGTAGAAAAGGCTAATGAATTAATTAAATAAATAAAGATTTATTTTAATTAATAGAAGAAGTGGGATCAATTAAATAAATAAGATATTTATTTAATTTAGGAAAAGGATAATTTAAATAAATAAATGTATTTATTTAACTGAGAAATAAGGCTAGAAGAGGATAAATGAATTAATTAAATAAATAAAGATTTATTTAATTAATAGAAGAATTAGGCTAAAATAATTAAATAAATAAAATATTTATTTAATTAGACATGACAATTTTAGGTGTCTACATTTTGCCCCTCTTTGAGACAATGCAGCTTGTTGCGTTGTTTCAAAGAAGATAAGATGAACTGATACAAAGTTGCCCCAAGATGGGAATGATATGCCCCCTCGAGAGATTGGATGAAAATGTCTGAAAAGATTGCAAACAATCTCTCGATAAGAAAGAGAGGCTAGAATGGACTGACTGGATAAAGTGACAGAGTCATGGAATAATGAAGACTGACTTGGGAAACGAGGGCTAGGGCAGTCTATAAGATAGACCATGAGGGAAATACATCCTCATTGTCATCTACACCTCCAAGAGATTAGAGTGTAGAGAGAGAAAAGAGCAGCAGCAGTCAACAGCAATGGCTTTGGTTAACAGATTCGACCGCATTCGCCGATTCCAAAGACTAGTAGAGGCAGGAGAGTCAGTAAGTACCAAAAAACCTCCTTGTACTTTGATGCATTTATTGTTATCATTAATGCATGCTAGGTAATGTAATAAATGTGCGTTTATGTCAAGAAAACACGTTTTTGTCCAAAAATGTGAATTTGTGTCTTCTAGGTCAAATCGCCAGTTCTGTGATGAACATACGCTGTCGATTGGATAAGCTGCTGAGAGGATACACTCAAGCAGGTCCTCTAGGGAAGACTAGGATAACAAATAAGGCTAGGATTGACAATTATGTGATAGAACATACGTTGCCAATTAGGAAAATACTCAAGAGGATTCACTCAAGCATAGGCCCTAGGATAAGATAGATCAAGGCACTTTGTGATGAACAATGAGTACCAAGATATAGTACTTTGTGATGAACAGGGAGTACTAAAATATGAGTAGCACTTTGTGATGAACAGTGAATGCAAATGTGAGTAGCACTTTGTGATGAACAGGGAGTGCCAAACATGTACTTTGTGATGAACAGGAAGTACCACTAGGATAGAAGCAACACTTTCTGATGAACAGTGAGTGTCACTAGGACTGAGATGATTGATTTGTGTGACTGTAGGAGCATTTGCCTATGTTGGAGTCATGGGAGATATTCCCATCGACTCGGAGGTTGCAACCTGAGTTGACAGCCGAGGAACAAGCTGCGATTGAGGCTATGGGATTGAGACATATTCTATATGTGCCTGAGTTTCGGGCGAACATGGGATTGCTGACTGTGCTGGCTGAGAGATGGCACTCAGAGACTTGTACTTTCCATTTTCCGATGGGTGAGATGACAATCATCTTAGAGGATGTTTATAGGATACTACGGATACCAATTGATGGGGAGCTGATACCCTACGATCGAGATGGAGACAGGGAGGCATTGAGATGAGTGTTTCAGGATACAGGACTGGAGATGAGGGCTAGACACGTGGTATGGGACATGATGAAATATACATAATTAGCACTACTGGTGATGTTGGGAGGAGTTATTAGTGGGTTCCTCTATCTGGATAGGGTGACATGAGGGGTGGCTGTAGAGGACACAGGGGCTAGGAGAGATTATCTTGGGGTAGGTCCTTCTAGGGCTCAGACTCCATCGAGGCCAAGCGGCTCCGAGGGAGGGAGTTCATCATAACCATAGAGGGCTCCCTATGTGTCAGTATTGTACCATTTTTGTATGATGATGTAGACACCTGCAGGTGATTGTAGCAATATGATTTTGACATCATTGTATCATGACACTTTATATATATATATATATATATATATATGAGATGATTCATCTTTGCGGCAACTATATGCATGCGTACCTATGTGATGTATGTTTCTATGTGATGCTTATGATATGGATGCAAATATGTATATGATGCAATGCAATATATTTTTTTTGTTCTTTTATGTTTTATATGTGTATGCATGATGCAAATATGAATGTATGTAATGCAGATGAATATGATAATGCAAATGTAAATTATGCTAACAGGTGTTGTGTGCAGGATGTGCTGTAGTTGTGATATCTATATGTATGTATGAAATGCTTATATGTGGTAATGCAGGTGCAACTACATGAAATGCAAATGTTTTTGGTGTGTCATTATACTCAGTCATGTTATAGCAGGCTATGCAGACTCGAGAAGGATGATGGAATTCAATCAAGAAAGGGGGATGGAAGATAGAAGATATGAAAGTGAAAGAGCTTCTTGTGAGTTATCATCATTGAGCTTTATTATGGAAAGTAGGTTATGACAATCGAGGCATATGTTCGACCCAGAAAGTCATTGTACCTGTTTGCATGGAGATAAGACAGTCACAAACAAGGAATGCCCTAGTTCATACTAAACTCACAGTGTCCTCATATCCTTGGACAAGTCATAGCATTACTAAGAGACAATCCACAGACAGCAAATACAAATAGGTGACAATACCCCATCCTCGCCTTTCTAGTCAAAGACATCCTGGAGATAGAATCTCTAGTCAGAGACATCCTAGAAAAGCTAAAAGACATGTCACCAAAAGATAAAATCAAAAGAAAACCAAGACTCGACACCAACATCCACTGTAGTCCTCAAGTTTAGTGTCTCTTGTCACTTGTATAAGTCTTATTTGATTGTGGTCACAATGTTTACTTTCACAGAAAGGATAGATAGCACTGAACCATATGTTGTCTGAGTCTGTTGAAAGATTTGATTTGTTGAAGCCCATTGTTGCTGTTGTCTCATCTGAAACTAACTGAATCCATGAAACTGATACTTTATTGTGGAGAAGATGAAACTTTATTGCGGATCTATGATGCAAATGTTGCTTTATTGTGGATTGTGCGCGGATAGACTGAAGGAAGCTGGAAGAAATTGTACTCCTCGAAACATGTGATGTTCTCAGTTCCACACCCATCACTAGATGTAGGATTTTCCTTAGCCACATATAGGATCTAATTTATTATGGATGGAAAGGGAGGTGAAAAGGGAGGTTTATTATCAATGGCTAACCAATCTTGGGTAGATCAATAACAAGCCATGATGGGAATGGGTAAGTTTATTATGAACGAATAGGTTGTGAGTGTGTGCAAAGTGAAAGGATAAAAGTGAATCCTGAAGGAGGGAGGAGAAATGTCTCTATGCATGGCGCTGGTGACCCAATTTTCACCATGGTACTTGCCCAGGGTGCCACTGAAGTGGTTTTCACCATTGGACGAAATTATTTCTCTTTACTTTTTTCGATTTTTCAATGTTTTTTATTTTTTTTTGTGTCACAAGGCGCCTGTTTGCCAGGTTTTCACCAAGTAACGATTTTTTTCTTTTATAATTTTTTTTTTTGTATTTTTGAAATTTTTGAATTTTTTTTTGTATTTTTTGAATTAGGATATTCCAAAGAGCTATGTGTAGAACCTGCGAAGGTGCATGTTGTTGATAGGATCCTCCAAAGGTTCACCTTCTGTAGTTGAGAGCTGATATGCCCCAGATCCATGTGCTGCTGTAATGATGTAAGGACCAAGGCAATTTGGTTTGAACTTGCCCTTCTTCTCTCTGTCTTGCTGATTTTTAGGATTTTCCTTGAAAACCAAATCACCTACCTCAAATGTGTGAGGCTTGACTTTATGATTGTAGCAGCATTGTTCTTTGACTAAATGATGTGTAGCTCAAGTGACTGTCTTCCTTGATAAAGGAATTGAGATAGAATTACTAGTGTGTGGACTACGTTTTCCCATATGCGTGTCACCTAAAGAAGTTTGGGCATCCCTGATAACAAATTCCTTCAAGGAAGCTCCATTAAAGGTCCATGATGTATCGCCAGAAGGTAAAGGATGTGTGGAACAAGTGGATGATTGATGAAGGCTTATGATTGTGAAAAGAAATGAAAGTAGGATAGCATGATGGAGACTTAGGATCAACAAGTATGCTTTTTGATTTAAAATTGTAGAACTTTTGCCCCCAGTTATTTTGATATTAGGGGAGATCGACTCTTGCTCTTTTTTCTTCATATGATTTTTATCCTTGACTTTGATTTTTGTAGAGTCCAATAGCTTTTGATTTTGATTTGGACTGAAGGACTTTTCTTTAGTTTTGACTTTTAGATTTTTCTTTTCAAAGCTTGATTTTTGATCCCCAATGAGTGAGAGCTTTTGTAATTCTTGTTGATCCAAGTATGGAAGTGGAGTGGAAATGGAATGAGTGGATGATATGGTAAGGCTATGTGAGTTATCAAGAGGGCTGGTGATACACCCAATAGATTCTTTGTTGGAACCACTCTTAAGAATATTGATATCAGGAGTTGCTTGCACCACTGGAGGAGATTTGCATTTAGACTTAGTAGCCACAACACTAGGTGGTTCACACCCAATTTCTTGGCATTGCAAATTGTTTGTACATTGTTCCTATCGACTGAATACCTTAGGAGATAGTGGGATTTGATCAACATGAAAGATATACTCACCACATCCCAGGTCTTTAAACTTGAACTTTTCTTTGATCTCTGCTTGTTTGGATGTAGAAGCTTTCAAGGATTCTGGATCCACATATGCCGATGAAGGAATAGCTTCTCGATTGACTGGGATTGTTATTTCTGATCTAGGTTGCAGATTGTTGCAATATATGAATGGATTTGGATCTGCTTTGACGATCACTTCAACTCCATTGTGTGGAAACTTGATACATCGATGATATGTAGATGGTACTGCACTCATCTCATGAATCCAAGGACGTCCCAAGAGTATGTTGTATGTGAGATCTAGATCAAGGACCTGAAAAACCACATCCTTTGTAATGGGCCCAACTCTGAGAGGTAAGGTGACTGTGCCTTTGGATGAATGCTCTTCATCATCATATGCCTTGATGGTAATTTTGTTTGTAGAATTCATAGCTTTGTTGGAATATCCCAATTGTTTAATAGTGCTCAATGTACAAATGTTTAGACTTGCTCCTCCATCTATCAGGACTCATTTGATTCTATGTTTGTGTATGAAGGCTTCAATGTGTAATGGTGCATTATGTGGCTGACTTATGGAGGTGTCATTGGCTTCTATGAATGTAAGGGAGTGTGGAATGGAAAGGTATCCCACCATGGCTTGAAACTGGTCCACGTTCAGATCAGTAGGAATGGTAGTGTCTCTCAAGATTTTGTCGAGAATAGCTTTATGTGTGGGGGATATGCGTAAGAGCTCAAGGATGGAGATGAGCGTGGGTGTCTTCCCTAACTGTTCTACAAGGTCATACTCAGGCTTGGTTGATGAAGAAGCGGTGTTTTTGGTTGGAGCACCTTGCAAAGTTAATTTACCTCGGTGGGTTGTAACATGACATTCAGAAGTAGGTTTGGAAGAAGATCCAACGCCTTTCAGAATGATCTTGGGTCTCTGGGTAGAATTCTCAGGGGTTTTATCCTTGATGATAATGCTAGAGACATAATTGTCCATCGAGATGTGATTGATGGTTGAATCATAGTTATAGGATACTCTTGTATAGTTTGTTTGGTCATCTGTGGCTTTAGCTTTTCCTTTGTCATGTTTTGGGAATGGTTCCTTAAACATCTCATGTTCTTGATTGGATGAGTGTCCTTCAATCTCAATGTCACCTCTATCAATGAGATCTTGTATGATGTTCTTCAGTCGATGACAATTTCCTATCTTATGACCCTTGCTCTTATGAAATTCACAGTATTCGTCATCATTCCACCAATTTGGTTTAACCTTTGGTTCATATGGAGGAAAATCTGGAATAGTGATTACCTTGCTTGCCACTAGCTTTTTGAAAACTGACTCAAGTGGTTCTCCCAATGGAGTGTACTTCCTTCGTGATTTAGAAGTTGTTTGAGTATTCACCTGATTGTTTGTAGAGCTTGATCCAGAAAAAATGAATTTGGGTCACACTGTATTGGCATCCACTACACCATCATTGACTGTGTTCTTGTTTTTATTCCAAAATCTTGGCTTGTCTTTTCCTTTAAAGTCATCTTTGTTTTCCTTGAATATCTTAATGACTCCTTGTTCAATTAGGACCTTTTCTATTGCTAAGCCTTTTTCAATGACATCCTTGAAGGTGGACAAACAAGCTTTCCTTAGATCATAGCCAATGTCTTTGTTAACATTTTGGGTGAACATCTCTACCATTTGTTTTTGTGGAATTTCACAAGAGCATCTACTGGCTAGATTTCTCCATCTTTGTAAAAATGATGCAAAAGATTCTCCCTCTTTTTGCTTGGTGTTGCACAAAGTAGTGACTGATATGTCTGTCTCTATGTTGTAGGAGAAATGTTGAATAAATGCCTCTGCTAAGTCACCCCATGACTTAATACTAGGTGGAAGTTGGGAGAACCATTCCATAGCTTGATCGTCTAGGCTCTGTGGGAATAATCTCATCAAATATGTCTCTTCTGCTGCTACCTCAATGCAAGCTGTGAAAAATTGTCTTATGTGTGCCTTAGGATCCCCTTTTCCTCTATACTTATCAAACTTAGGTGTCACAAAGTGTGTAGGAAATGGAGGCATTGGAATGCTCTTGTCAAATGGATAAGGACATATGTCTCTCATTGTGTATGTTGGCTTTGGTGTATTTATGTCCTCCATTTTCTTTTGTAAGTCCCTGATTTGTTGCTCCAAATTGCTCTTAGGTGGAGATCGACTTCTTGGACCATACCCCATGCTTGAGGCACCAATTGGAGGAGGAGCATGTTGCTTATATGGATGATATTGATCATACACATGTTCATATGGAGGAGGTCTATAGTGATGCTGCATATATGGACCACTTGGTATAGATTCATGTTGAGGAACGAAATATCTATTTTGTCCATGTATACCATACTGTATAGGCATGTCATTTTCTAATGTGTTGCCCCCAAATTTGACACGGGGTTTCCTTGTGTCCAAATTTTGAGCATGCCTTTGAATAGCCAATAGCTTTGGTGGTTGATCCTTAGCATTGATATGTGATTGAGCATATTTCTCTACATAAGACTTCCATAATGGTCTGCAAAGGTGAGTATCGTATGCTTGACCATGTGTGTATGGGACCTCTGGTTTTTGAAACAAAGATGATGGTGATTTAGGTACCATATGTGGTCCTCTATTGCCTCCACTATTAGGCCTTCTTTGATCCATGTTGGAGTGAGGTTGTTGCAAAGGTCGATTTTCCATTATTTGAGACAATCTCAAAATCATGAAGTATCTTGGCTCCACTTTGTGCCATCATTTGTAAAAAGTATTGTCTATCCCTCCTCATTATTTCCTCAACTAATTGATTGAAATGGGGATTCATAATGGATTCTTCCACATCTGCTGAATGTATGAAAAAGTTGTCCATATTGTCATTATGTGTAGCATTGTTGTTTGTAGTGTCCATGTTTTCAACATTTGGAATGTTTCTATAGGCATCCATGTCAGGTAATGTAGTATGATCAGAATTGAAAAAGATATCATTGTCATACTCATAAGAACTCATGTTTGCGGACTCTTGAGCCTCTTTAGTTTCTCTCCTAGATTTTTTAAGATGGGTTTCAACCATGAACTAAGTATTGGCCAAGATGTGAGACGATGAAAAATGGAAAAAGTATGGAAGACCAAGAGTTGGATGGAATGTAAATGAATCTGAGGTGTACTTGCAATGTCCAAAGTGTAAGACCAAGTATGTATGTAGTAGAGTAGGTGTGACTTCCAAAGAGAGGATAGTTTCTCTTGATGAGGTAAGTTGACTTTGACTCTAAGTAAGACCAAATGAGACCCAAAGGTGATAGACCTTGATGAGGGACCACTTAGTAAAATGTTGTTGTATGTAGTGTGTTGACAAAGTATAGTGAGGACAAGCAAGTGACCTTTTGACTCAAGTTTAGACAAATGTAAATTTAATGCAAGATGTAAAGCAATAATGGACTTTGTGAGACCTAAAAACAAGTTGAATGCTAGATGAAAACCTCGAGAAACAACCTAGGAAGCTCAAGAATTCTGAAACTGATTGCTCTTGTTTGTTGGACTGTAAAATTTCCAATTTGTGAAGTTGTTGGTTGTGACCAAATCTAAATGTTTGACTATTTTTCGTGACAAGAGGACACAATGTTGATGAGGACTCAATGTTTGCAAGTGTTTAGACTTAAAATGACTCCAAGAAAAGTGTGTTGTTTAATGTAAAAATGTTTTGTATACACTTGAAGACACAAAAGACACAATGTTTTTCTATTTGGTCTTGAATGTTTTGAATGTTTAAAATAAGTCGAGCACAATTCTTATGGCTGGCCAAGACAATAGTTCTTGATCTCACATGAGGTTTTACCCTCGAGGCTACGCTATTCAGAGTGGATACTTAGATGCTTGACCTCACTGGCTCCACCCTCGGCACACACTTCTTAGATCAGCCAAGCATCAGTCCCCACGAAAACTCCTAGTCCTAGTGGTGAACTTTGTATCTCTACTAAGAATCGTATGTGTGTGGGCCGCTACCAGAGGTCCGACCTCCTGCCCCAACAACTAGAAGGATTTGGGCTTCTAAAACAAAAAGGTGCTAGTAAGGGCATCCGCTCGTGTGGCCATACATGCAACACTTTTAGCTCTGTAAATACAAAAGGCTCCCAGCCGGTAGGGGTTACGCCCTACAACTGATCAAATAAATTTGATCAAACGGGTTTATGGGGAGACATAGTGTCGGTATGAACTAATCAGCACACGTTATCCATAGTTTTCACCATGAATACAGTTGTTTATAGTGGTTCGAAAGAGGTGGGTTTTCCTCGCTACCACTTGGGTCATTCTCTTCTCACTAGTAATCCTAATGACCACACGGGAAGACAGGCCCTCTAAAGATTAAACAAAAAGAGCCTATTGCTCAAGACACAAAAGACAATGATTCAATTTTAGTGCACCAATTGAAGTGTTTGCTAGTCTATAAAAACAAGGTACACAATAAAAATCCAAAAACCCTTGCTAAGGACCTGCAACAAATATTTATTAGTAGTTTGGATTGTTTCAAATGATCACCCCTTCCTGCAAGCACACAAGTCAGGTAAATTTTAGATCCAAAAGACTTTGTGAAATAGGGGCCTTCAACAATGCGTTTTGTTGACCAATTAGAAGATCTGATTCATCATAAAAAAAGACCATCTGTAAAATTTCAAGAGATTTCCAGAAATGTAAGAAAATCCAAAAAATTTGCTAATTTGCTCCAAAAATTAATTTTTTATGAAAAATCATAAAAAAATTCATATAAAATGCAAACTCGATCAAAAAAATCTGAAATTTTTACTGGAAAGTCATGATAGTCTTCCAAACCTGCATAAAAACATTTCTACAACAAACCCAAGCAGTTTGTGAGATATGAGTAAAATAATGCAAAACCCTAATTTTCAAAGATCTGATTTTTGAGGAATTATTTTGCATCAAATTTAAAATCACAAAGAACAGATCCTATGTATAATTCTGAGAGATTTCCAAAAATGTAAGAAAATCCAAAAAATTTGCTAATTTTCTCTCAAAATAAATTTTTTATGAAAAATAATAAAAAATTCATATAAATTGACAAAATAATCCAAAAAATCTGAAATTTTTTCTGAATCCTTCTAATACTTTTCCTGACTCGCAAAAAAAATTTGATGCCAAAATTTGAAGCTGTTTGTGAGATCTGATCAAAATAAGGAAAAAACCCTAATTTTTAAAGATCCAATTTTTAGGGAAATATTTTGCATCAAAATTAAAATCACAAAGAACAGATCCTGTGTATAATTGTGAGAGATTTCCAAAAATGTAATCAAATCTGAAAAATTCTCTCATTTGCTCTCAAAATTAATTTTTTATGAAAAATCATAAAAAATTCATAGAAAATGAAAATGTACTCCAACAATTCTGAATTTTGGATTGAGAGCTCCTGATACTTTCTTAAACCTGCAAAAAAAATTTAGTGCAAAATTTTCAAGCTGTTTGTGAGATATGATCGAATCTCTCCAAGATCTTGATTTTGTGTCCAAAACCCTAGCTGCATAAGATTATTCTCCAAATTGTTTTACAAAACAACAATATAGGGTTAGAAAAATCTGCAAAAAAAAACATGGATCTAACAAAAATCCATGTCCCACAGGGCGTGCCAAAATGTATATGGTGAAAATGGATAACAATAATAGCGATATTGAAAGGCTAAATCAATTCAACCACAAAACCCTAGCCTAACAACAACAAAGATCCACCATAACATATGAAGATTACCTAAGACAATGCAAATTAAAAAAAATCACAAAGATTACACCATCGCATGTCCAATAGGGTTTGGATCTCCATTCTTCCTATCTCCATTGATCTTGTTTGATGTATTTGCTCTTAGATTTTATGTGCACAAGAGCTCAACAAAGAACGGAATGTGGTTGCAAGTAGGATCGCATATGCCAAGTAGTCAATTGATCAAGTAGTTTGGTCATTAGGATGACTGATTAGGGTTGATAATGAAGGAAGTATCTCTTTATATAGAAGACACTATATGAAATGGAGGGATAAGATTGAGAGGTGTAAAAGGAGGTCGGCTATGATTAGAGGGTAGGTAAAAGAAATAATAAAATAATGAAAGGGGTAGGTAGTGTATGAATTAAGAGATGAATGACATGTGTCATGGGTAGAAAAGGCTAATGAATTAATTAAATAAATAAAGATTTATTTAATTAATAGAAGAATTAGGCTAAAATAATTAAATAAATAAAATATTTATTTAATTAGACATGACAATTTTAGGTGTCCACAATTATTAAGGTTATCACTTATTTTAAACAAGGAAAACTTTCAATGTTCCTTGGTGGTCTAGACTCTAAGGATCCTTATAAGGAACCTCTTATCAGCCTATCTCTCACGACCCTGACCATCACATGAAAGCTCACTCCCCCTAACCACGTTCAAATAATTTAGAGTGTCCACAATACAATAACACATAGAGGCTCAAACTAATGCATTCTATAGAAAGCATCCACATACATGAAGATATGCAATCATACATAAGCCATAATGCCAATAACATGAAGTAACCAAGAGCCTCATAAAATAATCAATATTAAGAGAAAGCATAATTTCCCCTTGCTCAACCACATATATATATAGATCAATCCTCCACAACAAGGCACATCAAATTTCTGGAGATAAAAGAATACATTCCTCAATAACAAGACACATTACCACTTGTAGGAGAATGACATATAATTAAATCTGAACAATATACAATACTTGAAATCACAAGGATAACATGAATAGCCTCTAGTACTAAAAACAGCCCCAGAAAATCTGACTCAAAAAGCTCAAACCATCAAAATACCAATAACAAGGTAGAGTAGCACTTTTACAAAACAGATTAGCACCTTTGTTAAATAGAATAACGCCTTTGATAATCAAATTTGCACATTAGGGATACAAAATAGAACTTTCATTACACACTGCAACACTTTTGTGAGATATAGCAGTGCATATACAAATTGAGACAACGCATACATTAGATGAAATAGCAGATTTGATGGGAATTACAATGCATACACTAAGTACCATAACGTGTACATTTAAATAATGCATTAGATGTTAAGTTTAGTGCATTTGACTTTAGAACACGAAGTTATAGATTATGACAAGTCCAAAAAATTCAAGGTCTACAATATGACTCGGACATCAACCCAAAATGGACGCAATATGATTTAGAATCTAAAGGAATACACAACTTAGATGGTTAAACATGGATAAGACATATCAAACTCTCGAAAGCTAGCAAAGACATCCATACACCATACATAAATAAATTCTAGAAAAAAAAAACCATGATACACAGAGTCATCGGAAACAAAGTTATACAATCCAAGCTAAAAGATCAACAAACATTGGAATAGACACAAAAGAAAAGGAAATATATAAGACTCGCCCATTAATCAACTCTCGCGGTATAGTTACGACAACACACATAAAATACAACAAAATCCCTTCATGACAAATACAAATTAATCCAACTTCCCTTAATGGTTTTCATAAAATTTAGATTCATGGTTATTTCCACCACCCTCCTATAGACAATCTTTTCCAAAAATCAAAATACAGAGAGTAGAAAATTCACCAACCTGGAAATAGAAGTTGTGTGTGTGAAAAGTGGAATAAGTATCTGCAAGTTGTAAGACACAACACTTCAATTAAGTCATTACATGTATGGTTAGACAGATATAAGCATGAATAATAAAACCATCACAAATCGACCAATTGTCTTCTAAAAGATATGAGTATAGACTTGCTCTCAGATTTTTATAAGCAATACCAGTGACAAGACTACACCAAGATGAAGGATTTAATCTATATGAGCATGATATTAAGCTAAATGGATGCAACATTATGCTATATGGATGAATAGTAATCTATATGAATTCAAGCAATCATAATTGAATTAAATATGCAAAAAGAAAAGCTAAGATGCAATAATCTCAAAAAGCAAGCACAATATCTTCAATGAATCTAGAGAAAAAACTGTATAATAACAATAAATCTCTAGGGTGTTTTGAATGAGAGATGAAGGTTGAATTTATAGAGAATCACAAGAGAGATCAAGAAAAAACACAATTTAGGATAATTGAAATAATTGAGAGATCATATTCAGTTAACCTTGAGATAGAAACAATTATAGTTGAATTGAAATGCATTCAGATTATAAGTTCAAGTTTACATTAGAGATATAATTCAATTAATTCCATTCACTTGACATAAAAATAGGTGATTCCATGCATATTCTTTGATTTATTCAAGAAAAGAGTCTTTTCAATGCAACTAAACTTCTTTTCTTGAAAGCTTTAAGTTCCACTTTTAGAGAATGATTAAATTCATTTAATTGCTTTTCTGATTTCAAGTTCTCAATTTAGAAGAAAAAATAATATCTCAAGTTTGATTTCTCTCTCAATTCAATTCTTTTATTTTATTTTCCATTTAACTCTTGCTTTGCATATTGATTCCTCTTTTGTGATAAATTAATTTATTTTTTATGATTAATGGAAAATTTATTAATTAATTAAATATGCTAAGATATTTAATAAATTAAATAGGATAATTGATCAAAATGATTTTCTTGGAATGATTTAATTAATATAGAATAATTCACTTGCCATGTGACATTTAATGATTGAAGAATTAATTAATTGTGTGCTCAAAGTTGATTTAATTGCCTTTGGTTAGGACCTTAGTGATGTTGTTGAGGTTAGGGGCCCATGGTTTAAGTGACCATTTTTAGGGTATTACAAAAGTTACTACAATGCAAGTTTGAAGAAGAGCAAATCCAACCAAGCAAGCTTCCAACCAAATCCAATCAAGCTCCTAAGAAAACAAACCAAAATCCTCAATATGCAAAAAATTGCTCCCAAAAACAAACCCGATCAAAAACTCAAAAAGCTCCATAAATAAATTTCATTCAAAAATTATAGCCAAAATCCAGTCAATCAGAATAATCGAAAATACTATATTTCATACCAACCCTCTCTTGAAATTGAGGTAAGATATATAGAATAATATTATTTATTTACCCAATACTCACAACCAATAAAATAATAGGGTAAGTAGAATATATAATATTTTATTAACCCGAATAGTAAAAAGGGAAAAGAATAATAATATAAATAACCAATAATTAAACAAGCCATAGGCACAAAAAAATATAAAATCCCAATAATAAAATAAACCAAGAGAAATATAAATAAATACCCCAATAAAATATTAAAGACACAAACTATATAAATGAATAATGAATACAAAAGGCTCAAATAATAAAAATTAAACAATAAATATCGAATACTATACAAACCAATTAATTATTAAATATCAACTATACATTAAATTAATTTAAATATTAATGAACTACATTAATCAATTATTAATTAATTAATTAGATAACCATAGCTCCACAAGGCAACCTGACATAGAGCCAAACATCTTATCACAAGATACAAACATGACAACTCATAATAAGACACTAGACCAACAAGGGTGTCAGCTTAAGCTTAGAGTATATAGAGGGAACCCATGCCATCTCCAATTAACTTTCCATTGGGATAGAGACATGCTCAAACCTGTGAGACCAGGTGGAGTCAATGTCTAGTACCATAATCTTGCAACCACCACGACCACACGATAATATATACAATACATATATTATAAATGATCAGGCAAGTGAGAGAGAATCGCAACTTCATATCATGCTTGTAGTGAGTGATATGACATCGTCTTTATCACGAATACAGTAGTAAGATGGTCACAATCAATGTAACATCATCTCAACCAATATAACCACAAAGTGGGGTTAGCGTAATTAAGATGCCATCATAACCTCATAAGCAATATAATCCATCCATGAACAATGAGTGCATATCAATCATCAAATGTAAATCCATCCATCATAATAACCAAAGATATATCATCATCCAATATAAATCACAATGTATCAATATCCATATGAAATGTCTAGCATCATCAATAAACATCTAATATATAGATAAAGTCATAAGTATCTATATACACCTAAAAATGGTCTGAAGATAATTAATTAAATAGGCAATTATTTAATTAATCTCCCTTCCCAATTTAATTGAATTCACTAAGCAATTTGATTAAATCCTCCACTTTCATCTACTTATTAATAAATCTAAGGATTTATTTAATAGGTTCATTCCAATAATCCCCTTTAATTAATTAATTCCCCCCATCAAAATCATTTCTTCTAAATCCCATAATTAACTAAAACAAATCAATTATGAGTTGTTGAAATTAATTAGCCTTTTCCCATTATTTGAATTTTTAAATTCCAATTCTCCTAACTTCTACCACTCCTAAACCTAACCCACTCTACCTACCCACATGTCCCCTTTCATCCAACATATTCTAGAACCTTTTGTGACACTTGTCACTAAGTGTTCCCTTTCATCTAACCTTTTATAGAAGCCTCTTGACACTTGTCACCATAGAGATGACAGATGTTCCCTTTAATCCAACCCCCTTTGCCAAATTCTTCCAATTTAACCATTGATATCTTCAAATCAATCTTGACTATTGATTCTTGCCACCTCACCCCTAGCCTTGAAAATCCTATAAATAGACCTCATTTTGGAGCAATATGGGTCCCAAATTCATATGATTTTTGCATATCATTTGATTCATCTCATTTTTATCTTATGTGTTGTTGCTATAGGCATCTAGCTTCTAGTTTATCATTCTTAGCAATGTTATCATGCTCAATTTTAGCTTAATTGCATCTTAATCTTAGTTCATTTTCTAGATCAATCATGAAATCATATAGCTTTATCATGCTATTCTTTCTAGATCATGCATTTGCATCATTCAAATCCTCCATCTAAGTGTAGTCAAGTCACTGGAATATGCATAATCAAATTTGAGAGCATTTTTCATACTCGCATTTACTAGGAGGCAATAAGTCGATTAGCTATGGCTTTTTCTTTCATTGTTTCAATTTACTAACCATTGCTTGTAATGATTTATTGAGTGCATTATGTTTGCAGGTACAAGTACACTTCACAGAGCATGACATTTTGGCGCCCACCATGGGGCTAGAATCATCTCTTTTGGCCTCTTAATCTTCAGCAAACTTCATCTCTATCCGGCTCTGTTTCAAAAATTCGTACGAGTTGCTTTTCTCGCTCGTACGAACTTCCTTTCAGCCCAGGACAATAGGCAATCCTAACTCGTATGAGGTGATTTTTCTGTCATATGACACCCTTTTACTCATTGCAAATTGCTGATAATGTGTCATACGATATCCTTTTAATTGTCGTACGGGAGCTAAATGTTTGTCATAGGAGTTCTGCTTTAGAATTTTTTGATTCGTTCTAGCTCATTCCTGTGTCGTACGAGCCTGTTTGTATTTCTGTGCGAAATCTAAAGTTTTGTCGTACTAATTGGAAAATTGTGTCATACAAGTCTCTGTATCTGCAATTTTTAACAAACTGCATGTTAGGGTTTTTTGATTTTAATTTGAGATTTTCTAACACTAACCCTGATCTGTTTGTGATTTTTTTGGCAGCCTAACTCTTTCCTGTAGGACGATTGACGAAGAAACGCTTGTCAAAGACAAATTTCAGAAACACAATCATGACTACTAATGGATCTATTTTGCAGGTTGCCTATGAATTCAACTAAACTTTGTGTATTCATTAAATTTTTCTAGGCACATTTCAATTCGGGCTAAAAAATGAACAATCATGCATTTCGTGTCTTTGATGATAGGTGAGTATGCTCTCACCTTTCTTAGGTGATCAGAAAGTTAGACTCATCTTTTTCTTTCATTAGTGCATTTCTTTAGTAGGCCTTCCCTCCCGAGGAGTAATAACTCTTAGCCCTTAAGGCCGGTGAGTGGGGAACGACCTAAGTGGGAACGGCTAATGCCAAGTAATCCAACCCACTATAAAATAAATGTGTTTTTGATGAAAATCAAAACAATGGCAGTGCTCGAGAATAGCTCTCCTCCGTACCTTTGAGTATATCAAACCTTGGTTTTCAAGGCTGGGAGACCTCTTAATTGAGTTTATACCCCGACGCGTTGAACGGATCCCTTACTAGTGTCGGTTAAAATAGAAGCTACTTGATTCACCTCCGAAAGGGTGATAATCTTTGTGCAAGAGAGATAGTAACTCTCCCAAGACACTTGCCACTCTCCCAAGACGCTTGCCATATCATGCCCCCATTAGCATTTGGAGTCGGATAATATGGTGTTGAGAATCTATTGCGTGAGACTCAACAGTCATATTCTAATTAGCTATTGGGTGTGTACCTAAGTCAGCAAGCAAAGGTTTTCATTCTCAGCCAGCTTCCTTAGGGTTTATCTTGATTGGAGTCATTTATCACATCATGTGTTTGCTATGTATTTGTCCATAAATCAACAAATCAAACATCCAAAAACTGGAAGACATAAGCAAAACATTAAACTTCAATTATCAAAAATTCAACCAAACAAATATATTTTTATCTCTGATCTATTATCTATCGTACGAGTTAAGATCTCTATCGTAAGAACATGTTTGCATAAAATCTTGTGTCATGCTACACAACATTCTGTGTCATACGAGTTAGTTGTTTTGTCGTATGGTTCAAAAAGGTGTGTCGTACAAGCCTCTGATTTTTACATGAAAACTTCTGCTTTGTCGTATAGACTCATATCTTGTGTCATTCTAAGTTGTATATCCTATCATATGAAACTTTGCATTTGTCAGTCCAAAGTTGTGTCTTACATGCCTGTTTCAGATTTATCATTTATGCCTGATCAATTTGCAGTAAATATAAACACCTGTTATCTGTTAGTCTATGCTTATATTGTCACCTTGGTTCACTTGGTCAAGTTATCATCCATCAAAATCAGACTCTAGAAGATAAACACCTTAATATTTTCAAATTGCTCAGCCTCAACAAGTTCAAAATCTAACATCTCAAAGTGTATTATCACCCTCTTTGATAAACTGATCACTCAAACATAGTTTCTCATCGGGATCAATCATCCTTTATCACAAAACTAAAACGTTTGGTCAGGATAACCTTGTCCCACATCGTAGGATATATCATTCCTACTAGACTTGGTTCTTATCAAAGCATCACCATTGCACTCCTAAACCGAAGATCGAAAAACTTGCAAACTTTTAAACACTTGAATTCTCTTTTAGTGTCATATCACTCTATTGCCTTGAAATTGATTATTGATCACTTACCCAAAATAACCTTTTGGACAATCGAATCCTAAGCAAAATAACACACGTGTATGCCTGTTCTAACTAGAGCTCAGAAACAAAGGATCGCAGCGACAAAAATTGAAACATTGGAAACAATCAAAGAACACAAAATCATGGAACATGAAGATGAAATACAAGTTGAAGGAGAAATAACAAAACAAAACATCAGAGACATCAAGAAATATCCCGAATTCGACAAATTTATGTAGAGATTGTTGGAGGAAGAAAAAGAAAAATACTTTCTAATGCTAGCCAAATCTGGTGCTACACTTCTCCAAGATTTTGATGTGAATAAATTGACACAAAATAAAAGTGACACTCCCCCTAGTAATGAACAATATGAGGACATCTTTGGTCTCTGCATGAATGACACATCAATTCCCAATACCACTAGGACCAATGAAGAAACTGACATACCTAGAAGAGATGAAGTAGGAATCCTGAATAATATTCAATTCAATGAGGATACAAGAAGAGCTAGAGATGAAATAAGAAGAGATCCCAATCCACCTAGAATGAAAAATCATGGTCATGCAAGAACAAATCATGTTGATAAGCCTATCATGACTCTCACACAACAACTGCAAGAAATGCAAACACAAATTCAAGAGATGCAAAGAGGAAATGTTAGACGATACTCACTTCAAGAAATTTTTCATTATCCTTTCGACACAAATCTAAACATGATACCATTTCCTATAGGTTTTGAAACTCTGAGATACGAAAAATATGATGGAAGCACTAACCCTCAAGATCATATACGATAATTTTGCACAATGAGTATGGAGTTTGCACATGAGGATACCTAATTAATAAGACTATTTCTGAAAAGCTTGACTGGACTAGCTATGGAATGGTTCTCCAAACTTACACCTGGAATCAGATCATTTTTAGAGTTGGTGGATAAGTTTGTTTCACAGTACTTCTACAACATACAACATGAAGTAACAATGCTAGACCTATGTAACACTAAACAAAAAAAATGGAGAACCCTTCATGACATTCTTACAATGATGGAGACGCCTAGCATCATGGTATCCTCGTACATTGTCAGAGTACGAAAAAATGGACATATTCATTGACAACTTAAATGATCAAATGAGTTATTACTTAAAAATGAAAGGAAATCAAAGCTTTGGAAAAATGGTTGATAATGGAATCAGAATGGAAGAAGCCATGATAAAGAAAGGTGAGTTGAAAAAATACAAAGAAGGAGTCCATCCTCCTAACAACAACAATAGCAATTACAATGATAAGCCAAAGTTTTGGAATAGAAATCAAAATATCGTCAATGATGGAATAGTAGATAATAACAATGTGAAACCAAAGCAATCGATTTTCAATTTATCTCCTCACTTAGCAGCATCACAACAAAACAACAATCACCAAAGAGCAACTATCAAAACTTTCTTTCGAAGACAATTCACAAATATTGGTGAACCCCTTGGATCAGCACTAAAGACACTTATCACAAACAAATTGATCACTTTACCAGAAGAAAGGAATTACAAACCTCAAATCAAACCACCTTGGTGGAATGATAATCAGTATTGTGATTTCCATCGAAACAAGGAACATCTCATAGATAATTGTCAAAAGTTGAAACATGTCATACAAGACTTAATTGATAATGGTGTAATAACTATGGATGGACATACAACAAATGAATCTCATACTGCCTTTAAAACTCTGCTTCCAAACTATGAGAAAGGTGAATCATCAACAACAAACAATGGTAAGGGTAAAGCAAAGGTAAACTATGCTCATACATATGACAATGTGGTGAATGTGATTGTGGTTAAAGAAAAACAAAATCAAGAACATGCTCAGGCTATTACAAGAAGCAAAGCTAAAGTTGTTTTGCCGGGTCCTACAACAAAGACATCATTCACTACAACAAAACAATACAATCTAGTGGAGCAATTGCAGAAAACACCCGCACAAATAACCATCTTGGAGATTTTAAAATATTCACCTACACATAAAGAAATTCTTGAACGAACATTAGTAGATACAACCATATCCAAAGACCTTGATATTGATCAATTCCAAACCATGGTGGGACACCTCACAACCTCTCATTGCTTATCATTCATTGAAGAAGATGACATGTCCTTGCAACACCCTCACAATGCTCCCTTACATATTGAAGTCCTCATCCACAAAACGCGAGTCAATCGTGTTCTAATTGATGGTGGAGCTGGCCTAAATATTTGCTCATTAAGTCTTGTTCATGCCTTAGGATATTCAGAAGATGCAGTTGATGTCTGGAAAAGGATCACTATAAAAGCCTATGATGAAGAAGAACGTTCCTCCAAGGGAATTGTGATATTACCAATCAGAGTGGGACCTCTACAAAAAGACACAACATTCCAAGTTTTAGACTTGGACCTATCATATAATGTGCTCCTAGGGAGACCATGGATACATGACTTGCAAGTTGTCTCATCAACCTATCATGAATGTGTCAAATTTCCCTATGAAGGATAGGAAATCATAATATCCGCATATGCAAATCTGTTTCAATATTATAGCAATCTAAAAATGGCTCAAGAAGTAATTGTTCCTCATAACAGGGAAGCGACATCTTCGAACACACATTCCAAGGAAAAATCATTCGCATCTATTTTATCAAGCATGGAAAAACAAATGCAGCTAAGAGACCGAGGGAATGGAGAATACTCAATATCACAATTACCACTTTCTCCTAAATTATTGGGAAAACCATCAAGCTCTAAACAACAACCAACTGTGAAACATCTTCTGATATTTGATGGAGCATTTATTAGTGTTGGAACCTTATCAGAGGAAACAAAAGACAAAGATGTATTACAATGGCTATACAAAGATGAAGATGCTCAAAAACAGATCAACAATGTCAAAATACCTACAGAAAAATATGGAAAAGGATTCAACATTCTTCGAAGGATGGGATACACTGGAACATGCCCTATAGGAAAAAGAAAAGAAGGTATCTCAAAACCTATTCAGCCTCATACTCAACAGATCATAGACAAAACAGGTTTAGGGTATGGACAAGTCACTCTACCAGAAGACACATCTTTTAGTCAACAACAAGAGGAATATGAAAACAGACAAGAACAACTGACAATTGAAAAGGAAGAAAAATTTGCTCAAGAACAAACACAAACAAACACAAAATGGCAAAAGAAGCAAGCTCCAAATCAACAAGAGAAACAAACTAAAAATATCTCTCAAGCAGCATTAAATCTTAATCAAAACAAGAAAGAAGCTAATATAAATCCAAGAGAACTCATAGAAAAGTTGACAAAACTCAATCTCAGTTCTGAAGAGGTTGAATATAAAAGAAGAAAAAGTATAGCCAGAAAAGCAGAAGAAATGCTATATGACCAAATTTGTAGACTGCAAGATGCAAGTAATACAGATTCTAATGAATGGGAATGTGATTCATATCACTATGAAGAATTAGTTGAAGAAAAATGCTTTGAAGGAGATATAGAAGTTGATGTAGTTCACACGTATGCAGGACAAACGTCATGAACTAGTTCACTTGAATTAGAATCACATTCGGCTAACTTGGACTTAACTGAGGATGATTAGGAACCTCTTACGTGAGATCAGTCTAATAAGGGTACTGTTCTAGACATCCAAACACATATTGAAAACTTTGATACATCCATCATGACCCTTGAAACCCTTGAAACATCCCAACCTGAAGATCCCTTACCTCTAATCCACCTTGAGCTTATTGATTGGGAAAATGAAGGACATACTTCTATTGATACCTTTCCAAATGACCACACCATATCTATATATCTTAATGCAATCGATCCTGTAACAACTTTAACCAGGAATTTCAGCAACGCATCTTCCAGTCAAGTGTGTGCCAAATCTCCTAGTCGCAAAAGTGAAAATAAAGAAAAGATTGTTAGGTCTAATGTTGAAAACCATTTATTGGAAACATTAGACCAAGAAAAAGTAAAAACAAAGGACACATCTAATAGTGAAAACCTCCTTGAGGCACCAGAAGATGGGAGATTTGACACTTTACTTGAGCACTATCAAGAAAGATCATCCATTTTGATTGAACCAATAGAGGCAGTTAACATTGGCACAACACAACAACCAAAGATTCTTCATCCAACAACATCTTTATCAGAGGAAGAAATGCAACAATATGTGGAATTATTCAAGTGGCGACAAATCAAATTCGCCTGGTCATATGCAGACATGCTAGGATTAGATTCAGAGCTTATTATGCATCACTTGAATGTTAGTCCAGGAGCCAAACCAATCAAATAGAAGTTAAGGAAAATGAATCCTCATATTGCTCTTCTAGTCAAGGCAGAACTAAAGAAATTACTAGATGTTGGATTCATCAGACCTGTAGCTTATCCTCAATGCGTATCCAACATCGTTCCTATTTCAAAACTAGATAAAAGCATCAGAATATACATAGACTTCAAAGATCTTAATAACGCATGTCCAAAGGATGACTTTCATTTGCCTAACATCGACATCATTGTGGATTCAACTGCTGGACACTCCATGTTTTCTCTAATGGATGGTTTCTTCGGATACAATCAGATCAAAATAGCACTCGAAGATCAAGAAAAGATAGCTTTCACATGTCCATGGGGTACTTTCTGCTAAAACATCATGCCTTTTGGATTAAAGAGTCTAGGTGCTACATATCAAAGAGCTATGACAACTATATTTCATGACATGATGCATACATTCATGTAAGACTATGTGGATGACATATTAGCTAAATCATACAACAAAGAAGAACATATAGAGATACTGGAAAGGATCTTTGACAAGTTAGAACAATACAAGCTAAGGCTAAACCCTAAGAAATGTGTCGTGGGTGTTACTTCGGGAAAGCTATTAGGATACATTGTTTCAGCAAGAGAAATCGAAGTAGATCTAGCTAAGGTTAAAGCAATCATGGAAATGCCATCTCCCAAGAATATCAATCAACTAAGATCACTACAAGGAAGACTCCAGTCAATCAGAAGATTTGTAGCTCAACTAGCAGATAAATGTCAACCATTTACTCACCTATTGCACAAACATATCAATTTCAAATGGGACCATCAATGTGAAGAAGCATTCAACAAGATCAAGGCATATCTCATGCAACCACCTGTTCTAATGTCACCAATTCCAGGAAAACCATTATTACTCTATGTATCAACTACCGAAGCATCATTGGGAGTTTTTCTCGCACAAGAGGACAAGGAAGGAAAAGAACAAGCCATCTACTATATCAATAGAACACTAGTGGGATATGAGGTTAACTATTCATCAACAAAAAAAGCATGCTTGGTAGTAGTTTTCGCTTCTCAAAAACTACAACACTATCTACTATCTAACTCCATCAAATTGATAGCTAAAATTGATCCTCTAAAGTATTTACTCAGCAAAGCCACATTGACAGGATGACTAACAAAATGGATCATGATTCTAAGTGATTTTGATATCAAATATGTTGATAGAAAAGCTATTAAGGGACAAGTCATCACAGACCAACTAGTAGAGACACCACTTCAGGATGACCATCCTCTATAGATTAAATTTCCTAATGTTGATATCCTAACAGTCACAACAAAAACATGGCACCTATACTTTGATGGTTCATATACACAACACGGATCAGGAGCAGGAATTCTATTTATCACACCACAAGGTCATACAATCCTGAAACCATACAAATTAAGCTTTCCATGCACAAACAACATAGCAGAGTATGAAGCATTGGTAACAGGTATCAAAATGGTTGTAGAATGGAACATAACACAACTTCAAGTCTTTGGAGACTCTCAGCTCGTAATCAATCAAATCAATGATGACTATCAAACAAAAGATGACAAACTCATGCCTTATAAAAAGATAGTGGATGATTTCAAGTAATACTTTGTAGAAATAACTTTTGAACAGATACCAAGAAATGATAATAAAGCAGCAGACACCACGGCTACACTTGCTTCTCTATTGCAGACACGGGAAAATCAATAGCATTATGAATTCCTGGTTGAAGAGTTGTTTCATCCTGCCTTTAATTGTCCTGATTCCCAAACCATCTGTCAACTTATTGGACATGATTCCTCCCGCTATGGCCAAACTTACACATACCTGAAAGACAATATCCTACCTCCAGATTTATCAAAAAAATAAAAGAGAAACTTTATTTGTCAATCCTCCCATTATACTCTCATCGCAGATACCTTGTTTAAATGAGGTCTAGATGGTACTCTCTTAAGATGTCTTAAACAAGAAGAATCTAAGAAGGCCTTACATGAAGTCCATAATGGCATTTGTGGCACTCATTCAAGTTGTCTTACCCTTTCGAAAAAACTCATACGCTTGGGCTATTATTGGCCGACTATGGAATGAGATTCTTTTAAAATAGCAAGAACATGCAAACAATGTCAAATCCAAGGGAATTTGATCCATGCACCAGCACAAGAACTTCATGCTTTAGCAACATCTTGGCCTTTTTGTCAATGGGGTCTTGATCTAGTAGGAAAGATAAATCCTTCTTCATCTAATGGTCACAAATTCATCTTGGTAGCTACAGAATATTTTACAAAATGGATTGAAGCGGTACCTCTCATCAATATCACAAGAAAACAAATTTCTGCATTTATCTTGAATTACATCATTTGTCGCTATGGAATACCAATGAACATTATCACTGATAATGGGAAACCATTCAAAAATCAAGATGTACAAGAGCTATGTGAGAAGTTCAAAGTCTAGCATAGATTCTCCACACCATATTATCCACGGGGAAATGGGTAGGCAGAAGCATCTAACAAAACTATTTTGAAAATCCTCAAAAAGATAGTGAACGATGCTAGAAGAGATTTGCATATTCAACTGAATCCTTCTCTATGGGCCTACCGCACCAGTATCTGCACACTGATAGGTGCCACACCTTTCTCTCTTGTATACAGATCAGAAGTCATATTGCTAATCAAAGTAGAGATAACCTCTCTACATGTATCACTAAAAGGTCTCATCCTAGATGGAGAACAAAGAGTATCTAGACTGCAAGAGTTAGAACTAATTCATGAACAAAGACAAAATGCCTTTGATCATCTAAAGGTATATCAGAAAAGAATGTGTCGAAGCTATAATCATAAGGTTAAACCATGAATCTTTCAAGTTGGAGAACTAGTGCTAAAGAAAAATCCACGCAACCAAGCAGATCAAGAAAAGAAAGGAAAATTTGAACCAAACTGGTTAGGTCCATTTGTGGTCACAACAGTATTTGGATCAGGAGCATATCAGCTATCAACACAAGATGGAGATCAGCTCGAGGAACCTATCAATAGCATGCACCTGAAGAAATTCTATGTCTGGAAAATCAAAAAAAATCAAAAAATAGTGAAAAAGTAGAAAAAATCCTAAAAAAGTGAAAAAAGGAGAAAAAGAAAGAAAAAAATCAAATATCAAAAAAAGTGCAATAAAAATAGATGGTGAAAACCTAGCAAACAGGTGCTATCTGTCAGCTAGCTCTTCCATCTATTAGTTCATGCATTCTTTCCGCTTGCATTCATCTTCCATTAGCGTTGACCATCATAAAGCCTTTGTACATATGCAGACATCCCAGGTGGCTTCTTGCCATGGTTTAGATCATTGGATATATCATAACGACTTTGTTTCTAGCCTTGGGGCAAAATCCTACACCTAGCTAGGGGCAAAACTCTTGATCATTTTGAGCTAAATCAAATAGGTAGAACAAACAATTAGACAACTCTTATCAAAGCGAAAACTGAGACACATCCAACATTGAACACAAGATCAAACTATCAACTATCAAGCTATCACAAAATCAATCTAAGCACATCACACACTTTTCAGTAGATAATATATTTTTGGATAATGATTTTAACATGATTGTTCAACTTTTCTATATTGATTTTCGCTATCATGATTTCTGAGTGACTCCAGGATGTCTTTGACTAGAGGAACAAGGAAGGGATGTGATATTTTTCTTGTCTGTGGTCTAAAAATTAATCATTAATATGTGCAAAATTTGTGTCGGGATATGATCATCAGAATATCATTGAAGACATTTCTAATTTGTGTATTGAAATGATTAATACTGCATGTTTTACGCAAACAACACTCAGGTCATCGCGGTTCAATTATACCTCGCTGCTTGTGTTAACTTGCTATATCAATATCCAAGAAAGAAGTTCTCAGGTCATCATGGTTTAATTATACTATCAATGTTTGCACTCACTTCCCACATTTCAAAAAGCTCAATGATGACAAAAACGCAAAATAATCTAGTGACTGGTCCAGTCATAGTTTGCATTCCATTGCATTTTCATTTTCATTTTAGCTTTCATTTCATTCTTGCATGAGATCATAAAAGCTCCTTTTATCCAAGGTTAAATCTATGGCAGGAATCATCAACGTATCATCACAAGTATATGCAATTAGATGAATGACTCATATCTCTCTAGATATTGTCGACCTAGCAAAAATCTTATCCTACTATCTCAACAGAATCAACATCAGCATATCCAAAAATTTCAGCAACTTGATATCAACAAACTGTCAGTTCTTTATCTAATCAACATTATCAAATCAAATCAATCAATCAAACCTAATCGATTCTATCATGTCTTATATAGGATGAATCCTTCCTGAAACTAGACAATTTGATTCTGATTCATGTCTTATATAGGATGTATCCTTTCTGAAACCAAATGTTCTGATCATGTCTTATACAGGATGAACCCTTCTTGAAACTAGATGCTTTGATCATCGTTGTCTTATACAGGATGTATCCTTCTTGAAACTAGACTAAATCTCAATCAATCTAATCAATCAAGCTAATTGAAGAACTCGCATTTTCATCAAAAACACAGTTGCAGAAATCAAATCAAATATATCGGGATATCAATCTCGCAAAACTCCAAAGATCAATTATCTCAATCGATCTCCCGAGGGGACATCATCATACCAAAATTTAGCAATCAAGAGCTAGGGCATCCTATCAAATCAATATTAGCATCAAAATGAGATTATTCTTTGAATCAATGCATCATCACACCTCGCTTCAAAGAGGGGCAAAATGTATACACCTAAAAATGGTCTGAAGATAATTAGTTAAATAAGCAATTATTTAATTAATCTCCCTTCCCAATTTAATTGAATTCACTAAGCAATTTGATTAAATCCTCCACTTTCATCTACTTATTAATAAATCTAAGGATTTATTTAATAGGTTCATTCCAATAATCCCCTTTAATTAATTAATTCCCCCCATCAAAATCATTTCTTCTAAATCCCATAATTAATTAAAACAAATCAATTATGAGTTGTTGAAATTAATTAGCCTTTTCCCATTATTTGAATTTTTAAATTCAAATTCTCCTAACTTCTACCACTCCTAAACCTAACCCACTCTACCTACCCACATGTCCCCTTTCATCCAACATCTTCTAGAACCTTTGTGACACTTGTCACTAAGTGTTGCCTTTCATCTAACCTCTTATAGAAGCCTCTTGGCACTTGTCACCATAGAGATGACAGATGTTCCCTTTAATCCAACCCCCTTTGCCAAATTTCTCCAATTTAACCATTGGTATCTTCAAATCAATCTTGACCGTTGATTCTTGCCACCTCACCCCTAGCCTTAAAAATCCTATAAATAGACCTCATTTTGGAGCAATATGGGTCCCAATTTCATATGATTTTTTCATATCATTTGATTCATCTCATTTTCATCTTATGCATTGTTACTATAGGCATCTAGCTTCTAGTTTATCATTCTTAGCAATGTTATCATGCTCAATTTTAGCTTAATTGCATCTTAATTTTAGTTAATTTTCTAGATCAATCATGAAATCATATAGCTTTATCATGCTATTCTTGCTAGATCATGCATCTTCATCATTCAAATCCTCCATCTAAGTGTAGTCAAGTCACTAGAATAGGCATAATCAAATCTGAGAGTATTTTTCATACCCGCATTTACTAGGAGGCAATAACTCGATTAGCTATGGTTTTTGTCTTTCATTGTTTCAATTTACTAACCATTGCTTGTAATAATTTATTGAGTGCATTGTGTTTGCAGGTACATGTACACTTCACAAAGCACAACAGTATTAAATAAAACATCACATAATAGTCTAAATAAGTCTATCGATGCATAACTCAAAAGATGAATCAGAGAGAGACACTACATCCTTTTTCAACAATGTAGAATAGAATTTGAATTTCTTGTGTTGAAGATTGAATTTAGTTTAAGTCATATAATTCCATGAATTAATCTTGCTCAAGCTATGTCCACATTAAACTAAAATCACCAAAGTCTCTCCTTAGGATAAGTCAAGCATTCTACTTTCAATTTCCATCAGAATAGAATAGTGATGCTAGATTAGAACTTAGCTTTAAGTAGTAGTTCCCAAGAGATCTTGATGAAGCATAACTGAAGTGTGAGTCACTATTTTTCAGTAAAAAAACCCCCCCATCTTTAATACATCTTTATCGCATTCAGCTCCTAAACACACCCGATTTGATAATCAATAGATTAAATGATGCAAGTTGTGACATCAGTGACCTCACCCATCACCTCCAAGGTATACAATCATATCAATTTAATCTCATATCATCAACATATACAACCCATAACATGCAATCATATGTTTCAAGTGTCATACTTGTTACATACACACCTAGAAACTCCCATTGCATAGGTAATGTCAAATATAAAATGAATCCACAACAACATTATATAGAAAGTGTAACCATAACCATGTAGTATCAAGGAACATCCACAAAAATATATAAAACCTATAAACCAATAACCTACACATGTCTCTCACCACAAGTATCCATAACTCTCCCATGTACTCTACACTCAACAAAAGGAAAGAGATTAAGGAACCTCCATGTCATATCCCACATGACAACACATGAACACAAACTAGTGATCACATAGCTCCTAAGAACCTCTAATCCAATGTAATGTGAAACCAAACATCTAGGAAGATAACCAAGAACAAAGAGAGACACTGCAAATCAAAACCCATAGCTTGTCCTTATACATACACCTCTAAATGCCAACTATTACAAGTATGATCTCCTCCATAAAACCCTAAATGAAAATATATTTAAGAACACCCAAATTCATTCAGTCTCTTAGACCAAACAAACATATATATCTTGTAAACAACATGGATGTAAGTCTCTCATTACTATACCTAGTAACAAAATCTCTCCTTGAACGAATGAGGGATACAACAAGAGTTAGAGAGAGCCAATAACTATCTCTATTCTCTTTCTCCCAACAACGTCTTCTGCTCCCAATGGTTATGTGCTTGTAGTTGTTGACCCTTGTTTGATTGGGGATCCCTCTATGACTCCTTTGGTGGGTGGGTCACATGCTTCTGGTAGGGCTTCTTCTGGTGTTGGGGTTCCTAGACCTTATACTAGAGGGAGAATTTTTGCTTTTGTGGTTGTTGTTTCTTTTCCTTCCAAGGGGAAATCTCATCCCCTTCCTTGTTCCAAGACTTCTCAGGTGGTGATTTGTGGGCAAGATGTGGTAGATAACATTGGCTTCTACCAATGCTATAGATTAGTGTGAAGATTTATTGGGTTATGGACTTCTCTTCCTAACCTCCATCATTGGTGAGTGATTCTTAGAAGCCTTTGGTTGCTAGTTGCATTGAGCTTTACCCTTGTTCTAGGGGTTTCTTCATTGCTTCCTTTGCTTCTCCTAGGGATCGTGACTTGGTGTTGGGTAAGTTTTGGGCTTTGGGAGCCAACTCTCTCTTGGTCAAGCCTTGGACTCCTTATAACCCTCTTACCAAACCACTCAATGTGTGTTTGGTTTGGGTGTTTTTTCCCAACCGTCCCCTTCATTTCTAGGAGCATTCTTGTTACAAGGCCATTGGTAACACTATTGACTAATTCTTGAAGGTTGATGATGTCACGTCCTCCATGGGTCATTCTACCTTTTCTCATTTTAATCGAAATTGACATCTCTATGCCACTCCCAAGAGATGTGGCCCTTATGGTTGGGGATAGGCCATGGACTCAATCATTGGATTATGAGTGACTATCCTTTCGTTGTCAGAGATTCTCCTCAATGGGTCATTTAGCTTTGGATTGCTCTCTCTCTCACCATAAGGTTGCTACTACTTGGTGTAAAGAGGCTACTATTGATCATTTAACTGTTATGGCTTATGATTCTAATGATGATGTCTCCTCCCATGTGGATGAGGATCCCTCCTAGGTTGAGGTTGTGCCTCTAAATACTGATGTGGCCTCTGTTGGTCCCCTTCTGGCCTCTTCTGGCCTTGACGCTTTGTCTTTTTCAATGATGGTATACTCCTGACATTGTTCTGCAACAACAATTTGCTCCTATTGTGAACAAATTTCCATAGGGTATCTTCCAACTTGATCCTTTATTTGTCATTCCTAATAGAAGTATTGCTTAGACTGTTGTTTATGGTAGGTGGAAATGGAAGTCATCCCCTCTCCCCCAAACTCCTCTAATTCAAGTTTTGGGTGTTCATCCTCACTCTTGAGTTGAGTCCTCTTGGGCTATTACAGGTTTAACATGACCTAAATAATGGTTTTTTACTACTGCTAATGCCCTGTCTAACTTAAATTTGGTTTTTTTTCACCTTTGGGCTATTTGTAAAAAGGGCCAATGCCCTTTCTTTTCTTCTTTTTTAATAAAAAATATCTATCTTTCTCAACATGACAAAAAATCAACAAACCAATGACTAAACCAAGCCACCAATCTAAATATGCATAAAAAATGAAAGGTTTATGAGCATAGACAGCCCATATCCAAGCCATATGTTCAATCTTGTAAGTATAGACTACCTATAACACTACAAAACTTGTAGACCAAACAATATAGCATACATACCCAAACCAAATACAATGTTGTATACAATGACATAAGCTCCAAATTTCCAATATGTAACATGTCATTAACTCATACTATCACCACAGTCAAAAGAACCCATAAACAACTCTAATCAAAATATCAAAAAATAAATCACATGTCAAACCTACTACAAACCCAATCCTTTGTGTACCACTCTCAAAGATCTTTTTGTTAACTATTTGAAGTTTGAAATATAACTCTGTATGCTCAAGTTATGACCTCTCAAAGTCATAAAGGTACCTCTAGATTCCAACTGCCATTTCATTACCCAAACAACAAAATCTAGAAAATTTGATCACACCACAAGATAGTTCTTTAAGTCACCTTCCAACAACTATAAGAAGTCAAAAAATTGACATCATACACCCAAGTTATGCTCTATGGAAAAAAAATTCCTATTAGGCTACATTTGCAAACTTGGATCCCCAAAAGATCGGCTGCTATGTCATAAACTCCATTTTTTCAAATTTTCAAATTAAAATAATTTGTGAGTACTCCAGACCTAGCAAAATATTATACCATGACATATAATAAATTTGAAATAGTAATTTAATTTTTTTTTAATAAAATTTTCGGCAAAAGATTTAATTTTTGTTTTTTATTGAATGGGTGGAAAATATATATATATATTGTTGTCTTGATGATGATTTTTTTGTAATAGGTTGATTGATGACTTGTTTTGTGTTTTCATTGATGGCAACCATGTTTTTCTAGTCATCTAAGACATTTAGTCCAACCGGTAAAGCCTAACTGGAAGTGGAAGCAGTTATACTGTGAACCGATAAACAGGACAACAAACCAATAAACAGGAACAGTGCTATGTTCAAGCGACTGGTACGGAAGATCGGTGAAGAGTTAAGTGTTGCAGTTTGGAATGTGTGTTCATGACATTGGCAAGAGTCTATGACTAGAATCACTCAACAGATTCAATGGAATGAGAAATTTATATTGTATTGAGCAATCAGTCAGGAAGAATAGTTAACCGATAGAGCAGAGTTAATTAGATCGGTAAACTGGTAGACATAATGTTATATTTTTAAGTTATGAATTATGTGGCTGACATGAGTAAAGTGTAATGTGCAAGATTGACCAGCTACATTGAACCTAGGAAATTGTTCCAAGGGTTTTAGCCGACTTAACAAAGTTGTCTATAAAAAGATGAATATTGTGTGATGGTGTATCAGACAAAGGATCTAGAATGAGAATTTGGTTGTACGGTGAAAGGTGAAGCTTTGTGTGTGAGCTTGAATTTCATCCTTAGAATATTACTTGTCATAAGTTAGTTTCACAAAATACAATGGAAATGCATACAGGAAATCCAAAATCCACCAATGAAACTGCATGAAATAAATATTAAAATAAAACATTATTTTACCTTCATGGCTTATGTCTCATTGTGTCCTAACTCCATTGTTTCTGGTTGCAGATGGTGTGCTCTCAAACAATGCACTGTTGGCTTCCAAGATGGCATATGAAGAATGGACTGATAACTTGTAGTTAACTGATAGTATGATATGCAAAAGCTACATGATTATGCTAAAATGCTATATGATAATTGCTATTGCTATTTGCTTCAAAAACTCATGGATGCATATGATTAGCTTGCAAAATGCACTTGAAGTCTCTTGAAGTCTAACTCTCTCTCAACTGAAGCTCTTGATTTTATAGACTTTGAGAGGATAAGATGATGTGGCTCAGATCAATGATCATGATCAGATCTGCAGATTTGAATGGCTATGAGCAAAGGTGAAGGTTGAGAGAAAGGGGGAAGGAGAAGACAAGTGTCACTCATCTCACCTTGACTGGGTTGCTGACTGAGGGAATCTAGGGATGGTTGGAGGAAATTTAGGCGTGGTAGGACAAGTGGACTCAAGTCCTTCCCAAGATGTAGGGGGTGTTGGAGAGAATATAGGAAATGGTTATGAAATGTGTGTATGTACACAATTTCATTAATTTTGGAGGTTGAAGATAAATCATGAATTAATATTTAAGGAATATTAATTTCTTTAGCCGCATGTTTGATGAGTTGGCAAAGGGAAGATGAAGGGTGAGTTAGAAAAAGGGATTAAATAATTTAGGAATTATTTAATATTTGAGACTATAGGATAGGAGAATAACTATGAAATATTAGATATCTAATTGTTTGGAGAAGATAATTAAACATTAGATATTTAATTAACTTGGAGGAGATAATTAAATATTAGATATTTAATTAACTTGATTAGAGGAATAATTAAATATTAGATATTTAATTAATTAGAGGAATAAGATAGATGAATTAATTAATAAAATATTAATTAATAGAAAGACATGAAATGAATTAAACAAATTAATCTTTTTGAAATAACTATTTAATAGACGAATAATTATTAAATAAATATAAAATATTTATTTAATTGCTCATAGCCAATTTTTAGGTGTATACATTTTGCCCCTCTTTGAAATGATGTCGAGACAAAATTGTTTCAAAGATTAAATCAAGTCTTGATAATGCCTGAGAGAGATAAAATCCTGATTGTGTGCCCCCTCAGGAGATTGATCATGAAATTGTCAAAAATTTTAGTTTGAATGATTAATCACGTGATAATGTGATAAAAAATTATTCAATTAAATTCATTTGTAAAAAACAAATTATATTGCCCCATTGTTGAAATTAATTATTCTTGAAATAGTAAATATAAAATTAACCAAGGCTAATTTTAACTTCATTGTTATCCTTGCCAACTTTTGGAGAGAATATTTCTTGCTGAGGTGGCAAAAATGTTGATTCCCGTGGAGAATCATTGATTTGAGTGTGTGCGACGATATCAGTGACCGGTCGAGTATGGTTATCCGGTATGTTTCCGATCCTGTGCTTTGTTTTCAAGTTTTCGTTCAAATTTTCATGTTTTAGGCGCATTTTTGAATTTTTTAAATTTTTTAAATTTTTGCGATTTTAGATTAGCGCATTTGCAATTTAGTTTAGTGCATTTGCAATTTAGTTTAGCGCATATGCCATGTCATTTAGCGCAAATGCTTGATTTAGCATTTTTTCTTTGTATGTTAGCGTAAATGCATAGATTGTTAGCACTTTTGTATGTTTTAGTGCTTTTGTTTGATTTGTTAGCGCAAATGCATGAAATGGTAGCGCTTGTGCATAGAATAGCACATGTGCATCGTCGTTTAGCACATATGCTGGATAGGATAGCGCTTTTTCTTAGAATAGCACATATGCATCATTGTTTAGCGCATATGCTTGATAGGATAGCGCTTTTGCTTAAAGTAGGTATTTTTGATAAGTGCGAATGTTTAAAATTACTTTTGATGATTAGATTTAACATGTGTAATACTCATTGTTGATAAAGTAGAGTCTTGATTGAGTGATTGCATGATTGATAGATAGTTTTGATTGCTCGATTGAGTGGCTTTGAGTAGCTTGATAGATAAATTAGCTCTGATTAGCTTGATTGATAAATTTGGATGGTTGAGTAGCTTTGTTTAGCTTGATTGATAGATAGATGATTAAGTAGCTTGTAAGGAACCGATTTAGTTTCTGATGCAAGAGTTTAGCAGAGTTGTTGGTCAAACTCAGTGATTGACAGTAAACCATGATTGTCAGGTTTAAAATGTTTTGATAGCTTAAGTTGCTTCAATTTGATTTGATAGATTTGATAATTGATTATTGATTCAGTTTGATTTGATTGGGTTTGATTTGATTGATTGATTGATTTGATTGATTGATTTCTCTTGAAAAATAGGAGAAACTTGATGTTCTCCAGTGTCAGGAGAAATTACCAGCCATGCATCATTTAGTTCCGGAGTTATCCCAGGCTGAGATTAGACATATATATGCATGTGATTTACGTCATTTATTGTTTATGCCAGAGATTACGCATAACAGAGGTTTGTTGACTGCATTAGCCAAGAGATGGCACAGCAAGCATAACACTTTCCACCTACCGACAGGTGAGATTAGTGTTACCCTCGAGGATGTCTATAGGATTCTGCATATCCCGGTGACTGGGGAGCTAGTGCAGTATGATTATCAGGATCGCGTTGGGACCAAGGCTTGTAGAGTCATTTTTGCTGATGAGAGCATCAGTAGAGGAGAGATCCGATGGGTAGACATGGTCATGTACTATGAGACTCTTCCTATTATTCTTGCTGGTTTGATTGGTGGATTTATATGTCCTGATAGGCGATCTCGAGGCTTTTCTATTGGATGGGGTGAGGTGCTACTGAGCATGATGCAGCATCAGATGTGATATGCTTGGGGTGTTTGTATGCTAGCACATTTATATCATGATCTACACCAGGTTGTGTATGATGAGAGTGCGAGTTTATCTACAAGATGCACATTATTACAGATCAGGTGCTGGGAGCACATTGCTATTACATGGCCTATGCATCATAGAGTTCATGGAGGGAGGTAGCCATATGTTTATTTTTATGTAGGTGTTCTTACTCAGCCCAAGCTGGGTAAGATGGAGTATTAGCGTTGGGTTCTTGATTCTTTGGATAGCATTATTTGGAGACCATATGTTGATTGTGAGCCATGGATGGATGATGCACAGACATTACCATTTATCATGTAGAGTAGATATCTCATTGGTCGTACACCCTTCATTGTTCAGCGACAGTTGATTGGTCAGATTTTGAGATAGTTTGGTACCATTCAACCTATGCCTACTGGTGTGACGATTTATGCTCGGCGATACAAAGATAGGCGAGATTGGGGACCATCTTTGTCACTGGAGATTGCTCATGTAGAGTTTGTGGCTACTTCGAGAGTGGCTTACGATATGAGATTACACATTCTTGATCCTGGGGTTACTATAGAGTATGCTCAGTATTTATTAGCTCATCCATTTCCTCAAATTACGGATCTAGCAGATCCTCCTCCTAGCTCAGGAGATGACGATGATGATTCAGATGATCCTATTAGCAGGAGATGGAGATGTAGATGAGAGCTTAGAGCTGCATATGAGGTTGGGAGAGGTGGAGATGATGGTGGAGATGGAGGTGGTCGTGGTGGTGGACCTAGATGGAGAGGACGTCGATTGAGAGTACGTGGAGGACCATTTGGACCGGCTGGTAGGATTGATAGACCTCGTCCTATGGGTGGGAGAGATATTAGATGGATTGGGAGGGATACTGGCAGGGTAGGGATGAGATCACCTAGAGGATTACTAGTGATAGGTGGCAGTTATAGGAGAGGTATTGATTTTGGACAGATTCAGCCAGATCCTAGAGTTATTGCAGCTCAAGGTGGTGATGATGAGGATCCTGAGGATCATATTCCCCTGATTAGATGACAAGTTTGGAGGGTTACTCGGACTAAGGTTCCAGCAGTTGGACAGGTTGGTGGTGAGGGGATTGGGATTCATGCACCACAACAGGTTTTATCAGAGCAAGTTGCACAAGTGCAGGATATGCCAGATGTGGTTATACCATAGCATGATGTGCTAGGGAATGATACTATTGACAGTTTGAGAGCACAGATTGATCAGCTTCGAGCACAGATACAAACTCTTATGACTAAGAGAGACACAGTTGTTAGGAGACAGTAGGATACTCAGGGTCTTCTAGATCATATTCAACGAGTTGGGTTAGGTACTCTCTCAGCAGACACTGTTAGAGCATTATTTTGGGTCGGCAAGGAGACTTCCTACTGGTGATGATGATATGAGGAGGCAGTTGCAGAGAGCCAGAGAGCAGGTAGTTATCAGACCACCGTGTTGATGGATACTAGTAGTGGTGGGGTCATGGGACCTCCTCAGAGGAGTGGTGAGCATGGTAGATAGGCATCTGGAGGAGCTTCTCACCCACAGCCACAGAGACGGACAGAGTCAGGTGGTAGTGGTACAGGACAACCATGACTTTGATTTGAGGTACTTGTATTGTTGTATCTGATATCATTGTATACTTGGACTTTTATTGTTTTATGATGATCTATATGCAAACATGGTTTCTATATGATGATGCTTTTATTTATGCATGTTACTTTATTTGATGATGTTCTAGATATGCTTATATGCTTTGATTTTATGGATGCAAATGAGTAGATGAATAATGATATGATAATAGCTTACATGATGCAAATGATAAATGTTTTTTATTTTTGATTTTGATTACCTTAGATGGAAATGCAAATGATTACTTAACTTAAATGATGCAAATGCAAATGATCTATATGAAAATGCAAATTAAATGATTGCTTAATGTTTAGGATGATGTATATACAAAAGAAATGTTTTTGGATTTTTTATGTATGCAACTAAATGATAAATGGAATGATAATGCAAATAATAATGATACACTATATGATGAAATAATATGTACCTATGATGAATGAAATGCACTTAATTGAATGCAATTAACGCAATGATTTATACGGATTTACACATGAATGATTGATTTGTTTTTTATTTATATGTTATGCTTATAATGATTATGAATCTAAGTGAAAAAGATGCAACTAAATGATCTTTATGAAATGATAATGTAGATAATAATGATGATACACTAAATGCAGCTAAAATGGAGAAAAAATGAATGCACCTTCAATGATTAAATACAAATTGTTTTTATTTGTCCAAGTATACTCAATCTTTATTTATGACCGTTGATTTATTAATGAAATGATATGCTTATAATGCAGTTTGACAAATGAATGCTTATAATGCAAATGAATAATGAGCTAATGAAATGATCTAACTAAAAAGTGTACTGCCATTCTTCATATGCTATCAGGTAACAGTGCTTGTTTTCATCATTGAGCTTTAAATGTTGTAAGAAAATAAAAGCAACTTGACATAATGATTCAAGATGACCTAAGTATTGCTTACATGGATTTTGATATAGCAAGTTAATACAAGCAACTTGATATAATGGACCAAGTTGACCTGAGTATTGCTTGCAGAACAAACAAGGAGTATCTCCTTTCATGCATGACTTGGAACATCCTCCTTGATCTTTTGTTGATCATATCCTAAGACAAGTTCATACCGTAGTAAGAGATAAACCACAGACAACAATCAAAGAAAATAATCATGCCCCATCATAGCTCCTCTAGTCATGAACATCATTGAGTTGCATAGAGTACATGATTAGCAATAAAATCAAGATATAAACACTGAATCTTGTATGTCATTTACATGTTCTTATGGTCATTAACTAATATAATCATCTTAATGAATGATCTTTGATAATCCTTTATAGTTTGCTAGTTTATTCTTCATTTTCTGAGTTTGACGATTCAGTTGTTGATGAGGTGCCTTGATTTTCATTGCTTTGTTGCTTGTTATCTGTCTCAAAATCTTGGATGTTTTTGGATTTTAAAGTTTTCAAAAGATCACCTTAGCAAAAGGAATTAGGATTTTGCCCCCAATGGAAACAAAAATTTATTATGGATATATGAACTGATCAAGATCCAAACCATGGTGGGATACAAATGCAGACTGATAAATGTTGATAAAATCTAAGAAAGTGACTATGACAAGTATGTCAAAAGGTTATAATTGTTGGTAAGCTGCATATTTCTTGCTAAATGGTTCAAAGTAATGGATATGAAAGATGGAAAAGATAAGCTAAGATAGATGGAAGTGATAAATGTGAGAGGATGGAGTGGATAGGTGCACAAAGCGATCTCATGGATGGAGGAACTCACTTTTTTAGATAGTGCCTGTTTACCAGGTTTTCACCATCTAAATTTATTGCATTTTTGTTGTTTTATACTTTTTAGGGATTTTCTGCTTTTCTGATTTTTACTGATTTCTTCAAGACTTTATATGCCTTTTATTGATTTTTCTAGGACTTTATATCTCAAGCATAGAATTTCTTGAGATGGATAGAATTGATAGGTTCATCAAACCAATCACCTTCTGGGGTAGATAATTTGTATGCTCCTGATCCATATGTTGCTACTATGACAAAAGGTCCTAGCCAATTTGGTTCAAATTTGCCCTTCTTTTCCCGATCTTGCTGATTTCTTGGATTCTCCCTTAGAACTATGTCTCCAATCTAGAAAATGTGCAGCTTGACTCTATGGTTATAGCTTCTTGCCATTCTTTGTTGATATACTTTTAAATGATTTGTTGCATTTTGGCGACGCTCCTGAATTAGTTCTAGTTCCTGGAGTCGAGAGACTCTTTGTTCTTCTTCTAGTATAAGACCATGGAAGGATACTCATAGAGAAGGTATCTCTACTTCTATAGATAATATCGCTTTTGATCCATAGACCAAACAATATGGAGTTGCCCCTGTTGGAGTGCGGGCCTTAGTTCAATATGCCCAAAGAGCAGGACTTAGCTGAATGTGCCAATCTTTTCTAGCTTCATTGACTATTTTCTTCAAGATTTTTAAAATAGTTTTGTTTGATGCCTCAGCTTGACCATTACCTTGTGGATAAAATGGAGTAGAGAACCTATGTTGGATATGAAATTTTTCACATAGCTCTTTTACATCTTGATTTTTGAATGGTCTTCCATTATCAGTGATAATGGTCATAGGAACTCCATATCGACATATTATGTAATTCAAGATGAATGAGGATATTTGTTTTCCTGTCACTGTTGTTAAAGGCATTGCTTCAATCCACTTAGTAAAATATTCAGTAGCAACTAGAATGAATTTATGGTCGTTACAAGATGAGGGATTGATCTTTCCTACCAAATCCAGGCCCCACTGTGAAAATGGCCATGATCCTGTCATAGGATATAACTCTTGTGTTGGTGCATGAATTAGATTTCCATGAATTTGACATTGTTTACACTTTTTAGCATAGGTGAATGAGTCTCTTTCCATAGTAGGCCAAAAGTAACCCATACGAATAAGTTTCTTAGCCAATGTTAAACCACTTGAGTGTGTACCACAAATACCCACATGAATGTCATTAAGAACTCTTTCAGATTCATCTTTTTCCAGACATCTCAATAATGTACCATCTAGACCACACCTATATAGGATATCAGCAATAATGGTATAGCGAGAGGACTGACGGATAAAGTTTCTTCATTGATTATGAGATAATTCCAAAGGAAGGATATGATCTTTTAAATATTGGCAGGTTTGACCATATAAGGATTGACTGGTTCCTGATATATGGCAAATTCGATAGGTATGTTGGGATTGAATGGTAGGGGTTAAGATATCTTCCACAAGAAACTTGTAACGTTGTTGATTCTCTTTATTTTTCAAGAGAGATGCTATTGTAACCATTGCATCTGATGCTTTATTTTCATTTCTGGGAATCTGGGTGAATGTGATTTCTTTAAAATGTCCTTTAAATTCTTCCACTAGCTATTTGTACGGCATAAGCTTATCATCCTTTGTTTGATATTCATCATTTATTTGATTAATGACAAGTTGTGAATCACCATAGACATGTAGTTCTTTGACATTCCATTCAATGGCCATTTTGAGCCCTATAGCCAATGCTTCATACTTTGCAGTATTATTGGTGCATGGAAATCTCAATCTATACGATTTCGAAATTGTATATCCTATACGGTGTGATAAAAAAGATTCCTACACCTGGTCCATATTGAGTATAAGAACCATCAAAGTACAATTCCCAAAAGTTTGTACTTATTGTCAAGATATCTACATCAGGAAATTCGATGTGCAAAGGCATGCCATTTTGTAGAGGTGCATCAGCTAATTGATCAACAATGACTTGTCCCTTGATGGCTTTCGGGTCAACATATTCTATGTTGAATTCACTTAGTATCATAACCCATTTGGCTAGTCTCCCTATTAATGTTGACTTACTCAATAAATATTTGAGAGGATCTATCTTTGCTATTTGTAGATGTATAAAAATGACCATATTCCTAAATGAATATTTTATGTTCATTTCTCTATTTGATTAAATCCAATTTAATTAAATTATCCACATTCCTCTATTTAATTAAGTAAATTACTCAATTTATTTAAATAAATTCACTATACCATTTAATGAATAAATCATTTTATTCAATTAAATTCCCCCTATCCACTTTTAATTAAATTCAAAATTTAATTAAATAGTTATCCTAAATTGAATAAATCTAATTTATTTAATTTCCCCAAATGGCAACCAAATTGAATTAAATTATTTCAATTAAATCCTATTATCCCTCCATCCACTTGCAAAATCCTATATCTCCCACTTGCCTTCCCAAACCCCTTTCTAATCCCTTCTAGAATCTTCTAATCACTTCTAATTAACCTAACCCTCCTCTAAACTTTGTCACATCCCTAAGCAAAGGGAAGTCACTTCTCAAACCCTCAAAGTCTTTGATAACCATTAAAGGCTTTCAACCTTCAACCACTAAATGGCTCAAAGTCTTTGATAACCATTGAAGGCTTTCAACCTTCAACCACTTAATCCCCAAAGTCTCCAATAACCATTAATGGTTAACTCAAACCCTCCCACATGGTTAAAACATTTGTTTTGACTCAACCTCTACCCAACCCAAAGGTCTCATTAGGCCATTAATGCTTTGACCATGATTATCTCTTAATCATTTGCACAAAGGTTTATCCTTGGATTAACTCTTAATCCAGTGAGTAATCTTAATTTAGACTTGACCCTTAGCCTTTAGATAACCATGAGGTCTTCTCAGGCCTTTAATGCCTCCAACCCCTTCTCTCAACCCAATCCTATATTGACACTTGTCACCATTTCATTGGTGTCAATTGTGCACATGGATCCCCAACTTTCAAACTCAACCCTTGATTAAACTATTCAATCCTGACCATCCATTGCCCTGTTTTTGCTATAAATAGAGCTCTCATTCCTCCATTCTTAGCAATCATCCTTCAAATTTGTAGCATCACACTTATGCTCAAATACATTCAAGCTTTCATTTCATATGCTCATCATTTAGCCTCTCTTTAAATCAGGAATTAGACTAAATATGCATGTTTAGAATAATTTCTTTATCATTTTAGTTCAATCATAGACTAAATATAGTATACTAGGATAGTATTCATACTAATCTTGTCATCTTATCATTTAGTTTATTGTATTTTAAAATCATACATAGCTTATAACACATTTCATTCTAAAAATCTATCAGAGCATTCCTCGTTCTTGCATTTGCCATCCCTAAACCATTTTGCTCAGTGATCTGAGAGCAAAAACATTGGTTTGAGGGACATTATGAGATAGAGAACCATGGGACCCTCCTTGGGAAGCTGAGTAACACGTTATTACTCCATAGCTTGCACCAAGAAGTTCTGTGTGTGTGTGTGGACTAGTATTTTGAAATATTTCCACATATTAAGTTTTATTGACCCACTTTTCCCGCATACATTTCTGGCGCCCACCGTGGGGCCCGACCCCAAATAACAAATTGGTTTTTCAAATTAATGACTTTTGCAAGTCCGTGGGAAATAGAAATCGGCGCATCGAAAACATTCCATAGCGCATCCGGTTAACAGTCTAGTGCATCCCGCTTACTGTTTAGCGCGTGGGAGCCATACTTTAGCACGTGAAAACCTTTCTTTAGCGCATGACACCCTCTAAAATTTTCCTGTAGGTCTCAACGCGGGCAAAACACAGAATAGTGCATCAAGTTAACATATTAGCGCATCCAGTTCATAGTTCAGCGCTTATAGTCCATCATTCAGTGCGTGAAACTCAAAAGTTAGCGCGTCATATTTCAAATTTTCCTGCAAACCTGGGCGCGGGAGAAAGAAAAGGGACAGAATAGCGCTTACAGCACACAGATTAGCACATCCAAACAATAGTATAGCGCAGAGGAACATCATTTTAGCGCATCTAGTTTTTATTGTAGCGCGTGCAGTCCATTTTGTAGCACATCGCAAACAGAGGATTAAAATTTTATTGTAACCAAACTGAAATTTTAGACTTGTAAAAGTCCCCCAGATCATCTAACATTTTCTTTTTTTCTTTTGCTTGCAGGATTCTAATGGTTTCTTGCAGGTAGAGCTGGGAATTTTATTTTAAAAACGATTTCTTTTGTTGACCGCAAAATCAAAAATTTGCTTTGTTGACCATTTCCTTTCCATAGATCAAAAAATCATTCTTTTAAGGTAAAATGAACACCATGTTTTTGTGGAGTAACATCTCCGCCTAGATTTTAACAAATCACTGATTTGAAAGGCTAAAACAAACCCAATTGATTGCTTTGTCTTGAAAGTGGAAGAAATATGCTCTCCCCTTAACTGGGTGATCAAAAATCCAGACCACTCTTACAGCTTTCAGTAAATCAAGCATTAAAACCTTTAGCAGGCCTACCTTCCCGAGGAGTTGCAATCAACTCTTAAAGCCATTTATGGCCGGTGTGAAGGGAATGACCTAAGTGGGGAACGGCTTTGACGCCAAGAATTCCAACCCACTATAATCAAATGTGGAAAGTGACGAAAGTCCTTTTCAACGGTTGCGCGCAGTGATTAACCTTCCTCCAGTATCCTTGAGATACGTAAAGCCTTTGTTCTAAAGGTTGGGAAGCCTCCTGAGGGAGTTTATCACTGACGGCCAAACAGGAAGCCTGATTATGAACCATAGAAATAGAAACTTTGAGCCGACTCAGTAACCAAACATTTATAACATCATAGTGCAAGGGTGGGGAAGAATCCGCCCCCAAGATTACTCACCATATATCTCCCAAGATAACTACTCAACTGTGAAGCAATTCACTTTGGGTTAATTTCTGGCAAAAGGCAAAAAAATGGGCACCCTCTAGTGGGTGACATGGCTGTTTGAGCTGACGGAGTATCGAGACTAGTGGGCTATGATGTTATTTATGACCCTTGACTAAAGAGTCTTTCTGAAGTGTCTTAATTGTATCAAAACCTGTTGAAACATTGGAGATTTGAACACATCCTCGCAAAAACATACACTTTTTGTTAGATTAGGCAAAATGGTTGTACTTTTTGTGCCGTGCTTGCATTTATTATTTCAGAAAATCATCCATCGAGCTTCAAAAATCCACAAAAACTTTCAAAATCGACAAAAAATGAAACAAAAGAAAAATCAACGCAGTCTAGCACATAAGAGCAACTTTTTAGCGCGTGGAATACTTCTTTTAGCGCATCCAAACCTCAAGTTAGCCCGTTAGTCCAAAACAGTAGCGTTTTCAGCTAAGACAAAACAGTGCAAAGTCCTTTAGCGCATCCCAACAACATTCTAGCGTGTGGAAGCAACATCTCAGTGCGTGGGAACCAAGAATTAGCGCATTAAGTCTAAAATTTAGTGCGTGACAGGCCCAGTATAGTGCGTAGCTTTTCGAAACAAATTCAACAACAATTTTCAACAGCCTAAATTTTAGCGCGTAGAAACCAAATTTCAGCACATAAGGTCGAACAGTTAGCACGTCGAAAACCCAGGATAGCGCATAAACTTTTCAACTATTAGGCTGCCATTTTCAGAAAGTCCAAACTTTAGCGCGTGCCTAGGGGCAGCTTAGCGCGTGTGCTCATTCCTTTAGCGCATCAAGAAAATTCCGTAGCGCATGTAGACTCTGTTCTAGCACGTGATCCAAAACAGGAAAACAAAGAACAAAAACTGAGAAAAAATTGAAAATTTCAAAAACATTTTTTAGAAGCCTTTTTCATCAAAAAACCATTTTTCATCAAACCAGAGTGACAAACAAACCACTAAAAATTTTCTCAAGCTAAATTTGTGTCAAACAAAGTTGTTAGAATCCTAAATGAATCGCACAATAGAGGATGTCTCTCCTATCATAATCCGGAAAAATTTTCATCATCAGTATCAACAGAATCCTTTACCATCTTACGGATTTTTATCTCAAAACACTTGTTTAGAATTTTCAAATTGTCAAATCCAGTTTCCAGATCGGGAAGCTTTTATCCATATCATTTGACACGCTTTGTCGTGCAGGGACATCTAAACCTTCACTCTAATAAAGTAAGATTTGAAAATTTTCAAAAACAAGAATCAACTGAATCCAAACAAATCAAAGGAAATCATTGATCACTCATGCATGACTAATCCCCTTATTCTGAGAAGAAAGAACCTCTATCGTAACATCACGTTGAAGAAACAACAACCTAGTTTTTCCAAATTCATCAAGAGAAATAAGTTTTTATACATCAATCGTCAACTCTTCAAATCTCATCGAGTATTCCTTCATCACGTCAAACCTTATATCCAAAACAAATCTAGCGAATTTGACAAAGAACCTTTGAAAATAAGAGCATACTGTCAAAAGTCTGCTTTTAATCAAACCATAAACCGTGGAGGAAAGATCAATCCAGCATTCTTGCCCGACGAGTGCATCACATATAACACATCTCGACCAGAACCACCAACACCTGAGCAACACATCGAAGAGGCTTTTGTCCCTTTCATCACTGAAAGTTTTTACTAAAATGCCTGTTACTCGCTCTCAACGAGACAAACAAAGCGAGACACACGCAGAATCAAGTATGAATCATAGATTATCAAATCCTTTTGAAATTCCACCAGTAGAAGAACCTGAAATTACTGAAGCACTTCTTCGGGAATGTCAGGAAAACCCTTCCTTCCAGAAACTTGTAGAAAAGCTCATAGAAAATGACAAAGAAAAGTATCTGCTCATGCTTACAAGTAAAGGGGTTAAACTTCCTAAAGATTTCGACGCAAACATTTTTCAAACTGGGTCTCGACAATATACATATCAACAACAACAAAGAGAAGAAGAAACTCACATACCTGAACAACACATTCCAAAACAACGCATACCAGAAATGCGTATACCTGAGCTCGAAACTCCAGAACAAAACATACCGTTTACCACACCTTTTCAGCTAAGAACAAATACGAGGGAAGAACTCTTCCCTCGGGAATATAATGCGCCTTTGATTGCTCTTACCCAACAAATGCAAATGTTGCAAAGACAAATACAAGATATGCAACAAGGGACAATAGTGCGGTACTCTTTAAACGAAATCTGTCCTTATCCATTTGACAGAAGATTGAACATGGTGCCTTTTCCTCCAAACTCGGACGTTCCCAAATTTGATAAATACGATGGGAAAGGTGATCCCCAGGATCATGTTCGAGAATTTTGCACACTGAGCCTTGAATTTGCTCATGATGACACCTATTTGATGAGGTTATTCCCCAGAAGCTTGGGAGGGAAAACCATGGAATGGTTATCCAAAATTTCGCCACCTGTCAGATCATTTGATGAATTGGTTAACATATTCATCACCCACTATTCCTACAACATCCAACATGCCATAACCATGCTAGATGTTTGCAACACCAAACAAAAGAACAATGAAACATTCATGGCATTCCTTCAACGCTGGCGACGCATGGTATCTAGATATCCTCGAGATATTTCTGAAAAGGAGAAAATGGAAATCTTCATCGATAACTTGAATGGCGAAATGAGTTACAGACTAAAACTTCAATGCATACCATCTTTTGCTAAATTGATTGAAAATGGCATTCAAGTAGAGGAAGCCTGTGTCAAAAAGGGAACACTCAAATTTTACAAGGAAGGAACAAACTCATCAAATCACAATAATCAGAATAACACCAACCTTGATAACTCTCGATTTTGGACTCGAAACAAAAGCGAAGGCAACAATGAATCATATGATCCCAAATCTAAACAACCAGTGCTTGCATTATCCGAAAATCCTCAAAATACAAAAAATCCTAAAAATGCTACTCCTAGTGCTAACACATATGCACCCAACAATGATCAAGGACAACTCAACACGAACAACACCAATGATACTCAAAACAAAAACATGAATCCAGGACCTAACAAAAATTCATGCAACAACACGAATAATTTCCAAAAGCGTATCTTCACACCACTGGGACAATCATTAGAATCCGCATTCAGAGAACTTTTGGCAAACAAGATTCTTTCTTTGCCTCTAATCAACAATTATGAACCCCCAATCAAACCACCTTGGTGGAATGATTCCCACTATTGTGATTTCCATCGCAACAAGGGTCATAGAACAAACGAATGCATGAGATTGAAACATATAATACAGGACATGATTGATCGAGGTGACTTAACGGTGGATGGTCTTAAAACAAATGGTGATCACGGAGCCTTAAAAAATCCTCTCCCAAATTACAACAAGGATGGAGCATCAACTTCAGATGATACATGCGGAGCTCGTATTAATCACATCTACAATAAAACCATCAACCACATATCAGCTGAAGATCATCAAGTTAATGTCATCACCATTCGAGATCAGCATGATCATGAATCTATCAATGTAACAACCCGAACTCATAAATATGTCTTGAAGGGACATACTGCACCTACAACTATCGTACCCAAAATCCACTATGACTTGGTTAGCCAACTATGCAAGACTCCAGCTCAGATATCTATCCTGGAATTATTGAAACTATCACCAAAGCACAAAGACATATTGGAACAAGCGTTATTGGAAACAAATGTACCTCAAAATCTGGATACAGACAGATTTCAAGCCATGGTCTCCCATATAACAGGACCTCATAACCTCACCTTCTCCGAGCATGATAATACTTCCTTGAGCCATCCACATAATACTCCTCTCCATATTGAAGTCATTGTTTGCAAACACCGAGTAAAAAGAGTCTTAATAGATGGAGGAGCCAGACTTAATATATGTACTTTAAAGCTTATCTGTGCATTAGGCTTCTCAGAAGAATCTATTGATCCTTGCAAGAAAATTACCATAAAGGCATATGATGATGAGGAAAGGTCCTCTAAAGGAATAGTGATATTACCTATTCAAGTAGGACCAGTACAAAAGGATACTATATGTCAGGTCTTAGATATTGATCTCACTTACAATATCTTGTTAGGACGACCCTGGATACATGAAATGCAAGCAGTACCTTCTACATATCACCAGTGTGTCAAGTTTCCTTATGATGGACAAGAAATCTCCATATCAGCTGATCACAATCCATTTCCACATTGCAACGCAATGGGGGCAGCCCAAGATAGTTTGGTTCCTCATAATAGAGAAAAGCAGTGATCCTTGACATCAGATCTACAAACAGCAAAGCCCAACTCCTTATGGGGAGACTTCAAGCAGAAAATGCAAATCAAAGACCAAGGCATAGGAGAATACTCTTTGGAGCCTTTATGTTTGGCAAAATTGTCAACCTCACCTAGATCGCATGGTTTGCCTACTACATCAACACAACTGGCTACTCAGCCCATCACCAAATTTGATGGTACCTTCATACAATTGGGTACTCTAGCACATGAATCAGAAGACAAAGACGTTCTTAGCTGGTTATATAAAGATGAAGAAGAAAATCATAGAACAGCCGCTCTGGACATTGTTCTACCAACACACCTGTATGGAAAAGGCTACTTAATCATGAAGCAAATGGGATATGGTGGTAAAGGACCTATTGGAAAACGCAAAGAAGGAGTCACTGAACCTATAGATCTTCCTTCACAACCTAGCAGAAACAAAGCAGGATTGGGTTCTAAACTCACATTCCTATTGAAACAGCCGCCACACACAACTACAAAACCTCAATGGAAGGAAAAGAAGAAGTGCAAAGAAGAATCCTGGTAGGAAGCACTTTTGGAATCAGCAGAAACAATCCGCAAGGCACGGGAACGTCAAGATCAGAAGTTACATTAGGAAAAGCTTCTAAGTCATAAGAAGGCCCTATCTGTAGCAATAGCTCATATTCAAACACCAATATCTCAAGAACAAATCATATCATCTCTAGATACCATTATTCCTCCCTGAGGAAGCACAGTCTATGAACAAATCTAGCAAGTAGAAGATGGATCTGATACAGAATCTACAAAAACCATCAAAATGGTATCCATTATCAAAGATTTGTTTTCACCATACAACATACCTGTTTATAGCACAGATAGAATCTGGGACGATGCCTATGAGACAGATTCTAATGAATATGAATGGGGTACCTGCTCCAATGCTACTACCGATATCCCGGATGATGCTGATTCTATATCCCTTTCTCAAGAAGAACATAACACAAAAGATAGACCTCTTGAATTTGGACCACAAAATATCTATGACGCCAAGGAAAGCGAACAGAAACATTATGAACAAGTCTATATGGAAGATGATACCATCGAGGACCTCGACGAAATCCTGGACTTCTTTAAAACTAAGACCCATCATGATGAAAACTCTATCCTAACACTTACAGTAGCAGAGCTTGATCCGCCCAACGATTCCTTACCGCTTGTCTTTCCTGATCTCATCGACTGGGACAAACCTGAAACACATGATATACCCATTTTTCTAGATGATGCATCTATTATCCATTACCTATGTACCGTAAATCCCAAAACAGGCTCTACCAGTGAACAAAATAACGATATTTGTCAATCAGGGAGTGCCAAGTCTCTCAGTCACAAAAATGAACCAAATAAAGAATCTAATGCTGAAAACCAGTCAATGGCAGCTCTAGATCATAAAAAAGTAAAAATAAAGGACGCATCTGAGGGTGAAAACCTTTCTAAGGCACCTAACGATGGGAGACTTGACACTCTTCCTGAGCACTTTCACGATCGATCACCCATATTAATTGAGCCCACTCAATCAATCAACATTGGTACAATAGAAGCAGCCAGAAACATACACCTTGCAGAATCTCTAACAGAGGAAGAAAGATCGGCGTTCATCATCTTCTTTAAAGCACAACAAATTAACTTTGCTTGGTCATATGCTGATATGCCCAGAGTAGATCCACACTTAATCATGCATCACTTGTCCATTTCTACAAGAGTTAAGCCAATCAAGCAAAAGCTACAAAAGATGAATCCACAGGTGGCACTCATGGTCAAAACTAAATTAAAGAAACTATTAGACGTCGGATTCATTCGACCCATTGACCATGCAAAATGGATTTCCAACATCGTTCCAGTATCAAAACCAGATGGTAGTATCAGAATATGCACTGACTTCAGAGACATCAACAAAGCTTGTCCAAAAGATGACTTTCCTCTGCCAAGTATCGACATAATTGTAGATCTCACAGCAGGCCATGCAATGCTCTCATTAATGGACAGTTTCTTAGGCTACAATCAAATCAAAATAGCTCCTAAAGATCAAGATAAAATAGCATTCACCTGTCCTTAGGGAACATACTGTTGGAATGTTATGCCTTTTGGCTTAAAGAATGCAGGAGCCACTTATCAAAGATCAATGACCACAATATTCCATGACATGACGCACACATTTATGGAAGACTATGTGGATGATTTATTAGCTAAATCCTTCATTAGAGCTGAACATCTTGGCATCCTAACAAAAAAATTTTGATCGATTGGAGAAATTCCAAGTCAGGCTTAACCCTAAGAAGTGTGTCTTCGGGGTTACATCAGGCAAGTTACTAGGCTACATAGTCTCAGCTAAAGGTATTGAAGTAGATCCAGCAAAGGTACAAGCCATTATGGACATGCCACCACCACAGAATATCAGTCAACTCAGATCTCTATAGGGATGACTTCAATCAATCAGGTGATTCATCGCTCAGCTAGCAGATAAAAGTCTCCCATTTAACCATTTACTACACAAAAATGTACCATTCAAATGGGAGGCTAAGTGTGCAGAATCTTTTTACCAAATCAAACAGTACCTGATGAATCCACCAGTTTTAGTACCACTAGTTGCAGGAAAGCCTCTTATTTTATATATCTCAACCACAAACATATCGCTGGGGGCACTATTGGCACAAGAAGATCAACAAGGAAAGGAACATGCAATATATTACATCAGTGGAACATTGAATGGCTATGAACTCAACTATACATTCATTGAAAAGGCTTGCTTAACAGTGGTCTTTGCATCTCAGAAGTTCCAACATTATATGCTAGCACACACCATCAAGCTAGTTGCAAAAATTGATCCTCTCAAATATCTACTCAGCAAGGCAGCTCTTACAGGCCGATTGGCTAAATGGGTCATGATTCTCAGTGAATTTGACATCCAATACACAGAAAGACGAGCCATCAAAGGACAAGCAATTGCAAATCAGTTGGCCGAAGCACCCCTACCAGGCAAACAAACCATGGAGGTTGAATTTCCAGATAGGGATGTTTTTGCTCTTTCTACCAAACATTGGACCCTATACTTTGACGGATCCTATACACAACATGGTTCCAGTGCTGGCATTCTGTTCATCACTCCTGAAGGACACACTATACCAAGATCATACAGGCTTATGTTTCCATGCACAAATAATGTAGCTGAATATGAGGCACTGGTCATAGGCATCAAAATGGCCATAGAATGGAAAATCACAGAGTTAAAAGTCTATGGGGACTCGCAACTAGTCGTCCATCAAATCAATAACAACTATCAGACAAAGGATGATAAGCTACTACCCTACAAACGAATGGTGGATGACTTCAAACAGTATTTTGTGCACATCACCGTCGAGCAAATACCAAGGTTGAACAACAAAGCAGCCGATGCAATGGCTACAATCGCTTCATTACTACAAATTCCAGAGCAACAGAGTCATTATGAGTTCCTGGTAGAGCAACTGTTTTCCCCCGCCTATGACCACTCTGAATCCCATGTTATCTATGCCTTGACTGGTTCAGATTCTCCATTATATGGACCAATATACAACTACCTCAAGCATAATATCTTACCCATTGACCAATCCTGTAACCAAAAACGTAACTTTTTCTGACAAGTTTCCCGTTACACCCTTACCGCTGATACTTTATATCGTCGAGGTCTCGATGGTACTCTTCTTCATTGTCTTGATCGTAATGATTCTGATTTTGCTTTACACGAGCTTCATGAAGGTATTTGCGGCACACATTCAAGTGGAACTACTCTTGCTAAAAAGCTTCTAAGGATGGGATACTACTGGCCTACAATGGAGAAAGACTCATATCATTTCGCCAAGAAATGTCCTAAATGCCAGATCCATGGCAATCTGATACATGCACCAGCCCAAGAACTGCAGCCATTCACAACATCTTGGCCCTTTTGTCAGTGGGGACTGGACCTCGTTGGCAAAATTCATCCTTCATCATCAAATGGACACAAGTTCATTATAACAGCAACAGAGTACTTTACCAAGTGGATAGAAGTAGTTCCCATGACCACAGTGACAGGGAAACAAATTGCCTCTTTTATCCTAAATTATCTGATCTACAGATATGGTATTCCAAGTTCAATCATCACAGATAATGGACGACCCTTCAAAAACCAAGATGTCCAGGAGCTATGTGAAAAATTCAAAATCCAACATAGGTTCTCTACACCATATTACCCACAGGGCAATGGTCAAGCAGAAGCATCTAACAAAACGATACTAAAAATCCTCAAGAAAACAGTGAATGATGTAGGCAAAGATTGGCATATACAACTCAATCCAGCACTTTGGGCATACAGAACCAGCATCCGCACACCTACTGGAGCAACACCATACTCATTGGTATATGGATCAGAGGCTATTTTACCACTGGAGGTAGAGATCCCATCTCTCAGAGTCTCTTTGAAAGGCTTAATCCTAGATGAAGAGTATCGAGTTAACCGCCTGCAAGAACTTGAGCTATTAGATGAGAGACCCCAACATGTTTATACTCATCTCAAAGCATATCAGCAATGCATGTGCAGGAGCTACAATCACAAAGTCATTCCCCACAACTTCAAAGTTGGCGACCTAGTCCTTAAAGAAAATCCAAGAAATCAGCAAGATTGAGAAAAGAAAGGGAAATTTGAGCCTAACTGGTTAGGTCCCTATGTCATCATCTCAGTTTATGGATCAGGTGCCTAACAGCTAACAAATTCTGAAGGCGATGTGCTCGACAAACCAACTAATAGCATCCATCTAAAAATGTACTATACTTAAGTAGCCTAGTGCACGGAAAAAGCCAAAAACAAACAAAAAAATCAAAAAATCCAGAAAAAGAAAAAACAAAGTACAATAAAAACAAAGGCGGAAAACCTAGTAAACAGACGCTCTTGTGAAAGAATGGCTCCTCCATCTATATCCATACCATTTTATCCCTACAAACACTATCGGCCATCGCCCGACACTTAGAAAATATCCATTCAGGACATACTTAACGTAGTCACTATCCTTGGTTATCCATCTATATCTATTCTCTTACCGCAGTCCACCATGGCTTGGAAATCACTGTACATGATCATATCCGGAGGCACACTCAGCTAGGGGCATTAGTTGGTTCCCAAACTTGCAAACATTCAAGACATCAAGGCTATCTACAAAACTCAATAGCTTGACATCCAACACACAACTACGCTTCATCGCCAAATAAAACCAAACAAATCAAAAATAACAAGGATGGATGATTTTCTAAACTACTGAATGTTGCACTATAGCATAAAATCGTAGCTAGTTTTGCATTTTGAACTTTTTGAATGTTTGGATTCTCTTCCTTGTCTCACTAAATGCTTAACAGCTAGAGGTCAAGGGGAACTTCCAATATTTTCTTAGTCTTTTGTTTGGGAGGCGATCACTTGAACTGTGTGAATACATGCCTCGAGACGTGATACATCGTATATCACTGAAGGCCTAATTCCACTTCATACATACAAATGATCAAATCTTGTCTATTTACGCAATACGCACTCAGGTCGTCCTGGTTCAATTATACCTTGACGCTTGTGCTATCTTGCAAAATCAAATATCATGTAAATTTTTCTCAGGTCATTATGGTTCAATTATACCATTATGCTTGTATAAATTTTCAAACATATCCTAAACAAATCAATGCTCAATGATGATATCTACAAAGAAAGCAAACAAATGGTTATATCGGATGGCAAATATAGAATGAGGGATGCTCCAAAAACAATTAGTTGCATATCATTTTACAATTAATTGCATATCATTTTACAATTAGTTACATATCATTTAAAGCATCATTGCATATCATTTAACCTCATTGTGTATCATTTAACATCATTGCCTATCATTTTACAAGTAGTTTACATATCATTTTAACATCATTTACATATCATGATACATTTAGTAGCATATTAAAACATACATCTCATTTTCGAGATACATCTCACATCATATAAAAAGCATACATCCTGCATCATGCATTACATCATATATTGCATCATCACATAAGATAACCCACATAACATGCATCCATATAAACACATCACATAGATCAAAAATGGTGCCGTATATATATCTCAAAAATGATCAACATCTACAAAATGTGTAAAAACACTATGTCCAGTCCAAAGGATAACAATGATCCAACAATACAACAGAGACCATGTCTCTCAAGTATGACTATCTCCTGACGGAGATGGTCTCGCTCCAGATGCACCTGCCCCTGGATCTCCAGGAGGGTCCTGTCTCGGTGGACCAGTGACACCTCGACTCTTTGACCATGACCCAGTAGCTCGAGATCGGCTGGATCTCGACTGAGCAAAACTCTCCACTCATCGATCCCTGGGTACTACTGCCTCATAATGCTACCTGTAGTACTCTACCTCCTGGTCTCTCAGCGCCAGCTCTCTCAGGGTGTCTCTCATCGAACCACCCGCCGCTGCTCTCTGCACGCTCGCCACCACCTCCTCCGCTTGTCCTCGCCGCTCTATCTCGATATCTCTCTCAGTGGTCAACTGAGAAATCTACCACTGATAGGTCAAAATTTGCACCTGCAGCTGCTGAACAGTAATCTGCAAAGTCCGGATCTGCGCATCCTCCACATGACCTGGCACTCAAACTTGCAGTGGTACCTGTACTGGAGGAACCCCTCCCACTCGGCCTGTCCTCAGTGCTGGAGGTGGGAGCACATCTGTCCTCCTCCTCTGAGCTGGTCGCATGGCCTCCTCTGCACCACCCACTGCAGCTAACACCTCCCCCACTCTCCCCTCTCCACTGGCTCCGATAGCCAATCCACCTCTCCCCCTGTCTATCCTCCCCTGTCTGACTGCTCTATCCACTCCTCTCCTCCCTCTATCTCCCCGCCTCTCTCTGGCTCCTCTAACTCCTCCTCCTCCTCCATCATCCCCATCATCTCCATCATCTCCCCCATCTCCCTCCTCCTCATCTGAGTCAAATGCTAGCCTCATCTCCTCCGGATCCGAGATCCTATCCACCGCCCGCGCAGCAAACAATCAAGCAAACTCGTCTGTCATCCCCACATCCTGGATCTCTAGGGCATAGTCCCAGATCTGCCTAGCCAACCCCACAAACTCCTCCACTACCACGGCACTATCAATAGTCGGCCCCCAATCGGCCACATCCTGCTGCCGCCGTGCATATAAGCACGCTCCCTGAGGAATACCCTGCTGGCGCCCGAACTGCCTCAAAACTCGGGTCACCACAAACCGCTCAATGAGGAACGGGGTCCTCCCAATCAGATACCTCATCATAAATATAAAGGGCATCTCCAGCCCATCCTCTGCCCATACCTCACAGCCTGTATACGGTCTCCAAGTGACCGTATCTATGTCGTCAAAAACCCTCCTCCAATGCTCTAGTTTGCCCAGCTTACGCTGGACAACTAGACCTCTATAACCGTAGGCATATGTTGCACCTACGGGCCTGTCCCTATCTGCCAATGGCCTCGCTGCTGGAATGTACTCCTAGCACCATACTTGTAATAGGGTCACGCCAGCTGACAAACTGTCGTACCCAAGGTACACTACCTCATGTAAACTCTTGTATAAGTGAGCCAGCATCGCTGACCCCCATGCAAACCTCCTACCCTGCATAACCATCTCCTCCAAAACCAGTCCCCATCCCACCAATAATCCCTTTGACCTGCGATCAAGACAAAGGAATCCCCCAATAAATCCTGCCAGTACAGATGGCAGCGGTGCATAATCCAAATCTAAAACCTCCTGCCAGGGGATCTCATAACCACAAACTGTATCATCCTGGAATATGCGGCGCAGTGCCTCTGTGCCACCCTCCTCTGACTGCTCATAGGGAAGTAGTGCCCCTACTACAGGGATGCGCAAAATCCAGTAACAATCCTCCGGTGTCACTGTCATCTCTCCAGTAGCAAAATGGAAGGTGTTGGTGTCGCTATGCCACCTCTCTGCCAAAGCTGTCAAAAGCCCCCGGTTCACAGTGAACCGAGGCATATCCAAGAGAGACGTCAATCCACATCTCTCAATAATATCAAGGTCTACCTGCGACAACCGCGTTATCAATGTCCACGGTCTCAAGAATCTCTCCCTCGACTGTACCACACCCAATCGCTCCTGTCAAACAAACAAAACATATCCAATATCAGTTTCCACATCAACACAAAGATATCAAAATCAAACTTACATCAAGAACATGAAATAATTTGCTCATCTACAATCAACATTCAAAATCCTATCATTTCATATCAACTTGTAAAACAACTCAAGTTCTCAAAAACCATATCAAAACTTGTAATACAACTCAAGTCTCCACAATCACATAAACTTGTAAAACAACTCAAGTTTCCCACTCATATCAGCTTGTAAAATAACTCAAGTTTCCAACCCATATCGGCTTGTAATACAACTCAGGCTTCACACACATTGAATTTGAAATAGAACACGCAAATACATCATATTATGATTAACAAAACATGTTGATATCTATACATAACTTGGAAAATCGCAACTCAAAACAAGTTATACAAACACTCATATTGGATAAATTCATCAAAACACGACAGGCAAACAATACAAATTTTCAAATCGACCAAATACAAAAATTTTCAGATGCGCTAAAACAGATCTTCAATGCGTTAAAAAACCCCCACGCACTAGGTTGTCTCTCCTATGCGCTATTCTATCTAACCTATGCGCTAGATTCGGTCTACGCGCTAAAATTTTCACCCCATGCGCTACCTAATCCACCCCATGCGCTAGACTCTCCCTACGCGCTAATCTACCCCTCCCAGGGGCTACCCTTTAGCCCTATGCGCTAGGTTAGTCCTACGCGCTAAACTCCCTTCCCTATGCGAACCCCTGCGGCCCCTATGCACTAGGTCACCCCTACGTGCTAACCTGTTGCTGCGACACACTACCCAACACTTTCCATGCGCTATTCTACATGCACGCGCTAACCTAATAATTTTATGTGCTAACCTATCTTTTTCGAACGCGACCCCTTAATTTGACCTCGATGCACTACTCTAAACGTCGTATGCGCTACACTAAACCCTAGATGCGCTAAACCGTTAAACCCGAACTTTAAAATTCAAAAACTGACTAAAAATGACAAAACAAAAAATTAAAAAAGGGTCAAAAATGTTGACTTACTGGTGGTCCGCGCACTACAAGTCTCCGGTACCTCCGGACGCGCTCAAAATGGTGTCTGTGGTAAGGAATAGGCATTTTCTCTCCAGAGCAAATTCTCTTTCTCGAAAGTCAATAAAGCACAAATGAACCTAAATCAAGCCCTTTTCCCCTTTTATAGGTGGAAAATGAAATTAGGGTTAGCTGACTGGACCTGTAATATGGTCGCGGTCTCCCCTATACAAAAAAAAATTGTAACTTATCGGGAGATGAATCAATTCACACACATTTTACATGCACGAAATCATACACATCATACGCAACTCATCAAATTAAATCAAATTTTTTTATTTTTTTTCAAAATATTGATTCATCTCCCGAGGGGGCATCACCATCAAATATCGAATCTGGAGCATCACATCAAATCTGGGGCACGACTGGCAAATCAAAAGAACGACACAAAAATTGCATTTGATCATAAATCATGATAAGGCATCATTTTCTTTGAAATAACATGTGCACACACATCACTTCAAAGAGGGGCAAAATGTAGACGTATAAAAATGACCATATTCCTAAATGAATATTTTATGTTCATTTCTCTATTTGATTAAATCCAATTTAATTAAATTATCCACATTCCTCTATTTAATTAAGTAAATTACTCAATTTATTTAAATAGATTCACTATACCATTTAATGAATAAATCATTTTATTCAATTAAATTCCCCCTATCCACTTTTAATTAAATTCAAAATTTAATTAAATAGTTATCCTAAATTGAATAAATCTAATTTATTTAATTTCCCCAAATGGCAACCAAATTGAATTAAATTATTTCAATTAAATCCTATTATCCCTCCATCCACTTGCAAAATCCTATATCTCCCACTTGCCTTCCCAAACCCCTTTCTAATCCCTTCTAGAATCTTCTAATCACTTCTAATTAACCTAACCCTCCTCTAAACTTTGTCACATCCCTAAGCAAAGGGAAGTCACTTCTCAAACCCTCAAAGTCTTTGATAACCATTAAAGGCTTTCAACCTTCAACCACTAAATGGCTCAAAGTCTTTGATAACCATTGAAGGCTTTCAACCTTCAACCACTTAATCCCCAAAGTCTCTAATAACCATTAATGGTTAACTCAAACCCTCCCACATGGTTAAAACATTTGTTTTGACTCAACCTCTACCCAACCCAAAGGTCTCATCAAGCCATTAATGCTTTGACCATGATTATCTCTTAATCATTTGCACAAAGGTTTATCCTTGGATTAACTCTTAATCCAGTGAGTAATCTTAATTTAGACTTGACCCTTAGCCTTTAGATAACCATGAGGTCTTCTCAGGCCTTTAATGCCTCCAACCCCTTCTCTCAACCCAATCCTATATTGACACTTGTCACCATTTCATTGGTGTCAATTGTGCACATGGATCCCCAACTTTCAAACTCAACCCTTGATTAAACTATTCAATCCTGACCATCCATTGCCCTGTTTTTGCTATAAATAGAGCTCTCATTCCTCCATTCTTAGCAATCATCCTTCAAATTTGTAGCATCACACTTATGCTCAAATACATTCAAGCTTTCATTTCATATGCTCATCATTTAGCCTCTCTTTAAATCAGGAATTAGACTAAATATGCATGTTTAGAATAATTTCTTTATCATTTTAGTTCAATCATAGACTAAATATAGTATACTAGGATAGTATTCATACTAATCTTGTCATCTTATCATTTAGTTTATTGCATTTTAAAATCATACATAGCTTATAACACATTTCATTCTAAAAATCTATCAGAGCATTCCTCGTTCTTGCATTTGCCATCCCTAAACCATTTTGCTCAGTGATCTGAGAGCAAAAACATTGGTTTGAGGGACATTGTGAGATAGAGAACCATGGGACCCTCCTTGGGAAGCTAAGTAACACGTTATTACTCCATAGCTTGCACCAAGAAGTCCTGTGTGTGTGTGTGGACTAGTATTTTGAAATATTTTCACATATTAAGTTTTATTGACCCACTTTTCCCGCATACACTATTAGTTTTACAGAATGAATCAACATATAATGTCATAGCTTTTGAGCTGCAAATACAACTGCTAGACATATATTTTCAATTGATGAATAATTTAACTCATATCCAACAAGGGTTCTGCTGATATAATAAACTGCTCTTTATTTTCCTTCATCATCATGCTGAGCTAGGAGAGCACCTAATGATACACTTATTGCTGAGACATAGAGTAACAAGGGTTTTCCTTTGGTTGGTGATATCAGTACTAGAGGACTCATAAGATATTCTTTTATTTGCAAGAAAGCTTCTTCACATGTTAGATCCCATTTGCATGGAACATTTTTATGTAGAAGATGGGTAAAGGGAAGACATCTATCGGCCAATTGGGACACAAATCTCCTGATTGATTGCAACCTTCCTTGTAAAGATCGCAATTGACTTATGTTCTTAGGTGATTCCATCTCCATGATAGCTTTAACTTTTCCAGGATCGACTTCAATGCCACGAGCTGATATAATGTACCCAAGGAGCTTTCCAGAGGTTACCATGAATGCACATTTCTTTGGATTTAATCTCAATTGATATCTTTCCAACCTGTCAAAAATCTTGCTTAAAATGTTCAAATGTTCTTTTCTTGTGTGAGATTTTGCAAGTATGTCATCGACATAATCTTCCATAAATGTATGCATCATGTCATGAAAAATTATCATCATAGCCCTTTGATAAGTCGCTCCTACATTCTTAAGCCCAAATGGCATAACATTCCAGCAGTATGTTCCCCATGCATAGGTGAAAGTTGTCTTCTCTTGATCTTTAGGTGCGATTCTTATTTGATTGTATCTTGAGAAGCCATCCATTAATGAAAATATCTCATGCCCTGCTGACAAGTCTACTGTGATATCAATGTTTGGTAGCGGGAAATCATCTTTTGGACATGCTTTATTCAGATCTCTGAAATTTGTGTAGATTCTTATGCTCTTATCTGGTTTTGATACTGGTACAATACTTGAAACCCATTCTGGATAAGCAACTAGTCTTATGAATCCCACTTCTAATAATTTCTTGAGCTCACTTTTGACAAGGAGAGCAATATGTGGGTGCATCTTTCTTAGCTTCTTCTTAACAGGGTTTGCTTTTAAATCCACATTAAGATGATGCATGATAAGATCTGGGTTAAGCCCTGGCATATCTACATAAGACCAAGAAAAATTTATTTGTCGTTGCTTAAATAATTCCATGTATTCTTTTCTCTCTTTTTTTGATAATGAGGCAGCAAAATGAAGTATTTTAGGATCCTTTGATGTATCAATGTTTACTTCTTCTGTTGGTTCTATCAGGATAGTAGATCTTTCTTGAAAATATGCAAGAAAAATGTCAAACTTTCCATCTTTTGACGCCTCAAGGAGGTTTTCATCATCAGATACGCCCTTTATTTTCTCTTTTGATTGATCTAATGCTGCCATGAAATGGTTTTCAACAATAGGTCTCTTTCCTTGTTTTATTTCACTTTTGCGATTGAAAAGTTTGGCATTCTCCTGACTATGAAAAAATTTACTTGATTTTGTAGTAGAATATATCTTAGGTGGGATGGGTTCAATAGCGTTAAGGTACATAGCTAAGTCATGATCATTGGAAAAGACATTTAGTTTAGGGTTGTCTAAATTATCCCAATCAATTAGTTCAGGATAAAGAAGGGGTAAATCATAATCACTATCATCATTAGGTGTTTCAACATTCATGACATAATGATCATAATTTAACATAAAATAGGTATTGTCATAGATTGAATGTTTATGAGGATTGTCTTTCTCAAGAATTTCTGAATTAGTCTTAACAAGATTAATATTAGCATTTTGTAGTTCACACTCAAGTGGTTCTTCAATTGACGTTTGTCTCTTAAATGAATGGATTATATCAACACACACATCTTTGGTATTGTAAATTTCTTCCTGACTGACTCCATTTGCAGTTTGGAGTTGATAGACTTGTGTACATGTTAAAGAGGATTCTTTTAACAGATTTTGTCTCCTTTCAAACTCATCTTCTTCTGGACTAATAGTTAATCCAACTTGACTATCTCTTATTTCTTCTATGGTTCTTGCATATATGATTCTTGTTTGCACTTCTTGTGGCATTGTATCGTTGTTTTTGTCATTCTCTTTTCTTTTTTCATATGCCTCTTTTCTCCGAATTCTGAGTTTCTCTTGTCTCCTTTCTAATCTATAATGGACAAGTCTTCTTTTGTAATGGTTGCTTGATCTTCATTGTGTTCGTTACTTGATGTAGTAGATAAGGCATCTGGTCCCCATTCATACTCATTGGAATCTGTTTCTGAATTCTGATCCAAGATTACTCCACTATACCATATTGGAATGTCGTATGGTGCAAAAAGTTCTCTAATTTCTGTCATTTCTATTTTTACTGCTTCTGGAATATTTTGTTCAGATTTTTCTTTTGTTTGTATTTCTACGACTTGCTGACAAAATTTTTCTTCCTCATTGATGGTAGTCTCCTCTTATTTATTTTCATGTTCTTCTTGCTTCTTTTGTTTTGTGGTTACTGTTTCGGCCACTTGATGTAGCTTTTCTTGCCAATTGTCTCCTTTAGAGACTAATTTCTTTCTCCATTTTTGTTGTTGAGTATTGTGTTGCTTTTGATTAGACTTTAGGTATCCCAAACCAAATTTATCTTCTGTGGATTGCGAATGTGGACAAATAGGTTCTGAAATTCCTTGATGTTGCTTACCAATTGGTCCTTTTCCTTCATATCCCATCTTTTGCATGATTTCATATCCTTTGCCATATTGTTTTATGGGAATATTGACTTCTGCTACTGTTGCTATAGTTTTATCTTCATCTTTGTATAACCAACCAAGAATGTCTTTGTCTTCATTTTCTTCCTCAAGAGTTCCAGCACTAACAAAGGTTCCTTTAAACATATGTTTTGATTTTTCTGATGATTTTGATTGAATATCTGTAGGTTTTCCATATGACTTAGGGGAAAGTGGAAAATTATTCAAAGAATATTTTCCTATTCCTTCATCATTTAACTTGAGCTTTTCTTCAAAAGTTTCCCATAACTTTGCTTGAATTTCCTTGGTAGGATATACTGATTCTACATTATGTGGAACTATGGTATCTTGTGTTGGCTTCAAATTATTGCAATATTGACTGGAATCTGCAATTATAGTGATTTATTTTCCTTTATGAGGAAATTTTACACATTGATGGTATGTAGAAGGAACTGCTTGCATCTTGTGAATCTAGGGTCTTCCCAGAAAAATGTTGTAGGAGAGATTCAAGTCTAAAACTTGACACAATGTATCCTTTTCCATAGGTCCTATCCTTATTGGTAGCATAATAGTTCCTTTAGAAGAACATCCTACTTCATCGTAAGCCTTGATGGTTATTTTCTTTTCGGGTCCATTGCATTCTCTGAATACCCCAAAGATTTTATCAAACTTAATGCACAAATGTTTAAACCAGGTCCTCCATCTATGAGTATATGTTTGACATGAGTTTTATTAATGGAGACTTCAACATGTAAAGGAGCATTGTGAGGATGTTGTAAGGAGGCATCATCATTTTCAGAAAATGATAAGCAATGAGGAGCTATAAGATGGCCTGCCATGTTTTGGAACTGATCTATATCCAAATCTTTTGATACTGTTGTTTCCACTAAATCTTTCTCCAAAATTTCCTTATGTATAGGTGAAATCTTAAGAAGTTCCAGAATTGATATTTGAGCTAGTATTCATTGTAATTACTCTACTAAATTGTATTGTTGTGATGTGGATGTTGAGTCTTTTACTATACCTGGAAAGGTAACCTTTGCTTTGCTTCTTGTGATAACGTTGATTGGTTCTGAAGATGGATTTTCGTTAACAATTATCACATTTACTACATCATCATATGTATAAGTGTAATTCACTTTGGCTTTCCCTTTGTCATTTTCCAATTGGGATGATTCACCTTTATCATAGTTTGGAAGTGGAGTTTTAAAAGCCAAGTGTGATTCATTCGTCTTATGGCTATCCACCGTGATGGTTCCATTATCAATTAGATCTTGGATAATGTGTTTCAATCTTTGACAATCATTTATTAGGTGTCCTTTATTCTGATGATAATTGCAAAAATGATTGTCATTCCACCAGTTTGGCTTAACTGGTGGTTCATAAATTCTTGCTTCGGGTAAAACAATCAACTTGTTAGCAAGCAAAGTTTTTAGAGCTGATTCTAAAGATTCTCCAATATTTGTGAATTTTCTCCGAGGATTAGAGAAAAAGGACTTGACTTTATTGTTTTCCAGATTGTTGTTGCTTGGGATTTGACTTGATAGATTGAAAATTGGTTGTTGTTGTTTTGCAGTATTGTTATCATCATTTCCTTCATTGCTGACATTCCTATTCTTTGACCAGAACTTGGGTTTATCATTGTTGTTGTTGTTGTTGTTGTTGTTGTTGTTGTTGTTGTTGTTGTTGTTGTTGTTGTTGCTGTTGTTGTTGTTGTTGTTGTTGTTTTTGTATGAATTATTGTAAAGTTTTAGTTCTCCTTTCTTTACCATTGCGTTCTCTATTTTCAGACCATTTTCGATCATTTTGGCAAAAGAGGGAGGGCATTGCATCCTTAGTCGATAACTCATTTCACTGATAAGATTATCAATGAATATGTCCATTTTTTCTTGATCAGGTACATCCCGAGGATACCTATTAAAAATGCATTTCCATCATTGTAAAAAGATCATAAAGGATTCACCATTCTTTTTTTTAACATTGCAAATATCTAACATTGTTATTTCATTCCTTATATTGTAGGAATATTGTGAAATAAACCTATTCACAAGTTCTTCAAAGGAATTGATTCCAGATGGTAATCTTGAAAACCATTCCAATGATTGTCCATTTAAACTCCTAGGAAAAAGATGCATAAGGTAAGTCTCATCATGAGCAAATTCCATGTTCACAGTACAAAACTCCCTAATGTGATCTTGAGGATCAGATCTTCCATCGTATTTGTCATATTTAGGAATCTCGCAATGTTGCGGAAATGGTATCATATTTAGCTTTTTATCAAAGGGATATGGACATATGTATTCTAATGAATACTTCTTGGAACTTGTCCCATTTTGTATGTCTTGTATCTTTTGTTGTAGAGTTTGTATTTGTTGAGTAAAGTTTGAAAATGGATTATCCACGTTGCTTCTTTTATCATTACGTTCTTTTCTTTTGTCATCCCTTTCTTTCCTTGTTTCTTCGCTACTTTATTTGTTCATATCTTCATTGTTTTTCTTATCCGTGTTTTGGGTGTTACTTGTTTCCGCATCTTGTTTTAAGCTTTCTATATTAAATTCTTGTGGTAGTTTAGCTCTAGATTTTGCCAACATCAAGAGATATTTCTCTTTTTGTTTTGTCAATAATTTTTCCTTTAGCCTATCAAATTTGAAATCTTGTTCAAGGTCTCTAATCATGCTATTGACAGCTTCTTCATCAATGGCGGTAAATCCAAAAGTGGTATCTTCTTCCTCCATTTGTTGTTGTTTTCTAAGTTGTTCGTATTGGGCTCTAGTCCAAATTGGCATGTGTTTATCTCAAAGTTGTCAAAAAATTCCCAAGGACAAGGTCAATAGGTGATTATTGGTTTAGGAAGATATGCTTTATTGATCTTACCGCTATTGTTTTCTCATTGGGATAAAGTGTCTCTTTGTTGAAAAGCACGTCTTTGTAGAGTTTCACCGTCAAATTCTGTACCACAGCCACATAAGTAGTGACGAAAATGGTTTAGGAATGTCCTATGTTTCAGTAAGATCTTGCGATTGATATACAAGAATCTTATTCTCTTCTAAGTAGCTTTGTAACTGGGTTTTTTTTTCTTAAGGTGATACTTAAAAGTCATATAAGCATTTGACAGTTTACAAGTTTGATTCCAATGTTGGTGCAATTTTGGTTTTGATGTAACCTAAGTTCAAAATAGGAAAGATATATCCAAGATTAGGAACCTAGAATGGATTGATCAAGCTTCGTGATAGAGGATTTGATTATCCTGATGAGAGTCTTGACAAGGATGTTGATTTTTGCACTTAAGATGTTTGAATCAATAGTTTGTTGAATGTTGATGTTTATAGAACCTTTTAGGAATAACCTATAGTATTAGCAACCTAGTTGTTTTGAGCTATCTTGAAAATACGTGATGGTTTAGAGACAAACCTACTTCAAGGATTATTTTGATATTTTGATGTTTTGATACTTTGATTTTGAGTTGGTACTTCAAGTGTTGGAATGCTTTTTGTTTTATCCTTTTGATCACACTTTTCAAAAATTTGTTGATTTTCGATCGCTTGTAGATGATAATTTTCTTCAATTTTTGACCATTTGGAACATGTTACAGACATAGAAGACACAATTTTTAATAAATGAAAAGCACAAGCAAGTACAAATCCCTATGGCAAGCTGAGACAATAGTTGTTGAATCTCACATGGATTTTCCCCTGAGGCTATGCTATTCAAAGCGGATATTTACATGCTTGACCCCACTGGCTCCACCCTCGACACTCACTTATTCGGGGCAGCCAAGCACTAGTTTCCATGAAATCTCCTCATGGCAAACTTTATATCTCTACTAGGAACCGTATGTGTGTGAGCCGCTTCAGAGGTCCGACCTCCTGCGCCAACAACTAGAAGGTTTTTGGCAACTAATACAAATAGTTTTTAGTAAAGGCTTCTGGTCATGTGGCCATACATGCGGCACTTTCAGCTCTGTAAATACAGAAGGTTCCCAGCCTATAGAGGTTACGCTCCATAGGGTTTATGGGGAAACATAATGTTGGTATGAACTTATCAGCACATGTTTTTTGAACTTTCATCACAAACACAATTTATTTAGAGTGGATTGGAAGGACTCGGTATTAGCCCGTTTCCACTTTAGGTTGTTCCCCTCTCACTAGCCCCCTTAAGGCAGCTCGGGAAGGCAGGCCCTCTAATGGATTAATTTCTTGAAAGTAAAGAAAGCGTAAAAGAGTGGGTTTGGCTTTTTGATCACCCAATTAAGGGGAGAGCATATACCTACCACTTTCGAGACACAGAATACAAGCAATCTTTTTAACTTTCCATAGCAATGTGATCTATCCTCTACTTGGAGATTTTTCTCCAACAAGCATGGTGTTTATTTTAGCCCCATATAGCAAATAATTTTCTAAACTAGGACTTGGAAATCCTGGTCAACAAAATGAAAATTGTTGCAAAAAAGTAACTTGCTTCGTAAGAACAAACAAGCTGATTGTTCTTTTTAACTTGCAAAATATAAGATTGATTGTGCTTTTTACCTTTGCAAGAAAATAAAAGATTGTTGTTCTTTTTAGAGCCCAAAATTTGAAGTGTGGATCCTAACTTTGCAAGAAAGTAAATGTTTGATTTGTTGTTCTTTTTACCTTGCAAATATAATTATTTTTAGAGCTCAAAAACAAGTGAAGTGCTTTTTAGAACACCAAGTTTGAAAATGAAGTTCTTTTTACCCAAAAGGAAATATGAGTTCTTTTTAACCAACTTTGAAAAAGCTAGGAGAGAAATCACTAAATCCTAAATTATCTTCTCCAAACCTACAAGAAACTGTTAGAAATCTGCAAAATAGTAAAAAGTTAGTGAAAAACCTTAGGTGGGATTCCACAAGCCTAATTTCAAATCAGTTACAAACTTTTTGTCAAATGCGCTATCCTACGATTCAAAAATGCTAACCTGCGTTACAAAAGCACTAACCTACGTTACAAAAGTGCTAACCTTCATTACAAAAGCACTAATCTTTAGACAAAAGCACTAACCTGCATGACATATGCGCTAACCTATTGTGCAAAAGCGTTGATTTTCTGACAAAAGCACTAACCTACATGACATATGCGCTAACTTATGATGCAAAAGCGCTAACCTATGATGCAAAAGCGCTAACCTACAATGCAAAAGTGCTATTAAAATTGACATATGTGTGAATCTGTATTACAAATATGTTTTTTTTTTTGTTTTTTTTTCGAGATTTTTAAAAGTATATGCAAGGTCCAGCCCCATAGTGGGTGCCAAAATGTGTGAGCTTGAATTTCATCCTTAGAATATTACCTGTATTAAGTTAGTTTCACAAAATACAATGGAAATGCATACAGGAAATCCAAAATCCACCAATGAAACTGCATGAAATAAATATTAAAATAAAACATTATTTTACCTTCATGGCTTATGTCTCATTGTGTCCTAACTCCATTGTTCCTAGCTGCAGATGGTGTGCTCTCAAACAATGCATTGTTGGCTTCCAAGATGGCATATGAAGAATGGACTGATAACTTGTAGTTAACTAATAGTATGATATGCAAAAGCTAAATGATTATGCTAAAATGCTATATGATAATTGCTATTGCTATTTGCTTCAAAAACTCATGGATGCATATGATTAGCTTGCAAAATGCACTTGAAGTCTCTTGAAGTCTAACTCTCTCTCAACTGAAGCTCTTGATTTTATAGACTTTGAGAGGATAAGATGGTGTGGCTCAAATCAACAGTCATGATCAGATCTATAGATTTGAATGGCTATGAGCAAAGATGAAGGTTGAGAGAAAGGGGGAAGGGGAAGACAAGTGTCACTCATCTCACCTTGACTGGGTTGCTGACTGAGGGAATCTAGGGATGGTTGGAGGAAATTTAGGCATGGTAGGACAATTGGACTCAAGTCCTTCCCAAGATGTAGGGGGTGTTGGAGAGAATATAGGAAATGGTTATGAAATGTGTGTATGTACACAATTTCATTAATTTTGGAGGTTGAAGATAAATCATGAATTAATATTTAAGGAATATTAATTTCTTTAGCCACATGTTTGATGAGTTGGCAAAGGGAAGATGAAGTGGAGATGGAGGGTGAGTTAGAAAAAGGGATTAAATAATTTAGGAATTATTTAATATTTGAGACTATAGGATAGGAGAATAACTATTAAATATTAGATATTTAATTGTTTGGAGAAGATAATTAAACATTAGATATTTAATTAACTTGAAGGAGATAATTAAATATTAGATATTTAATTAACCTGATGAGAGAAATAATTAAATATTAGATATTTAATTAATTAGAGGAATAAGATAGATGAATTAATTAATAAAATATTAATTAATAGAAAGACATGAAATGAATTAAACAGATTAATCTTTTCGAATTAACTATTTAATAGATGAATAATTATTAAATAAATATAAAATATTTATTTAATTGCTCATAGCCAATTTTTAGGTGTATACACTTTGTATTGATGTTAAGTCAGTGTTAGAATCAAAACTGAAGTGGGTCTAATTAGGCACAGAGGTGCTATATGCAGATCAGTTAAACGTGTTGTTCCCTAACAGTTGCATCAAGATAAAATCCTCTAACAAGGTCACTCCTAACAGGGTGCGGTAGGATCCTAACAAGTCCGAAGGTTTAAATCCTCTAACCAGGTGACACATTAGCTTGTAATTTGAAATTCCATAGATGGGTAGCTCCTAACAGAGATGGTCATAATAGGCCTTATTGTAATAGCTCTTAACTGGGCTAAGACACTCTTAACCGGGTGTACCCCTAACAGGGTGATTGTAAGACCTTAACCGGTCAGATCTCTATACTGCAGATAGTTGATCTTTGTGGGTACTAATTCCCACCGTGGTTTTTCCCATTTGGGTTTTCACGTGAAAATCATTGTGTTATGAGTTGCATGCTTTGTTGGGTGTTCGTTTATGTGGTTATATTTCTTGCATGCATATTGATTTTCAAATTGGTTAAAGTGGTGATCAGATTTATATTGTTTTTGCTTGCACCGATTCACCCCCACCCCCCTCTCAGTGCCTTATAAGTTTATCAATTGGTATCAAAGCCTAATTCCCTTAAGGCTTAACTGCTTAGGAAGGATCCTTAAGGCTATCATGGGGATATGAGTTGCAGGGAGATTTCTAACTAGCTTGCAGAATCTGAAGAATCCCTAGGTGAGTTAAGGGTCAAGTACAAAGCTTCATTGGGTAAGAGGAGAGATTTGGCTAAACAATTGTATGAAATTAGTGAAAACAGTTCATCTAAAGAAGCTAACATTGATGCATTGGCTAATGAGGTGGAAAAGTTGAATGATGATAAGTCAAATCTGGGAAGTGAGCTAGAATCCCTAACCATCGAGATGAGTCAAGACTTGGAAGCCAGGAGGGATATTGAAGACAAAATAACAGATAAGGAGCATGAGATCGCTAAGTTGAACTGAGAGATTAGTGGCATGCATGCACATCTTCATGAGGAAAAAGAAGAAAAAGAAGAAATACAGGCTAATCTAGACATAGCTATGTCCCTTAGAGAAAGTCTCATGAAGAAGAATGAAGATCTTACTAAGGAGTTGGCTGACACTAATAAGATACTTGCTAAATTTAACAAGAGCTCTACTATGCTTGATGAGTAGATCCAATCACAAAGGCAAAATGGAGATACAGATGACTTGGGATACACAACCTTTGAGTAAGGAGAGCCTTCTGGTACTAAGGACACCATGCATGAAGAAAAAACTGCACCTAAGAACAAGAAAACCATCAGTAAGGAATCCTACAAACCAGTATGCTTTAACTGTCATAAGGTAGGTCATACTGCTAATGTTTGTAGAAGTAGATCCAGTATTGTTAATGGTTATAGACCTAATACATATGATGGATATATTCCTAGCACTTTTAATGGTTATTGCTACAATTGCAACAAGTATGGGTATAGAGTTGTTGAGTGCAGATCTAGAATGATCAATCAAAGATCTTACATGAATCAGAGACCTAATGGTGAATGGAAGAGATCTTTCAATGACTGGAGATGCCCTACTTGGCAGAGACCTTATGTGAACCGATCTAGTCCTTATGAAATGGAGTATAGACAGAATGTGACTTTTTCAATCTATCACAACTATGGACATTTGGCTATGAATTGCAGAAGAAGAACTGGTAGAGAAAATGTTGGACCCTAGAGAGCTTCTGGAATGGCATGTTTTCATTGTCACAAACTAGGACACCTTGCAAAGTTCTATAGAGCAAAAATGAACCAATTGGCAAATCAATTTGCTGACCGGAAAGGTAACAAGAAAGTTGATCTGGAAGAGACCAGAGATAAGATGAACAAGATATGGAGAAAGAAGAGTGAGGAGAAACCATCAGAAGATTCTAATTCTTCACCTAGTGTGGAGAATCCCTCATCAGTAAACTAAGCTATATATAAAGCTTAGGGGAGCTTATTTTCAGATCCATTTCTGGACCCCCTATATGGTGCATGGTAAGTCAAATCTGCATTGATGCATTATGATGTTATGAAGAGCTTTTGTGATCTAACCTATATATTGGATGTATTATAAGAACCGGTAATGAGTTTTAAGGTTGAACGGTGATTAGGGTAAGTTCAACCGGTATTGCATTTAATGCAGTTTGTACAAGGTAAATCAAAGTGTTTTACAAGTTTCATTTGTTACCTTTGCATTCTTGAGAGCATTTGGAGAGAAAGAGAAGCACTGAAGAGTTGTTTATTATTGCCTTAGCAAATTTGATAGCAAATTGAGGAGATTTGTGAAGAAGTGAATCAGTGAAAGTGCATTTGGTTTAGAAACTCTAGCTATGAAGGAGTTGAAAGGTATTCTTCCATGATTTGATTTTGTGTTTGATATTTTGCAATGGATACACCACACTTTGTAGATATTACTGAAAGTCTTCGACCATAATTCAAGAGGCATCCACATAAGTCGATTGAAACCGATCCAGCTAGAGCCTTATCTAGCATACCTTATGGTGTTTTGCATGTTTAAGACATTTGATCTTACATTCATTGCAAGCTAGAAGATTTGGGAACCTTTGCTATCTTTAACCAATACCAGCCACTATGTGATGAACAAGGAGTGATAAAGGATCAATTCATAAGGGTTACTGATAAAGGTTTTCATCATGCTATGAAATTTCTTGATGAATTTGAAGAAGACCATATTAGATATGTTTTGAGCAGGATACATGATTAGTTCATGTGGTTGGATTGCCCGCATAAGATTACAAAGGAAGTTATTCATGTTGTTATCGGATTGTGGGCCACCAATGAAGTTATTGTGCTGAGGACAATCCCGAAGGATGAAATTGTCTGATTGACAAAGTCTAAGTGGGATGGTCATGTTATGACTATAAATGAAATTGAGGACCCTGAGGTAAATTATGCTTCTATGGTCATCGGTTATAGGTTTTATCAGTCTAGCATAACAAATAGCATTCTCGGAGCTGCAATTCACACTGCCTACCGGATGTTGAAGGCGAATACAAACTATGATCTTGCAGAAGCCTTGAGAACCAAGTTGATACTAAATCTTGAATCAATTAAGAAGGATAAGAGATAGAAGTTCAAGTTTGGATAGCTGATCATTGGTTTGTTTTTCTATTTCCAGAACTTCTTTCCTAGTATCGGTGATATTTAGTGGTCAGAGGATACACCGACAATGTTACAGATAAAGAGCAGTATGAAAATGCTTGGAAATGATTTCACAAAGATAATCTGGGGTTATTTCAAAGACATCCAGAAAATAATGCATGCTAGAGAAAAAGGATACAAGAGAATGTTGTTAAAAGGTATGAAGATTCTATATGTTTCATGGTTGATACAAACACATGTCAAATGGAGGCAGTAGAACCTAGGACATCATGGGTGATGTATGTGGGTTGTGAGGTAGAAGTTGATCTTTTGATTGCCTATGTTGATCATCTTCTATCTACACTGGTAGATCCAAGTGCAACCAGGTTTGGAACCTTTAAAGAGAAATCTATTGAGGTACATTCAGAGTTGGCAAAACCGGTCATTGCAAAGAAAGTCATAAAAGAGGTTGAACAATTTGCAGTTGAACAAGGATTTACAAAAGAGGTGATTGCAGAGGCTAGAGAAAAATTTGAAGCAAGGAAGGTAGAATCCTCTAGTGCCTCAACTGATACTAGCATCGGTAGACAAACAAGAAGTACAGTTGTGAAGGAGAAGCCCCCTCCTACTCCTAAGATCCAAAATAGAAGAAAACCTAAAGAAGAAAAACTTGAAGCACCCAAAGTGAAAGAAGTGTACAGGAAAAGGAAGAAACAACAAGCGCAAAGGACTCTTGAGACTGTTGTTGAGGACATAGAAGAAGATACATATTCTGAGGATGAGAAGAAGGAATTAAGAGCCAATGGGAAGAAATCCAAAGTGGTTGGATCTCCTACTGTGAAATCTGTAAAACAACCAATAAGTAAACTCACTTCACTTGAAAAGATTTTGGAGAAAATAAGAAAGTATGGTATTTTGACTAATGTAAACAGACATTAGAACAATTTTGGTGAAGATGAGCAAATGCAAATTGAAGATACTATTGTTTGGTTTATGAAAAAGTATAGTAAAGCATTAATTGAGTTGCAAGGCTTGATTCCTGATTCTTTGTATAATAAATTGGAAGCAAGATGGAAGACTTCTATAAAGAACAAAGAATTAATTGAGTTTGTATTGATGCACTTGCAACCGGAAGCCTCTAGGGAGGATATTCAAGAAATTATTTCTAAGATAAGGGCATTATTGTTTATAAAGAAAAGGTTGACAAGATTGTTAATTGGTGAATCTCAGTCTGTATATGCTGAAACTGAGAAAATTTTGAAGAAGTTCTTAGGACTTATTCCTGAAGAAGAGAAACCAGAGATATTAAAGGAAGAAGATCTCCCTGATAATTTGAATATTGATGACATTATTGATGAATCAATGATGAACAGTTAGTACCAAACTAGTACTGAAAGGGGGGGTGAATCAGTACAGACAAAAGCCCTTTTCCTTAAACCAGTTTGACTGAAAACACTACACTTGACTAGCAAGCAATAACACCAGTCTAAACCAGATTACTACCGGTCAAACACAGTAAGAATGTGAAAGACATAAACCGATAACTCTTAGCTTTCCACACAATATAACATCTTATTTCCACTTCACCCATACGCATACACAAGTAATACATCAACAAAAATGTAAAGACTTACCGGTTCAACATGCTTTACCGCTTGATAGAAAATAACAAAGCATCACATGAAAAGCATCACACATAACACACATATTTTTCACATGGAAACCCAACTGGGAAAAACCACGGTGGGGATGAATACCCACAAGCTCTTCTTTGAACCCTTTTGAAGTCCACTCTGTTAGGAGCCTAGTCCAGTTAAAGACTTTACAATAGGTTCTGTAAGGAACTGATCCTACTAGGGATCACCTGGTTAAGTGATGGCTAAAATACCCAGTTAAGGGTTAAACCTTGTTAAAGGTTACCTTGTTAGAGGATTTTAAGAACTCAAAGGTTTTGAGTCACCCTGTTAAAGGATTTGTAGCAAGCCGGTTAAAGCTACCCTATTAAGGGATTTTCCAATTGTTGAAGTGGTTAGAGGTCAATAGGTATTACAATGATCTGGTAATAGCACTTCAATGCCAATACAAATCCACTTTAGTTCCTTCCTTCTGCAATCACACTCTACAGGTATCTATTCTCTTATCTGGTCTAGCAAGAATCATGTATCTCTACACTTAGATACACACACAACATTTTCCAACAACATCGACCTTATAGGAAATAGATAGGTCAGTAGCATAAACCCTAAACCCTAAACATTTAGGTTAAGCAATTCAGTTGGTTCAATCCTAACCATTGAACATATTGCATTGATTACAATAATATTGAATAAATCTCAAGACGTTCTCCAACGTTCGTTCTTCACCGCTTCTTGGAGGCTGATAACCCATCACGCATTCTCCACCGTTTACATAGACTTTGCACATTCCCGAGGTAGATAGGATCAATCTCCTTCATGCAAGATCCTTCACGTGCACAAGGCTGATGTGGCAACACAATCTGTTCTTCATTACAATGCTAACTCATCACACGATGTCATCGGTTGAATCACATAGGCTTGGAATCCATCAACTAGAAACCCTGAAGCTGAGACTACCAACCTGTAGTCATACCATATGAAACCTTGATACAAAACATTCCATATACCGGTTCACTTGGACAGACATACTACTTCACTTTTTCACATATACTGATTCACAACATCATACTGGTTCTCTTGCAAGTTGCTTACTTCAATATACCAGTTTACTCTTCAGCATATTGACATCAATGACAACATACAATATCATCATGTCATCATACTCTGCACATATGCTAACAATTATACCAGATGAGACTGTTCTTTCTGACACAAGCACTGAGCAAGATATAATCATTATCCTTGATGAAGAGACTGTGTTACCAGGAGCTACTTCAACTGGTACATGTGAAGAGAAAACAAAAGAAGAGAAGAAAGATGAAGAAAAGACAAATGAAGAAATGACAGAGAAGCTGGTGAATGACCAAACAGATAATGCTCAAACCACTAAGTCGGCAGAAGCACAAGAGCCACCGGTGATTACACAAACAGAAGATGTACAAACCATTGCACCACCAGTGAAGGACAAGGAAAAGGAAGATGAGAAAGTTGAAGACAAAACAGAGGAGAATGTAGAAAAGAAAGCATCGGAGAAGGACGTAGAGATGCAGAAAGAAGAAGAAATGGAGAAAGAAAAGTAAGAACAGAAAGGGACACCCTGATCACTTAAATCAAAGAAGATAATTGATAATGATGAGGATGATGACACTGTGAGTATTCAATGACCGATCAATATGGAAATGTTAAGTCCTACTGAGCTGATGGAGATTGCATCTGCTATGCAATCTAAGGCACAGAAAAAGATTATGAAAGCACAGAGAAAAGAAGCTCAAACTATTCAAAGTGCAATAGATATAGATATACTTTCCAGTATACTACCAAAGACTGATATTGATAGTCTTCCTACACCTATTGACAAATTGGAACATTTGGTTACATCAGCAGGTGAGCAGATGAAAAGCCTTGAAGAAGCTCCAATCAAGAATGTGGAAAAGGAATATGAAAAGAGGAGAATTGAACAATTGATGAAGGAAATTGATAGAGGCGGAGTAGGTATTGCTATGAACTTGGAGCAGATTAAGGATGCATTGTAGACCGGAGGTAGAATACTATCTACTATTTGCAACTTTTCATTATTTTTGGATGATATTGGTTTTGAGTGAATCATTTAACCACTTAAATGATTCAGCAAATATTTTTGGTGGAACGGTTATTTGCATATAGCGGAAGCTTAAGGCATATGAGGTAGAGCAGGTAAAGAGGACATCATCACTATAGGAGTTACAGACTCACTTAGTCCCCAAGTTACAATTTTGCAGAGAGGTTATAAGGAAATAGAGGTGACTTTGGCTACACCAGAGATGAGCACACTTGATGGAGGAACTTGCATACCAGATCCGGACACATATAGAGATTGCATCTACTCTTTTGGAGACTTGGGAAAATGATATGAAAGTTTTGAAGTCTAATTTTGCAGACATTTTTCTCAATATGTAATTGTTGTAAACTTTTGAACTCCTATATATTTTGGGAATGCAAATTTTTATGTATATTGCATTTATCTTTTCATGTATATGCTTACCTTTGTCATTACTATCAAAGGGGGAGTAGTATTGGTCAGTTAAAATTTTGTAATAGCATGTAATTGATAAGGGGTATTTTTGTATGTATTTGAGTCATGAGTCACAGTGAGTCATATTTTTTGTAATGTGACACTTAGTTGACAAAAAATTTCCTAAGTCTTGTCATCAATGCCAAAGGGGGAGATTGTTGGCTTGATGATGATTTTGTTGTAATAGGTTGATTGATGACTTGTTTTGTGTTGTCATTAATGAAACCATGTTTTTCTAGTCATCTAATACATTTGGTCAAATGGGTAAAGCCTAACCGGTAGTGGAAGCAGTTATACTGTGAACCAGTAAACAAGACAGTTAACCGGTAAACAGGAACAGTGTTATGTTCAAGTGATCGATACAGAAGATCGGTGAAGAGTTAAGTGTCACAGTTTGGAATGTATGTTCATGACATTGGAAAGAGTCTGTGACTAGAGTCACATCAACATATTTGATGGAATGAGAAAGTTATGTTGTACTAAATAGTTAACCGATAGAGCAGAGTTACTTAGATCGGTAAATCGGTAGACATAATGTTATATTTTTAAGTTATGAATTATGTGGCTGACATGAGTAAAGCATAATGGGCAAGATTGACCACATGCATTGAACCTAGGAAATTGTTCTAAGGGTTTTAGCCGACTTAATAGAGTTGTCTATAAAAAGAATATTGTGTGATGTTGTATTAGACAAAGGATCTAGAATGAGAATTTGGTTGTGTAGTGAAAGGTAAATCTTTGTATTGATGTTTAGTCGATGTTAGAAGCACAACTGAAGTGAATCTAATCAAGCACAAAGGTGCTATATGCAGATCAGTTAAACTTGTTGTTCCCTAACAATTGCAACAAGATAAAATTCTCTAACAAGGTCACTCCTAATAGGGTGTGGTAGGATCCTAATAGGTCCAAAGGTTTAAATCCTCTAACTAGGTGACACATTAGCTTGTATTTTGAAATCCCATAGCTGGGTAGCTCCTAATAGGCCTTCTTGTAATAGCTCTTAACCAGGTGTACCCCTAACAGGTTGATTGTAAGACCTTAACCGATCAAATCTCTATACTACAGATAGTTGATCTTTGTGGGTACTAATTCCCACCGTGGTTTTTCCCATTGGGGTTTCCACATGAAAATCATTGTGTTATGAGTTGCATGCTTTATTGGGTGTTTGTTTATGTGGTTATATTTCTTGCATGCATATTGATTTTCAAGTTGGTTAAAGTGTTGATCGGATTTATATTGTTTTTGCTTGCATTGATTCACCCCCCCCCCCTCTTAGTGCCTTATAAGTTTATCATGTGTGTGTTTGTGTGTGTGAAGCTCCAAAGGGCAGGACGCATTGGTCCCCATTATAAAATGGTACTGAGGGTCAGGCCCATTAATACTAGTGGTACCGAGGTACCGGCCAACCCTGCAAGGCAAATAGGCCTACAGGCAATGAGCCTTTAAAACGTCAACTAAGATTTTTTTGTGCAAGGTTTATTTATTTCTAACAACTCTCTACAGTTATGATAGGTCGTATGGTTGTATGGCCTAAAAAAATTCTTATTCGTCCATTAATGTTGAAACAAGGAAAATTATATCAAAATTCATCTCTCAACCTCCCTAAATGCAATCATGGGGTCAAATATAAAGCCTCATCCCCAAAACCCCCATAATGAACATCCATAGAAACCCATTTTGAAACAAATTTTTATAAGACCAAATATACAAAAATACCCACAAATTTGTAACCACACAACCTACACAAAACCCTCATATCTTGCCATTTCTTTCATTCTTTCATGCATTCCATAGATTCAACTCCTAGGGTTATACAACCAAAACCATGGATTTGATACCAATTGAAAGGAAACGTGTAGCCATACAACTAACAATTTCCACATAACCCAATTGAGATATCAATCAAATAAACACATAGAATCTATATGCAAAGAATAAAAAACATACCCATCATAGATGCTACAAGATACAACCTAGGAAAGCCATCATGAGGGAAAAAACTAGTCTCCAAAAGCATCTATCATCCATGTATTATCAACACTGCAATATTTTAAATACAACCATGAAAATTTTTGAAACCCTAGCCATCAACAAGTACTCCATGTAAACAATCATGTAACCACACATCCCATGCCATGCTTCCAACCTCCACAAATGCTAACCTGGCTAACCTTAACCAACTACCCTTGTGGTTGCTTTTATAGAGCCTAGCTCCCACAAAAGCACCAAATAGTATTTCATCAAAACCATGTGCTAAAACCATGGGCAACCTACCCCATTGACCCCACATCTAATATTGGGTAATTTATTAATTTACTTTCCCCAAAATTAAATAATTATAATATAATATATCCAATGTTACAATACAACTCATAAAGTGACCTTGAGAATATTCCAAAATAATCTCTACACTTTACACATACATGTGTAAATCACATGATAAATAAAATATTACCATTATAAACATTATTATGCAAGGCATACAACAATAATTTTCCCAACATAGGCAACTGAGATTTGCCATTCTTTGGAACTGCAAACCACTCCCTAGCAATGATATTCTTATAATTCCCTTTCTTCTCATTGAAATGTCCCTATGATGTAGTGAAATAAAAATTAGCATACTTTTCTCTCTAGGGAAATCTAAAGAACCCACTAATAGTAGCTCTGCCTAGTGCTATGAGAAATTCGTCATCACTAGTCTTGATTTTCCTGGTATTTGGGTTGTAGTGGTTGATGCATTCCAAAGCCAAGTTAGTGCATTGTATAGCATTTTGGAGAGTAGACACTTCAAGTAAACCACTCTTAGTGAGCCTTTGATTGATTGGGTGTTTGTTTTGACTATCACCCTTTCCCAAAAGTTCCCTAAAGTGGCATGCCCTAGTATTGTATCTCCTATCTCTAGCAATGTACTATCTAGGCTAGACAAATTCTCATAGCCGAAGTATTTGTATTTCATTTTTGCAAACTCTACCTCAAACTTGTATCCTTGGAATATAGAGAAATTTTGGTGGAGCGTCACCTAGGGTACTCAGTTTATGGTCTGATAATTTTGGAAAAAAAGATCAATACAAGTGACAAAGATGACTACTAGAGAACTAGGTATGAGTACTTACCAATTTGAACATCTCTAAGATAGTATTGAGAAAAGATCTTTCTTTGGTTGGTTATGAAATTTTTCTTCAATTTTGCTCATTGTGATATCAAAACCCATGATACTTGCTTGCAAAAACTTTTCAAATTACCCAGTTTGATTGATTTTCCTTTAATATTCCCTCTACATTTAATACACCTACCTCAGCTTTGAAAATAATTAATACATGGCAGTCTCTATTTGTTGGCACCAATTTTCAAATCTACCTTTTAAAACAGATCATTGGAGCTCAACTAGATTCTCAAAACCTTGTCAGAGTCTAGCAAAGGTTTCGAAACCTCAATTACTCTTCTTTTTGTTCTTTTCATTTTTTCTTTCTTTTCTTATTTTAGTTCTTTTCTTCCTTTGCTTTTGAGAGTTTTTGAGAGAATTGAAAGTTTTGATCTACGTGTCAGCTTCTGAAAGGGTTGTCATAACTCACAAAACTTTAAACTTTAGGGAAAAGCTTCTTTTGACTTTCTTTCAATTGAATCATGAATCTCTTGGTTTATAGTCAAAGCCCGACAAGGTTGTAAGTGTTAGATTTATGCGAATGTTGTCATTGATATCAAAACTTGTGATCCGGTTAGGACCGGATGTAGCATATTATGTAGTAGTGGAGGATAGGTATGTGTGTGATGTTGAGAAGCAATGGAAGATAGACATGTATGTGATATTGAGCAAAGAGGTGTGTATGGATTACATGAGTAATTTTTGGAAGATCCTTTACTCTGGAATCTAATGTTTTAATAGTCATGTTGAGATTTTCCTTTTGTATCAAGTGTTGGTATCAGTTGTGACAGTTGAATTGCTATCTAGATGTTTGGATATGTTTGTATTGCAATATGATCTATGAATTTTGTGCTCTAAAATTTGTGGTATTCGTATCTTGAAGGTGGAAATCGTTATGCTTGGAATTTGTGTTTATGGGTCCATGTCTATGGGTCCGACAAATCTTTGTTTTGCTTTGGTAATTGAAGCATGTGTTTCAGTAATTAAAAAGGAATTGTGTAGAAGAACAGTGAAGGTTGACTTGGTTACCTTGTTCTGGTCAAGGCATATTTGAGTAGCTTGTTGATTTGAGCAATGCATTATTTGTATAAACCTTTTGTGCTTGGCCAACATATTATCATGGTGTATGTGCTTATATATATATATATATATATATATATATATATATATATATATATATATATATATATATATATATATATATATATATATACCTTATTGGATCTATTGTAATTTGTTGTTTTGATATATGAGCTTATCTTCAAACTAACCTCATGAATATGGAGATGCAATTTTCTTCAGTTCACTTATTTCTATTGCAGTGAGAATTTAAACAAGTCATGTTGTAATCCGACAATGAGTCGTGTTGTAATCAAGCAGTGAGCCACCCCTTTTGTAAACACTATATAACTAGCTATATTATCTTGAGAGTTAACCCTCTATGTGGCTTTTCTCATTTGTCTTTTCCACGTATAAAAATATGGTGTCTATCTAGTGACTATGTTTTTTATTTATTTTGCACTTGTTGTTTCATGTTGATGAGATTAATTGCTAAGGTTAAAATCAGTGAAAAGTTTTTATTGCTATGGGAATACTGATTCACCCCCCCTCTCAGTATTCCAGACCATTCAACGATTCAACAAATGGTATCAGAGCTTCGTCCCTTTTTTAATAGCTTAGCCTCTCACCGATGAGTATGAATAGAGAATACCATCTAGATGAAGAATTGAAGATAGCTCTTGAAGATCTGGAAAGTGTGGAATCAAAGAATGAGAAATTGAAAGAAAACATGAGAGAAGCAAATGAGTGTGTTGTGACACTAGGAAAACAAATTCAGAAGTTCAAGTTGAGATATAAAGAAGTAGATAATCAGTTAAAGCATGTGAATGAAACCGTTAAAGATCTGATGCTAAAAATTGAGGAAAAGAACAAAGTGGAAGAAACTCTGAGAGATTCGATTAAGCTAAAGACTGAAGAATGTGAGAAGTTGAAACAAGAAGTGAAGAAGCTAAAGGCAGAAACTTAAGCTCATGAAAGCAGCAAACTAGTGGATGACTTGATTGACATGCAAAAACCTCATAAAGACAAGACTAGACAAGGATTTCAAACCGGTGACTGTTCAAATTAGAAAAACAAAACCAAAGGCAAGGAAGTCAAGGTGGAAGAAGAGAGGAAACTTGAAGTTGCAAGAAAAATCTAGAATCAAAGATCTACTACAAAAAGACCGCCAGTTAATCAATAGAATGCACAAAGGTACCCATCATTTAATGGCTATTGTTTTCAATGCAATGAATTTGTTCATAAGGATACAGAATATAGAAGCATGAAGGAACTGAACACTCTATGTTTCAATTGCAAGAATTTTGGTCATAAAGCAAGTTACTATAGGAATCATGTAATGAGTCAGCATTATTATCTGGTTAGAATGAATAGGGTGAATAGTAATTTTTATGGCTATTGTCATCTATGCAATGGTTATGGTCATAAAGCTAATCAGTGTAGATCTAGAATACATTCAGTGAATTCAGTTCAAAAGAACATCAAATGTTACAAGTGCAAACAATCCATATTTTATGCTAGTAAGTGCAGAAATGTGGCTACTATGGAGAAGTCTATGGAGAATAATGTGGTCGTCGAGACTTGTGAATCTAAGAAAAAGGAAGTCATGTCATGGAGAAATAAGGAGGTAAATAATGAAAGAAAACTTTATTATAACCGGAATCCGGTGCAGGCACCTCTTCCTCCAGTAGTTGAGCTTGTTTATTTGTCTTAGGGGGAGCTCTCAGTAAAATCATTCGGCCCCCCTCTCAGAATTAGTTCATGATGTGGATTCAGCATGTTTATGTTGGATATGCAATCCAGTAATTTGGTGATCTTCTGATTAATAAGAAAAATAGGTTTTCAGGACCCGAAGCCTTTAACATAGGAGATTAAGAAGTATCATCATAGAGCATCTAGACCATAAAAAACTGCTTACAAAATGACTGGCAAAAAGGCCAGTAAACAGAAAGGACAACAAAAGATAGATACAACAAAATAACAGAAACCGAGAAAACACTGCACAATTAAAGAGTCTTCAGGAGGTCCTTCGCCTTAATCACCAACTGGTCATAGGTGGCCGCAACAACTTTGAGTTCATCCAGGTCCTTATTAGGATTCTTCTCCTTCTTTTTACCTCTGGTTCTTGTTTTGGGTCCTTGAGCATCTCCTATACCTTTAGTGTCAGGGTCAATTTCCAGGATGTCCTTCTCCTCATCCAATTTGCTGATGAGAGTTTTGGTATTGCCAGCAGAGACCTTCTGAATGTTTAAGCTTTGCTCTGCGATACTTTTGAGACATTCCTCAATTTTATTGACTTTACTGATAGTTCCTGACATAGTTTGACCCATAGAATTAGCATTCGTTTTCCTCTCCAGCAAGTCTTTCTCGATTTGCTCAAATCTGGGGTTGAAGGAGTCTCTTATATTTTCATCTTTAGCAACTATATTTGTCAAATCCTCTATATAATCTGACATAGTCTTCCCTTCACCAGTGTTGATAGTTTCCAGAATCTGGATTTTGTGGCTAAGCTTCTTGTTGTCATCCACAGCTTTCTTGTAACTGGTGATTAACCATTCCATGGTGTCCATAAAACCTTTCAAACCCTCAGGAGGAGGGACCTTTCAAACCCTCAGGAGGAGGGTTTGAGGGGGGGATCTATCTTACCGGAGTTGTCATGTTCCTTATTTGGGGTGTCACCAACAGTAGCTTTATCTTCAGCCCTATGAACTTCTCTAGTGGTCACCTCCTCCAAGTTCTTATCAACATCCGAAATCTTTTTCTGCTTATGTTCCTCCAGCTCCTTCACATTCTCATCCTTTCTCTTTTGTTTATTTTTGGTCTGAGTATGGGCTTTGGTTTTCTTTTTCAGAGAACCCTGGGTTTTCTCCTTCTCTAAATTTTCAGAGACCTCCTCCAAAGAGGAGGAGGAGCTTATCTAGAGAATTTTGCCTTTAGATTTCTTGCCCTTTGAGGAGGAAGGCTTGGTTTTCAAATTTTTCCTCTTCTTTCCTACTTGAACTTCTGAGTTATCCGTAGTCTCCTCAGATTCGCTCATTGGATCACTGTCAGAACCCTCATCCAAAGAAAAAATAGAGTCTGACCCATCCCCCTCAGACTCAGAAATAGAGGGTTGTGGGTGAGCTATTTGGTTAGCCTTGAGGTGGTCATAAATAAGAACCATTAAGCCTTGATGCATGGCAGTGTCACCCATAGGGTTCTCTTTATAGGCCTTAATGGTGGCATTCATAGAACATAACAGAAACTATGGAATGTTAACCTTCTCGTCATGCCTAAAATGATTCATCAAAACAAAATGGTAGTCATATACTTTAGTGAATCTACCATCCAAAGTAATATAGCGCATTATAACAAAAAGGACCTCCCTCCATGGTTTAACAAAAGCCCTAGCGGGTAGTAAGTTTTACTTAGCTTCACCAAGCATTTTTTCTCCTTTTCAGTTTCAGGATATCTTTCAATGGCTTCCTTGCTCACTTTTTTGTCTCTGTAGTAGTTGCTTCCTTCCCTTCAGAGACCCGTGGCCTGGGCAATAAGGTCTTCATATATGACAACAGTCTGGTCTCCCATCTTCAAAGTGCCCTTTCTCCAGTTTTTACAAAAGAAATTAGTGACTATGGTGTCCCGTCCATGGAGCCTCTCCATAAATTTTGAAAACCCTCCCTTCTGCAAAATGTTCCAGATCGCCTCCTTTTGCTTCCATTCCTTACAGCTACTAGGTTCATAGTGGCGCCTATTTCCACCAATATTTTTGCTATTCAGAGCTGAATGTTGAAACTTGCAGTGAGCTTTAGACAGAGAGTTTCTTGGGAGCTACCAAATTTACCCAGAAATCATGGGAAGTGATAGATTGAGTGTTATAATAAATGGTGCTGACAATATTATAATTGCTCGAAGTACTCCTTTTAATCCATTTCATTATTGTTTTATATATTAATGATCTTTGGTGTGATATTGTATCGGTCCTTTAAAATGATTAATCTGACATCCTCTAGGAGGCCTTGTTCTCCCTTCCAAGTAATCATTTCATCTTGATTGACCACCGCATTGGCTGCCTAGTCAGCAGAACCTTTCGCTTCACGATAGATGTGAGATATGTAACTTTTCTCAAAAGTGTTAATGAGGTCTCTAGCGGCCTTTATAATGTTATTAATAGACCACGAGGGCTTAGAGGTCCCCTTAAGGCATTTGATGTTGTTGTTAGAGTCCCCTTCAATCCATATGTAGGGGCAATTCCATCTTTTTGCGAGGAGAATACCTTGGAGTGTTGCCATTGCTTATGCCTTGTGGTTTGTTTGGCTTCCTATTGGAACAACAACCATTTCCTTACATATACCTTTGTCATCTCTAAGAATAGCTCCACATCCTGTAGGGCCCAAATTACCTTTTGCAGCACCATCAAAATTGACTTTGAACCAACCATGAGGGGGAGTTTTCCATATTGCTTCTAATCTTTTGTTTTTCTTGGGGTCAGAACTGCCAGCATTCTTCAAATTTTAGGAACTTAAAATGTGAGATCCCAATGGGTTGGTCAAAAAGAAAGGACCCCCAATGATCCCAATGTTCTCCATAATCGCCCATTGTATTTTCTGGAACACAATATCCTAAGTAAGAGAAGTGTCCCTAAAAATATGATTGTTTCTTTCTTTCCATAATCCCCACAGAATGTGAGGGAGAGATAGCTGCCACAGAGATCTCAAAAAATAGTTAGACCAATGGTAATTCCAGGAGTAGAACACCTCACTGATAGTGTTAGGAAACACCCAATCAATGCAAAAACTCTTAAGAAATCTTTCCCAGATAGAAGCAGAATAGGAATAGTGGATAGCTAGATGGTCCACTGACTCTTCCTCCTTAAGACATAGAGCACATCTATTAGGAAAGGCAAATCCTCTACCCTTGAGGTTATCTAAAGTCAAGATTTTCTTTTGAAGAATAGTCCAATAGAAAAAGTTTATTTTGGGGGTCAACCCCTTTAACCAAGCTTTAGACCAGAAAGGATTTTCAGAAGGGGCAGGGGAGAGAATACCATACATTGAAGAGACAATGATATTACCTTTGGGTTCATATTTCCAAATGAGGGAGTCTTCCTCTTTATTCAACCAGGCCGAAGACAGATGATTTTTGAGCTTGATAAGGCTTGGGTGAATACTTTCTATGTTCTGCCATTTATTACCAGTCCAATACCCTTCAACTAAAGGACCAAAAGTTCTAATACAGGAGGAGGCATAAGGGGCCCAATCTAGGAAATCAGACAAAGGTTTATCAAAAAGCCAAGGGTCTTCCCAAAAATTAACTTTCCTACCATTGCCTACTTTCTAAGTAACCCCTTTAGAAATGCTATCTCTGCACTTAGAAGCATGATTCCAGATATGGGACCCATTAATATTGATTTCAGAATTGATGAAAGAGGAAAGAGAGGAGGACAGAAGAGAGTACTTACTTCGCCAGATTTTACACCATTCACTCTCTGAGTGGAACATTCTCCAAACCTGTTTAGACAGGAAAGCTTCATTTAAGATCCGGATTCTTCTCAAGCCTAGACCACCTTTACTTTTTTAGTCTGCATACCTGATCCCAAACCACAAGAGATATTCTTTTCTTATCCTCAACCCCTGACCATAGAAATTTTCTTTGAATTTTCTCAATTGCATTAGCATACTTGACTAGAATTCTGAAAAGGCTTAGGGCATAGATAGGTATGCTTTGAAGAGAAGCTTTAAGAAGTTGAAGCTTTCTAGCCTCACTTAAAAGGGCTCCTTTCCAACCAGCTAGCTTTTTATGAAACTTGTCCACTAGAGAGCTCCAAAAAGAATCAGGAGGTGCAATGCCCAAGGGGAGGCCAAGATAAGTGGCAAGAAGATCAGCAATCCGACATTCCAGGATTCTACTGATTCTATGTTGTCTTCTCTCTGGTGTATTGATGAAAAAAACTTTGCTTTTGACCCAATTAATAAGCTGACCAGATGAAGAGGCAAACTTACAAAGAGTGTCCTTCAGGGTTCTAGCTTTTGAGATACTTGACTCCCCCATGACAATGGTATCATCCACAAACTGTTGGTGAGAGCAAATAAGATTAGCTGAAGAAGGTTGGAGTCCCTTAAAAGATCTTCGTATAACCATGTTTTCCATAGACCTACCAAAACATTCAGCCATAATAATGAAGAGGATAGGGGAAATGGGATCCCCTTGCCTCAGTCCTCTAGACGCTTGGAAAAAGGGGGAAGGGGAACCATTGACAAGAACAGCAAAAGAGGCTGAGGTAATAAGCTGATTGAAGAGGTCAACACATTTGGTGGAAAAACCATAAGCCACAAGAACCTTCACAAGAAAAGACCAATCAACCCGGTCATAAGCCTTAGAGAGATCAAGCTTGAGGATGAGACCCTATTTCTTAGCCCTAACAAGAGAATGAATATTCTCATGGAAAGTAATAATGGAGTCGAGAATTTGTCTTCCTGGGACAAAACCATTTTGTTGATGATTAATCAGAGAAGGAAGGACAATCAGGATTCTAGTGGTAAGAACCTTGGAGATAATCTTATAAAAAGAATTGCATAAGTTGATTGGTCTGAACTTGTCCATGGAATCAGCACCTTGGGTTTTAGGAATAAGTGCAATGAAAGTGCCATTAATTTCTTTCAAAAATTTTGTAGCCCCAAAAAATTCCTTGACCCCGTTGGAAACTTCTTTCCCTACAATGTCCCAGAAATCTTGAAAAAAGAACATGGGGAAGCCATTTGGACCGAGGGCTTTGTTACCATCAAAAGAAAAAGCAGCATTTTTTATTTCCAAGATAGAAGGAATAGAAGAAAAAACAGCATTTTTGGTGATGTTGATGTCATTGACAAGACACTCTTTTTGGCAAGTAAACCCTAGAAGTAATTGACAAAATAAATATAGAACTTCGAGATCATTTTTTTCTACTTATGCAAAGAAAGGAGTCTAAAGAGTAGAGAAACAGTTGAAGAACAAAAGCAAAGAAAGAGTTCACATCATGGAATCTAAGATGATCATCGTGGAATCGAGCAGCGGAGAATTTCAATATCTGGAAAAGCTACGACTGGATGAATTTGATAATGAAAAGATTAGGAAAATGGAAAGCAATTTGAATGATGCAGAATTACAATTTAAGATGAAAGAGTTAGGGCAAAAAGGATTGGACCTATGTACAACAAATTTCCTTGGTTTGATAATGAAGAATTGATCAATCTTATCTTGAGTTGAGTACAAAATAATTGCATCGTGTTGGACAAACCCTATCCGATCTCTAAATACATCATTTCAGTAATTACTGGGCTATGCAACAAAGGAATCGTTTCGGTAAAGAGGACTATGAAGAACAAGGAAGTTGAAACCCTAGTCGAAGTGACGAGAGATCAAAGAGTATTGTTGATTGACACAATTGTTGATCCCGTGGTAAGGTATGTTGCGTACAAAATCTCTTACAAAATTTACTTCAGAAATAGGGAAGGTTCTACCTCAGCTATTACAATATTTGTTACACATAAGCTTGTTATGGAAGATGCAGTTTATGATTTGTGTGAATTATTGAGGAGTTAGATGTTAGAGAACATTAACATGACAAAGAATGAAAGCTACCCCTTCTGGTTTGGTTCTTTGCTTATATGCTTAACAATGTATTTTCTGAGATCTCTATTGTTGAAGGAAAATGTGTTGTGGAAGTCACAAGTTCCGCTTGCAAAGAAAATTTATCGATATCTGAATTATTTGGAAAAGAAAGATGAAGCATGTGAAAGTTACTTTAATACATTTCAGGAAGTTTGGTGTATTAATTTGGTATCCCCTGTTACTGGTTCTGCTAAAGAGAGTCTCGCCTCAAGAAAGAGGAAGCTGAAGGATACTGTGTTTTCTGGTTCTTCGAAACCTAAGAAGAATAAGAAAGACCAAAAATAGAAAGATGTTATTAAATTAGATGAAGAGAAATTGACTGTTGCAGAGCAAGGAGAAGACGATTCAAGGACAAAAGAAAACGATGTACAAAACATGATGAAAAAAGATGCAATGATGCTCAGAGAACATTGACAGAATGCATACGTGAAATGAAGGATTATATTGATAGTGCGAACAAAGTATACAGGTATTGTCTCCAATGGCGATTGTTATGGAAAATTTCAAGGTAAAAATTGAATCAATTTATTCTGAATTAAACTCTATTGGGAAATCATTTGATTTTATGAGTGATAAAGATGGAAGTCTGAGCAAAAAGGTAGATTCTTTGCAATTTGAGTTGTTATCACTTCAAAGATAGAAAGAAGACATTGTGAGTATCTTCTGGAAGGTGAAAGATATTGTTGAAGCAAAATTGGAATATCTTTTTGGACTTCTTAGAAATGCAGTTGAATATGAATAGAATCTATCCATTCCAGATGGCTTATCTCATGCCATTGATCCATTAGTTGAAACTAGAAGCTTATCAGTGAGTATTAAACTGGCAGTGAATTCCTGGAAGGTTCTCCATTCGAAACTCAAAGAGAAGTGCAAGCGGATTTTCAGAAGAAGAGCAATTAAGAATTATTTTTGTTGATGTACATTTTGTTACCCTTATTTTGTTGTTAAAGGGACCCTTTTTCCTTGATGTCAAAGGGGGAGAGAGAGATGGAGAAAAGGAGAAATAGATAAATATGAGTGATATGAGTAAGGGGGAGATATATTCAATATTGTGCAGATATATATGTGGACATTTTTTTTTTCTTTTTGAGATGTTTTTCCATCAATGGAAAAGGGGGAGATTGTTAGATTTGTATGAATGTTGTCATTGATGTCAAACCTTGTGATCCAGTTATGAGCGGATGTAGCATATTGTGCAGCAATGGAAGATAGGTATGTATGTGATGTTTAGCAGCAGTGAGAGATAGACATGTATGTGATATTGAGCAGCGAGGTGTGCATGGATTACAAGATTAATTTTTGGAAGATCCTTTGCTTTGAAATCTAGTGTTTTTCTAGTCATGGTTGAGCTTTTCCTTTTGTATCAAGTGTTGGTATTAGTTGTGATAATTGAATTGCTACCCAGATATTTGTATATGTTTGTATTGCAGTATGATCTATGAATTCTATGCTTCAGAATCTGTGGCATTTGTATCTTGAAGGTGGAAGTCATTATGCTTGGAATTTGTGTTTATGGGTCTATGTCTATGGGTCTAGTAGACCTTTGTTTTGCTCTGGTAATTGAAGTGTTTGTTTTGATAATTAAAAAGGAAGTGTGTAGAAGATCAGTGAAGGCCGACTTGGTTACCTTGTTTTGGTCAAGGCATATTTGAGTAGCGTGTTGATTCAAGCAATGCATTATTTTTATAAACCTTTTGTGTGAATGCATGTGAGTAGTAGAGTGTGATGTGTGTAAGAGAGAAGTGTGGAAAGTACAATTATATTATTGTAGTAATCCCTTACTAGATCACCTGCAAGCAGTTGGATTGACAGATAGAAGACAATGTTGCAATAATCCCTTATCGAATCTGTTGCTAGCAGTTGTGTTGACAAGCTGGAGAAAGTGTTGTGGAGATCCCTTACCAAATCTGTTGTAAGTTGTTGTTTTGATATTTGAGCTTATCTTGGAAATAACCTCATGCATTTGGAGATGCAATTTTCTTTAGTTCACTTATTTCTATTGCAATGAGCACTCTGGCAACAAGTTGTGTTGTAATCAGACAGTGAGGCGTGTTGTAATTAGATAGTGAGTCATTCGATAGTGAGCCACCCCTTTTGTAAAGACCATATAACTAGTTATATTATCTTGAGAGTTGACCCTCTCCTTGTTTTTTCCTGTTTGGGTTTTCCACGTATAAAATATGGTGTCTATCTTGTGACTATGTTTTCCATTTATTCTGCATTTGTTGTTTCATGTTGATGAGATTAATTGCTAAGGTTAAAATCAGTGAATATTTTTTATTGATGTGGGAATACTGATTCACCCCCCTCTCAGTATTCAGGACCATTCAACCATTCAACAGTAAGAACCTTGCAAGATCCCAATAATGGTTTTGAAACCAAGCGAGTGGGCCTACCTTTGAAGGAAACTTAAGTTTGTTGAAGTCTTTTTCTTTTGAAGAAATATTATTAAAAACTTGTTGAGTTGTGAAAACCTCAACAACTCCCAAATAGGTTGGGAAAACCTACACTATGACCAATAATTTTAAGAAACGGGCAACTCTTGAAATATTTTGATATTAGAGAAAGCAAAAACTTTATTGGGCTTAAGGAAGGTCATGAGAACTCCATCGAGACCTGGCAGTGGTTACAAAACCTACTTTAAACACCACCTTTTGAGACATAAACCTCTTAAACTATTAAAGAAAATTGTGTGAGACAAGGCTTTGTCAAGGTCAAGATGGGTTGTGAGAGCCCCATCAAAACCTGACAATGATTTTGAATCTAGGGCAAAAGTTTGATTTTGAACAAAATGACTAAGTGTTGAATGATTTTAAAAGGATTTAAAGGAACTTTGACATTTTGAGATAACTTTTAAGACCTCTAAACATAGACTTTAGCCATTAAATGAACAAAATGAAGGTTTTGAAATGAGACGTGAAAAACTAAGGAAACATTATTCATATAAATTCAACAATCTAATTCTTTATGCCCATGGATTTTGTGTTTCTATCACTAAATGATGGAATAAAGAAGTCTAATTGAAAAATTCAATGCAAAGTGAAGCACAATAACTAGGTGAGAGAGGCCAATAGTTGGATGGAGTTATGTTGTTGTTGTTATAGTACATATGGTTATAGGATTTAGTCTTGCAACATATTTTTACTACCCATATATTGTCAATTTTTAGTCCATATTGAATCAACAAATGACCAAATGTTGGTCAAGATGGATCATTACATGAACAAATGACAAGTTATGAATGTCATATAAAAAATCATAATGCATTCATTAACAAGTAAAATAATTTTTTTTGCCTCATACAAAATATCATAACTATCCAATATACGTGTGTCATTTATAAATAAGTGAGCCATTGTGTCTAATTCCTACGAGTAAGATGTGTAATATGGTAGTTAGTTTAAAGTATTGTTGTTAGAATGATTTATTTGTCAATAATATTATTAACATATTGAAATTTTATTACATCACTTGACATATTAGAAAGGAAATTTGTTGAACTACTTTCAAATTTGTGTGATAATGATATTTAAATGTCAAAATAAAAGAACCTAATTGAACAAAAGTTAGAATTATGTTGTAAATGAATAAAAGAAAAGCTTTGAATATTATGTAAAATTACATTTGAACATAAATGCATTTAACTTTAAATTGCTCATAGATGTTACAATTTACATATATAATGTTTCTTGAGTAGCCCATGAAGCAAATAAATATAAATTATATTTGAAAATATAATTATTCATTATCTTTTGTTTTTGTTAATGTTTAAAATATTTTAAACTAATAAAAGTTTATTTTTATTCGTACTGTTATTAATTATTTTAATCACAATTTTCTCATATTTTCTTTGTTTCGTCTTTTCAATAAATTAAAATTGCCTAAAATATGATTAACAAAATTCTATCATTTATCCACAATTTTCTAAATTAAAAAAGAAATGTCATTATCAAATAGGACCAGAGAATTAAAAAGTGATATGAAAATAACTTTCAACTATTAATATTTTTTTGTCAAAATGATAATTAAAGATTGCATAGCTTATATCACACTAATATTACTATTCACGATTATTGTCCAATACAATGGTAGATAGATTAATTTTAGTGTGTGTGTGTGTATATATATATATATATATATATATATATATATATATATATATATATATATATATATACCAATTTGATCAAACTATTTTGATTCTAGCATCTTATTGGTTCATTTGTTGACAACCAATAAAACTATTATGTTGTTATGTGGAAATAGATAATTCTTATGCTTGGAGTACTTCATATTATCTATTTGTCCTATAACAAATATAAAAGATGGCCACAATATCTTGTATTTTATTATTAAATGTGAAAGAAGGTCAAAAAGTTGAATTCAAGTTGTATTTTAAACATTAAGTACTTCATATTATATATTTTCCCTATCACAAAAATAAAAGATGAGCACAATACCTTGTATTTTATTATTAAATAGGAAAGGATGTCAAAAAATTGAATTTAAATTATATTTTAACTAAAACTGTTATAACAATAGATAGTATTTTTGTGTTCAACTATTGTGTTATTTGTGTTGGATATAAAAGATTATAAATAATAAGATTTATGATTACCAAAATGTACTGAAATTATTTAGATTGCATATAAATTATATTTTAAATAAGAATATCATATTATTCACTTCTTTTGTTCAAACATTAGAAATTACATGATTAAGTAAGTTTTGGTCAAATCTTTTAAAATTCATTTTATGAACATAAAAATACGAGGACTATTGGCCGCTCCCTTAGCCAGATATATAAAAGTCAGGGGTGTACAAGGGGGTGTACAAGGGAAATTGATGACTGATTGTAATCATATGTACATTTTATTCTAATCCTTCTATGTGAGTGTAGCAATCTATATATAATCTATTCATCTCAAATCTCTATCTAATAGCAATTACTTTTCCTAATTGAAATTTGGAAAATCAACTTGAGATTCTAACGACTATGGAAAATTGATAACTGATATTGGTCACGCAACCAAACTTTCGATTATGTGCAATTATTTCCATGTAAGCAGCAGCTAAGAAGAAGAGCAATGCCAAACTCATGATTTGACAGTGCTGTAAACTGCAAAGGGTATTGGGCATAAGCTCCAATAGGAGCAATCTAAGTAAAATTGGATAGATTTCATTAATATTGTCCACATTGCACAACATTGTGCGAAAAACGCAATAACACAAACCCATCCAAATACAAATCTGGAGGACTTCTAACAGCAAATACAAGTAATATTGTAGCACTAAAGAGGCATTTCGTAAAATTGGTGCAAAAAATTTGTCGTTATATTCAAAGGTTGGAAACGTTTGAAATTTATGCGCATCTTTATATATTATATCTTCAAAAGTGAGAAATTCTTGAGATTTATGCTTTTTGCAACTTCTGGCAAGCAACATTGTGAATAGAATAGTTGTTACAGGCACAACTTCACCAGATTCAAGTCAAATAGAATAGTTGTTACAGGCACAACTTCACCAGATTCAAGTCAAATAGAATAGTTGTTACAGGCACAACTTCACCAGATTCAAGTCAAATAGAATAGTTGTTACAGGCACAACTTCACCAGATTCAAGTCAAATAGAATAGTTGTTACAGGCACAACTTCACCAGATTCAAGTCAAATGATGATGTGGTGTACTTCAGGAAATTTCTTCTGGCAAGCAAATATTGTGAATAGAATAGTTGTCTTCACTTGATTCAAGTTAAATGCTGTGGTGTCAGAACTTAAAAAATTAATGCATATTTGTTCAACTAATTAATTTTTTTTTCCCTCTTCTGACAAGCAACATTGTGAATAGAATAATTGTTAGGTTAGTTTATTCAAAATGAGAGCTTCAGGAAATTTATTCATCTTTGTGCAAGTAACTAATTTGTGTCTCTTCTGGCTTCCAACTTCTCCTCGTGATTAGTGTAGGTGTTAAGCAACAGACACAACTCTGCCAGATTCAACTTAGATGATGTGGTGAGTATCACAATTTAATTATTATTATGTCAGAAATCAAAGAAGTTTGATGCACTTCAAGCTATTCTTCTAAATATGTACATTCAATTGAAAATTTAACTACTACTTAATAATTGATAAGGAGGTATTTTCTACAGTGGTAAATTTATGATATTGCTATTAGATTTCGATTGTGTAGTTTTTTGAGCCAAACTCATTGACCCATGTTTAATGAGTCACGAGTAGGGTGAAGTACTGGGCCTTGCCAGATTCAACCTAAATGATGTGGCTATGATTATTTCATGCAAATAAGCCAACCCAGTATCACAATTCAACTATTATTATGCCACAAATTACAAAAGTTTGACGCACTTCAAGCTATTCTCTTAAATATGCACATCCAATTGAAAATTTAACTACTACTTAATGATTGATAAGGAGGTATTTTCCATAGTGAGACAAATTATGATATTGCTAGCAGGATTCAACCATTTTTCATGAGTCATGAGTAGGGTGAAGCACTAGGCCTTCCCAAGAACTCACCCATACCACTACTACTACAACTCAAGCGGGCTTAACCATGGAGTTTTGCCCAGGATTAAATCCATTTGCTACCCCATTTACTAAGTGGGCTTAATCTTGGGGAAACCTCCATTGGTTGAGTTTACTTGAATTCAGGTAGTAGTGGGATGGGTTATCTCTTGGGAAGGCCCAATCTTCACTCTTGTGAGCGTTGCCTAGATTCAATGAGTGCTAAGTGGATCATTCATTGTCATGAGAGATGGGTTCATGTCAATCACTACTCATGAAACATGGGTCAATGAGTTTGACTCAAAAAACTACACAATTGAATTCAGATAGCAATATTACTTAATGATTGCCAAGTTTCAGTAATTCAAGTTAAGTGTAGATTTCCAGTAAAGTTCAGAATCCATGGAAGTTACTTTTTCTTATGTGAAAAAAAATATCGTATAAAAAAATGTTAAAAAATAAAACAAAATCAAAATCTCAAAAAAGTTAAATAAGATTTCAACTTCTTATTTGATAAAATCCAAATAGAATAAAACTCTTGTCACAATTTAGATATTCAATCATCTATTAATTAGCCACAAATCATAGAAGCTTGATGCACTTCAAGCTGTTAGAATGCACATCCAATTGAAATAACTATAACAACACTTAGTGATTGACATGTTTGAGTAATTCAGGTTAACCGTAAATTTTCTTTTATAAAAAAGATTTACAATATAAAAAAATGCACGTCCAATTAAAAAAACAACTTAATTATTGCCATGTTTGAGTAATCAGCTTAAGTGTAGATTTCTGGTAAAGTTTATTTTCTGTGGAAGTTTACTTGTTTCTTTTATGAAATAAAGGATTGTATAAAATAGTTATAAACCAGATTTCAAACTCATATTTGAGAAAATCCAAAAAGAAAACAAAAACACGGCAATAAGTCAACCAAATAAATTTACAATTTAAATACCTAACTCACCAAGCCACAAATCTGAGTTTGATGCACTTCAAGTTGTTCACCTAAATATGCACATCTAATTGACAGTTTAACCATAACACTTTAAGTTTGAGTAATTCAGTTTAAGTGTAGATTTCCATTAAAGTTAAGAAACCATGAATGTCACCTTTTACCTTTATGAAGAATAGTATTGTATAAAAATATATTTAAAAAGTTATAGTATCAGAATCTGAGAGGAGTTATAAACATAGATTTTAACATCTCATTTAAGAAAATCTGAAAAAAAAAACTACAATAATCAAAAACATCTAGCTCAATTAGATTCCGTTTTACTACAATAATCAAAACCACTTCAAGCTGGCATTATAATGACCATTCAAGAGATTTACAAATAGTATTGTATGAAAACATGTTTAAAAATTTATAGTATCAAAATCTGAGAAGAGTTACAAACATCTAGCTCAATTAGATTCCGTTGTACTACAATAATCAAAACTACTTCAAGCTAGCATTATTATAATGACCATTCAAGAGATTTATAAATAGTATTGTATGGGTATGTTGACAACAAAATTTTAGAGAAGAGTTAAATGCGATGGCGCGCGTGCGAGCTTCTGCGGGCGGCCGAGCTAGGGCTTCGATGCCCTAGCTCGAGGGAGGCGGAGCTGCAAGTGGGCCGTCGGGGGGAGGTTGGTGCAGGCGCTGCGGGGGAGTAGTGTTGCAAGCGGGGCTGGGTTGGGTTCTGCGGAGGGAGGGGTGGATGTTTAGAGGGGCTGCGGGTGGAGTGTGGTCTGCGTGCGGCTGGGGGTTGGGGTTGTTGTGGGCTGTGGGTGTTGTAGGGGTTAGGGGTTATGGCGGGCTCTCCCTCTCGGTGGGCTTGGAGGGGGTGGGGCTGCAGGTCCGATGCTTTCTAGAGAGGCCCTTCGGAGAGGCCCTTCGGGGTGGGGGCCATTTTCTAAACCTTGATTATTTTTTTTTGGAGCTCCGATGACAAGTATTGGTGGTAAGGACTCGCAAGTACCTCCAGTCATGGATTTTCGCACTGCGGTGGGCTCAAAACCCCCATTCCAGAGTATGAAGACCATTAACAATAACCTTTTCTCATCTGAATCAGGATCGGGGACTGCTGGCGGTTCTCGCATTATGAAAATTAATGGTTGCCTGGAGAGATGCAATGAGAGACTGAAGCTGGTTATTCCTCCTGAACTGATTGTTGAAGACGTTGAGTACTTTTCAAAACATTCGCTTTATTGCAAGTTTTTGGGAATGAGGGTTTCTTTGCAGTTTCTGGATAACTGGGTGCAGAGGACTTGGGCTCCAGAAGGGGAAATGGAGATTATGATGCTGGCAAACAACTATTTCATGGTTACCTTCAACTGCATGGAGGATCACAATAGGGTCTTTGAGGGAGGTCCATATTTTTACAATCAGGTGGGGTTGTTCATCAAGCCTTGGCATGCATTCTGGATAACTGGGTGCAGAGGACTTGGGCTCCGAAAGGGGAAATGGAGATTATGATGCTGGCAAACAACTATTTCATGGTTACCTTCAACTGCATGGAGGATCACAATAGGGTCTTTGAGGGAGGTCCATATTTTTACAATCAGGTGGGGTTGTTCATCAAGCCTTGGCATGCAGGGTTTAACCCTTCAGCGGAGCTCCCAAACAGGGTTCTAGTGTGGGTTCGTTTGCCACGTTTTCCTGTGGAATACTGTCAGGAGGATGTGCTACAGACGTTGGCCGCAATGCTTGGGAAGCCAATGGGATCCTCAACACAAACCCTAGGAAGAAAGGTAATGACTTTTGCTCGTATCTGTGTTGAAATTGATCTTAATAAACCTCTACCAGATGCTATAGATATGAGTGCGGGCTCTTATTCATGGGTCCAACAACTAGATTACAAGACTTTACCTTTCCGTTGTCGTCCGTGTACTACAATAATCAAAACTACTTCAAGCTGGCATTATAATGACCATTCAAGAGATTTACAAATAGTATTGTATGAAAACATGTTTAAAAATTTATAGTATCAAAATCTGAGAAGAGTTACAAACATATAGCTCAATTAGATTCCGTTGTACTACAATAATCAAAACTACTTCAAGCTGGCATTATTATAATGACCATTCAAGAGATTTATAAATAGTATTGTATGAAAACATGTTTAAAAATTTATAGTATGAAAATCTGAGAAGAGTTACAAACACAGATTTTCACATCTCATTCAAGAAAATCTAATGAAAAAATAAAAAACCAACTACAATAATCAAGAACATCTAACTCAATTAGATAATCAAAACTACTTCAAGCTGGCATTGTGATGACCATTAATGACCATTCGAGAGATTTAAAAATTCCCTAAAGGTTTAACAATTCCAAATTTATCACCTTTATAAACTCAAATTCATCTGCTTGGGTACATCTAACTCAATTACTACTTCAAGCTGGCATTGTAATGACCATTCGAGAGATTTAAAAATTCCCTAAAGGTTTAACAATTCCAAATTTTATCACCTTTATAAACACAAATTCATCTGCTCGTGTAGTAACCCAGACAAGTCTGCACCCTCAAAAGTAAATATTGAAAGTTGAAATAAGCAAAAAGCTCAAAAATAAACAGGGCATCATCAGAAGTCCCCAATGATAAAATATTGAGCTGCAGAACATTGAACATTTTCCAACAAATTGGAGCAATTTATAAACTATCACTTTTGCAAGGGGATGGTAGTGAGTAACTTTCATAAGAACATAAACCTGGTTCAAAAATCCATTAACTCTGGTGTAATGATTGCTGAGCACGTGCTGAGATTCTGGTGTAATGATTATGTGGTATTCAAGCGTTTACCCATGTTTACAAAGCGTAAGAATGCATTCCACGCACATCCAAACATTATTTACAGCAGCCTATAAATCATTACCAAGCAAAAGAGAAAAAAATAGTGCAAATAATGTTTAGAAGCCACAGAATTATGCTTCCACAGATGTCCAGGTACAAGAAACAAAGAGTTTTTGGTATGAATTGCTGTTACTACACTCCAGTAGGTAAATGCACCTAAGCAATAGAAAGTTTGAACCCTATCACTAAGAGAATCTGAACTTGACAATGATTTATTCATATTAAAGAAAAGAAAAAGAAAAAGTAAATATCTTGTAGTCAAGCACATTAGTGCATCAAAGAGAGCATTCTGAAACAAAAGTGTGCTATTGTAACATATTATGTGAATATAAAAAATATGAAACCTACTGTGAGGCCGCCTGAAAGAAGAAATTCAGAGCGCAGATACACAGAGGCAGCATTTGAATCAGGAAACACAGACAAAAAACGAATCTCAGTAATGGAACTAGAGACATTTGCAGAATGTAGCTAATGACATTGCCTAACAAAACTCCTACAGATATGAGATATGAAATGAAATATTTAATTCCGTAGAACAAAGTAAACGAGATAAAAGAGCTAATGTCCTATTCAAATTATCTCAAAATCGAAATGCCAGAGACCTCCTTTTGTAGAAGAAAGTAAAAGAGATAAAAGAGCTAATGTCCTATTCACATTATTTCAACACCAAATCTATATTATTGCTTGTTAGAAATCTGGCATCAAATAAATCTACCATCAAAGAAGAAACTATTTACATGGGCACCATGAAACTATTTACATGGGCACCATAAACACCTGTCACTGAGAGATAGAGCTTCTTGGCTCATTTTCTTTACAATCGATTTTTGTTTCGGTAAGCACTGGCTAACACGGCACCTTTGTACATGTTAAGAACTTCTGTGATTTTTTTTTGGAGAAACAGATCTAGTATCTTTCAAAACAACTCTATATTTAGTATAATGGAAATTTATTGCCTAGAACCTGGAATAAATAAACATCTTTTGCAGAGCACAAGGTCTAGTTTCTATTAATATACTTCAAACTTGAGGTTGCAAGCAAGCTAGTGTCGGCAGGAATCGAAGGTATAGGGACGAGGATAATGTTCCCTTCCCCATACCCACATCTTCTGTGACTATGTGTACATATGAAGAGCTGTGCCCTTATTCACCTAATTACCCTGATTTTAAATGGTGCATAGCCCTCGCCCTACATCTCAACCACATCTTCTGTGACTATGTGTACATATGAAGAGCTCTGCCCTTATTCACCCAATTACCCTGATTTTAAATGGTGCATAGCCCTCGCCCTACATCTCAAGGTAACTAAGCTTACAAAACTAACTAAAAGCAAGCATTGAGAACAACCAACTACAAAATGAATGGGAGGAGAAAAGAGAAATTAATGCCACAGCCAAGCAAGCCCAGATCACGCCAAATTAAATATGCCAAAGAGAAAACTACTTGATATTTCAAAGTAGTCAGCACAAAATAATTTACTGAAATGAATAGAGCATGTTAACAATCCCCCTTCTGCAAGTAAAAACTAAAAAACAATCACGCCAAGCCAGGCTAGGTCGCTTGGTCTAATCATTAGCCTCTGGACTTTAGGTGAGCCAATCTTTGGCTCAAATCATCTTCGGGTAAAACAGGGGCCTTGTCCTTTAAAGGAACAGAACTTGTCCCTGCCTGTGGAAGCCCAACAGAAACCTCTAATCCATAGTCATCAGCAACTTGGTGCATTAACGAATTCACATCATCTTCAGGTGTGGAAAGACAAGTACTGCCTGCCATTGCCGTGTCCACAAATGAGGACTGCACTTCCATGTTTACAAAAGTCCTCTCGAATTGATCCATGGTTTGTGAGATCTTTTGCATATTCCCAAGGGCTAGTGCACTGTCCAATGCCTTGACAATCCCAGACATGGACTTGCTGATGTTTTCCATTTTGCTCTGAGTGCTCAGACGAGCAACAACGGCATCCAGTCTAGACCCCAATCTCAAGTAGTTGAGTTGCTCGTTGTGCTTTCTGATTGCATTTTGCGCATATATGCGCGCGCCATCCATGTTCCCTTTCTCAATGGCCTTCTTTATTTTCACTTTCTCCGCTTTCTCTTCTGCCTCGCATTTCTTTGCCTGTCTAACCAGGCTCTTTGATGTGAATTTCAGCTGGAATATCTGTTCTAGAAGCTTCTCTTGACTGCCTTTGCCCATCTCTAAACCCTAACCCTGTAAGAAAAACACCCCTCACAATCTCCCGTGCACATAAACAAGCACTATTTTTGTTTTAACAGAACATTAATCAAACATTCAGAGAGAACTGGTCTCAAATATTAAAAAATCTTATGCCAACAGAAACCAAAAAAGATGATGGAAAAGCGCAAGAATATCTCTTGCCTGTTTGAAGCCCTTGTAAACACCAAAGCAATCTGAGTATGCCGAAACAGTAACGACAATATGAAAGTCTCGTTGGATTTGAGAAATACAGAGCGCAAAGGTAAAACTAATCCCTCTACAGAAAAGCAGCAGAGTGAAAAATCTGAACGCCTGTATTGTGTTTCTTCAACGGCTGTGAGAGACATAAGATATAGACAGACAAACAGACATACCCACAACATCTCTTTCATCGATGCTAGAGCGGACCTCAAAAAAAAGTTTCGTTTTCCATACCAAAAACTGACCGTTGGAACTCGCTTTACGATATTTTTGAAATACTTCCATATTTAGCTGGCGTCTCGCAAGTCACATTAACTTGTCATCTCCCTAAACATATTTAAGATTTTGTTGGAGCAACAAATAAAACTAGCAATTGCGCTTGGTGTGCAATGGGTACGTCGAATAAAAGATGGGAAAAAAAAGAATAACATAAAAATCATTATATAGTATAGTATAGGTCCTTTGCAATCAATGAAACAAGATTGCGATGTTAGAATTTGTAGTATATATAAAAATGAAAATTTGATTCAATGGAAAAGCAAATTGAAAAAATGGAATACTTTTTTTAACAAGTTTAACCATTTCAATGATTCATCGTATCAAGATAATTGTTTAATGAGCAAAATCATGTAGAATCAATTAAAAGAAGATTGAGATGTTATAATTTGTAGTATAGATACACATGGAAAATATGATAAATGGTTAATATTGTTGACCTCTGAAATAGTAGTGGGTAAAAGCAAAAGTGTTAATTGAGATAGTGACATATTGCAAGAGGTTTTTTTTTAAATAAGTTGAACACGTTTTATAATTTACCATTTTGAGACAACAACATCAAGTCTTTAACCATGTAGAGATCTTTCATTTTTCAGGAACATCAAGTCTTTGAAATAAATGATAGGCAGATTGATATATTAGGCGCAAACCATTCTTTTGAAGATTTATCACGCTGTTACAAAACACAATAAATTTGTCAAATAGAGTTTTATAAAGCACAGTCCATATAAGGACAAACATTATTGGATTGAACAAATGGTGTACAAGTATTGTTTTAGTATAGGGACTTCTTTTTAACAATTTTGTAAATAATTCACTTATAAGAAATTTAGATGAAATAAAATAAAGGAAAAATATATTTGGAATGGAATGAAAACATCATTTTATTCAGTAATTTTAAAAATTCATATAAGATTGTTGTTTGGTGTAAACAAAGCATGGGAAATGAAGAAGATTCAATGTGATAAGGGGTTGAAGAGGAAAAACTTGGAGAAGAATTTCCTTTTGATAACGTTGTAAGTCGTTCCTCTTCTTTTTTTCGTCGAGCAGCATATGGGCTCTTTTGTATATGTGAATATCTTTGGAACGTGAATGGAGGGTGTATGAGAAGACTTGTAAGGTCACGGACCCTTGAAATTGCTGTGAATGTCAACCCTTGTCAATTCGTATTGTCAATGTCGATTATCGCTCTTTGAAGTGTCAGCCCTTGTGATTTGTGAATTGTTAGGGCCCATGCCATTTTTAGTGGTATTTGACGTCGAAGACCACGACATATTGGAATAAGAGGGATATTTTTGGGGTTGTTTTGGTCCCAAACTGGGCCTATGTAATTTTTGAATTGAAGAACTACAAATAAGGGAAGTTCAGGTGGTCTTTCACCACCATTATATACAATTTCTTTGACTTGTCCAAGTGCACCATTGACAAGTCTTGTTTCCACCCACAAGTTTGCAGATAACATAACTTCTTGGCCAATACATAAGAGGATCTTAGATTCAAGTTGTTCTTCATCTGAATTTGAGCATGTGATTCTCCTGAGTTGTTCTGTAGTAGATAGAGCAATAGGCTTTGCCAAAGACAACAACATGTGTTTGTTATGTAATGACACCATTTCATTTGTTGCAAATAGGTGTGTGGATGATAAGAATATAGATTGCTCTGCAGAGGAAAGTGTTGAATTTTCTCGAGACATTAAAAGTTGTCAGTCTGCAATAGTGGGTTCTACATTTTGTAAATTGGAGAGAAGTGCACGAAAGGCAATTTGGGCAGGTTGCTCTCCAATTTGACGAAATATTTTTTTCAATGTTATAATTGTTATGAAGCTACGCCATAATGTCCCTCCATATGAAGTTGAAGCATACATAGGAATGTCTTTGACAGGTGGTAGTTGGCCCAAGTCACCAAAGAGAATGATTGAGCGTCCTCCAAATGGGAGCTGGTTATGGGCAGGGAATGCCTCATGTAACCTAATATCAATCAGTTGTATCAACTTTGGACCAATGAAGCTCATTTCATCAATTATAATGTAGCAAATGAAGTACATGCTTTCTTGGAAGCTTGCCAATGTTTGTCCTTGTAAAGGGACCATTTCTTTGATTGGAATTCGGAGTGATGAATGAATTGTTGATGCTTGTATGTTGAATGTCGCAACTCCTATTGGTGCAAGGAGCAATAATGGTGATTGGCCATTTGGTGTTGATCTTGTGAGTGTTGACTTTATGCTTGTTATGAGGTGTGACTTTCCTGTGCCTGCAGTTCCTTGAACAATAATTTTCAATGGTGGTTGCAAACTATTACCATGTAGATGTGAAATAACTATATCATATGCCTTTTGTTGTTGTATACATAGGTTATTTTGGTTTTGCTGCTGGAAAACACGATGGGGTTGAAATGTTCGGTGATTGGAGTGTATGAAATTTGTAGCTTTTCCTTTTTCTTGTGGACTCAAGTGATGTTCTCCCCAGTCATGGTTCAAGTCAATATCACGTTGGCCAAGCATATCAAGTTCATCCAGGTGAATAGGAAGTCCTGGGTATGAAGCTGACAGTACTTGCCATTCATTGAGGATGTTTTCTGGCATTTGTTCTGTGTTGCTTGAAGGAGTGCTAGGATTAGATCTTTCATCTGCTTCTGAAGGTGTTCGGCGTGCATGCCATGGCTTGTAGTTGTGCGAGAACCTTTCCCACAATGCTTGAATTTCATCATCTGTTGAGCCAAAATTTGTTTCAACGTTGCAAAATGGGTGGTACAATAATAGTTCACTCCAACAAAATGATTGAAAACATTTTTCTTCCTTTGTAGGGATGGTTCTGAATCGTGGCGATACTCGAACTATGACTGGTGTGGCTCGCTCTTTCCATTGATCACGCTTTCTTGATGCGTTGAAGGACCATTTTTGAGTTACTTCAATAAGAGACATTCTCTCTAAATGTATTGGTCATGCCATGTAAGATGTAATATAGTTTGGATATGTGGTTGTGTCTGTGGATGTGATTGGTACACGTTGGAATTTTTTTTGGTTCACATTTAAAGAAAAAAATGTTCAGCTACAAAGGGAGAGTGGTAGCTTTAGCAGAAGGTGGCAGCTTTCTTGGACACCTATATCATGATCCACAAGGTTGTCAAGAAGCATTTTGCGAAAAGAATTAGGAGCTGGTTTATTAGACTCAAAGTTGGTTCATATTCGAGATAACATTGCATGGTATGTTTCAGATTCATTTTCAGCTTTAGCTGCATATTTTGCAATATATTTGATCACAACATCAATTGAGAGAATAGGTTGCAATCTACATTGGCCCTCCATATTAAGAGTATAAATGGGTTGTGAAGATTTAGGCGGTCATCATTGCGAGCAGGGGTGTGCTTAGGTTGGCCATTTTCATCATTAGAAAGAGATGACTTTTCTGTAATGTTCCAAGGGGCTTTATAACGACACACAAGAGATGTCCCCTTCCTTTGAAGGCATGTTTGGATAGTACATTTTGTATGTCTTTGAACACGATTGGCCAATTCACAATAGTCAATGGAAGGATCACTTGACACTATCATGCTTGTGTCCATCAAGCAAGGGTCGTCAACAATGGAACGGTGGAACACTTGGTTTCTCAATTCAAGACTTCGTGGGTTCCATGCAGAGACATATTTATCAATGTAAGCAAGTGCATTTTCTACTGACTGAATGTTATTCCATTGTAATTTTCCAATGTCAGGTGCTTGTGGCAGCCAAATGAAACCATGGATATGTGCAGAGCCTCTATGTTGCCATTCATACCTGGGAAATGAGGTTTTTAGAAAAAAAAAAAAAAAAAAAAGAAGGGTAAGAGCTGAAGGTAAAAGTAGTAGGTTGCAAGAGTTATACCTATACCAATAGTCATTTGCGCCAAGAAGTTTTTCCAACACTTCTTCATGAAATGCAGTAAATCTGTGATGCATGTACATTGTAGTAAGGTGTGGATTTTGAACTATATTTTGTAACCTCCACCTAGCAGTTGCATATGGATTTGTAGGTGCGGTGGTTGACATGATATTATGCAAGTCTGGCCATTTTGTGTCAACACTGAGTGTGAAAAATAGCGTTGGACAACCAATTTGGATGACCATGTCTATAAGTTCCCTTCTATGTTGATTCCAGAATAGTTTTGTTCCACGAATTGACGAGCTAAAGCGCATTAGTTGATCTACAAGTTTGTCATCAGGAAAGTCCTTTAATCTATGACGAAGGTCAGAAATTATTATAGGCATTGAATCATCAAGTTGTTTGTGGACAAATATAGATGCGATGGCTTGACTTCTATGACGCATAAGTATATTCAATATGAAGTACCTAACCTTGGGTGTTGACCAAATCTATTATCATGGTATCTTAAAAGATGGAGAGCATACTCATGTAGCTTAACTTCTTTAAGGCGTGGTTGTTTGAATGTAGCTATACCTTTAGGGAACAAAGTGGGGAATGACATTACAAACAATCCTTCAGTAGTGTATTCATTTATTGGAGATGGGGAAATGGGTGGCCATTGAACTATAGGAGTTGGGCGTCCTTTCCTTAGTTGTAGTAAAGAGCACACTTCCTCGACCTCTTGACGTGCAGGTGGAAGATTTGCCACAAATTAATTAGTCATTTGCAAGTTCTCTATCAATGGACCATCCTTTGTAACATCTTCTTGCATGAAACTTAGATCAATGGGATCAGGATTTGAAGTTGTTGCATATAGCAGGTCAAATATATTAGTGGCGTTAATGGGTAAAGATGATAATGCTAATTCATCTAATTGTACATCTTTTTAGTATGGGTCATAGCAAATCTTATATTGTAATGCCTCATGGACACGTCGTCTACTAACAAAGAAGTTGTATTGTTGTTGGCCACTACTTGCCTTGTTTACTATTATCATGTCCAAACCATCTATATGCCTAGGCAAGTGGGATGCAATTGAAGAAATATCTTGAGGAAAACAAATAGCGTGGCCACTATATTTTAGTTGGCCTCCTCTTGCATAGGTAACTTGAAGGACAAGGCTAATCCTTTCTATCAACATCTCCTTAACTTGAGTTAGTATTTGCAAACATTGAGGTTGCTCACCAGGGTCCATGTTGTTCCAATTTGAGTAGAGGTGTCCACTTTTTTTTGTTGTGCATCTATAACAAGTATTTATTCCATTAAACTCTCGAGTTTTTATTCCTTGATATCTCTCCAAATAGATTAGACATATTGAAATCTTTGAAAGCTTGTCCAATTTTGAACGAAAGTTGTTTCTAGCAATGCAATATTTTTGACAAAAGTTTTGGGAACTATGGATTTCTGAGATTGGGGCAGGTTGATTTGTATAATTGGATTTGGGGTACATGTGTTTCTAGATGGGTTGGAAAGTGGGGAGATGATACTATGGATGTGGAGGGTTGTCCAACAAAAAAGTGTCGGGTTTCTCTTCTTTTTTTGTTAAGAATATTTTTCCTTCCATGGTACCTTGCGCATTGCATTTGATTTCGATGAGCACATCTTTCTTCCACTGAATCATTTTGTATTTCCATGGCACATTGTGTTGAGAATGAAAGCAATATGATCTATCCTGTGAATGAAAATCTTTAAAATATAAATATATAATAAATCAATAATATGAATTGAAGACATGTATCTATTTGCAAGAGTGGTTTAAAAATATCTATATACCAAAAAAAGTGCAAGTGTAATGTGAAATAGCATATGAAACCATTATAAAGAAACTTGTGAGATTAATTGTTCGAAGAAATAAAATTTGATCATAAATGAAAAAAATACAACATATGTTGATTTATATATATGTTTATTTGAGGTTGATTATTTCTACATATATGGATTGTTTGCATTGATTTTTTTTATTGTGTAAATTTAAGTAAATTTAAAAGCATTATTTGAAGTAACATGACTAACTAAAATGTCCAAGGGGTTGAGCTTAACTGGTCAAAACACTGGGTTCTCATTGTCGAGACCCAAGTTCAATTCCCAATAGGGACATCTGAAGTGGAATTCTAAGTTGTGACTCTTGGCCTTCCATAGGATGGGGAAGGTCTTGGGGTCAATCTAATCAAACATAATAATAATAATAATTCAAAGATATGTAATGGGGATGGGGGCCCCTACTATGTCCCCACTGGTTCATAGCTCCAGTCAAAATCTATTCAGGCTTCGACCAATTACCAATAAAAATAAAAATAAAACATGACTAACTACAATACATGATGACAACATAAAATCTTGTTTAAATACATCTATAAACATACCATAAGTAATGTTAAATAGTTTGATATATATGTTTGAAAAAAATTATCTGTACATATATGGACAAGTGAAATACATAATATTGAAAAAGATATACAAAATGGATGCATATCCATGAACATTATCAAATGTAACTTTTAGGTAGGCTTAATGGTTGTAATAATAATGCTTTGTGTTTCTTGGCCAGCAAATGGAACCATTTTGATGTTGAGATCAAAGAAAAATTAGCAATCAATAACATTGCTCAATATAGGTTCCACAGCATTAGGTTTCGCTAGAAGAAGCTGGAAGTCTTCTGCACAAACACCCAACAAGGTATTTGATGGTCCTTCGAATGCAGTAACTTTAAGAAGTTCACATGTTTCATCTTGCAAGTCCATTTTAAGCATGTAGCTAAAATCGCATTCAGAGAGATCAGTAGAACACTTTGGGCATTGGAATGTGTTGGGTGAAATTTGCACAACTTTTTTCTTACATTTTTTTTTGTCCACTACTTGTGGACAAGAAAGGTAGTAAAAGTTGTCCAAGTGAAGTTTTGTAATAGTGGCCTTCACACATACATTTTTTTTGTCAGGAATGCTTTCATCAGTAATAGATGAAATATCTATTGGATTTTCAAATCTGTGGGGGGGGAGGTGGCTTTGTGACAATGAAATGTAGGGTTCGTCAACCTCTTTCTTGGAATACCATGTTTGTAATGTTGTGGTCTCCAGCAAATCTGGATTGATTAAAAGTGTAGTTGAAAAGATAGTATCAAGTGATTTTCCATTCCAAGATATTATACGACCAGAATTGGTCAAAAGAACAGGAGGATTCGGGTCTAGGGACATTTCAAATATTTCTTTGCCCTCGATTTGATAGTGGCGACCCCAAAATGTAATACCTATGGTACAACTTGACATGTCTATGATTGTAGCAGTACACTTTATTGTCTGTGCCATCTCTTTTGCGTATGGTTGATGTAGGGGAGATGGATAAAACTATTCCAATGACATCTACAAGGAAATTAATAGGAAATGATTGTAGTGAATCTATCCTCTTAATGTGGAAGCTATGCTTGGGTATGGTAGACTCTATGCATGTGGTAGGACTTACTATGGAAGAGTTGCGGAGGATTATTTCAAAAGGGTTTGTGAAGCTACTATATTTTGTTTTTGCCACTTTAATACGACCATTGGAGATCACATAAAGACTACCAGAGTGAATAACATGGTAAAAGCTATCAACAAGTTCATTAAAACAAGTCACATGTATTTCAGAACCTAACATGTCTACAAAATCAAATCCAAAAACTTTCCTATCACATCCTGCATTTTTAAATTTGTGAATAGGGTTTTTGGCTAATGCTCAACCTTCAATGGACCATTGTTTGTGATATGGGGTCAATGTTTTAATGGGAATAATTGGGAAAGGGTTCAATGGGTCTTCAAAACTATTTGATGGAAGGTAGGCAATAGCTTGTAGGAGTGGAGTTGGAGATCCAATGATAGCTGCATTATTTGAAATTATGTCCAAGCTAACAATTATAATAGCCCTACAATAAAATGAGAGGTTTATTTAGTAAGGAGGTCTATAAGAAGAAACAAGAATAAAAAAATAATATTTGGAAAATGTGGACATACGTGTAGTTGTTGAATATCTTGCAAGAATATTCTCTAAGGCAGAGAATAGAACCCGTGACTAAAGCTTCTTCCAAAACAAGATTGTTCATTTTGTCAGGAAGTAATGTTGGATGGGTGTGCATACCATCAAAGAGTTGTACTTGATATTTGACATTTGTAGAATGAGGTTGTTGAATGGAATGTATTGCTGTAACTTGTAAAGAAGGGTCAACAAGAGACATGCCTGCAAGAATGTCTACTATGGCATTTGTAGTTAATGTTGCCATCATTCAATTCAAACTGGGTGGAAGATATTGGCCTATGAATGTTGAAATACGACAATTAGGTTGCGACAAAGAAATTGCGGTCAACATGAAGTTGAAATTGAGTGGGAATAGCATGTTTGTTTATATAAATTGAAATATGTTAATTTCTCTTTCTTTTTACAAATGTAGTTTTAAAAAAACAAGTCTTCAAAGTAGCATTCAAGTTGAGATTGATTTGTTTGAAAAAAATAAGGGTTTGAACGGTTGTTGAAGTTATCCACCAATCTTTCCTTCTTTTTAACTATCTTTATAAACTATAATATAATGCTTTGTTTCCTTGGTAAGATATGTTTAAAAGAAAATTTCATCAAACTTAACTCATCGCATCTAAGCTATTTTTAAAACATGGAGAGTATATAGTCAGTCTTATACATCTCATTAAACATGAAACAAACTTTTAACAATTTTTTTTTTAAGTATTCCTTGTGATACAACTCATCTAAGCTATTATTAAACTATTTAGTTCAAAAAATAAAGTTCTAAGTTATGTAGAAAATATCTATTTCTAAAATTAATGAGTGGTTGAAGCTCAAAGAATCATAATATATAAGAAAATTTACATTGATGGATTAGGTACGTCACATAATACCAAAATAAAAGTTTATTTATTTACTTATGTCAATAATTTACACTGATAGATTAGGTAGGTCACATAATACCAAAATAGAAGTTTGTTTATTTACTTTTGAGTATCTCTACTGATAGTTGTAGCACAAATATAAGTGTATGATATTTACATTGTGAGAAGCTAAAATAGCTAATCACATATTTTTTAAGTATGCCTCATATGCATCAATGAAAAAGGAGACAGAGGAGTCTTTATCACTTGAATAGTGTCAGTGACAGTCTATCTCCTTAAGGAAAGTGAATAGCCCATCTAGCTGGCTTAGAATGTTGACAACATCTCCTGAATTTTTTCAATATCTAATTCTTCCACAAGAGGCGTTGATTGACATGTAAGTTTGAATTTATGTACAATATCATGACAACTACTGGACACAATTGAAGCAAGATTTTGGACATCAGTTGCAAGACAATCTGGTTTATTCACAGAAAAACATGATTCTGCTGGCATGGTTGTGATATCCACTGCCAATAAAGGGCTTTCAATACTTTTGGTTGTATCTCCAGTAGACAGTTCAATGATACCATCACAATTTGTATCTTCGGCCATTTCCTGATAGGAGTAAATTTGAAGAATGTATAAGTATCGAATTAAAAAAAAAAAGGATGGGTGAGCTATACTTTTTGTCAATCCAAACATAATGAAATGTATAAACATGATTGTCCATGTTATTAAACTGTAAAAATTAAAAATTCAAATTCAAAATTAGTTAATGATCACATTAAAAATTAAGAATCTGCTCAAATTAGGAAGATTATAAGGCTCTATTTCCAAGAGTTCCATATTATGTTTGCAATAGGAAGAATGTAGATGAACATACATATAGGTAGAGGGGGGGAAGAGTGTGAGAGAAGTGGGTAAGGAGATAAAGATAGAGATATAGAAAGGGATAGGGATAGGGATACAGATGCAGATAGAGATAAAGATGGAGATAGAGATGAAGATGGAGATAAAGATGAAGATGGAGAGGGATATGGAGAGGAGAGGGAGAGATGAGAGAGAGGAGAGTGGGATTCATATATATGAAAATAAATAAATAGAGAGGGGGAGAGAGGGAGAGATAGAAAAATAAATATGGAGAGAGAGGTAGAGAGAGACAAAGAGATATAGATATAGAGGTATAGGAAGAGGGAGAAGGAGAGAGGGAAGGAGAGAGATGTACATATATAGACATAGAGGGAGAAATGTATAGAGATAGAGGGGGAAGAGGAAGATAGGGTGAGGGAGGAAGAGGGAGATAAATAGATAGGGAGATGGAGAGAGGGAGAGGGAGAGAATAGAGAGAGGTAGATAAAGAGAAGAATGTAAAGATATATAGAGGATGGGGGAGAGGGAGAGATAGAGATAGATATATATGGTTGGATATAGAGATAGAGATATAAGGAGATATAAAAAAGAGAGGGGGAGAAAGAGGGAAAGATAGAGAAATATGGATGAGAAAAAAAGAGATAAAGATATATGGGAAGAGATAGGGAGAGAGGTAGAGATAGAGGGATAGAGGATAGGGAAGGAGTGAGGGAGAGAGATATTGGGGGAGATATAGAGATGTAAGAGATAGAGGGAGGGAAATGAAGAAATATAGGTAGAAGATGGGAGAGAGAGAGAAGAGGGGGGAGAAAGGGAGAAATAGCTCAAAATATAGAGGGAGAGGGAGAGATACGAAATAGAGGTAGAGAAATAATTTTGTGCATTAGTTACGCCAAATAGGTGTGGAAAGGCAGTAAGGAAAGAAATTGATCTATTTTTCAAATACATTTGTGTATCACATGAGGTCTATTGGTAGGATATTTAGTGGATGATGTTATTTATGCAAGAAGAGTCTCAATGGAGAAGTGATAGCTTCTAATCATTTATGCTTCCAATTGCAATGATTTGAACGAAGTGAATAAAACTAAACCTACAAATCAAAATGATAAGTAGGTTTTATGACCAAAAGTTTCATATTATTTTTCAATATGGATGTGGGAGAGAGGGGGTGGATGAGGGGGAAAGTTAGGGATGAAAAGAGGAAGTGATAGAGGAGGGAAGAGTGCGTGAGAGAGAGAGAGAGAGGGGTAAACGCATAGAGATAGAGAGGACAATAGAGAATGGGATGGAAATGAAGATGTAGAAGAAGATATAAAGAGGGAGGATGAAGCTATAGATAGAGATGAAGGAGAGAGAGAGAGAGAGAGAGAGAGAGAGAGAGAGAGAGAAGACTTGTGTATAGATAGAGATAACAGAGATACATATATAGAAAGGGAGAAATAAAGAGTGATATATTTTATAATACAAATTAATCTATTAATACTACATGAAAATATATATATTATTATTTATATTTTACAAATAAATATATTATCTATGCAATTTAATAACATAATTAAAGATTTATCATATATTGTATAATATTTTTTGATACTTACTATCAAACTTTAAAACCTTAATAACAAAACTAATTTCTTAATTCATAATTTTTTAGATATATACATATAAATTTAAATTTTAACTATTCATATTTCATCCTCTATAAATTAAAATTGAAAGTTCTAACTTGTGAAGGTTTTACCTAAGTTAACAATTTGCTATCCAAAATTACTTTTGGCAGACATCAATTGATCGAGCACATGTGACAGATGATTAGGCAGAACAGTTGGCACTTAGGTTGTTTGCATGTGCTGAAAGATGGAGGATGCTGGTACTCTTGGGGAACTTGGTTTTGGATAATAGTAGGTCATTGGGTTTGCAAGAGGCCCTGCAGGAGTTCCAAAACCAAGACAATGTTGTCGACTTTTGAGTTGTTCACTCGTGAGATGGTGATTATTACATTTGTTCTTCAGGGTTTACACTTGTATCAGACGAAGGAATTGTTTTCCAAGGGGGATGACAATTAACCTTTTTTAAAATTGGATAGAATCCAGAAGTATGGAGAATTATGGCTAGTAGTTTTTGAAGAAATCTGATAGCGGATGATGCAGATCCATATTGCCAATTCCGTAAGCCATGTTTCTTGCTCTATAATTGTACAGTTGTTACTTGCCTATTTGCATACATACATACATACAATTCCACCGCGGGAGGAAAGATTGTAGTAAAATTGCCTAAGCGAAGTATAGGGAGTTCATTTTCCAGAATTGATTTGTAATCTTGAAGTCAAGTTGGGGAGAAGTCTGAAAATGCTAATGGCTAAACAGGGTGGGCAGAATAGTTGTTTGGAAGAAATGTTTACCATCACCAGCAAAAGTTGTGGCCAGAATTTGGGGGTGGATCCGTCAAAGAATGTTGATATCACTGTTTTGAGTGATATAAATAACGCTCATACAAGTCAGGTTAGTTTTTGTCTCTATTCATCATTTACAAATTACTTGCAATATGATTATTCAATTTTCACAAATTTGGGGTTAATGATTTGACAACAATGGAAGAAAGTTCCAAAGGGAGATTTATGGAGTTGTGTGAGGTACAAATGCATTCAAAAACTTTACAGACTTGTACTGGCCTGTTAACCAAAATTATTCACTTTTGCTGCTCGAGAGGACCAATTTTGGGGCTAAGCCAGCTAATAGTATCATAAGGTAAGCTAAACCAGTTAAAATTTAAATGATAATTTTTACTACAGATGGTATGTAATTAAACTCTAATATCCATTAATTTACATTTCCTTTGTTTAAATTCCATGATATTACGTTGTTGTTTGTCTAAATTCAGATTCAAGTTTTACTATTTGATTTATTGTTTCAGATGTATTAGTTTATTGTACAAAACTCTTTATTACTAAGGGATGTCTAGATCATCTGAAACAAGGGAAAGCTCTTTCACTATGTTATTATTATTTAACAACCTACATTGTGGATGTACTTCACCCAAGAACATTATTAGACATTATGGAAGGGGATTTTGACACATATACAAAGCACGTGTATTGTTTGAAAAAATGCCTCAAGGTAATGAGGTTTCATGGACTGAAATGATTGCATGATATGAACAAAATAGATTTGTTGAAAAAGCTTTAGAAACGTTCAAGCAAATGCATCGGTAGGTTTAAGGGCTGACTCGACAACCTTTGCCAACTCCCTGTATCTAGTATAATCTATCTATAATTAAGAAAGAAAGTATCATTGTTAGTATAATAATAATAATAATACAATGACATGATTGTGTATTTTACATTTTCTCCAGGAGAATTTATTATAGTAACATTTTTTGGCTCAAATAAATAAACCGTATCTAGCACAGCCAGGGACGATTTTCTATGGTAGATCGATTTCATGCCAAATCTAGCACAGGCAGGGACGATATTGGAAAAAGTAAGTAATTAAATGCATTCAACAAACTCACAGTACGCATCCTGCCTAGCATTGGCTTTTGAATCCATTAAAAATAATGGATTTCTATGCTTTCTGAAGGTAATGTATCTTTAAGGGCATACTGATTTAGATTTGCACAGAATGATTTTTTTTTGTCCATTCTTATTTGACTTTGTTTTGGAAATCGATGTGGCATGATTTTATGAATTTAGGACATTTTAGACCATTAACAAAATAATAATTGATACACACTATCTGATGTAGTTACTCATAGGGTAGGGTCTCTTATGAGGAATGCATAATTTAGAATCTATTTATCTAAAGACATATAAATGACATTTAGAAGGCTCACTACTAGAGCTATGAGGACAATATTAAAGATGCATATATGGCATGTCATATAGGCTCACTGCTAGAGGCTCTATATGGACAATATTAAAATATATATTTTTTACTTAAAAAGTGATGGGCAAGATATTATACAAATTATTATTTTTATGTTAGGAGAAATAAACAAACTTAATCTACAATCTAACTTCCCTCCTTGACGACTAAATCAACTAAAAAATAATGAATAAGCTATTATACATATTATTATTTTTTATGTTTAAGAAAAAAAAAAAAAACTTCATTTACATATAAGAAAAAACTTTATTTGTAAATAAACATCTAATTGAAAAATTATTCTTAATTAATCCTTTCACTTTCTTAATAAAATCTGCATTAATTAAATTTCATAAAACTTAAAAAATAATAGTAAAAGTGTAAAGGAATTAAATTTCTTAATAATTAAGAGTACTAATACAAATATAAAGGAACTTTTTTTATTGGAAAGTAGAGAAGTCCCTCTTTCATTTCCTTTTAAAAATAATCTCTAGAGGAGATAATTTGGTTGTTTTATATTTTTATTTCAACCATAAGACAAAGCACGAGAACCCTAAAAGAGACCTCCCTTATCAAATATAGAGTTAGAATATTTTACCCACAAAGTTCAAAAATAAAAAGGACTTTAAGGATTAAAAATTAAAAAAGATAGGGAAGGAGAAGGGCTCCACTAAGGAGACGTGCTAATTAATTAAAAAGAGGGCTAGTTAGGTTTAGCCAAGAAATACAGCAGGGAAGAGTAAAGAGAAGGCCCACTATAAATAAATGGAAAAAGTTGAGGGTGCTTTCTCAGCAAAACTCACATAAATTTAAAATTAATTTAGTTCGAATGTTGCTATGGTGAGTGTGGGCCGCACGTTTCATCATCTATAAAGTTTGTCTATTAAACCTACCATGCTTTGATGTTTGTTGCTTGCAAGTGCAGGTAAATATAAGTTTTTATGTTTTTACATATGCTTTTCATATATCAAGACAGTAATGAAACAAAAAAAAAAATTGAAACATAAACCAACACAATGGAGCTCTTCAATGGAGCTCTTCTGCAGAAAGCACATAGTAAAAATACAAAATAGAGTTTGTTAATTTGAGCATAAAAACTTCAGCAACGTAGAAGCTCTATCATGGAAAATACTTGTTTGATGACAATGTACAACAATAGCCTAACAAGTAACTTGATGGATGAATGCAAATCTGGAAACAATACATTACAAAATTAATCAATTAGGAAAACAATTTATAGGAAGAGGAACTGAATAAATAGGATGAACAAAGAAAAGAGAGTATAATACACATACCTATTTGATGCCAAATTGCAAAAACACAAAAATTACAAGTAAAATAAGTAAATGTAAAAACACAGAAGTTACAAGTAAAATAAGTAAGGAACATTGAGATATTTGTAGCACTCTAGGTCAGTTAAGCATTCCTATTAAATGCAAACCAACCATCTTCCTAAGTCGCATCTCTTTAAATGAACAACTACTTCAAAAAAATATCTTTGGTTAAATAAGCCTATAGATCCCAATGAATAGAGAAAAAAAAAAATCTTCTTAAATAAAATGTAATATACTCGATCACATCCAATAAATATCTCAAGTTTCAATTTGACCATTCTTATTCAGTCATTCATTCTTTTATTCCCAATAAGCCAATGATTATAATGTGAAATTTCGACCATTCTTATTCAGTCATTCATTCTTTTATTCCCAGTAAGCCAATGATTATAATGTGAAATTTCGTTTCTTTCCAATTAGAGAAAGATTGGTATTAACATTTTATGCTCGAGCTCAAATGACAATCTTGGGCTCTCTGACACTTGTCATTCTTCTATGTTAATTTAAAGACTTTTAAATAAAAAAATCCTAACCAGATTGTGTTTCTTTTCTAATAATTATTATCATTATCATCATTTTATATTGTCACAAAATATAAAATATTATAATTCATTTATTAAAGATATAACAAATAATCCATATTTGAAAATACAATTAAAATATTTATTTAAATAATTTTAAAATTAAAAATAAAAAAACAATTATATTTAATCATAACAAAATATTATATAAATCATAAATTTAAAAATAATATAATCAAACAATATTTTAAAATATATAAAAATTAAATTTCAAATAAATAAATTTATTTTTTAAAACCAAAATTTTAACAATTTAGAATGAATGAATTTAAATATTTATGATACCTATTGTTTTCACACAATTTTATAATAAATAAATAAATATAAAATGTAAATTTTGAAAAGGTTGATTATAAGTTAAAAATTACGTAAAATAATTATATATTATAATTTATTATATTAGGATAATTACTATAATATTGTAATAATTTTCTAATTATTGTATCATCCATCATTTTATTGTATTTAATATTAGTAAATGAACATTTTTTTATCCTTGCATGTACAAATCCCATCACATTTTTCATAACTACCCAAAAGCCAAACAATAACTATAAACACCTAAGTCCCATACGAAGAAAACAACAAAAAAAATCATCTAAATTTAATGTATTGTTTAGAAGCTTAAGGTGACTACTTGTACTCTTCCCCTCTATAAAAATACAATAAACTAACAGAATGGAGCTCTTCTGCAAAAAGCACATAGTAAAAATACAAAATAGAGTTTGTTAATTTGAGCATAAAAACTATAAAAACACATAAATTACAAGTAAAATAAGTAACTGTAAAAACACATAAATTACAAGTAAAATAAGTAAGGAACATTGAGATATTTGTAGCACTCCCAGGTCGCATTCCTATTAAATGCAAACCAACCAAGACATCTCTTTAAACGAATGCAAACCAACCATCTTCCTAAGTCACATCTCTTTAAATGAACAACTACTTCAAAAAAATATCTTTGGTTAAATAAGCCTACACATCCCAATGAATAGAGAAAAAAAAATATCTTCTTAAATGAAATGTAATATACATTATAATGTGGAATTTCGTTTCTTTCCAATTAGAGAAATATTGGTATTAACATTTTATGCTCGAGCTCAAACGACAATCTTGGGCTCTCTGACACCTGTCATTCTTCTATGTGAATTTAAAGACTTTTAAATAACAAAATCCTAACCAAATTGTGTTTCTTTTCTATTAATTATTATCATTATCATCATTTGTATCATCCATCATTTTATTGTATTTAATATTAGTAAATGAACACTTTTTTATCCTTGCATGTACAAATCTCATCACATTTTTCATAACTACCCAAAAGCCAAACAATAGGTATAAACACCCAAGTCCCATACGAAGAAAACAAAAAAAAATCATCTAAATTTAATGTATTGTTTAGAAGCTTATGGTGACTACTTGTACTCTTCCCCTCTATAAAAGTATATTAAGTATTAATTGTAATAATTAACATACTTATACTTAATAGTTTTTATTGTAAAACATAATATATATCATATATTATGTTATATTTATATTTAATAATTTATAATATATATTAATAAATATAATTATAATATTACGTTTAACAATAAATCATAAACTTGTAAATTAATAAATAATTAAATTAAAAAATTCAACTATTTTCTTTATTAACGCTGATAAGAGTAATATTTATATTATGACAATTTCATTATTAATATTTAAATTTAATTTAAAAACAATTCATTAAAATTAATTATTAAAAAGGATATAATATAACTAAAAAAATTAACATGTCCATTAATTTTTATAATTTGTATCCTTATTCTAATTAAGACCATTGGACTATTTGATATTCGTGAAATTTGACATGATTACCGTGCACAGTTATTTCAATCACCATTCTCTGTATCAATTATTTTATTCTAAGAATATGTTTCACATCCATAATGCAGACTAACTCCACATTAGATATAGGTATCTTCATTTCAAAATTTAAATATTTTTTATAACTTTTAAAATTTAGTTTTCTTATATATATATTATTTATTTTAATTATTGTAATATATCTATATATATAAATAATTATTGTTAATACATATTAAAATGAAAATTCTTTAATATTTGAAAAAATTTAAACACTTTTTAAATTCATTTAATTTATACTATGTATATGTATATATAGTACAAATAGTAAAATTATATATTCAATTTTTTTAATTTTATTATTTTTTTATACTTTTTTAAATTTATTTGAATCAATATAATATTTATTTATATAAATAATTAATGTTAATACATATTAAATGAAAAATGATACAATCCCAAGAAAGTATATGAACCCACTTCAATGTTATGTGGAGCAAATATGTATATCAGGTACACGGTCACAATACCAGGCACCAAAAATAATTTAAATGTCTTTAACTTCCATGTATACCAAATTTACATGACAAATTCACCTTCTTTTATTTTCCTCAGTTTTTAACAAATCGGGAATATTTAATACTCTCAAGTCAAATATCTTTTAACTCAAAAACTTATCCCAGAGCCTTTTTGGCAAGCATAGTAAACATATGGTAAAGATAATTTATTAGTGACAGTTGGGAATGTTTGAAATTTGTGCCCTATATTTTTATGAGTATGCTGGAAGACTCTTCGCATGCTCTGACAGAAGGCAAGGGGCTGACTGGATTTGAGGACCCACCATCACAAAGATTTATGAGGCCCTACCCCGACTCATCCTAGCATTTCAGTATTTTTCATGTTGAGACTATTATGGATGCTTTATTTTTATGCATTATGGATTTGGAACTTATATGATTTCATGATTTGGATAACATTGATATATATTGATGCTTCATTTCTATGCATTATAGATATAGAACTCTATATGATTCTAGAATAGGATTACTTTGTGATGATGTATATCATTATTGGAATTGAAGGACTTTACTATGATGATAGAAATAGGATGTATGTTTATGTATGGATCAAAATTATGAGGATTATGATAATTGCTTATGTGGATTTATTTTGATACAAGATATATTGATTTTGTTTAATATCAATTGTATGCAGAGTGTTTGACATGTATTCTTATTCATGTGTTTAAATATTATATGAGGTTATTTGGAAGTACTAATGTGTAATTGAGATGCACAGGAAAATTATCCATGTGACCATGAAAATATTATGGAGAACCAAATCTAGACCTATGTACGTTCATAAAGCCAGGGGTTGTCTATTTTGGAGAGAGAACACTCCATATGTATCGTATTTTATCTGTAATAGTGAATGATGCATGTATGTTAAATTTTATTATTGATTTATTTAAATCCAACAAGAGACAATTTTCATGTGTAATTTTGTAATGTATTTTATTGTGTCACTTGACACATGTATTGATTTATGTCTTGAATTTTGACTTGTCTCTTGAAGGGAGTTGTTTAACTATAGCTTTTTCAAACATTTGAATGTGGTTCTAAAATTTCCTTGGGTAGAGAGTCTTTGGAGTGGTCAACTCAAGTTTGACCCGAAAATAAACTTCAGATGGGTTTATAAGGGGTCAAATGGACTCCTAGGGGTAATTTAAAGGTGTTTCCTAAAGCCCATAAGGTATACCTACAAGTTAGGAGTGTTTTTAGGCATGTGTCTACTCCCATGTGATTGTTTAGTCATCCCAAAAAGTGGATTTTCTAAGATGTGCGAAAATTCAAAATTTAGAAGGTCCCATCTAGGTTAGATAACCTTCCCTTTTGATGAGAGATCCCTTTTGATCTTTTTCTTACTTTTTCCTTTTTCAGTTTTAGAAACCTGTGAGAACTCTCACTGAGGTCTTCTTAGGCAAGAATGTGAGATTTTGTGAGTAATCACCCACTCTCCATTTTTTAGAGATAATGCAATTTTGAAAAGAAAAGATTTGGTATAGGAATTTGGCTAAGTGTAGAGAAACAAGGATTGTAGAATTGGGCTGCTCTTCCTCAACTAGATCTAGCATACCTTTGGGCAGTTTGAAGGTTGGTTTAACTTCTCTTTGTATTCTTTTCATGTTGCATGTTAAGTTGAAAAGATTTGCTTGTATGAAAAGGCTAGTTTCTTGTATTTTTCCCTTGTGAAAATTATTTTGTGTTCTATATTTTACTTCTTGTATGCATTTTATTGTGCTTTGGGAGTAACCAAGGCCTCCTACTCTTGGGAGAGAGGATGGCCTTGTGGGTGGTAGAAATTTGATAGCCCTCGAGTGAGAGGCTCTCGTTATGAGAGTGATCTCAAAGGATATATATATATATATATATATATATGTGTGTGTGTGTGTGTGTGTGTGTGTGTGTGTGTGTGTGTGTGTGTGTGTGTGTGTGTGTGTGTGACCCTTGCTGCATGGCCTGTTTATGCATTTGGGGGTCATAAGGAGGGAAATATGGCATGAATGCCTTGGGGGGCATAAGGATGTGGGGTTATTATACTTATGATATATCTTTGTTTTCCATGAGGTGGCTTTGTGTTTTACCATTCTTGCAGTCTCCTCAGGCTACTTGGTCCACTACCACCCTTGTAAACTCATCACATTATGTGGTGCAGTGTAGCCTTGGTTGGGAATATGCTATTGTGTTTGTTTTCCTTTGTTTGTTGTGTTTGCATGTGTGTAACCTGTCTAGGGCTTGGTTCTCCAAGCTCGAGGGTGGCTTCTAGTAAGCCTAGGCTGGGAGGTGAGCACTCCATGGTCATAGCCAATGATTTTATTGCAGGTTGTTGGAAGAAAATAAAAGGACAAGTAGAAGTTGTTGGACTTATTTGTTTGCAGAAAAAGAACTGGAAATAGAATATTTTATATTTTAAGTTGCAACAGTGTGAATGGAAAACTATATGATGTAATTACTTTGAAAAGAAAATGTATTTATTTTAATTAAAGTCCTCATTTAATAGAAATGAGAGACTAGTTGGGTATCACACCCATTTGTGTTGATGGCTATAATGTATTTTAAATGTACTCTAAAGGAATGCATTTTTTTTTGTTAAGTATTATTTTGTTGCAAAAAAAAAAAACTGTTTACCTTGGATTAAGTTCCCTATAGTTACTGAAATTATATTTATAGTATGCATGTTAGTGTTGAAAATGAAAGTTATTTTGCGTGTTATTTCTGAAAATAAAGGGATCAGTTTATGTCCTTATGCTTATTTCTAAAGTTAAATTTAAATAATATCACAGTTATCCAGTTGCTGTTAAAATTATTGAATTCGGTCATTTATAAAGTTGTTGTCAAATTTATTGAATTCTATCAATTACTTAATTGCAGAAAATAAAATCTAGAGTTAAAATAGTCTATTTAATTTAAATAATATCATATTTCTATAGTTGCTATTTATTTTTATTGGATTCTGTCAACCATTTATCGTAGAAAATAAATCTAAATTAATTAGTCCATCTCTGTTTTAAGGTACTTAAAATAAAAAGAAATACAGTGGATTAAATCTAAATATTTTAAATCAATCTATTAAAAAGTTCAAAAAAATAATAATACATATTGCATAGTTGAGATAGTCCTAAATTTAATATGCATCCAAAATATACGCATAAATATATATATATATATATATATATATATATATATATATATATATATATATATATATATATATATATATATATATATATATATATATAATTACTTTTTTTTAATTAAAAAAAATAACACAAAAAAATAGAATTTAAAAAAATATATATTTGAAGGACCTTGGAAAGGGGCTTAGCCCCTGCGGATGTCCCCGCAGGGTGCCCCCCCTGCACGGTGGGCGGCGACCCCCCAGCGGTGGCCGCAGCTGCCACTATGGGCCGCAACCCACAGTTGAGGAGGCTTCGGCCCCCCTCTGTGGGCGGGGCCCCACAGCGGCGGCGCTGCCGGGCTGCGGGCCGCATCCCACAATGGCGGCCTAGGCCACGTCTGTGGGCCACGACCCGCAGGCTCGGCAGCGGCCGTCCCTGTGGGGAGCCCCCCCTCCTCCCCCCCCCATGGCCTCCGCCTCTCCAAAACGCTCCACCATCCTTATTCGCTTGACCCCTGCAACAAGAAAGAAATTCGAAACCCTAACCCAGTTTGGGTTAGGGTGTTCAAAAAATAATAGAAGTAAAATGGTTTAAAAAAAAAAAAAAGGGTATTTTTTTTATATTAATAAAATTAGGGTTCATGGGTATTAGGTTAATAATGTATGTTTTTAAAAGAAAAAGGGATTATCCTCTCGTATAATTGTATAGGTGTATAATATATATATATATATAGTTTTAAACTATGGATGTATAAATTTGTCTCTAATTTAATTAGTTTATTTAACATTCATATTTTATATATGTTAAATAAACATTTAAATATGAAGTCTTAAATTTTAAATTTGATAGGATTTAATCATTTAGGAAATTTATTCTGTTTGTAAGTTATTTGACTATAGGGAATATTTTTAGTCCACCTAGATATAGGGTTTTGAGATTAAACTTTATAGGACAAATTTCATTATGAATTTAATTGACCCTTTAGTCGAATTAGTTAACTACATTTTAATTATTGTTAAAATAAAATTTAGACATTAAAATATCTAAGTGCTAGGACTAATTTAATTAGTTCCTAAAAGCAATTAATGATTATTGGAGATTAATATTCTCTTCGTCAATTAATTTTAGTGAGTTATGACTAAGTTAATTTATTGATTAAAATAGACGAGATAATAAATATTTTTTTTAGTATTCTGCAATTTAATTTTAAATTATTTTCGCTTACTTGAGTTAGTGGTTAGAGTTAACTCAGAACATAGTTAAGACAAAACATGTTAGTGCGTTTCGTTTTAGCAAATTTAATGTTATTAGGTTGTTATTTAAAAAAAAAAAATTATCCCGTTCATGCCCAAAAGTTTGGGCATGACATTTTGGTATCAGAGCGAGGTTTCCAACACTAGGAACCTTTCTCCATTACATTTCGCTTTAATTATTTAATTTATTATATTAAATTAATTTTTTATTATATTTAATTTTCACTAATTAAATATTACTCTGAAAAACTATTTATTTATTTTATTTTATTTTATTTTTCATTAGGATGCCTCCAACTACGCGACAAGCTCACAAACGTGGTAGAGGTCCTAGGCGTGAAAGTATGGCACGCGAAGAGGTCGATAGGGAGGAATTGGTTCCTGAAAGGAACCTAGAGGCCCCTCTCGAACGACTAGTTGACCCAAACTGAGGCATCTTAGAGGCACTCTAAAACCTGATAGGAATAGTTCAGGATAGGTTTCTAGCAGAGGATCATCATGTTGAAAATCAGAACTCAAGGAGCCATAGATCGACAGATAGGGAACGGAGTAGGAGTCCACCTCCTAATCCCGTAGAGAGTTAGGCTGGGCATTAGCCCGAGTCCGTTCACCTACCAGGACCACCTCCAGTGGTAGAGCTAGTGTATTATGAGAGATCACATTGGGATCCAGGGGATCTAATTAGAGAGGTTATGCGCCTCCAGCCACCATCTTTTGGGGGATCTACCGATGGGGTAGAAGCTGAGGCTTGGATTTTGAGCCTAGATAGGTGCTTTGCATTGCGCTCTTACGAGAGCAATCTAAAGGCACGTGTGGCAGTCCACCTATTGAGAGAAACGACCTCCACATGGTGGAGACAGGAGGAATACAAGTGTGGTTTAGTTGTTGATATTCTCACATGGGAGATTTTTACAGAGAGGTTCAGGGAGAGGTACTTGTCAGAGCATTACAGACAGCATAGGATAGACAAGTTCTATGACCTCTAGCAGAAGGGTCTCTTAGTGACCCAGTACGAGAGCAAGTTCTTTAAGCTCTTGTCATATGTGGACTACCTAAAAGACAAGAAGCTTCTCATCAACCGTTTTATCAGAGGGTTGAATGCCGGCATAGCAAGAACAGTGAGGATGTCCGCTCCAGAGAGCCTTCGGGTTGTCATGGAGAAGGCTTTGATAGCAGAGGAGATTCAAGTCAGGCCATAGGATACAAGGGATCGGTTCCAGAACTGAAACCCTGTGCCCCAGACATACGGGTTTCAGAAACCCCATTGGAAGGGAAATAACAGGCACACATCGGGGTTCTCCAAACCCCCTCCTCCGCAACAGTCATAGCAGAACCAGAGGCAGAGGCCTTCGCAGAGTTAGCAGGGTGCAAAGCCCAAGTAGTGGCAATCTCAAGGTCAAAGGCGAGATCAGTGATCTCAGGTTCCTTACACACCCCCGACGAGGACTCAGCAGTCCTCCAGGGGTGGGTACTGTGGTTCTAGCAGGACAAGGGGACAGTCTTTTTCTAGGCCTCAGGGCATCCAGTTTCAGGCATGTGGTGCTTGTTTCATGTGTGGAGCCATGGGGCACATGGCGAGAGAGTGTCCTCAGGGTCAAATGGCAGGGAATCAGAGGATGGCAGCATCAAAGCCTATAGTTGGAGATATGGGCAGGTCCCATAGAGTCTTCACAGCGATTGACAACTGTCAGGCAGAGCACTAGGCCACAGTCATTGAGGCTGTAGGTATGATCAGAGGTAACAGTGTATCTATATTATTTGATTCAGGAGCTACTGACTCCTTTAAATCTCCATTGGTTGTGGAGCATTACGGGCTAGTGGCAACTAGACAAGGTGTCAGTTGGGAAGTGGAGTTAGCTTCAGGGGATAGAGTGTCAGTGGAATCAAAGGTTAAGGCATGTCAGCTTCAGATTGACAATACCACCACCTTAGTAGACCTTAGAGTTACACCACTTGGATCATATGGCATCGTACTTGGCATGGATTGGCTTTATGCCCACAGAGCCAAGATGGATTTTTGTCGGAAGGAAATCGAGTGTGAGGATGATCAGGGTTTGCCCATAGTAATCACTGGGATTCAGAGACCCGTGTCTCTTCGTATGATTTCCACAATGCAGCTTAAGCGGAGCATGTGAAAGGGATGTCAACAATTTGCCATCACCATCAGTGATAGAGGGGAAGAGGATGAAAAAGAAACATCAATTGATGACCATCCTATCCTTAAGGCATATTTAGATGTGTTTCCTTCAGAATTACCTAGAATGCCACCTCATAGAGAGATTGACTTTCATATAGACCTTATGCCAAGAGCTGAGCCAGTTTCAAGAGCACCTTATAGGATGACCACAAATTATCTTAATGAGCTCAAGATGCAGCTCGAGGAACTCCTAGAGAAGGGTCACATACGTCCTAGCATATCCCCATGGGGTGCACTAGTCATCTTCGTGAAGAAGAAGGATGGATCTCTTCGATTATGCATGGATTATCGTCAGTTGAACAAAGTAACCATCAAGAACTGATATCCCTTACCCAAGATCGATGATTTATTTGACCAACTTCAGGGTGCCAAAGTATTTTCCAAAATTGATATGAAGTCAGGATACCATCAATTGAGAATAGTGGAAAGTGATATCCACAAGACCACATTTCGCACTAGATATGGCCACTATGAGTTCACCGTGGTTCCATTCGGTCTTACAAATGCTCCAGCTATTTTCATGAGCCTCATGAATGGGGTATTCCACACATTTATTGATCATTTCGTGATTGTGTTCCTTGATGACATATTGATATATTCTCGGAATGAGAAGGAGCATGAGGAGCACCTAAGGCAGGTTTTGCAGTGTTTGAGGGACAGTCAGTTGTTTGACAGTTTGTCAAAGTGTGCTTTCTTTCGATCAGAGGTCAAGTACCTTGGGCACGTTATTTCCGATGATGGGACCTCAGTAGACCCATCCAAGATCAGAGCTATTATGGATTAGCCAGTGCCAACCAGTGTGACAGAGGTCAGGAGCTTCATGGGCTTAGCAGGTTATTACTGACATTTTGTTGAGGGATTCTCTAGAGTCGCATATCCTATTACTTCTCTTCAGCTGAAAAGGGAAGAAATTTGAGTGGACAGAGAAGTGCGAGAGGGCCTTTCAGGAACTCAAAAAGGCACTTACTAGTGCACCTATCCTTGTAGTACCAGATCCCTCAGCTAACTTCATGGTTTGCACAGATGCTTCCCTAGAGGGTTTAGGAGCAGTCCTTATGCAGGATGGTAGGGCTATAGGTTTTGAGTCTAGGAAACTTAAGACTCATGAGCTTAACTACCCTACTCATGACCTTGAGCTTGCAGCAGTAGTGCATGCACTTGTGAGGTGGAGACACTTCCTTTTGGGTCATCATTTTGAGCTTCATTCAGACCATCAGAGTCTTCAGTACATATTCACCCAGTCGAACCTTAATGCACGTCAGAGGAGATGGATGGAGTTCTTGTGCGAGTATGATTTTGACGTTCATTACATCAAAGGAAAAGAAAACATAGTTGCAGATGCCTTAAGTAGGAGACATTACAAGATATACACCATATCTATGGGCACCGATTTGAGAGATCGGATATTGCAGCAGTTGCCAGAGGATGGATGGTATTTAGAGGTTTGTCAGGTAATACGATCTCAGGAAACTCTAGAAGGGAAATATGTGGATTATTCCTTGGAGTCCGATGGACTATTACGCCATAGAGGGCGCATCTATGTACCTTCTTCCGGGGGTTTGCGAGAGTTCATTGTCACGGAGGCTCATAGAGCTCTTTATGCAGCACATCCCGGAGTTAAGAAGATGCATGCTGATTTCAGACAGTTATATCATTGGCCAGGAATGCGGCAGCTCATTGCTAAGTTAGTAGCCCGATGCCTCGAGTGTCAGAGAGTCAAGGCGGAGCACCGCCATCCAAGTGGGTTGCTCCAATCTCATGCTATACCAGAGTGGAAGTGGGATACTATATCCATGGATTTCATCATTGGTCTTCCTATGTCATCTCATCGCCATGATGCCATCTTGGTGACAATTGACAAGCTGACCAAAGTGGCCCATTTCTCACCAGTTTGGACTACCTTCACAGCACCAACAGTAGCACAGGTGTTTTTGCAAGACATTGTCAGACTTCATGGTGTTCCATGCAAGATTATTTCTGATAGGGATTCCCTCTTCACTTCTTCCTTTTGGAAGGCATTATAGGCAGCTATGGGCACTAAGCTCAACTTCAGTACAACTTATCATCCTGAAATGGATGGTCAGACAGAGAGGGTCAACCAGGTGTTAGAGGATATGCTTCGCATGTACGTCATGGATCATCAGACCAGATGGGAAGAGTACCTTCCCTTAGTGGAGTTTTCTTATAACAATGGGCATCACACTTCTTTGGGGATACCACCCTATCAGGCATTATATGGCAGGCCTTGTAGGACACCGTTGAATTGGGACCGCATAGAGGACAGAGTTGCTATTGGTCCTGAGATAGTTTAGGATATGGAATAGCGGGTGGATTTGATTAGGCAGCGTCTTAGAGAGGCACACAATAGACAGAAGAAATATGCAGATGCGAAGAGGATAGATCGTAGCTACTTGGTTGGAGACAAAGTCTTCTTGAGAGTGCGACCGCATAAGAGTCCAATCTATTACGGAAAGGGTTCTAAGCTCGCTTTGTAGGACCATTTGAGATCCTTGAGAGGATAGGACCAGTTGCCTACCATTTAGCATTGCCACCTAGCCTGTCACGCATCCACGATGTGTTTCATGTATCAGTTTTGAGGAAGTATATCTATGATGAGTCTCATATTTTAGATTGGGATACCTTGCAGGTGGAGTCGGACGGACAGCTAGCTTCGGAGCCCATTCGCATTTTGGCACGCCGGACACTGGCTCTTGGAGGTCGAGAGATGGACCAGGTTAGGGTATAGTGGGATTGCTAAGATAAGGTTATGGCTTCATGGGAGGACGCAACACGTATGAGATCACAATACCCTCATCTTTTTTTATGAACTCCAGGAGGAAGTTCAAGCCTAGAGGGGGAGGGTGTGAGGCCCTACCCCGACTCATTCTAGCATTTTAGTATTTTTCATGTTGAGACTATTATGGATGCTTTATTTTTATGCATTATGGATTTGGAACTTATATGATTTCATGATTTGGATAACATTGATATATATTGATGCTTCATTTATATGCATTATAGATAAAGAACTCTATATGATTCTAGAATAAGATTACTTTGTGATGACGTATGTCATTATTGGAATTGCAGGACTTTAATATGATGATAGAAATAGGATGCATGTTTATGTATGGATCAAAATTATGAGGATTATGATAATTGTTTATGTGGATTTATTTTGATACAAGATATATTGATTTTGTTTAATATCAATTGTATGCAGAGTGTTTGACGTGTATTCTTATTCATGTGTTTAAATATTATATGAGGTTATTTGGAAGTACTAATGTGTACTTGAGATGCACAGGAAAATTATCCATGTGACCATGGAAATATTATGGAGAACCAAACCTAGACCTATGTACGTTCGTAAAGCTAGGGGTTGTCTATTTGGAGAGACAATGACCCGTATGTATCGTATTTTATTTGTAATAGTTAATGATGCATGTGTGTTAAATTTTATTATTGATTTATTTAAATCCAACAAGAAACAATTTCCATGTGTAATTTTGTAATGTATTTTATTGTGTCACTTGACACATGTATTGATTTATGTCTTGGATTTTGACTTCTCTCTTGAAGGGAGTTGTTTAACTATAGCTTTTTCAAACATTTGAATGTGGTTCTAAAATTTCCTTGGGTAGAGAGTCTTTGGAGTGGTCAACTCAAGTATGACCCGAAAATAAACTTCAGATGGGTTTATAAGGGGTCAAATGGACTCCTAGGGGTAGTTTAAAGGTGTTTCCTAAAGCCCATAAGGTATACCTACAAGTTAGGAGTGTTTTTAGGCATGTGTCTACTCCCATGTGACTGTTTAGTCATCCCAAAAAGTGGATTTTCTAAGATGTGCGAAAATTCAAAATTTACAAGGTGCCATCTAGGTTAGATAACCTTCCCTTTTGATGAGAGATCCCTTTTGATCTTTTTCTTACTTTTTCCTTTTTCAGTTTTAGAAACCTGTGAGAACTCTCACTGAGGTCTTCTTAGGAAAGAATGTGAGATTTTGTGGGTAATCACCCCCACTCCATTTTTTGGAGACAATGCAATTTTGAAAAGAAAAGATTTGGTATAGGAATTTGGCTAAGTGTAGAGAAACAAGAATTGTGGAATTGGGCTGCTCATCCTCAACTATATCTAGCATACCTTTGGGCAGTTTGAAGGTTGGTTTAACTTCTCTTTGTATTGTTTTCATGTTGCATGTTAAGTTGAAAAGATTTGTTTGTATGAAAAGGCTAGTTTCTTGTATTTTTCTCTTGTGAAATTATTTTGTGTTCTATATTTTACTTCTTGTATGCATTTTACTGTGCTTTGGGAGTAACCAAGGCATCCTACTCTTGGGAGAGAGGATGGCCTTGTGGGTGGTAGAATTTTGACAACCCTCAAGTGAGAGGCTCTCGTTATGAGAGTGATCTCAAGGGATATATATGTGACCCTTGTTGCATGGCCTGTTTATGCATTTGGGGGTCATAAGGAGGGAAATATGGCATGAATGCCTTGGGGGGGCATAAGGATGTAGGTTTATTATACTTATGATATATCTTTGTTTTCCATGAGGTGGCTTTGTGTTTTACCATTCTTGCAGTCTCCTCAGGCTACTTGGTCCACTGCCACCCTTGTAAAATCATCACATTGTGTGGTGCAATGTAGCCTTGGTTGGGAATATGTTGTTGTGTTTGCATGTGTGTAACCTGTCTAGGGCTTGGTTCTCCAAGCTCAGGGGTGGCTTCTAGTAAGCCTAGGCTGGGAGGTGAGCACTCCATGGTCATAGCCAATGATTTTATTGCAGGTTGTTGGAAGAAAAGAAAAGGACAAGTAGAAGTTGTTGGACTTATTTGTTTGCAGAAAAAGAATTGGAAATAAAATATTTTATATTTTAAGTTGCAACAGTGTGAATGGAAAACTATATGATGTAATTACTTTGAAAAGAAAATGTATTTATTTTAATTAAAGTCCTCATTTAATAGAAATGAGAGACTAGTTGGGTATCACACCCATTTGTGTTGATGTCTATAATGTATTTTAAATGTACTCTAAAGGAATGCATTTTTTTTTGTTAAGTATTATTTTGTTTCAAAAAAAAAAAACTGTTTACCTTGGATTAAGTTCCCTATAGTTACTGAAATTATATTTATAGTATGCATGTTAGTGTTGAAAATGAAAGTTATTTTGCGTGTTATTTCTGAAAATAAAGGGATCAGTTTATGTCCTTATGCTTATTTCTAAAGTTAAAATTAAATAATATCACAGTTATCTAGTTACTGTTAAAATTATTGAATTTTGTCATTTATAAAGTTGCTGTCAAATTTATTGAATTCTATCAATTACTTAATTGCAGAAAAGAAAATCTAGAGTTAAAATAGTCTATTTAATTTAAATAATATCATATTTCTATAGTTGTTGTTTATTTTTATTGGATTTTGTCAACCATTTATTGCAGAAAATAAATCTAAATTAATTAGTCCATCTCTGTTTTAAGGTACTTAAAATAAAAAGAAATACAGTGGATTAAATCTGAATATTTTAAATCAATCTGTTAAAAAGTTCAAAAAAATAATAATACATATTGCATAGTTGAGATAGTCCTAAATTTAATATGCATCCAAAATATACGCATATAAATAAATAAATATATATATATATATATATATATATATATATATATATATAATTACTTTTTTTTAATTAAAAAAAAAATAACACAAAAAAACAGAATTTAAAAAAATATATATTTGAAGGACCTTGGAAAGGGGCTCGGCCCCTGCGGATGTCCCCGCAGGGCACCGCCCCCCCCCCCCACCTGTACAGTGGGCGGCGACCCCCCAGCGGTGCCCGCGGCTGCCACTGTGGGCCGCAAGCCATAGTTGGGGAGGCTTCGACCCCCCTTTGTTGGCAGTGCCCCACAACGGTGGCACTGCCGGTCTATGGGTCGCGACCCGGAGACTCAGCAGCGGCCATCCCTGCAGGGAGTCCCTCCCCATGGCCTTCGCCTCTCCAAAACGCTCCACCATCCTTATTCACTCGGCCCCTGCAACAAGAAAGAAATTTGAAACCTAACCCTGTTTGGGTTAGGGTGTTCGAAAAATAATAGAAGTAAAGTGGTTTCAAAAAAATATAAAAGGGTATTTTTTTTATATTAATAAAATTAGGGTTCATGGGTATTAGGTTAATAATGTATGTTTTTTTAAAATAAAAAGGGATTATCCTCTCGTATAATTGTATAGGTGTATAATATATATATATATAGTTTTAAACTATGGATGTATAAATTTGTCTCTAATTTAATTAGTTTATTTAACATTCATATTTTATATATGTTAAATAAACACTTAAATATGAATTCTTAAATTTTAAATTTGATAGGAGTTAATCATTTAGGAAATTTATTCTGTTTGTAAGTTATTTGACTATAGGGAATATTTTTAGTCCACCTAGATATAGGGTTTTGAGATTAAACTTTATAGGAAAAATTTCATTATGAATTTAATTGACCCTTTAGTCGAATTAGTTAACTACATTTTAATTATTGTTAAAATAAAATTTAGGCATTAATATATCTAAGTGCTAGGACTAATTTAATTAGTTCCTAAAAGCAATTAATGGTTATTGGAGATTAATATTCTCTTCGTCAATTAATTTTAGGGAGTTATGACTAAGTTAATTTATTGATTAAAATAGACGAGATAATAAATAATTCTTTTAGTATTCCGCAATTTAATTTTAAATTATTTTCGCTTACTTGAGTTAGTTGTTAGAGTTAACTCAGAACATAGTTAAGACAAAACATGTTAGTGCGTTTCGTTTTAGCAAATTTAATGTTGTTAGGTTGTTATTTAAAAAAAAATTATTCCGTTCGTGCCCAAAAGTTTGGGCATGACAAGATTTCAAATGCAAATTATTTTATTTTAGACCAAATCTTAATTTACGCCATCAATACTGAGAATTGGGATGGCAAAAAGAAAATCATGTCTCGATAAAATCTTCCATTGTTAGTCGGTCCTGATAGTGTTGGTAGAGTAATAACATCGATGGTACTAATGACCCTTCAATCAGAGGAAAATGTATCAGGTCATCCACTGAGGCATCATTTATGCTTTGATTAATGTGCAATCCAATAATAACGAACGGTGAATGACGAACATCCCCGGAATAAAACGGCCGATGAAGACGAACTGTCGATAGGACAAATAGACGGAAATGAATCGATGGCCATAGACGATGCAATATTCTTGCTTCATCTCTCGATAACTGTGGAGCATTGATGAACAAAATGAGCTCTTCAATCTCATATAGGGAACGCCTTTGGCATAAAAATCACTTACACAAATTAGTCTTACAAACTAATTAATTAAATTACAATAACAAATTAGTTTGTTTCTATTAATATATTTATTTTAGTCAATGGGCCTTTGGTCTACTAGTGAAGTTGAATGGTTTCAAATGAGCCTACTAAGGATCAATTCTTGCTAAGTGCAAGGCTCCAACATCATAAGGGATGACATGCCCTAAGAAAATTTGGCAAAATGGATACCCCTCAATCCTTGGCTCTTAGCTGACGAGGTTTCAGCCTATAGGCTCGTGCCTCATATCGAGTGGCAAAAACTACTATGTGAAGGCGCTCACTGGGTTGATGTGCTTGCGGGCTTCATGCCCTTCTGAGCTACCATGCCCCAAGTCTGGACCTCCATCAAATATATATATATATATATATATATATATATATATATATCTTTTATAAGATCTATTTTTATTTACTCAAAAGTTATTTTATACTCGTTTTTCTTTTTAATTTGAATTATCTTAAAGGTTTTTTGGCTTAAAGTTTTTTTACTATTTTAATTGTTTAAATATATGTAAGTTGTATTTCATTGTATATGTAAATTGTAATGATGTGAGACTTCTTGATTTCATTATGAAAATGTCTATTGATGTTAATAAATGCTAAATTAAATATGATATTGAAGTAAATTGAATGTGATTGTTAGTTCAATAATTGATGATAGAAAAGTGATGTATCACACATTAGGAATGGATTTGTCAATGGTTGAAAGTATTTAGGGTTGAAAGATATCAGATTCTACAAACTACTTACTTTTTACACTAATTTATCTCCATGAGTGCAAATAGGATCTTTGACATTTGTGAATATAAACCAATAGGAGGTGGCTTGATGTAGTTCACTCACTTGGATTTTGATATTTGAGCAATTGTAAGGATAGGCAGTGTTAATAAACACCTTTGGATAATTTTTTGAATTGCGTGGGTCATGTTGTTCTTTCATATCAATGCAACCCTTCATAGAGTTAGGTATACATTAAAAATGAGTAATCCAAGAGCAATTCTCTTAAGAAGGAAACAATAAGGGATCGCTCTTATAGATAACTAAAGGTAACAACTTCTTGAGCATGGGAAGGAATTATATGGTGTTGCTCATAATGCTTAACAGAAATATTTATGCTTCTAGATTTATTATTTGTAAGGAACCCTAAGAATATGCAAACCCATGTGCTCATCTTTCATGAATCCAAAATCTCTAAACAAGATCAATTTCCTCTAGAGCTTAAAGTTTTTCTCCAAGGTACTTTCCCACGTGACATTCTAGCTCCTCTTGTATGTTCACACCACCCCTTAAAAAAAAATTGTGACTCCGATCATATTCAAGCATTGTGTTTCATCTTAATGAGATGATGCATGTGAATAGACACTAGCCAAGGGCTCTTGATGATTTGAATCCTCTTGTGAGCACTATTCATGGGGAATTCACTTAATAAACCAATTGTTTAGCACGTGCATTCATACAAAACCAATAAAGACCTAATTTCATTCCAACCCCTCAAATTTATGTTTTTGATACTCCTTATGCATACACTAGTATAATCAAAATACCTTCCTATTTTCACCAAGTATCATATGTACCCCCTTTTTAACATTTTAACACCCCATTTATCATTTATATCCTACTAACAAAGGGTGCTACCCACACCTCCATTAGACTCAAAAATAGTTTTGATTGTCGTCCCATATATTGGAGCCTCAACAAATATGTCATCTTTAGAAAGCTTTGAGTTAAAAGTAGTTGTACATTTCAACCACCAAACCCTTGACACACCAACGTTAACAATGAATCCCCCTAATATTTAGACATCTCAAATATAACTATTATACATATTAATATAAATTATAGTATTAAAAGCGTTATAGTGGGTCATGTCATATTTTACACATGGAAATTAACATTTTTTCTTAATTTTCACTAAAACGCTAAGGACTATCTATTATCTTACTCAACACAACATGATAGCATACAATGTAAGTGGTTTTCTAGCCCTAGGTTTAAAAAGGTACCCAAAAAAAAGAACATGACACCAACTTGGACAATTTTAATTACAACCTTGGCCCAAATCAGGTGCTTGCTAATCTATTCACATTAAATTGATTTCCAAAGTAATTTGTCTTTATCATTTAGTCTCAAATTACTCCAAACATTCACTCTTACATTCAACTAATCATACCAAATGTTAATTATCAGAAATCGCCCTTTGCACCTTTAAGCAGTCAACTACTTTATTTTTGTATTATACTTTGGTAAAACCCTTCATTTAATCCATTAATTAAGATTAACCCTTAAGATGTTAAATTAGATAAAGGACGCAACCTTAAATTAACTTGCAATAAAAAATTGTGTTATGAACTCAAAAAAAAACCTTGATCTCTTAACTCAAATTGAATTCTTGAACTAACATAAATTAATTCATTCATACAAAAATTAGTTTGATTTAATGGAATAGATGAGGAGGACAAAGTCTATTTTATGGAGGTGCCCTTATACACCAAATAATTAATATTATAATCTAGTGCCTCACATAAACATTTGAAGATAAAATTAGGATTTAACTTTTTAAATTTTTTTCACCATCTTTAAGTTTTAATTTAAATTGAGGGTTCTAAAATCATGAAATCCTAATGTATATTTAGGTTACATTGTAATTAAAAGATAACCATCTAATTATGACACTTAACAACCATCAAACATATACAATTAAATCATTTAATGAGCCAAATTAGCCAACATCTAAGTTACTATAATTTAAGACTATAGAATAAACACTCATAACACATCAACCCCACTTTTACAAATTGTAAGGTGGGGAAATTAGGGTTTCACCAATTAGGATAGTAAAACCATTAATTTCACAAGATCAACCTTACATTTAAAAGAGGAAGTAACCCAATAGATCTAGCCACAATTCACTTAGAGAAGAGGGTTGAGATGCTGATTGGATTTACCTGTTTGCTATGTTTCCTCTTTTGTAATGTTAGATCTAGGGCAAACAATGGGGAATTGGAATAAAATAGTACTGGCAGAATGCTCTAGATTTCACACACAACTGTAGATAGAGATCTAAGAAGGAAAAATGGATTAGAACTTGAAGCTACAAATCCAGGCCAAATTGTCAGAACCAGGAGGGTGGGAGAAACTTGGTCCTCTAGATTCTAGGGTAGACAAGTGGGATTTTTTCTAGATCAAGAAGACACACAAAATCCATTGTCAGAAGATTGGGCTAAATTTTTGGGACCAGGGTAGTGGAAGCTACCTAGTCCTCTGCTTTTTGTGCCTGTAAAATCTAAACCTATTCGTTGTCATCTGCTCTATCGGTATCTTTAGTCATAGCACTTGAATCAATTTCCTACACACACACACACAGAAAAGGGTTGTGGATAGGGGTTTGACTTTAAGTCAAACCCTGATTTAGGAATTAACCTTGAAATTGAAATGATAATTGAAATGGAAATAGAATTGAATTCAAGTAAAATTCTTTCCTTTTGAGGGAAAGGATAGATCTAAATTTGAATGTTTGTAATTAAATTTGATACCTTGATGAAGCTTACTTGAATATTTATGCAAAGGTTTTAGGATGTCATGTACAATATCTTCATGGAAGGTTTATCATGGATGCCATATTGAATGCTTGAACTTGACTTGACCTCTCTTTCAATGATTTATTGCTTGCTCACTTGAATTTTAATTGAATTTGTTAGAGTGTAATTGGGATCTTGATTGAGGTCTCTCTCCTTCTAGTTCTCCAAATGAGGGTGGGTAGGCTTCCTTTTATACCTAGCCCTACATTTAATGTTTTAATTAGTGGAGTAGACCGACACAAATTCTTATTTCCCACCCATTGGAGATGATCATTGTTGGGACCAAATTTGGGTCTTGATTAGGACTAGGGTAGTGGGTGTGCCTTGGTCCCCAACACCCTAGTCCTAAGCTAGGACCAAGGTGCCCCCAACACCCTAGTCCTATTAATTGGGACTTAGAGTTGAACAAGGACCATAAGAGGAGTCAAAAATGCAAAATCTTAGAAGGTGTGAGCAACATCAAAGCGGACAAGCAAACATTAGACATTGAAAGATAGAATGCCAAGGTGAGGTCTAGGCGAGGACAAAATTGCATATGGATATAATTTATAATGCTACATTTAACCCTTACTTTAGCGATAGTATGAGACTACACCCATACTCATGGTAAAGTACAAAGTTGCATTGAAAAACTTTCACCAAGATATCAAAGGTACAAGATGCACCAAGCCCCTAGAGACTTTAGGATCTTAGCACTCTAATATTGAGATAAAAGGAACAACACATGAAGAGGAAAGAGCATGACTATACTATCCTAGTAATATTTATGCTTACTATGAGTCATGAAAAAAAAATCAAATCGAAAAATTGACATACAAAATTACAAATTAAGAGGCTTAGTTTGCAAAGTAACTTGAATATTTAATTGAAGTGAAAACATGTCATGGTGTGTCCATAAAGTGTAACATTGAGCATAGTGTATGCCCCCACATTAAAGTAATTATGCATGCCTTATCAGGAGCAATGGCTTTAAGGTGGCATTCATACAAAGGATGAGAATGCTACCACAATGAAACTCCCCCAAGAAAGGACAAATCAAAAGAAAATGGTCACAAAACCTATAAGAATAAAAGAGCACAAAAGGGATCCACTAACTCCAAGGTCCATTATGTAATTTTTGATAGATAATGTATATCAATAATAATTGTATTGAAATTACCTCATCCTCCAAATGTAGTGGAACTATGAACACAATGGTAGAAGAGCGCATGAGATGAACAAAAAATGTCTTTTTGGGTCAACATGGAAGAGACCAAAAGAAGATATCAATGCCTTGCATTGTCCCCAAGTAGACAATACAAAGACACAAAGAGAACAACATATAGAATAATTTAAATACAAATGGAGGGATGCCGCAATGGATTCGTCCTCTTTATTCCCTTGCACTAACGGAGTAACAAGGATCATCCAAAGAGAACCTAACATAACACAAAGACATATCAAGTAGCACATAACATGGGAAGCACATCATGAACAAGCAAACATGCAAAAGGGAATCTACGACACAATTGAAGCTAGCCAAGAAAATCATCCGCCTCCCAATCTCTCTTAACATTATTTAGGGATGGTGGATAAGATGCAAGAGGAACAACAACGAGCACGGTAGATGGATCTACTGTAAGTTCCAAACAAGGACCATGCTCTAATGATGAATCACTTTATTTGTCACTAAGAGCTCGGATTAATACTTTTGAAAAGTGTGAAGATAATTCATGATTAATTTCAACAAGATCATACATGTTATCAAAATCATAAGGATCATCATTATTAGCATGATCGACATTATTGTCATAATATAAATTAATCATAATAGGATCTTTAACATGAAAAGAAGTTGAACCATCATTTTTATTAAGCATTTTTAACTTAGGTGATTTGAGTTGAACTTCCTCCCTAGGGTTAGATAAAGGTTGGACAAATGGGACCAAGTCAACATTTGGTGTCTTTAGGGAGGAAATGGTTTGGGAAGTAAGTGTGTGAACCTTAGCATGATGTCTTCATTGACATTCTCTTCCACAACGATTCCTTTTAGTTTTACTCGAGACTTGTGAAGGTTGAGGATTAATAACCATAGGCTTATTTTCTTCCGTTATAGTGGGAGAAACAAAAGAAACCCCAATAGATTGAGAGATACATGTTGTTGAGCACTTTCCTCTATAAGATGTAGGATGTGGGAGCATGGCATATATAGGATAAATAAAAGGAGTAGGAAGAAGACTAGGTCCAAGATAAGGAAGAGAAATATCCATGGGTGTAGGGTCTCTAGGTTTACCCAAGGTCGATATCATCTCATTTTTTCAGTTTCGGTAAGATAAGTAAATGATGTCATTTCAAGTCTTTAAAGGCTCAAGTTGTTTAGGCCAAAAGTAATCAAGAGTAAAATTTCCACGCTTCATTGTGGGTTGGTAAAGGCTATGATTAATCATTATAATAATGCCATTATGAGGGAACTTCAAACATTTATATATTGTAGAAGGGATAGCCTTCATGGAAGAGAGCCAAGAATGCCCCAACTTCACATGAAATTGATCTGATATAGGAATAATAGTAAAGGTGATATCTAAGCACTTAGTACCAACCTCAACAGGAAGCGTAATAGAACCAATAGTAGGACAAAAAAACATTATACACCTTAATCATAACATCAGATTTATCATATGTTACTTGATGCAATTGTTGAGTAAAAATATGTTATTCAGTAATAGCATTCACCATACATACTGGATCAATGAGTACCCCTCATGAGAGTTTGTCTTTAATCTTCACGATAATATATAATAGTCCATCAAGTGCAACAATAGTCTCACTAGGATCAAAGGTAATGCATAGGTCTTTTGTCAATTTAGGTTTATCAATGAGGTTCACAACATTATTAGATTCTACACCAAGGTCATTGGAGAAGAAGGCAAGTGGTTGGGACTCAACAACATCAATGGAGTAAGAAGGCAACGGGTTGGTGAAGATTTGGAGATTTTGGTTAAGAGAAGCTATAGATTTGTTCCCTTTGTCATTCACACTAGCTACAAATATAGAATTGTTATCAATAAGGTCTTGAAGCATATGCCTCAACTAGTAGAATTTCTCAGTGTCATGACTTGATTGATGATGGTATTGACATAAGGCCTTAGGATCATGGGAAGTTATCAATGGTTTAGAAGGGTCAATTGGTTTAATGGTAAGAAGTTGCAACACATTATCATTAATAAGCCTCAATATAATACTATGCAAAGACTTGAACAAAGGAGTTAATTCTTTTCTAAAGTATTGGATAATGGGGCCATAGCTGGTGTTATGGTTGCCACTTGAGTGTTGATGTTGTCATTCATCTTGATGAAACCTTTGTTGTGTTTGAACTTTGTAAATGATTGTTGAGGGCTCTCATTCTTATCAATTGAAGCCATTGAAGAAGATGATTCAAACTGACTCACTTAAAGTTTATAATTAATAAGCACTGCACACAATTAAATGAATGAAGTAAACTCAAAAAATATAAGCTTATATCTAATATCCTTTTGTAAATTAGCAATAAAAATTATTTGAACATCATGATCAAGCATGGGATAAGAAATTTATAAATGAAAATATTTATATCTACCAGTAAAATTAGTCACTTTTTCTTTAACTCCTTTCTTACAATGAATCAAATCAATCAAAGTAATATTTAGATCAATTTTATTTTGAAATTATTGAATGAAAGCATTAAACAGTTGTTGAAAAGAAGTAATAGAATAAGGAGACAAAGATCAATACCATTGCAAGACTTTATCTCTAAAAGTTGGAGTAAATAATTTTGCCATGAGTCTTTGACCATGAGAGAAATCATTACACAAGGTTTGAAATGTCTTCACATAAGTCAAGGGGTCACCTTTTTCATTGTATAACTCCAATTGAGGAATTTCCACATTTTTAGGAGGAACCACATAGATAATCTCATTAGATAGTGGGCTTGCTACATGAAATGTGAGAACATTGAACTTAGATTGAGTTAAAAAACTCAATTGGTGTTGTAAGGATGAAACAATTTGAGCTAGGTTATTTATAGTGGCTTTGGTGGATGAATTGGAATTAGACATATTGGATTGTGATGGAAGAGTAAAGTTGTTGTAAGTAAATGGAGGTTGAGAATAAGGAGGAGGAACATTGTGGTATGTTGGTATGGGAGATGGTTGTGAAACAAATGGAAGACTCATAGAAGGAGGTATGTAAAATTGATTAATAGGATTGCCCCCATTACTAATATGTGTAGGATTAACATTTTGTATGGAAGTAGTCATGATGGAAGATGTAAATGTAGGCACATTGGGTTAACTTGGCTAGTAGGTTGAGATTAACCAAATACTTTGATACAGCTTTTGATAGGTGTAATATTGGTATCAATGATATGAGAAAGGTCATACAATGCATCCACACCTATCTTATCACTTTGAACCATTCTTTTCAATCCTTCAATCAAAGGGATTGCCTCACTATCTTGGTATTGTTGACCCATCCATTGTTGAAGATTTTCAAACTCATTATCAATCTTCTCCAATTGGTCAATAGTAACCCTAGTTACTGAATAATCTTCATCATAAGAAGTATGAGGAGAATGAGTCTCCATGATGTAGGGTATGTCATGTGTGGGATCAAAGGAAGCACCAGCATTCACATGGAATAGGTTATTCAACTCGACCTCCATATCCTTAGTATTTAAACTTTGGGAATCCCTAAGTCTATAACTTCTTCTCACTAGAATATTGGATGTAGGACTAAGGGTAAAAAACTCATGCAGAAATAATATAGCATTGTGAATTATAATATTGAACACTAGATGCATCTACATCTGAATATAACATATCATAAAAATCAAACCTAAGCGTGCAATTGAAAAATTATGTAACCCACAAGTCAATTTTTGAAGAATAAATTAGGTTTTTTATGAATTTAAAATCTAAAGTTATGTAATTCAAGTACATATATGATATATGAGTGAAAACAAATCAAATATGAGACTACAAATCATAACTAATGCAGATTTAAGAATGACAGGTTCATCAAATGTAAGGTAGGGAAATTAGGGTTTCACTAATTAGGATAGTAAAGCCACCAATTTCACAAGATCAACCTTGCATTTAAAAGAGGAAGTAAACCCAATAGATGTAGCCATAATTCAATTAGAGAAGAGGGCTGAGATATTGATTTGATTTACCTATTTGTTATGTTTCCTCTTTTAGAGAGATTAAATTGTATTTGAATTATAATGTTAGATCTAGGTAAAATAATGAGGAATTAGACCAAAATAGTAATGAAAGAATGTTCTAGATTTCACATAGTTGTAGATAGAGATTTGAGAAGAAAAAATGGATTAGAACTTGTGGTTGGAAATTTGGGCTAAATTGTTGGGACCAAGAGGTGGGAGTGACCTAGTCCTACAGATTCCAGGACAAATAAAAGGGATGTTTTTTGGATCAGGAAGATGCACAAAATCCACTACCAGAAAATCAAACTGAATTTTTGGGACCAAGATAGTAGGAGCTACCTATTCCTCTACTTTTCATGAATGTAAAATCTGAACCTATTCATCATCGTCTACTCTATTGGAATCTTCAGTCGCAACATCTAAATCAATTTCCTACACACACACACACACACACACACAGAGAGAGAGAGAGAGAGAGAGATAGAGAGCTAAATTTAATTTTATAATTGAATTTGATACCGTGATGAAGCTTGCTTGAATCCCCTTGTGAAGGGTTTAGGATGTCATATAGAATATCTTTATGAAAGGTTGATCATGGATGCATATTTAATTCTTGAACTTGACTTGACCTCTTCTTCAATGCTTGATGAATGGTTGATTGCTTTTTGACTTAAGTTTAAATTGAATTTGCTAGTGTAATTGGGATCTTGATTGAGTTCTCTCTCCTAGTTCTCCAAATGAGGGGGGTAGGCTTCCTTTTATACCTATCTGTGCATTTAATGTTTGCATTTTCAGAGCAGGTGGACATAGATCCCTATTTATCGCCCATTGGAGATGACCATTTTTTGGACCAAATTTGGGTCCTAATTAGGAGGATCAAGGCAGTGGAGACATTTTGATCCTAAGTGAGGACCAAGATGCCCCCAACATCCTAGTCTTGTTACTCGGGACTCTGATTTGAACAAGGGTTAGAAGAGGAGTTGAAAGTGTAGAATCTTAGAGGGTGTGAGCAGCATCAAAGCAGAGATCAGGCACTGAAATATAGAATGCAAAGGTGACATCTAGGTGAGGACAAAATTGTATGTGGATACAATTTACAATGCTACACAAATATTCCAATTCTATGCATTAATTTGAAAAGAAAACAAACCACTACAATAAGTTAAATTAACCAACCATTTTACTCATTTTGAAAAATACCATTAATACATATTTAGATAATTTACTTCTCTTAAAGTTATATTGATAGGATTAATTACTAAATTAATTAATAATGTTATATAATAATTCTCAATTCTATGGAAAATATTGAATTGCATTGACAAATTATTTTGTTTTGACAAATTGTAGTTGTACATTAACTAGCCTAATTAAGGAATAATCAAATTCCCATCACCTCCACTTTTTAATGATTAAAAGAATAAAATTCTGTGATTTAAATTACATATTTTATTCATGTCTCTTTAATTAATTCTCCCAATATTTGAGTTAAATATTTTTAGGCTTCACACAATTAGAATTAAAGAAACCTAATATAATCTTGTAATATTTAAATTTGAATGACTTCTAAGACATAATCCAAATTAAGTTTTTAGGCTCATGGTTTATATTTAGTTAAATGAATTAAGATTTGATAAATTTTAAACCTTGTAAATAAATTCATATGCAATCTCATCCATTGGATCAGATCTAATGGTGGTCATTAGATCTAGTGCAGTGCTGAGGTCTATTAATGTCCTAGGTTTTCTGGTTGTATCTTCCTAAGTTCTCTTGTTTCTAAAACTCAACAGACTTTTTTTAGACTTGTTATATGCTTAATTACCTTTCAAGACCATATTATTGCTACTATAACACACACATAGAGTATATTGATATGAATATTTTATACATTTTGATAAATGTTACATTGTTGAATGTCACGAATGATAGTTCATATTGATTATTGCTATTGTTGCACTACCCTGGCATAGGAAATATGATGTTGGTTGTAATCAGTATGTTGTTGGAATCCCTTGTTTCATCTATAGTCAAAGGAGATGGAGTTATGCTAGCAGGCATGGAACAATAATATGGGGGGAAGAGTCATGATCAAGGAAGAGTCCTTATAGACACTATTTCTTCAGAAGACACTCGAGAGTTACTGCATCATAGAAACTATGGGAATTATGCTTCATTATTCCTTAGTTAATGGAAGGGTCATTTCCATGTTCTTGTGCTACTACTTAATAAAGGATCATGTTCTAGGACAGACTCCCACTATGTGTACATTTGTAATTTCTAGTTTCTTCTTAAAATAAGTTGCTTCAGTCTCAAATAAATGTGGCAAGTGGTTAAGTATCGATTGAAGGGAGTTAATGTCGTGCTTCTTTTCAACACGATATAAAAAAAGAGTTATTTTGGACAGGTAGTTAGAAATATTACTATTAGAACTCAGTGTTCTTTGTATCCATTAGCTACTTTATTTAATGCAAATCAATTAGATTGTGGTCATGCTAGAAGTTATTCTTTGTTATTCTAAATACAAGTTCATAATGGTGGAATGATAGTTATCTTAGTAAGTTAATTATTGTTATCTTTCATGAAGAACACATTCCTCAAGCAAAGGCCACTTGAGGTAATGTGAGACTCCTTTATTTTGTTATCTAGATGCATGCATTCAATAGATAATCTTTGTTGATTCATGATTATTATTAATCTTTAATTCTTGATAGTATTCAGTAATATCGCCATAGGTAGTTATTCAGTTGCAACCACTTTCTATTATTTAGTTAGAGTAACATCTATACCTACAACCATTGTTGTGTTTGTAAGTTTCCAGTTTGCTTCATTTATGCTTCCAAAGGTGAGTGTGTTATTTTTATGAAATGATAGAAACTTGGAAATCCTTTGTTGCACATAAAGTGCTATTATTATCTATGAAGATACATCCCTAGTTGATAATTAAATAAGTCTCCACTTAGGTCATACAATTACCCCAATGAACACCTCAATGAGGATGTGTGCATGATAAACTGCACCAACTAATTGAACATAGTAGAGACCAGTCATTTTTGGCGTTGTTGTTGGGGATGGTGCTAAGGTTAAGGGATCTTGAGTTTAGGATCATTTTTAGTCATTTACTTTTAAGAACTTTATTTTTTGTTACCTTTTTCTTAGTATAGGTGTTGTATTTAGCATTGGGAATTAGATTTTCAATTGGTATCTACTTTTTTTTACTATTAAGTGTAGGAAGATAGCTTACAAGCTTGACATTTCCATTGCATGCACCAATAGAATGATGCTAGAGGAAGGTTTCTTCCCTACAAAAGTAGTGTTGAAGATTCATTGGCTTAAATGAAGGGAACAAAATATTCAACAGTTTTAATAGAGACATCAAAAGATCCATTCAACGCTTATACAAATCCAACATCTTTCAATAACATTCAAGAAGAGCCTACTCCAGAGTGTTCATAAGAGATAACACCAACAATGGGTGATGTTGTGGTAGAAAATCCTGATAGACCAATCACCTTTTCATTCATAATTACTGACCAAGAGAGGGTTGCACAATTGAAGAATATACCTTCAAGTGTCCTCCCTAAATTTTATGGATTGGTCACTAAAGATCTTGATATGTTCTTGTTCAAGTTTGATGTACTTTGTAGAAATGAATATGTAACTGATACAACTTAAAGTTATTTCCAACTACGTTAAAGGACTCAACATTAAGATGGTTTATGGGGTTGTGAAGCAATGCAATTACTAGTTGGGTAGCCATGAAATAATTTTTTTTATAGAAGTATCAAGATTATTGCAGGGGTATATATACAAGGAAGGAATGTATTTTTTAGGTGTCTTAAAGAGCAGATGAACCCCTTGAAGACTATATAGATAAGTTTCAATTCTGTTTGATGAATTCCAAATAGAGAAGCCTTACCCCAAAATCTCTGAAATTGGTTTTTCTTAGGTGAGTAAATGAAGAGTGTATTGATGCACTCAATTTGATAGGTGGAGGTGACATCACACAAGAAACTTTTGATGACATGTGAAAATTTGCAAGGAATTGTTCTAGGTCCACCTTGAGAAAGGATGTAAGCTCTAGGTTGCTTCCTACTTCCAAGACATCTAGTGGTGTCTCAAGAGTGGAACTAAGCAACCTACTCTCTAATAGGAAGTAATATATCATAGGTCACATGACAACTCATTTGGATACTCTTCCCCTTAAAAGGAAACAAGAAGAAGCATATGTTGCCCTTGTAGAATATTGCACTTGTTGTAGACAAAGGCAATCCAACTATAGATGTAAAAAGATTGATGCCATTTTTGAAGAAAAGCCAGTTTGTCTAGAATTTCATGCAATAGAAGATGAAGATGGGCAAATATTGTACATAGCACAAAGCAAGCTTGTAAGGAAGTTAAGTAGCAGAACAACTTCCTACGTTAACCTTGAGAGGAGGGTAATGTAAAAACTTCTACAAATCATTATAGAAGTTACCAAAACTTAATATAAATAAACAAAATATCATGCATACCATAGCTTAGTAACACAGTGATTTACGTGGGGAAAACCTTTCGGGAGAAAACCCCACACTCCAAAAGAAGCTCAATATATTATTCAACAATCAATAACAAATTACAATATACTTGCAGAGAAAGCTCTTCACAGGAGTACCACTAATCAAAGACTTAGAGGTAACTCAATAGCCATAAGACTCTTACACACAACCTCTATTTCACGCACCTCATATATAGGAGATGCAATACAAGAAACCATCAAACGGTATTACAAAACCATGGGCTAAAACCACCCAATAAAGTAGAGTCGACCTTATCTCCATTTTAGAAGACCTATGACATGTCAAAACACACATGTCAACATGTTTTCCTCCCTTTTACAGCTCATTTATGTGTCTGGTGCAATTATATTTCCTATTTCAGGAGTCTAAACTTTCAAAGGCCATAACTTCGAACCATGTGTCCAATTGACAAACCGTTTGAAGTGTCAGAAAGCTCACAAAGTGCTCTATCACCTCATAAAATTGCCACGTCATTTACACCCACTCTTCAAGGCATTTCAGAGCCTCTAAAGTCCTCAGAATTAATTTTAAACCTTTCATCGCACCCTCCAAAAATGGAAACTTTAATATCTTCAAAACTAGCTATGATCTTGCGATGAAAATTTACCAGCATGCTCATCTAGCCAACGAGAAGCTTAGGGGAGAATTTTGCACCATTTCATGTTGAAATGAAAACTTACTATAAATAGTAACCTCATGTAAATGCAAGGTTGAGACACCATTTTCCCAACATTATCACACTTATCGAACACCTTGCAAGAGAAAAGGGAGTATCAACACAATAATTTAATTGCTAGGGGCCATGAGTGATGGGTTGGTGCTTGGGATAGACTAGCCTAGTCTATGCTCTTGGATCCTTTCCTTAGATCACCTGGTGTTCTCCTCACACCCTAGGGTCTCTAGGAATTCCTTTCCTTGAGGAATCCCCTGACCTTGTGCAATCCACCCACCAATGAGTTGCTATGCTGCTCCTAAGGTCTCACCTACTCATGAGACTCAAAACCCCTTACTATGGCTAATAAGGGCTAGGCTTGTTCCACACCTTCCAAGGTCTTAGCAAGGTTATAACAGGTCTATTTCATGGTTTTCCCACCCATTCATGTGCCCCCAAGAGGTTTCAAGCCTTCAACCCCTTACTGATTTCACCATTTTGTGTTTTTGCCTTCAAATAGGGCTACAAGGATTAGGACCAATTAGGCCTCCTACCCAGTCTTTTAGGGCTCCCTCTCACAAATGATGCACAAACAACCCTAGCTCCCCAAATGGACTACCATTCATTTGGAAAGGACTCAAGTATTTTCCAGGTTTTAGGCCTCCAAGTGTCCATACACTGTCCTAGGTTGATTTTAAGGTTTTCAAGGGTTTTTGTGAGGGTTTTTGGGGTCTGCCTGGGTCACAGTGAAGGTTTTGTGTTTTAACCTCCTTGTTTGGATTGTTGGAGGTTCCTCCTTCACACCAGTGATGCTTCACACACTCCTTTGCACCCCCTCCAAAGGGTGCACTCTCCTCTGACCAACCTTGCTCTCCAAGACCTCTACAATTTGACCTCTCCTAACCGGGCACTATCCAGTCTCGCCTAGGAGTGGGTCTTTGCTTGGCCTTCCTGCATTTTTAAGGGGCCTTCTTGCATGGGACTATAGTATAGGGTCTTCACTTCCATTCCCCATGGTTTCATGGTGATTCCATAATGGGGAATGGAGTTATGACTTCATTTGCACAACCAGTCCAAAACTGGACAGTGAGACTGCAAATTACAAACTATTTACAAACACACTCAACTAGTAAAAAAAAACCTAAAATAATCACTCATAATGAAAGTGTTTACACCATAGAATATATTTCACATAGTTTTGCATGCAATTCAATCCATTTACTTGCTCGGTAACTTCATTCAATCTGACTGGTAACCAACAAACAGTCACAGTCAAGCTCTTCTTGCTTGGGTCGTACAATCTCTAACATCCAACCCATTCATTTAGGGTTTGCAACATCTTATATGACCTTTGCCTCAGTTGGTGTGCCAAATTTAGGGTTGTCCATGCCAACCTAAGGATTTTGGCCTCCTGGTGGAAAAGTTGGTTGACAACTTTTAAAAGTTGTCATGCAACTTTTGAGCAACTTTCTCAATGTTGCTTTTCATGACTCCTAAACCCACATTGGGCCAACCTAAGGACATCACCATGTTATAAAGGACCCCTAAACACCACAAAGACACACATACCCTCCATTTTCAAGAAAATCACAATCTTGACTTATGACCCCTAAGATCTCCACTAGGACCCTAACTAGGACCTATGAGCACATGGCTCATTATTTTATGTACAATGGCTTCATAAGAAGCATAAAACCAACAAAACAAGGAGGGATAGCTTGAAAGGGTGTTCCTGCACCATACTCCCCCTCTACACATAACTAAGAAAAAGAAGAAGAAATGAGAGCCGGGTCTATTCCAAGTGTCTTGAACCTGCTCTCCTCCACCCATGTAGCTTCAGATACTGGTTGATCTTCCCATTTCACTAAGTGCTCCATGTAGACCTGGTGTCTAGTAGACTTCTTCACCCTTGATTCCAAGATCTCCTCTGCTTTAGGCTTCTTCACTTGAGGTAAGGTATTTACATCCAAGTCTTGTAATACCTTAGCTTGTTTCTCAGTCTGCCCTGCTATCTCTCCCTTGTACATTACCAGATCAAAAACATTAAAGACTGGTGAAATGGCTAAGTCTGAAGGTAAATCAACCTTATAGGCATCTCACCATATTTTGCCAGAATTTGACAAGGTCCTACTCTCTTCATCTGCAGTTTGGTAGGCTTACCACTTTGCATCCTGGCTTTGCTCAAATGTATCATCACATAGTCACCCACCTTGAACTGAACTTCTCTCCTTCTCTCATCCACTTTGGCCTTCAGTTTTTTAGTGGATTCAATGATGGCCTTCTTAACTTGCTCTTGAACTTCCTTAATGGTTTGAGTGAAGTCCTCTTCTTTCCCACTCTTCATCTCCAAAGTACTAAGGTCTCTCAACTCATATACTCCCCTTGGATGTTTGCCATACACAACCTCAAAAGGGCTTCTATGAGTGGTCCTATTCACACTGTCATTATATGCATACTCTGCTTGAGGAATGATTAGGTCCCATGTCTAACCATATTCCTTAGTTAGACACCTCAACAAATTGCCTAACACCCTGTTGATGACTTTAGTTTGACCATCTATTTGTGGATGGTAAGATGAGCTAAATGACAAGTTAGTTCCTAGTCTCCTCCATAATGTTTGCCAAAAATGACCCATGAACTTGTTGTCCCTATCTAAAACAATGCTTAAAGGGAGTCCATGAATCCTAACAATCTCTTTAAAGAAGAGATGTGCAACATAGCTAGCATCATGTGTAGTCTTACATGGTATGAAATGACTCATCTTGGAAAATCTATCTACTACTACATAGATGTTGTCCATACTTGTTTTAGTCTTGGGAATTCCTACTACAAAGTCCATGCTTATACATTCCCAAGGTCTGTTAGGGACCGATAATGGTTGATAAAGACCAGCATTGCTTGATCCTCCTTTTTCTCTTTGACACACTCCACATTGCTCAACATACCTCTTTATATCTCTTGGCAACTTTGGCCAATAGTAGTACCTCTGTAATAAATCCAAGGTTTTGTTGACTCCAAAGTGTCCACTTAAACTACCATTATGTTTTTCTTGGATGAGGTTCTCCCTCATGGATCCTCTAGGTACACACAACTGGTTACCCTTGAACAAGAGACCATTTTGGAGAGTGTAATCTGCATACTCACCATGGAAATGGTTCTCAAACTCTTTGCAAACCTTGTAAGCTGATGAGAAGTCTTCATCTCCTTCATAGAGGTCTTTGAAACCTTCTATGCCTATGCTCTGCAACTGTAACTCTTGAACTATCAACAACTTCCTGCTTAAGGCATCTGCCTCCTTGTTAAGTTGCCCCTTCTTATGCTTGATGTTGAAGGTGAAGGATTGGAGGTATTCCATCCATTTCAGATGTCTATTGTTGAGCTTCTCTTGAGTGTTAATGTAACTCAATGCCTGGTTGTCTGTGAACACTACAAATTCCTTTGGGAGTAGGTAATGCCTCCATTTCTTTAGTGACTGTACTAATGCATACAATTCTAGGTCATAGGCTGAGTACTTCTTCTTTGCTTCATTAAGCTTCTCACTAAAAAATGCCACAAGTCTTCCCTCTTGACTCAACACACCACCTACTGCAATTCCACTTGCATCACACTTTAAAGTGAATAGCTTATCAAACGTAGGTAGGAGAAGGATAGGTTTTGTGGCTACTTCTTGTTTCAACAATTGAAATGCTTTGTCAGCCTGCTCAGTCCATTTAAACTTAGTTTTAAGGCCTCCTTTGATGGTGTCAAGGACTGGTGCACATATGCCACTAAAGTTCCTCACAAACTTCCTATAGAATTGAGCTAATCCATGGAAACTTCTAGCCTCAGTCCCTGTTTTAGGTGCAGGCTAATTCAAGATTGCCTCCACTTTGCTTGGATCCATCTTCAAGGTTCCTTTAGACACCACAAATCCTAAGTTGACCAGCTCTTGCTTCAAGAAGTTACACTTCTCTAGGTTGATGGATAGCTTCTCCTCATGCAACCTCTCTAAGACTAACCTCAAATGCTCAAGGTGCTCCTCTTTGGTTCTGCTATAGATGAGAATGTCATCTAGGTACACCACCACAAATCTACCTATGAAATCCTTCAACACTTCATTCATCAACCTCATGAAGGTGCTCAGAGCATTGGTGAGTCCAAATGGCATCACAAGTCATTCATACAATCCTTCTATGGTTTTAAAAGCAATCTTCCACTCATCACCCTCCTTAATTCTTATTTGGTGATAACCACTTTTAAGGTCTAGCTTGGTGAAATACATAGCCCCTCCTAAACAGTCCATTAGATCCTCTATTCTAGGAATAGGAAACCTATACCTTATGGTAATCCTATTGATTGCTCTTGAGTCAGTGCAAAGTCTCCACTTACCTCCTTTTTTTGATGCTAGCACTACTGGGACTGCACATGGGTTGATGCTCTTCTTAATCAGTCCTTGTTCCAATAACTCCTGCACTTGCCTTACTACCTCCTTATTCTGATCAGGTGTAAGCTTATATGCAGCCTTGTTAGGTAAGGATGCACCGGGAACAAAGTCTATTTGATGACTTATAGACCTTCTTGGTGGGAGTGTTGCAGGTGTTCCATCACTCACTATGTCCTTATGCTCTTGCAACATGTGCTTCACCTCCTTGGGTATCTCTACCTGCAACTTGTCTTCTTCCTCCTTTGGCTTCACAAAGATGGCACACTTCACTATCTCCTCCTCATGTAGCAAGTTTAAAAACTCTTTACCGGTAGCCAATAAAACACTAGGTGTTCTTGAAGTTCCCTCTTCATTCTCTGTCAAAGACTGAATCTTGAAGGTCTTGTTGTCCTTCTTAAAGGAAATGGAGTTCTCCTCTCCATCATAGATCACCTTCCTATCAAACTGCCAGGGTCTTCCTAGAAATAAGTGACATGCATCCATAGGTAACACATCACAAAGGATCTTATCCTTGTATCCTCCAATAGAAAACTCTACCCAAGTATTCTCATTGACTAGCACACTCTACTCATGATTCAACCATGTCATCTTGTATGGGTTAGTGTGGGGTATCCTTGTGAGTTTCAACTTCTTGACTGCCTCTTCTGATATGATATTGTTAGTTGAGCTTGAATCAACTATCACCTTACAAACTTTTCCAAGAATCTTGCACCTCACCCTAAACAATGCTCTCCTATGCTTAGGTTCATTCTTCTATGGTTGTCTTATCAAGATCCTATTGAACATCTAATTTTCTCCACTCTAATTCAATTTGGTCCACCCCAAGTGTCTTGCTGCTTGAAGATTCTTCATGTGAATATGCAACCCTCTTTCCACTATTTGATGATGTAGGCTTGTTAGGGCATCTATATGTCGGGTGTCCCAATTGTCCACAATTGTAACACTTCATTGTTGCAAAATAGGAGTTACCTCTGTCGGTACCTCTACCCCTATTTGGACCACCTTGTGCACCTCTTCCTCTAGAATTTCGTCCTCTGAGATTGGCTTCACTGCCATACTCAGTCAACTTGGTTTCTCCTTGGTTCCTTTGCTCATTTGCCTTGCTTTAGTAACCACCTCGGTGATTCACTTGATCTCTACCTCTGCCTCTACTCTTGTTATTGGAGTCTCCTTTCTTTTTGTTCCTCTCTTCTACCTTGGCAGCAAGCTGATGACATTTTTGGATAGTAGTAGGAGTCCATAGGCTTATCTCCTCTTGAATGTTCCACTTCAGGCCGCTTAGATACCTAGCCACCTTAATAGATTCATCTTCTTGGACTTTGGATCTAAGACATAGCTTTTGAAACTCCTCTGTGTAGGAGGTCACATCAAGATCCTTCTGCTTCAATCCTTGTCTCTTCTTATGAATTTGGACTTCATAATCCTCTGGTAAGTAGTTCTCCTTAATCTTACTCACCCTAGCTTTCCAATTTGCAATAGGTAGCCTTCCCATACTAAATATTTCTTCTTGCAGGTACTTCCACCATGTTAAAGCTGCTCCCCTTAATCTTGATTTGGCAACTTTAACCTTCTGAGCCTCTGTCACTCCTTCACACTCAAAGTGGTTTTCCATGCCCTCAATCCATTCCATAATAGTGTCAATGTCCATTCTTCCACTAAAATGTGGCAATCCTTCAAAGGCTTTGGTGTTCAAGGCCTTAATAGCCTTCACAAAAGGTTCTTCATTGAACAAGGGATCTAGTTCAGGGATAATGTTATCTATGTCTATAGTCTTCTTGCCTTTACCCTTGGTGTTTTCATCCCAAGGTCCTTGTGTCCTCTGATCCACCACTTCCTGCAGTTTATCTCTTATCTTGCTCATAGCTTCTTCAAGGAGTCTATTCTTCTCCTTCTGTTCTTCCACCTCTCTAGCCAGCTCTGCATTAGTGACCATTCTGCTCTCCCCTACTGATTCACCAGTATATAAAGACATACATAGTCCAACAAATCTTTAACTTTTCTCTGATACCAATCTGATGGGTTGGTGCTTGGGATAGACTAGCCTAGCCTATGCTCTTGGATCCTTTCCTTGGATCACTTGGTGTTCTCCTCACACCCTAGGGTCTCTAGGACTTCCTTTGCTTGAGGAATCCCTTGACCTTGCCCAATCCACCCACCAATGAGTTGCTATGCTACTCCTAAGGTCTCACCTACTCATGAGACTCAAAACCCCTTACTATGGCTAATAAGGGCTAGGCTTGTTCCACACCTTCCAAGGTCTTATCAAGGTTATAACAGGTCTATTTCATGGTCTTCCCACCCATTCATGTGCCCCCAAGAGGTTTCAAGCCTTCAACCCCTTACCGATTTCACCATTTTGTGTTTTTGCCTTCAAATAGGGCTACAAGGATTAGGACCAATTAGGCCTCCTACCCAGTCTTTTAGGGCTCCCTCTCACAAATGATGCACAAACAACCCTAGCTCCCAAAATGGAATGCCATTCATTTGGCAAGGACTCAAGGATTTTCTAGGTTTTAGGCCTCCAAGTGTCCATACACTGTCCTAGGTTGATTTTAAGGTTTTCAAGGGTTTTTGTGAGGATTTTTGGGGTCTGCCTCGGTCACAGTGAAGGTTTTGTGTTTTAGCCTCCTTGTTTGGATTGGTGGAGGTTCCTCCTTCACACCAATGATTCTTCACACACTCCTCTATACCTCCTCCAAAGGGCGCACTCTCCTCTGACCAACCTTGCTCTCCAAGACCTCTACAATTTGACCTCTCCTAACCGGGCACTGTCCAGTCTTGCCTAGGAGTGGGTCTTTGCTTGGCCTTCCTGCATTTTTAAGGGCCTTTCTTGCATGGGACTATAGTACAGGGTCTTCACTTCCATTCCCCATGGTTTCATGGTGATTCCACAATGAGGAATGGAGTTATGACTTCATTTGCACAACCAGTCCAAAATTGGATAGTGAGATTGCAAATTACAAACTATTTACAAACACACTCAGCCGGTAAACAAAAACCTAAACTAATCACTCATAATGAAAGTATTTACACCATAGAAGACATTTCACATAGTTTTGCATGCAGTTCAATCCATTTACTTGCTCGGTAACTTCATTCAATCTGACTGGTAACCAACGAACAGTCACAGTCAAGCTCTTCTTGCTTGGGTCGTATAATCTCTGACATCCAACCCATTCATTTAGGGTTTGTAACATCTTATACCACCTTTTCCTTGGTTGTTGTGCCAAATTTAGGGCTATCCATGCCAACCTAAGGATTTTGGCCTCCTGGTGGAAAAGTTGGTTGACAACTTTTAAAAGTTGTCATGCAACTTTTGAGCAACTTTCTCAATGTTGCTTTTCATGACTCCTAAATCCACATTGGGCCAACCTAAGGACACCACCATGTTATAAAGGACCCCTAAACACCACAAAGACACACATACCCTCCATTTTCAAAAAAATCACAATCTTGACTTATGACCCCTAAGATCTCCACTAGGACCCTAACTAGGACCTATGAGCACATGGCTCATTATTTTATGTACAATGGCTTCATAAGAAGAATAACAACATAACACCAACAAAACAAGAAGGAGGGAGAGCTTGAAAGGGTGCTCCTACACCAATGAGGCCCATAGACTCTAAACACCATCTGAAATTCTCTATGCTCACAGCCTTAGTTAAATAATCTGTAACATTCATCAAAGTGTCTACCTTAACTAGCTTCACCCTGCCATCTTCGACCATATCTTTAACAAAATGATATTGAACATCAATGTGCATGGTCTGGGCATGAAATGTCAATTTCTTAGCTAGGCAAATCGCACTCTGATTATGACAATAAACTATAATGTAACTTGTTTTATTCCAATATCTGAACATAGTCTCTTAAGCCAAATGGCTTCTTTACAAGCATGAGTAGCTACCAGATACTCTACTTTTGTAGTGGATAAAACAACCATAGCCTGTTGCTTACTCATCCAACTAATTGCACCACCAAATAAAGTAAACACATAAGCATTGGTGGATCTTTTGTTATCAATATCACCTACCCAGTCTAAATCCACATAACCATGAATATCAAGGTAAATTACGTCTCCAACCAAATTACCATAATGAATATTCTGAGGTATCCTTCAAATATATGAAGACTCTTTTGACTGCATCCCTATGAACTCTACCTGGATTGGACATATATCTAGAAAGAAATCCCACTCTTGGGTAATGTCTGGTCTAGTACAAACCATAGCATACATCAAACTTCCAACTACACTCTAGTAAGGCACTCTGCTCATGTCTTACATCTCTGATAGAGATGTAGGATGATATGAAATATAATTTCATTCCAACTGTTAAGGAAACACATAATGGTCTACAATCCTATGTGTTGAAACTCCATAAAGTTGAATTCACATACTTACTTTGGCCTAGCCATAGCTTTCTATTCACTCTATCTCTTCTAATTTCCATCCCAATAATGTGTTGTGTTGCACCAAGATCTTTCATTTCAAATTTAGCAGCAAGCTAAGACTTTAGTTCTAAAATCATAACTTTCCCTTTACCAATGAATAACATATCATCAACATATAATGAAATGTACAGTAAATGATCACCATCAGATTTATAATAAACACAAGAGGAGAGAAAATGAGTGGAGGAAATAATGTTAAGTGTGCTTCTAGAAGGATTAATTAGGCTAAGTGAAGATTAGAGGAAAGTGATTTGTAGGAATCACATGATTTAGTTAACTAATTTGAATTAATTAACTAAAGAGAGTTTGGAGAAATTAATTAATTGAGGAACTTTAGAAGAATATGGAATAATCAATTTATTTAATAAATCAATTATGGGACCATAGTGACAGGATTAATTAAATTAAATTTAATTAATTCTAAGAAGAATAAAGGGTAACATAATTAAATCTATTAATTATGTAGTAAGGATAAATTAATTAAATATGTAATTTAATTAATTTTAGACATCTACAGGCTTATTATTAAGATTGGGTGTTGGTTGAACAGGTAGTTGAGGCGCTCTTAGTGGAGTAGATGTAGGTATGCTCTGACTAGGCATAATGGTTGGCTACTGCGAGTGTATATTGAGAATTAAAGCGGGTTTCTAAGGTAAACTTTGTAACTATTGTTGCAAGTATATAACACCATATTGTTTCCATTGTGGAGTTCCCCACCATGGTTGAGACCACGGACTTTGAGGACCCTATTGATGAGGCTAGAATACGTTGTTAGTTTTACCCTTGGTTTGCCTTTTATTCTATATGTCCATGTCCCTTCTTGTCATTCCTGTCACTATTTGGTAAGGAAGTAGGAGAAATTTTATAAATATGAAAATGAAAGTTAAAACTGAAAGTATGATGAAAATAGTGGTTATTTGCTAATTAATTTGCTTGACTGCCATAACAGGAGATCAGTAGGAAGGGAAGGTTTAAATGGAGGACACATGGACAAAGGAGTGTTGATGGGAGTGGCCATTGTTGTTTAAGGGTCATTTTGATATTTTTTATATTGATAATAAGTAAAGCTGACTTGTTTTAGTTGTTGCAATTTTATGAATAGTGTTTAAAAACATGGGAACTATTTTTAGCCAATTTTGGGGTTGTCGGTCGTAGGCCAAAACAACCAGGATAATTGTATATTTGAAATTCAAAATTTGAGTGGGCTAATTGTATATTTTTATCAACGCCTGCACTAGTATATTTTGACACTTGGTTTTAGAGCTCAAATTTTGCATTTTTTCATTTCTTTAAAGTTTAAAAAGAACAAAAAATGCACAAATGGTTTAAAAAGAACAAAAAATAATCTAGGATAGTTGTTTATTTTCTAAATTAATAGATTAATCAATCTTTTTTGAGAAAATTAGTTAGATTTTTTGGCTTTTTGGTGCATCAATGTCTACGCAAACAGTTGATGTTTGCACACTACTTCAGCATCTATGTTGAGGCAGAAAAAGCCCACTCATTTTTTTAATTTCATATCTTCAAATTCTAACTAATTGTTTTAGCATTTAATTTCTTGCTTTATCATTTGTGCATACGCTTAACGTCTGCACACAGGATCAACGTCTGCGTCTTAATTAGTTTCAGATTCAAATTTTGAAATTTTTTAATTCTGCCAGTTTCCCGCTTTCTATTTTGGTCGGTTGTGTGTAGATTGTTTCAACGTCTACGCAAGGATTTCAGCGTCTGCATTGTAACCTTAGGAAATTTTTTGTTACTGATCTAAATCTTAGTTTTTGCAGGTTTTCTCATCTGTCCAAGACTAAAATCTTAGACTACTAATAGTTTCTCTTGCAACAATGCTTGTCGAAGGCAAATTTTTATCACTAGCTTAGTTTACTTTTTTCTATCTTAGCGTAGAAAACCTTACATGTGGAACAAAAATTAACAAATGTCTTCCATGTCTTGTGTGCTTGCACACATGTTTGGGTGAACTCACCGTTGTGCTTGAGTATCCTCTCCCTCACCTTCATAGATCTTGGGTTTAAGAGAAAGAGCAATCAACAACACCCACTTTTTTATTTTGTAGATAGGGGTATTCTTGATTGGGGATTTCATTATCCCATAAGGGTACTTTGAATTGGGACATGTCAGGGATATCAACTCTCCCAACACGATTTCAAGCGGGTTTTTTGGAGCTGCTATATAAATAAGTTGGTCAGGCGGTTGAGATGTTGAGTGAATCTGACGTATGTGGGGGGCCTCCCTGCACCAATAAGCTCAGTTAAATCCTTAAGTGGCTTGCTTCAAGAATCTATTGTTGGATCAGTGATCCCTCAAAAATTACACTAAAAACTAGTTTTAGTAGCCAAAATCTTACATTTGATAGTGCAAGGGATGCAGATTGTACCCCGAAGTTACTTCTCATGTATCTACTTAGGATGAGACATGAATTCCCCATATAATAGATCCTTGGATCTTTGGGGTAAGAGAATCTAGTATGTCTGAGAAGTGAGTGCACTATAAGGGGGAGCTAGTGCTACCAGAATCTCTATCTATCCGCCTGAGTGAGGTATCGCTTATTTCCACTTTCCAGCCTTAGGTTGTATGTCTTAAAAGCGTGTCTTCATATGTGCACAACCTATAAAATCTATTCAAGCTAATCTAGGCCCCCATCGATTTCACCCTCATTATTGAAGCGTTACACTTGGCCAATGTGTATAATTTGCTTGATGTGTTCTTACCAAGAGTAGTTGACAATCATCCATCCCCAAACATTTCCTAAACATTTTCCCAAACATTTGATAACCTTCAAAACCAAAATTTCACAAGTCCAAATCATTTTCCAATTCACTAATTCCCTTCATGCCCACATCAACCAAACATCATAAAAGGTCAATCCACCATCAAGTCAAAAAGAAGATGCCTAGTTTGAGCCAACCCTAAAGTGTAAAAAGTTCCTATATATCAATTGGAAAATCTTATTGAAACATAGGACCTTCTTGCATCACTTCCATGATTACCTTCATGTTTGAGTTTGATGAGGAGTCTCTAAGGGAACATGCTTTCCAACAGAGGTTAGGCCTTTCACAATACATTAATAGGGGTGTTCGTATTAACTTGTCTTATTTTTCTTCCCAACCAATCACCTATTGAGTCATCCTAGGGAGACCTTCCCCTTTTACCACACTTCTTTTCTATAATCAATTTCCTTTCCTTCCACATTCACCATTCAATCATCTTCTAAGGACTTAGCACAATCAAATCCAATCAATCCTTAATCAGTTAATCATTTTCAATCTCAATCAATCAATCAAGTCAACCTCATCCAAAGGTTCACATCTTTGTGAAAATTTAATTTAGACCTTATCTTAAATCAATCATCATTTGGCTTTGTGCTTGGGAAAGAATCTACCCCAAGTACCCTTGCTTAATCATTTGGGTTGATCAAAACCCTAGTCCTTTTTACCTATTTTGCTTGGGAACACAAGTTAGTCCCACATAAGAGAAGGCCTAACAAATTGATCCTAATTCTCAGGTCTAAATTGTACTTAGCCTAGTTGTCACCTCGTTTGTGGTTCACATCAATTCCACATCTTCTCAAGTGTCATTCTAATTCAATCAATCTTGTCCTAATCTAAGGACCCTATCCAAAACAATTTCAATCAACATAAAAATTTGCTAAGTCCAATCATCACTTCCTCTTGTCTAAATCTCGCATCAATCCTTGATCATTCCTAAGGTTACCCATGCATGGTCTTGACTCGATCCCAAAAGGCAAAGATGGTTGCCCAAGGCAATAATGATAATATGCCCGGGTATAGAGACCCTTTCATTCAAGATCCTCAACCCAAAAAGGAGAAACTTGTTGATCAACCCAACCTCTCTCTCATGTTCAATCATTCATAAATTACCCTTATAACCAAGACATGATAGAGAGATTCATCAAACATGATGCCAATAGGCTTGTAGCCAAGCTCATCGCCCAAGGGGCATGCTTGCCCCCCGACTTTGACAAAGCCATCCTTGACAGGCCACCACAAGGTGACCTTGTGAACAATTCCATTCTTGATCCTCTTCTCTATCCTCAACCCGCACATCTTCACCCACAACTTCCATTCCTACGACCACATTCCCTAAGTTCTTCATTCCTCCTCACATTTCCAATCCACCAGGTTCATGTTGTTGGCAGTGGGCCAGCATCCCTCACGGGGATTTGCGATATGGTTTAATAGCCTACTGTAGATTCTATAAGTCTATTGGTTGTATCGGGCATTAACAGGTCGATCTTTTGGTGCAACGACAACCCTAGCTTGTAACAAGTGGTATTAGAGCTTGGTCACATGTTCAAATCATGCAGGCCATGACAAGTGACGTTGGGAGGGGGATTGTTGGCAGTGGGCCAACGTCCCTCGCAAGGATTCGCGACATGGTTTAACAACCTCCCATGGATTCTATAAGTCTAGTGGTTGTATCGGGCATTAACAGGTCGATATTTTGGTGCAACGGCAACCCTAGCTTGTAACACATCTATCCCCCTTCACAAAATGGCTAATTACATCGACATGAGCTTACCTCCCATTACCATGGTTCGAGGATCACAAGCTCCCAATACTTCACAACATCCTCACTCTTTATACCAATACATTGGTGGTGGTGGTGACATCCCCTCCTCATCTTATCAAATCCCAATGAATCAATATATTCCTAATGTCCATTATCATCAACCCGATCTTATAAAGGAGATCCAAGAAATATGTCCATGTCCTTATGGGCCATCCATCTCCGTCGCTCCATACCCACTCGGTTTTGAGATTCCCAAGTTCAAAAAGTACAAAGGCGAGGGTTATCTCAAGCATCATATTTGTTAATTCTATGTCTTATGCCAAGAGGTCACCTATAGTGACATCTATCTTAGGAGGCTTTTCCTAAAAAGTCTTACAAAAGAGGCCCTCGCTTGGTTCTCTTCTCTGCCCCAGGGCTCTTATCACATCATTCACTAACTTGGTTAAAAAAATTGTGGATCATTATGCCTCTAATATCGAGAATGATGCTTCTATGATAAACTTGTGCAACACAAAGCAGAGGCCTACAGAAACCTTCGCCAATTTCCTTCAAAGATGGCAAAATTTCATTAAAACATTCCCTTGGAAAATACCAAAGCCAAATCAAGTTGAATTATTTCAATGCAACTGTATACCAAAATTGTCCAAACCATTGACTTGTTAGTGCTTGACCTCCTTTGTAGAAATTTTCAAGAAGGGTATATCTTTAGAGCGTGTGCTCCTAGATGATGGAGCTATAAAACCTTATCAAAAATCAACTCAAAATTGATCCTCTCATAATGAAAAACCTAAATTCTAGTCCAAAAACAAAAATGTTGTCAATGATGGAGTCACTGACGCCAAATGTGTTCAAACCGTTGTCGTACCATCTAAACCCACCACCAACAATTTCTTCAACACTCTTAATCAATCCAAACCATCCAATCAATCACAACCCCTTAATACTACATCCATCCAAGGTCGCCCCCTCAGTCCAACAATCAGTGTGAGTACACCCCGCTAGGTGAACCCATTGAAGTAATCTTTCAGAAGCTTCTCAAGGTGAGTGTTGTTGTCTTCCCAATGATGTGCCCTTTTGATCCCAACCAACCCAAGCCCCGATGGTACAATAAGAATGAATATTGTGACTACCATCGTATCAATGGTCATGTCACACATAAGTGTATGAAACTTAAGAACTATATCCAAGACCTTGTTGATAAGGGTGATATTGAGGTTGACGTTGAAAAGCCTGGTAACTCCAATGATAAGCTTAAGATGTACTAGGACTCATTCCCCAAACATCGTAAGGACAAGGCCTCATCATCTAACAATGTCAATTATGACTATACTAATTATGTCTTTGGATTTGATTTTTTGGTAGGTTGCATAGAACCTGCCATACCCATGCAAATAACATCACAATCCGAGGAGCTAACCCTCCTCCTACACCTTATAGACCCAAGGTTACCATATAATTTGTCCCTCCCGCACAATCATCTAATCAAACCTTTCAAGCCAGAATAGTCATCCAAGGAGATGCACCCTCAAATGATTGCAATGTGACCACCCACAGAGGGAGAGTAACCATCCAGGGAGCTCCTCCTCCTTCGCAACCTCTCATGTCATCCACCCACCGATATGATCTCCTTGATCATCTTAGGAAAACTCCTACATAGATCTCCATACTTGAGCTCCTCAAAATATCCCCCATTCCTATAAAGATCCTTGAGCAGGCCCTCCTAGAATCCTACATCCTTGATAACATCAACACAACTCAATTTCAAGCTCTAATAGGAAACCTTGCTGCCCAACTGCATCTTATTTTCACATCGAAGGATGCACCCGTCAATGATCCATCCCATAACAAACCTCTTCATATTGAAGCCCTCGTACAAAATCATAAAGTTAAGTGAGTCCTTATAGATGGTGGATCTGGTTTGAATCTATGTACATATAAGTTAATCAAACAACTGGGAATATCTAAGGACTTGGTTGACCCATCCGGAAGGATCACAATTAAAGCATATGATTATGCAGAGAGAGTTTCCAAATGTTGGGAAAATGGTGTCTCAACCTTGCATTTACATAAGGTTACTATTTATAATAATTTTTTATTTGAGCACGCAAATGGTACAAAATTCTCCCCAAAGCTTCTGGTTGGCTAGATAAGCATTCCGGTAAAGTTACGTCACAAGATCACAATTAGTTTTGAAGATATTAAATTTTCCATTTTGGAGGGGTCTAATGAAAGGTTTAAATTTGATTTTGAGGACTTTAGAGGCCCTGAAATGCCTTGAAAAGTGGGCATAAATAGTGTAATGGTTTATGAGTCAATAGAGAACTTCACGAGCTTTCTGACGCTTCAAACAGTTTGTCAGTAGGACACACGGTTCTCAAGTTATGGCCTCCAAAAGTTTGTACTCTTGAAATAGGAAATATAAAATATATCAGACACATAAATGAGGCATAAAAAGGGAGGGACATGCCATAGGTCATCTAGAAGGGAGATAAGGTTGGCTACACCTTATTGGGTGACTTTAGCCGATGGTTTTGTAATACCATTTGATGGTTTCTTGTATTGTATCTCCCATATATGAGGTGTGTGAGATAGAGGTTGTGTGTAAGAGAATTATGGCTATTGAGTTACCTCTAAATCTCTGATTATTGGTACTCCTTTGAAGAGATTTCTCTGCAAGTATATTGTAATCTATTTTGATTGCTGAATAATATATTGGGCGGCTTTTGGAGTGTGGGTTTTTTCTCTCGAAAGGGTTTTCCCCATGTAAATCATTGTGTTATAGTTTGAATGTTATTATATTTATTTCTATTTTTTGTAACTGTTGTGATGATCTGTAAATTTTTTTGCATTACCCTCCTCTCAAGGTTAGTGTAGGAAGTTGTTCTACTACTTAACTTCCTTACACCAAATGTACCATTACATTGCCTCTTCAAGTGGGCCCAACTATTATGGAAATAACTTGTTAGGTTTTGGACCTTGAGCTTCCTTATAACATCCTCATTGATGAGGACCACCTGTTTTGGACATATGTGTCGATGATGATTCTCTCATAGCATTAATTGACATGCAAGACCTTGAGAACCACACATTTGTCAATGGGATTCAGCTTCATCCAGAAGCTTACTTTGGTAGTCAAGTCAACTCTCTTAGTCGCAAAAATGAATATAAAAAGAAAAATCAAAATTCCCTTGGTGAAAATCTCTCTCAGGAACCTTCAGACATGGAAAAAATAAAAATTAAGGATGCATATTCAAGTGAAAACCTAGAATAGACATTTGAAGATGAGGGAATTGACCTCCCTACCATGGTTCCCCTACAAAAGGAAAAGTCCCCTCTACTCATTGAGGAAACTGACACAATCAATATGGGAACAGAAGAAACACCAAAGAATATACTCATCGCCAAGTCACTCAATGATCAAGAGAAGCAGAATTTTATAGGCTTTCTAAAAGACACACAAATCAATTTTGCCTAGTCATATGTTGACATGCTAGGCCTTGATCCTGACTTGGTGGTACATAATCTTGAAATTCGGCCAGATGCCAAACCTTTCAAGAAAAAGCTACGCAAGATACATCCTCAAATTGCCATCCTAGTTAAAGAAAAACTACAAAAGATGTTGGATGTTGGCGTCATCAAACCCATTGATTATCCTAAATGGGTCTCCAACATTGTACATGTCAGCAAGCCCATTGGGAGCATTAGGATTTGCACAAACTTCAGAGATTTAAATAAAGCATGCCCTAAAGATGATTTCCCTTTACCCAACATTGACATGATTGTGGAATTGATGGCGAGGCACAAAATTCTTTTCCTCATGGATGGATTTTCCAGCTACAACCAGATCCGCATCACAAAAGAAGATCAACACAAGAAAACATTCACAACACCTTGGCACACATTCTTCTATTAGGTCATGCCTTTTGGCCTCAAAAACATAGGACCAACCTATCAGTAGGCAATGACAACTATTTTTTATGATCTCTTGCACAAGATAATGGAAGATTATGTAGATGATCTTCTCGACAAGTTGAAAACAAGGGATGAACACATTCCAATCCTAAGGCATATTTTTGAGAGATTGGAAAAGTATAAATTGCACCTAAATCCTAAGAAGTGTGTATTTGGAGTCACGTCAGGAAATCTCCTTGGCTTCATAGTATCTTGCAAAGGCATAGAAGAGGATCCCACACAAGTAAAAGGTATAATGGAAATTCCTCCACCAAAGACACTCAGATAGTTGCACAACCTACAAGGGAAACTCCAGTCTATCTGAAGATTAATTGCACAACTGGCATATAAGTGGCACCCATTTGCACATCTTTTGAGAAAGGACACCAAATTCAAGTGGGACTGTCTTTGTCAAAAGGCTTTGATAAGCTCAAATAATATTTGGCTTCTTCTTCGGTCTTGATGCCTCCTATCTAAGGACAACCACTTCTTTTATACATATCAGCAACTACAGTGGCACTAGGGGCATTACTAGCACAAACAAATGACCAAGGCAAAGAGCATGCAATTTATTACATTAGTCATACACTTGTAGGGTATGAGATCAACTATACCCCCATAGAAAGAGATTTTCTTGCATTGGTCTTCAACACACAGAAGCTAAGGCACTACATGCTCAACAATAAGACTAATTTAGTCACCAAAATTGACCCCCTCAAGTAGTTGTTGTCCAAATTTGCTCTCACTGGAAGAACCACAAAATGGGTCATGCTATTGAGTGAATTTGGCATTGAGTACGTAGACCAAAAAGCAATCAAAGGACAAGTTATAGTAGATCAATTGGCTGACGCTCCCCTCAAAGGTGATCACCCCCTAATAACAGAATTTCCAGATGATGCCATTATTACTGTCACCACATCTTCAAAATGATAGTTGTGCTTCAATGGCTCCTACACACAAAATGGATCGGGGGCATGTATTTTGCTTGTGACACCTCAAGGAGATTGCATCCCGAAGTCATATAAGATTGCTTTTGCATGTACCAACAACATTGCAGAATATGAATCTTTAAGCATTGGTCTTTGCCTTACCATCCAATGGAAGATAACTAAGCTATAGGTCTATGGTGACTCCCAACTTGTCATAAAACAAGTAAATGATGAGTGTCAAACAAAAGATGACAAGTTACTCCCCTATCATAGCATGGTAGAAGACCTCAAGTAGCATTTCACTCTCATCCAGTTTGATCAAATTCCTAGAACAAACAATCATTTTGTTGATGCTATGGCTACAATCAGTTCCCTCCTCCAAATGTCGGCTAATAGTCAAAATTGTGAGTTCTTGGTTGAGAAACTCCTTGTTCCAACATATGACATCCCTGAGTTTGAAATGGTGTATGTTCTCATTGGTTCTGACTCCCCATGGTATCAAGAAAACTTCGCTTACCTTCGAGACAATATCATCCCTCCAAACCTCACCAAAACCCAACAACAAACCTTCATATGTTGCTGCACCCGCTACACTATCCTTGGTGACACCCTTTTTCGAAGGCATTTTGATGGATCCCTGCTAAGGTGTTTATACAAAGAGGAGGCTAAATGGGTACTACGTGAATTGCATGAAGGTATTTTTGGAGCACACTCAAGCGGCCTCACATTGGCTAAAAAGCTCTTGTGCACGAGATATTATTGGCCTACAATAGAAGAAGACGCATACCATTATGTGAAGAAATGTGTCCCTTGTCAGTAACACATCGACAAAATACATGCACCTTCTCAAGATCTACAATTGTTCATTACACCATGGCCCTTCTCTCAGTGGGGGCTTGATCTCATAGGGAAAATCCATCTCGCCTCATCAAATGGCCACAAGTTCATAATAATTACCACTGAATACTTCATCAAATGGGTAGAGGCTATACCCCTCACCTTCACCACTAGAAAACAAATTTCTAAGTTTATCCTGAATTACCTCATATGTCGCTATGGAATTCCTAAAGAAAACATCATGGATAATGGCAGACCATTCAAGAATCAAGATGTCAAAGAACTTTGTCAGAAGTTTGGCTTTCAACACTGCTTTTCCACTCCATACTACCCGCAAGGTAACGGTCAAGCTAAGGCTTTGAATAAAACCCTAATCAAAATCCTAAAAAAGATAGTGAATGAAGTTGGTCATGATTGGCACTTACAACTACATCACACTCTTTGGGCCTACCACACAAGTATGCGCACACCCATAGGAGCAACTCCATATTCCCTAGTCTTTGGTTCTAAAGTTTTCCTACCCCTTAGAGATCCTGTCATTAAGTCACTACAAAACATCCTTCCTAATGAGGAATACAGAGTCACCAGGCTACAAGAGCTTGAACTGCTAGATGAAAGACACCTCAAGGCCTTAAATCACCTCTGAGTATATCAAAACCATCTACAGTTGAGCTATAACAAGAAGGTCTGAACCCGATAATTTGATATCGATGATTTTGTGCTTATGGAAAATCAGAGAAACCTACAAGACTGCAAAAAGAAAGACAAGTTTGAGCCTAATTGGCTTGGACCATATGTAATCACTACAAAATATGGATTAGGTGCTTATTAGTTGGCCACTCCCAAAGAAGAACCCTTGGATGAGCCTATGAACATTATGGACCTGACGAGATTTTATGCCTAGTCCTCAAAGATCACCAGTCTTCAAAATAAAAAAATAAAAAAATAAAAAGATAAAAAAATAAAGAAAAATACACAAAAAATGAAAAAATTAAAGAAAAATCAATTCATCCATCAGTGAAAACCACTTTGTGGTGCTATGGGCAAGTATCTTGGTGAAAATCTGGTTTCAGACGTCAAGGTAAATAAGCTAGATTCACCGTCTTCTCGAACAAACTGGCTTTTTAGGGCTGAGACTTATAGAATCCCCATCCCCCCTAGTCTCGTGATTTTGCCACTTTTATAGTGTTCACGAGAAAATTACTCTTTACACCATACCCTTTCCCCCCACCCACCCACCCACACGATATCCATATTCCATAAATCAAATAATCTGACATGTAGTTTCACAAGCACTCACCTTGTGGAAATGATCAATTTAAGTGTGAAATTAATTGACATGACTCAAGCCGTCAGATTCGTTGTTTCAAATGCCCTGACGTGGCATGAGTAATTGATCCTCCATTTATTCCACCCATTTACCCCATTATAATCTAACATGTTATTTTTCCCCCCATCCATATTCCATAATAAAAATTAGGATATCATGAATGTTTTTCGCAGCCTTGCAATGACGACGATTATACAACTTTACAGGCCAAATAAGGGTATTTGTGCAAGATGGCATCCCCTATTGATCACTCACACCATCTCCCAATGCTTCCTTGTACACTATGAAACACAATGGCTTATTCAAATCGCAAACTCCACCCCACTTGCTTGCAGTCGGTTGTCTCCTTCATTCTTCAATCCACGCCACCCCATAAACCTTCCACCACCTTGCCAACAAATATCAAGGTTATTTGTATCTTCATGAGATGATGAGTCTTTGTCCCAGCCATGAATAAGGATCATCCTAGCACACTGAGCTTTCATCCCACCATGTTGATCTTTCTGCCCATCGCACTGAGCTTTCATCCCAGTACACTGAGCTTAACCCCCTATTTTTGAGCTTGAGCTTCTTCTTGACTTGTGTGTCATCCAGGAACTCATCCACATGAGCTTAATCAAATATTTTCATTCAACACCACATTTATATGCATATGTCCATACCACCTACTCTATTTCCTATTCAGTCATATCAGTTACTCCTACCCATTGGGATGCATCCTTTCCATGTCCGACAGTTTATCCATAATCTTAAGTCCTACTTTTGGCAAGAGATGTCAGTTTTCCTTGTGAATTTTTTGCATGGTTTGGTCTATCTCTTTGATTTGCATCATTATGTCCTACAACTACTCCTATCTACAACTGCCAGGATCATTCTATATCGTATGATGTGTATACTAGGGAAATTTTTTGAGGTATGACTTGTTTGATGGTTTTTATTTCATGAACCTACAACCCTGTATCTACATCTATATGGTGTTTACATGGTTGTGTGCAAGTGATACTTATTGTTTGAGAGTCAGTCCACGCCTTGGATTTTCACAACATCTCGATTCCTATAATTAGTGGTGTAGATCATCCTTGGCAATATTAAAACTAGGTTTTCCCTCCAAATATGCACAACAACAAATCCCTCCATCTCCACTCATTCTCATGTTGCATCCATGCATTTTGGAGACCCTAATTTATTCACCTCTTCCTTTCTTCTATCTGGTCCTATATCATTGTATTATGGTTGACACATTCTAAAAATAATTTCTCTTGCATTAATCATTGTCATTAGTAGCATTTTTATAATCATATAGTTGCATTAGCATTATCATTTTTATCATATAGTTGCATTATCATTATCATTTTATCATATAGTTGCATTATCATCTTTTATATAGCTACATTATCATATAATTGCATTATTTATTTTAAGTGCATCTACATTTACATTTGCATTTTAGGTGTGTTACATTTTAGGTTCATTACATAATAAATATTGATGTAAGTTTAATTAAGTCCCATTCAAAAATCAATATCTAACATAGTGCTGCAATCATTAATAATAACACTATTAAATATAAAACATTTAAAAATAATCCCATTTTGGTAGGTTTATAGAGGACAAGTTCAACACGCTTTTAGTCTACTATGTCTATAATACTAGTGGTTGAATAAGGGTTCTCATTATAGGGCATTATGCATAGTAATTACATTTACATAATTTAGGTGCATTAATTATAGTTGCACCCATTTATTTCAAGCACATTTTATCATTACATCACATTTTCATAACTTCATAGCATATGCATCATCATAACATGAAAAATCAAAAAACTACACATCATATAGGCATACATCATAAACATTTATCCTACATCCACAAACACATTAGCAACATCATAAATAACACATGCATACATACATACATATCATAATCATCCATCCTACATCACAAATAGGTCAGATCATATGCATCAACACATCATATAATCATAATCATAAAATCATCATCCATTGTATAGTCAAACAATAATCAAAGTCCATGAGAGTCCATAATAAAGTCCATATACATGCATATGCCACAAAAATATATGTGTGTGTGTGTGTGTGTGTGTGTGTATGTATATGTACATACATACATATATGTATGTATATATGTGTATGTATATATATGTATGTATGCATACATGCATACATATATATACATACACACACACACACATATATATATATGTATGTATTCATACATATGCATATATGTTTGTATGTATGCATATACATATATATATGTACACACACACATATATATGCATATGTATATATATATAGATATATGCATATGTATATATATATAGATATATGCATATGTATATATATAGATATATGCATATGTATATATATATATAGATATATGCATATGTATATATATATATAGATATATGCATATGTATATATATGTATATGTATATATGTGTGTGTGTGTGTGTGTGTGTGTGTGACATATATATGTATACATACACACACACACATATATATACATACACACATATATATACATAAACATATATATATACATCTCAAAAAAATATGAATGTGTCAAATCAAAGTATAATGATATATTTCCTAAACGGTCAAAAATAATGTGTCACATACAAGCACTACCTTGTGCTCTCTCGACCACCTCCCCCTGTTGTTGATCTTGAGGGCCCCCCTAGTGGACGTGGTGCCCTCATCCCCACGAAGGCACCTGACTGGTGGCTCTGAGTCCTATGATACTGGGTGCTCTCTGCATATGAAGGTGCCTATTGGTCTCCTAGCACGACTTGATAGTATAGGTCCCTATAATACTGGGCCTCACAGACTAATATCTTTGCATGTTGTTGTCTTGTGATGACATCAACAAATACCTATACAAGTCCTACTGGCTCCAACATTTTCCAAGTGACATCCCTCTCACCCCATAACCTCACCACATCTGCCTCTACCCTACTCAACCGGGAGTGGAGTGTCTCCATCTCCTCATCCATCCTCTCCAATTCTCCCCTCATCTATGAGATGGCCTCTCCACTCCTCACCTACTCTAGAAGTTGCTCAATCTCATCCCTATCCCTCTGTAGGTCATCTCTATCTATCATAGCAGTCTAGAGATCCTCTCTCAGAGCATTGGCCATGCTCCTCAATTGGTCCACCTCCATCTGCATGCTATCAGCTCGGGCCCTCTCAATCACCAGCTCCTCCTCAAGGCTCTGAGTCCACTCCCTTGTGGCATCCCTCCCTCATATCTCATCCTCCTCTCTCTCCCTCGCACACCCCTCTCCCTAACCACCCTGTCATACTCTGTCTACGGGACCCATCCTGCCTACATTGGCACCTGTACCTATACTTGTTGGGCCTATCCACCTTCATCACCATGTAAATGTATCTTTGGTATATCCATAGGCTCCGACCTATCCTCCCCTCCCTCCTCCTCTACCCCCACCCCGCCAATCTATGTTGTTGGTGGTTGAACCTTTAGTGGTACATCTGCTTAAGGAACCTCTTCTCCCCCCCTCCTCCTCTATGGAACTTATCTCTTCCCCCTACCTCTTTGTCCCCCTCCTCCTACTGCTACTATGTATATAGGTCCATCCTCCTCCCTGCCTACAACCTCGTCCAACAATGGTCATAGCTCATCTACCTCCAAGACCTTAGGTATGGTCAACTGCACTGGTCTGTGGGCCTCCCACTAGCAAGTGTATGCCCATGTACATCCCGGATCCTCCCATGCCTATAGGTTCTCATCCCAAGTAATCCTCTTGAGAGTATCCAAACTCATTGGGACCTCCAGTGGTCCCACTTCCTATCCCCGAATCCCTACCTCCCATGTGATCCGTGGATAAATCCACTCCTGACCGATAATGTCCTAAACCTGTCCTAGCTACCTCATAACCCTATGCGGCACATATTGCTCGATGACATGGATGGTCCTCCCAAACAACCAACATTGTGACTCCACCCATGTGAGCTTCCAGTCTCCCCACCATCTCTCATTGTCCATAAAAGGGTCTCCAAGTAAATAACATCATCTCATCAATGACCCTTCGCCAGAACCACATGGCTCTTACCCTGGTATAATAAAGTAGCCCTCTATGCATGTCCACATAGGGCAACCTGCGCCTCTTGTACTACTCCCATTGGCCTCATCATTGCAATATTCTCCCAAGACCATACGTGTAGTAGTGTGACCCCTATGTCGAGGTCCCTATAACCTCGGTAGACATAAAGATGAATGCCATTGAACAGTTGACCGAGCATCATTGCTCCCAATGCATAGGTCACACAATCCTACACCATGTAGTATACGCAACAAGCTTATCCATTGGAGAACCCATACCCATTCAGCTCTGGAATAATATGTCTGCTGATCAATCCACATATAAATAGTACCAAACAGGAAATATGCTAAATCTGCATCGCCCGCCCAAGGTGCATCTGTGTACCCTCCATTTACGGTGGGTTATACTCACATACCTGGCACAGGTAGTAGTCTCCTCCATCCAATTAGTACTCTGGGATCACGTCTTTGATGGGGATCTTCAAGATCCTCCGGACATCTAATATGTGATCATGGCCTCCCTAGTTGGCAAACAAAATGTGCATGTCTGGTTGTCCCAGTGCTCTATGGGCAATGCCATCATCGCGGTGTGTGCTCTGATCTATGGCCATATCCCCACAAATCCTAGACCAACCGCTCTCAAAATCTCTCTCTCATTTGCCCTCAACTATTCATATAGCCTCATCGTCGGAGGCTAGTGCTCTCGTGATGTGAGAGGCCCCTCATCCTCCTGCATCCAGCCAATTCATCTCATCAACCTGCTTATTCTATCTTATTCTATCCTATTATAACCTATTCCTATTCTATGTTATCCTTGGGGCATGCACACTCCCCCTAAACCCCTTCCATTCCCTCCCCATCCCTCATTTTCCCATCCTTATCCTCCCCAGTGAAGATGTTGATCTCCCTAGTGGAGACGTCAAACCCATGGCGCATGTGTTGTGCCACAAGTGGAGACGTTAAACTACAGTCTCCACCCCCAGTCTTCCCTTAGTTGTAGACTAACATCTGCATGGATGTTGATCTGTCTTTGCAGATGATGTTCCCCTTCCCTAGTCCCTTCAAACACATGCACATGCATTACCGCCTACGAAGACGTTGATCCCTCGACTAAAACATTGAAACTGTGATCATCTCCACCCCGCTAACTTCCTAGCTTCATTAACTACCTTAATTAATGCCCTAACCTACTAAAACACAAAGTGGGGTCAGGGTACCTACTAGTGGGTCGTACTTGGCCGATCGTTGGTGTCGTCGAACCCTCTCTGCATGGTTCTCATGATATGGAATGCGATCCATCTTGCTCCTAGATCTTTGTTCTCTCCAATTCTTCTAAAGGTGTATGTGACAATGACCCTTCCTTGGGCCCCTTGTGGCTTATATAGGGCTCCCCATGGCCCTATTTTCTCGTACTTCATCCATCTTCCTCATTTTCTTTCATTTTTCTTTTCTTTTCTCCCCTTCTCTTCCACTCAAGTCATTTTCTTCATTTTTCAATAATTTCCTCGAAATTTTTTAAAATTTTAAATTCTCGAGGGGGCATACAAAACCCGCGTCTTCACGTTGGGGCATCCTAATCTTGTCTTTTACCCATCGCCAATCTTGCCGCTACATAAAAGAGGGGAAAAATGTAGATGTCTAAAATTAATTAAATTAAATATTTAATTAATTTATCCTTACTACATAATTAATGGATTTAATTATGTTACCCTTTATTTTTCTAAGAATTAACTTAATTTAATTTAATTAATCCTGTCACTATTGTCCCATAGTTGATTTATTAAATAAATTCATTATTCCCTATTCTTCTAAAGTTCCTCAATTAATTAATTCCTCTAAACTCTCTTTAGTTAATTAATTCAAATTAGTTAACTAAATCATGTGATTCCTACAAATCACTTCCCTCTAATCTTCACTTGGCCTAATTAATTCCTCTAGAAGCCCACTTAACATTATTTCCTAATTTTTAATTCCTCCACTCATTCTCTCTCCTCTTGTCAAATCCTCCTAACTTTCCCACTTGTCTTCTAATCCCCTATTAATTTTCCTATTCACCCTCTAATCATTTTCTAGTGGCTAATCCTCATGATTAGCCCAAAGTCAACCAATTGCCATAAATGGCTTGTCCCCTCTCAACCCCCAACCTTAAATGCACCAACTTTGGTCATTTCAAGGATTTCAAAATTTCTCATTCTTCCATGCACTCTCATCTTCCCAAGGAATTTTTTATTCTTTTTCCTATACATCTCATTATTTGGGATTTATAAATTACCTTGTCCTCCCCTAAGGAATTTTTAATTCCTTTTTGTCTTCCCAATGTACTTGAGGGTAGCTTCCCCATGTACATTATGGAGTGTGGAGACAAGAAATGCATTTATGGAAAATCTCTTGGTCTCCAGACCATGTCCACACCTTCCTTCAATATCTACCCTTGATTTACTTTCAATCTCAACTGTCCATTCATCCCTCTTTAAATCTATAAATTGGGGTCTCCTCCCCTTCATTCCATATCTCATCTTTATGAAATCTCATGCTGGAAATCTAGCTTTAGAAATCCATCTTTGTGTATCACCACTATAGTCAGATAGAATCCAAATTCATAGCTACCCATATAACTCATCATTTGCAAGCATCCATCCAGCTTGTTGTGCATTGGAGAGCAACCCACATCCAATCAAGGAGCACGTCAAAATCAAGTGGAAACAAGGTTGCATTTTGCTTCATCCATTACTCAATCTGAAGGAAAAGGTAAAGGTAACAAGGTAAAATGGTTTATTTGTTATGCTTTGAATGCTTTTTTTTATTTCTAACCATTCTATCTCCTTGCTACTTTTAACCCTCTTCAAAGCCTTCCACAAAGTTTATGTAAATGTACATCACTTACCTCAATTGTCCCCAACCTATGCGGTTGAGGTAAGTGATGTACTTTTATGCTCAAACAAGACTCTTCCTGGTCCTACCACACCAAAAATTACAAATATTTTTTATTTTGAACCAGTGATAGGTCTCACTAACCAAGAACCATTGGAGAAACCACACACATATGAGGAATCCATTAATTAGGACCCACATTTTCTTGAGATATTAGTTGTGCAAAATAATCCAATTCAATCTAAATTTGATCTCTTAGGAAAACTAAAGAATGTATATGTCAAAATACCTCTCCTGTAAGCTATTAAAGATGTTCCAGTTTACACCAAAACCATACAGAATTGTGTCTCAAATGATCTGGTAGGAAGACACAAGACCTAAAGATAATCCATGTCATTAGATAGTTTGTTGAGATTATGTTAGGAACTGTAGTAGTTCCAAAATATTCAGTCCAAGGAGTCTAGTTGTCAATGTAAGCATCAAGGTGACACTTATTAAAAATTCATTGATAGACCTTGGAGTAGCTATTAATGTTATGACCAAGAAGACAATGGATGATCTACAGTTGGATAATATTCAACAACACCAAGAGTACTGCAATTAGCAAAAGGTCCATTATGAATCTAGAAAGGATGATTGAAGATTTTCTAATAACCATAGACTCATGTGACTACCCTACTTATTTTATAGCTCTACAACCTACAGTCTATCTGGAGGGATATCCATTGGTTTTGGGAAGGCCTTGGTTGGCCACTATTGATACCTTGATTGGTTTTCAAACTAGAAGTATCAACATTTCCATTGGGGAAAAAACCAAGCAATTGGTATTATATCCTCCATCTCAACCTCATTAAAATATAGAATAGATAATTTGGCCTTTATGGACGAGGATGAACAAAATTCTCTGCATAATCTCATGGTGATAGACAAAAGTCCCATGATGGAATCTGAAGATGAAGATATTGTCCTTGCTAAGATTATACATAACTCATATGGCCTTAATGCTAAGAAAGACTAATTATTGTCATGTCTTACTTGTCTAGTACATAGACCTGGATTTTGTTGAAACATCCAATAGAAATTACTTCAGGAAGAACACTCAATATCAACAATGAACTATCAACACAACAACATACTAGATTATTGTAGATGTTGCAAACTCACACTTAAGTGTTTGCATGGGACTACCAAGACATGAGAGGAATTGATCCAAATATGTGTATTCATAGGATTTACATCAATGAAGGATGTAGACCAATCAAATAGTCGTAGAGGCACATAAATCTAACACTCAAAGAAATAGTCAAAGCTGAGTTGCAGAAACTTCTTGATGTAGGATTCATTTATCATGTCTCAGATAGTGAGTGGGTTTCACCATTAGTGATTGTGCCCAAAAAAGGAGGTAAGTGGTGAGTATGTGTGGATTACAAGGAATTGAACACTCACATATAGATCACTTTCCACTCCCTTTCATTGGTCAATTCCTAGACTCATTGGCTGGTAAGAGATATTTTTCTTTCCTTGATGGATTCAATGGCTACAATCATATTAAAATTGCTCCTAAGGATCGGGATAGAAAAAAATTTACATGTCCCCGGGGAACATATGCCTACTCAGTACTTGCATTTAGCCTATCTAACACAACATATTATCTGAATTTGCACATGATATTATGGAAATCTGTATGGATGACTTTACAACTTATGGTAACACCTATGATGAAGCATTGGAAAATTTGGAGAAGATATTACAAAGATGTGAAGATCACAACCTTTCTCTAAGTCATGAAAAATGTTTTATGATGATGATGAAGGGGTTGTATTGGGACACTTTATCTCTTCCAATGGGATTCAAGTTGATCCAACCAAAATATCAATTATCTCATAATTACCGGTTCCACAAAATCAACAAGATGTCAAAAGATTCCTTGGACAAGTTGGATACTACAAACACTTCATAAAGATTTCAGTAAGTCATCTTTGTCATTGGTCACTTTGTTGACAAAGGATTTAGAATTTGATTGGACTCCTATTTGTCAAATAGCATTTGAAGCCCTTAAATTTGTCCTCACACAAGAACTAATACTTAGAGGACCTAATTGGAATGTACCTTTTTATATTCACATTGATGCATCTGACTTTATTGTTGGAGCACTATTGGGGGAAAAAGAAGCTAATCTTTGAGTATGTTATTTATTATATTAGTAAAAACCTTCAAGGTGTAGAGGCTAACTATATAGTTATAGAAAAGGAGATTCTTGTTGTTGTATATTGTGGGATTTTGCCAAGATCAAGGGCACAATGAAAAGTATAAAAGAGAGACAAAAGAATGACAAGAACAAACTGTATTCTCATCAATATGAAAATGATCAACTGGATTCACCAATACAATGAATATAGGCCTGCTTATATAGGCAAGGCCATATGGATGTATGAGCACACAATCATGACATGTGGCTCAATGAGAAACAAGGGTAGGTAAGAAATACTAGGGGTAGGTAGGAGAAATAATATAATATTCCACAAGAGGTGGATGACCCACCGAATGTGGAGTGTAATAGAAAAATAAGACCACAAAAGGTGGAATTTCTCCTACAAGCTATATCCCTATGTGCACACTTCCCTAAGTGTCTCAAATACAAACTATGAAGAGATGCATTATCCTAAGTTAACTAAAGTAAAGTGTAATTATATCCATAATGAATATTTATTTACACCAACACCCCTCCTTAAGTGAAACTTAGGGGAATGAAGACTCAAGTCAACAATGCAAGATGGATCTCGGCTACTAGGCCATGATAGGTACCCATGTACAAAATGCAAATGCAAGCAAAACTATGCAATGCAATATCTCACAAACAGAGAAAGGGAGAAACCCCCCCCCCCCCCCCAAAAAAAAAAGAGAGATGAATGTACAAAAGACTCTCAAAGAAGAAGGACAAAAACTCAAAGAGGAAAAAGACCCCCCCATAAGAGAGGAAGGAGAAGTCAGCTGGCCCCCCTAATGAGACATCCCACACCCCCAACAGAGCTCGCAATAGCTGGAACTTACTCTCGGTGAAAGGTTTGGTGAATATGTCTGCAACCTGCTCTGTTGTAGGACAATACTGCAAATCAATGACCTACTCTTGAATCAACTCTCGAATATAGTGCATATGGATCTTGATGTATTTGGTCTGTTGGTGTTGGACTGGGTTCTTCGATATTGCAATAGCACTCTGATTGTCGCAATGTAGAACTGTCAGACGTGGAGTGGTGAACCCAAACTCTATGAGAATCTATTGAAGCCAAATGGTCTCAGTCGTTGCGTTAACAGCTCCTCGATACTCAGCCTCAGTCAAAGAGAGAGCAATAGCATGTTGCTTCTTGCTCTACCAACAAATGGAGTCTCAACCAAAATGAAAACTGTAACCTGAAGTAGACTTATGATCATCAAGATCACCAGCCCAATCAGAGTCTATGTAACCAACCAAGCGAAGTCCTATGTCTATTGCATAGTGAATCCCATAGTGATGTGTACCTTGGATGTAATGAAGGATGCATTTGGTGGATTTCCAATGAAGCTCATGTGGTTCCTGCATGAAGCGGGAAACCATGCCACTGCAAATGAAATATCAGGGTGCGTGTGAGTCAAATAAATGAGACTACCCACAAGCTAGCGATACAATGTGGCATCAACTGGTGGAGAAGAACACTAAGCCTCAAGCTTGACTCCTGAAAGAAAGGGAGTCGATACAGGCTTACAATCAGCCATATGAAAGCATGCAAGTAGATCAAGAGCATACTTGGGCTGTGATAGTGTAATCCCAAAAGGTGACTATGAAATATCTATCTCGAGAAAGTAGTGTAAAAGACCCAAGTCAGTCATAGAAAATCTATCATGCAAAGCAGATTTGACTCTCCTAATGATGGATGTGGTGCTCCATGTAATGATCAAATCATCAACATAGAGCATAAGTATCAAGTGAGAGTCATCATGTCACAAAATGTAGACATTCAGATCAGAATGACACCTAGTGAACCCTGCTGAGAGAAGAAAGGAATCCATCTTGGCGTACCAAGCCCTAGGGGCCTGCTTGAGGCCATAGAGAGATTTCCTTAGTCTGCAAACCAAGGAAGTATCCTCGATGAAACCCTATGGCTGCTCCATATAAATATCCTCATCAAGGTCACCATGAAGAAAAGCACTCTTCACATCCATCTGATGTACAACCCAACCACGAGTTGCAGCAATAGAAAGTGTCAAGCGAATGGAGTTCATCTTGGCTACAGGCACAAAGGTCTCAGTATAGTCAACACCTAGAACCTGAGAGAAACCTTTCGCAATAAGCCGATCCTTATACTTATCCATACTACCATCCGCTACAAACTTGGTTTGATAGATCCACTTACATCAAACCATCTTTCTCCCCTTAGGGAGATGGACTTAATCCCATGTGTTGTTCCTCATCAAGGAACTATACTCTTCCTCCATAGCTTGGTCCCACTCATGAACCCTTGATGCTTCCCAAAATGTCTGTGGATCAGAAGCAGTAGCAATGAATGCATGTGGAAGATCCTGATGTTGTGATCGAGTCCTCCATGTATTTGAAGGATCCCCAACAAGAGAACCAACTGACTCAAGTGTCTGTCGAGCCCAACGAGGTCTAGGTGGAGGTGGAGAACGAGGCTCCTCAACTGCAAGTGGACCCTGCAGAGGTGTAACCTTGTGAGTCGAACTTGAAGGAGTCTCGTCATCTCAATCACTAGTATCACTATCCACAATGGAGAAAGGTGGAGGAGGTAGAGAGGCTAAGCTAGGAGAGCTTTCCTCAAAGTGAACACTCCTCTCAATAAACACCTCATGTGTCTTAGGATCCATCAATCTATATGCCTCAACACCCTCAGGATATCCAACAAAAATGCAAGGCCGACTCTGTGGTTCCAATGCCTTATGTTTCTGCAGAGGTATGTGAGCCCATGCTAGACACCCAGAGGTTCTAAAATGTCTCACAATCGGTTTCCTACTAGCCCAAGCCTCAAAAGGAGTAATACCTTGCAAAGCTTTGTGAGGAACCCGATTCTGGATGTGTGTGGCACAACTGATAGCCTCTGCCCAAAAGGCGGGATCAAGAGAACATGCATGTATCATATAGCTAGCCATTTCTTTGAGAGTTCTATTCTTGCGCTCTACAACTCTGTTCTGTTGTGGAGTGTATGCAACAAAATGTTGAAGATCAATCCCCTCAAATGTCCAAAAATCCTCAAGTCTCTTGTTCACATATTCCCTTCCATTATCTGTACGAAGAATCTTGACCACTTTCCCAAATTGCTTCTCCACACGAGTCTTGAAGTCCTGAAATATATCAAATACTTCACTCTTATGAATGAGAAAGTAGACCCAAGTGAAGCAGGAGTAGTCATCAATGAAGGTGGGGACATAGCGGGCCTTGCTAAATGAAGGTGCTGGAAATGGACCTGCTACATCGCTATGAACAAGTTGAAGAACTTCCAAAGCTCTCCAAGCTTTCCCCTTATCAAACTTATCCTCAGGATGGTTGCCCATGGAACAACCTGAACATACACCCTCTAAAAACTTGATTTGAGGTAAACCTGTGACCATGTCTTTAGTGCTGAGCTGTTGAAGATAGCGATAGTTGAGGTGACCAAACCGCTCATGCCATAGCTTACTTTTTGAATTTGAATGAGTAAGCAAGGCCCTCGAAGGATAACTTGGCACAAAGTGGGAGAATGAATAAAGCCTTGAGTTGTCATTGACTTGTCCCACTGCTACTAAGGCATCATTATCAAGTTCCTTTACCACAACTGAATTTGGTGTAAACTCAACCTTTTTCCCATTCCCATAGTGAGTGATTTGGTAGATAGAGAAAAGGTTGGTAGACAAGTTAGGAACATAGAGAACATTCTCAAATGTTCCATCATCCATGTCAATTGAACCTTTCCCTTCAACCTCAACTTGTGTATCATCACCTATGTAAATGTGAAGTACCTTAGATGGCTCCAATGAAGAAGGTTGCTCATTTGTAAAACCCATGTGATAAGAGGCACCCGAGTCAAGTATCCACTGCTGTGAAGAACCTATTGTAGCCACAAATGCTTGCCCTTTTCCCTTAGACTGTGAGGAAGAGGAAGGAGATGAATCCTTCTTTGTGTAGGCGGATGGCAAGTTGATGTTGTTTTTCTTAAAAGGTTTTGTCAACTCATCAACTTGCTTGGTGTGGCATCGATGCTCATCATGACCATACTTATTGCAATATGCACAAGTTGGTTTATCCTTCTTAGGTGAAGTACCCTTCTTGGAAGAGGATGAAAATTTTCCTTTTGATGGAGAGGATGATTTTCCTTTTTCCTATTGTGGTTTTGACTTAGATTGCTTCTTCTTGTTGTTGGAATCTTTGCCTTGACTCCCTTGACTAGCCACCAAAGCCTTGGACTTTGAAGACTTGAGAAGCCCCTTGTTCAACAACTTAGATTGTTCCAATATCAACATTTATGTGAAAGCATCAAATGATGGCATAATGTAGGAACTCCCCACTGTCAAACGATGAGTTTGGAAGCTAGATACAAATGCTGCATATTCTGGTGCAAGCTTGTCCAACAAGTTGAATATCAACTGAGCATCCTTTTTATCAATTCCACAATCTTTAAGCTTTGCTCTTAGCTCATTTACTTTGGTGACATAATCTTGGATTGTATCAAAACTCATGAGATCCAAGTTGGTGAGCTCATTGTCAATCTTGTAACCTTTGATTTCATCAACTTGACCATACAATTTCTGAAACATATCCCAAGCCTCTTTGATTGTTGTACACTTCTCAATGTGAAAAATGAGGTCATCTGATACATACTACCGAAAAGTTCCAAGAGACATGCAATTATTAGTGAGCCATTCTAACTGAGCATTAGGATCAGGTGGTGTTGCTATTGTTCCATCTATGTAATGTGTGAGACCTTTTTCCATTAATTTGCTCCATACTTTAATTTTCCATGATGCATAATTATGTGGAGTTAAAGGTGGAAATTTATGAGGACTCATTTCAACAAAAATGAAAGAGAACAAGGAAAGAGAGGCACAATCACACAAGACACCCCCCCAAATTCACTCAATCAAAGAACCCCTCCCCCCCAAAAAAAATGATTTGGCACTTCATACTTAGTGCGTGTACAATGGGCCACTTGCAAAAAATGGCAAAGTGGACTTCTGATTTCAAATTTACAACTGCATCAATAAGGCCAAAAGAGACTCAAACTAATAATGCAAGAGATCTAAACTAAGATCCAAGCAATTTACAAGTACCAAATAGGCCAAATAAGACCAATATCTGAAAGTACAATGTCCACTCAAAATCTCTAAAATCTAATCATAGATTATGAAAGTAGACAAAAACATATGCACTTTTTAAAAAAAAGGTACCTGAAAAGGAGGTCATATAAGCTCAAACGAAGCCTTTGAAGTTGCAGAATTGAGGATTAGACAGGTACAGTTGAGAGAATTCAAAAATTTCAAAAAACCTGTGCACCAAAATCAGAAAATAACCACACCACTGGCAAGAGCACAAAAAAGTATCCCAAATCAAAAAAAATTCCACCCAAAAAAGAGCAAAATTGAGCAAGTTATGAGCCTCCAAAGTTGACCCAAAAATCCAAACTGCTCAACAAAGAGGGGTCTAAATTTTTTTCAAAAAATGTTGACTGTGCGCTGCTGACTGGGCAGAAGGTACGGACCCACAAAAAAAAAAAATTCAGAATTTTTTTTTTTTGAGATCCGAAAATTCCATACCGTACCACTCGAATTGGGCAAAAAATTCCTCCAACACCTAAAATTTGATTTTTGCCAAAATAGGTCAAGTTTATACTCAATTTTTATGGAAATGACCTCCAGGACGCAATGATGAGGTCCAAAATGCTCTAAGATGCCTCCAAAAAGAGTTGTTTCTCAAATCCAAAAATAGAAGCCTTCCAAAATGTCTCCCAAAAACCAATTAATGAAACCCCAATGGCTCTAATACAATGTGAGATTTTGCCAAGATCAAGGGCACAATGAAAAGTATAAAAGGGAGACAAAAGAATGACAAAAACAAACTATATTCTCATCAATATGCAAATGATCAACTGGATTCACCAATAGAATGAATATAGGTCTGCTTATATAGGCAAGGCCATATGGATGTACGAGCACACAATCATGACATGTGGCTCAATGAGAAACAAGGGTAGGTAAGAAATATTAGGGGTAGGTAGGAGAAATAATATAATATTCCACAAGAGGTGGATGACCCACCGAATGTGGAGTGTAACAGCAAAATAAGACCACAAAAGGTGGAATTTCTCCTACAAGCTATATCCCTATGTGCACACTTCCCTAAGTGTCTCAAATCCAAACTATGAAGAGATGCATTGTCCTAAGTTAACTTAAGTAAAGTGTAATTATATCCATAATGAATATTTATTTACACCAACATATATGATATTAACAAATTCATACACTACATTACTAGTTATCCTATTTTTATTCACACTGATCATGCAACAATTTGTTATCTAATGAATAAATCAGTGGTTATAGGAAGGCTTATTATATGACTACTCTTACTCTAATAATTTGACATCACCATTATTGACAAGCCAAGCAAGGCCAATGTTGTTGCAAATCTTCTCTCTCGATTGAAAAATAAAACCATGGAAGAGGTGGTGGATGACTCATTCCCAGATGAACATCTCTTTGCCTTATCAATCTATTCACCATGGTATGTAGATATTGCCAACTATCTTGTTGTAGGTCGTACACCTCCAAATTTCTCTCTTAGAGTGAAAAGGCAGTTGATACATCACAACCTATCCTACTCTTGGATATATGGATATCTATTCTACATAGGGCTTGACAATGTAATGAGGAGGTGTCAAAGATAGAATGAAAGATATGATATACTGAAGGCCTATCATGATGAACCATGTGGTGGACACTTTGCTGCAAAAAGAACTACCATCAAGATACTTAATTCTAGCTATTATTGGCCTACTATACATAAAGATGTAGTTCACTACACCACAAGATGTGATTGTTGACAAAGAATGGATAGACCTACAAGAAGTGATGAAATGCCACTACACCTTCACATTTATTCGACACCATTTGATAAATAGGGCTTAGATTTCATTGGGCCCATTGAACCAACATCAAATGTTAAATCCCACATCTTGGTATGCACTAATTATTTAACAAAGTTGGTAGAAGTTAAAGCTTTAAGGATTGCTAGCGATGTGAAGGTAGCATAGTTCCTATATGAGGAAATATTTTGTAGGTATGGAGTTCCTAGACAATTAGTCCTATACCAAGATCCACAATTCACCTTTGAATTGATATCACAATTGGTTAAGGAGTTTGAGATAAGGCACAAAAAGACAACTCCTTTCTACCCACAATCAAATAGTCAAGTGGACATCACAAATAGGGAATTAGAGGCAATTCTGACTAAAATAGTGCAAGTACATAGATGAGTTTGGGTTGTTAGACTCTTTGAAGCAATCTGGGCCTATAGGATCACATGGAAGCCAACTATAGGGCTTACACCCTATGAGTTAGTATATGGCACTAAATCAGTCCTCCTTATTGAATTTAAATACAAAACTTTGAGAAGAGTAGTGCACTTAGGAATGAATCTTGATGAAACTCTGTAGGATAGGCTACACCAACTCAATGCACTAGATGAGATGTGTATGGCGGCTCTTCAAAATACTAAGCTTCTCCAAAGATGAAGGACTGAGTTGCATGATCAATATATAAAGGCAAAATAATTTAATGAAGGTAATTGGTCTTTACTATATGATTCCAAGTATAAGGACAATAAGGAAAAACTCCAAACACATTGGTTGGGACCTAATGAGATTCAAAGATTTTTTCCTAATGGTGTTGTTCAATTGGAAATAATTGACCCTGTTAGATTTAAACTCATGGTAAATAGACACAAACTAAAGTTATATAAGAAACCATTGGATAGGGATGAATTATTGAAAGCTTCATCAGCAATTTATAACACCTGAATCATCCACTCCACTTGATTTTCCAGCACCCTCCACTCCACTCACCCTAGTAACTAAACCCATCCGCCATCACCAATAATAATAGAAGAAGCTTCCCATCCTAGCAATGAATCTTTTGGTTCACCCACAACCACTACTTTTATATAATCACCTATCCATCACACATACACACACTAAACGTATTTACTTCTTGTTATTTTTATCATAGAAAGAAATGCTAGTACCTTATAATATTCTTCAGTGGGACCTAAATAATTGATCTAGTTGCAAATAAATCCTTCCATAACATGCATGTTTTTTTTTTTAATTACATTCAACCAAATTTCACATGAAGTCGCTCATTCATAAACAACTGTACTTTGCTTACCAATCATTTCTACATTTAAATTTGTCGCAAATCTTATCTTTTTATATCGCAATCTGGTTGTCATCATAATTGTCACATCACAGCCACATCAAATATTTTCACATACCATGCATATCATTTCCACATGATCTCATCAAAAAGTGAAAGTGCTTTGCAATTTCATGCGGCAAAACATTAGGTATGATCCACAATGAATTGCATTTATGACATATTTAGTAATTATTGCATTCTTTATTTTGCATGCTATATTCATATCTTTTTTTTTTTTAAGGTAAGTGCTATTGTTAATGGGGATAGCTCCCTATATTGCTCAAAAAATGAGATTACATATAGTTTCAAGCATCAGACTAGACTAGCCTGTGCCTGTTAGACCTGACTATAGACACCCAAGCTAGATAGCTTTAATCCAGTCACTTCTCAAAATTAAAACACAAACACTTAGTCAACAAGTCAGTTACATATGTCCCCCAATTTCTTGGTATATCACAGCCGCATATTCACCTAAATTAATAGCATTACGGGTGGAATTATCAGGAAGCCACTAATACTAAGATTAAGTCAGTCTTTTGAAAGGCACCATGTTCCCGTTAAACATAGCACATCTGAACACTTCCCAAGCATTCTCCCCAAATGCCTTTATTCATGCATGCTCCTCCTTCCACACCTCTTGTTTGGCCATCTCATGTATAGAATCACTATCAATGGAGCCACCATTGTTTCCTTCATCTAATTTTGCAGTTTCATCCTCCGAATCCGAGGATAAGTAGTTTTCAAACTGGAAATACACCTTCAAAATACTCATTTTGGCACCCTCTTCCAGACTTAATATGGCATTAGCAACATTGTCTGCAATGAATGGCTTCACAAATCCATCAAATATTTTGATTGCACGTTCCCCAGAATCAATGACATCGACAAGGGGCATGAGGAACGCCTCCAGCACGGCTGCATCACACCAGTGTCTCTCAAAATTGAGAGCGATGCCCATTAGCCCATAGATAGCATCATAAATGTAATCTTCAGTGATAAACAGGTTTCTAAGTTGTGTTCCCAGTGCATTTTCACAATTGACACAACTAACATCTCTGAAATGAGCCATCTGCCACAACCTTTCCTCTGTGTACACCACACTAAAAATATCACATTCGACAACTGGGTTACATCTCTTCTGGAAAGCATTTATAGAAAGATGCATGTTACAGATCCCCATCATTACAGCTCTGCCCATATCTACCAAATTCTAAATCTTAACTGAAGCACTCCCGAAGTGATAAGGTGTCCCAAACTATAGACGGTACTTTCCATGTGATGAATCTTTCTACGGCCAAATTTTAGATATCGATACCAAAACAGAGACACCATCCTTCCCAACTATCAAAATCATATGAATCTTTAAACTTTTGATGCGTATATCATTGCCATCAATAGCCCAAGATCGAGTGCTAATCCATATAAAGTTGGTTTATTACCCGACACCTTGGCGTGGGGAATCACGATAGTCCTTCAAGCATTATCTTGTAATATCCTCCGCTGTCGAGACATGACTGAAAAAGACAGGATCATCATTCCTTCCTACCCCAATATTCGCAAGATAGTCCGCCACTTGATTGCCTTCTCTATAAGCATGCACAATTTCGTAGCAATCTATAGATTTAAGGTGGTCATTTATCTACGGCAACCATTTGTTTAGTTTTTTGTTGTGAATTTTAACTTAGTAACACCATTTATAATGATCTATGAATCTCCTTTGATAATGATTTGAGTGATCCCATGCAGAGTACAGAGGTGTAATCCTGCCTCTAGTGCACGGATCTTGGCTTTGTTGCTTGTGACAAATCCAATGCCTCCATACAATCCATATATAATTGATGCTATGCAAAAGGAGGATTTTTAGGATAAACAAACACAAACAACAAACAACAAACCAATTGTTAGTGTTAGTGTTAGAAATCACAAATTAAAAACTATCCTAAGCAAGCATATCAAGAGAGAAACTACACACAAAACAAAAAGCTTAATTAAACTAAGAAATGCAACAAGACATCTCCAAATGCCCTCCACCATGTTTGTAGCTTCTCCTCCCTTGTTCCTCTCCTCTCCAAGTTCCCAAATGAGTGTCGCTCTCAGTAGCTTTTTGCACTATTTTTTGGATGTCTTATGGAGATTCAAGAGTATAAATTGAATGATCATAAAAATGCAAATGTGAACAAGATAAAATGATATATTAGGAAATGAACTAAGATTAATTTTAGTCCAAAATAACAATATGAGTGATTATGCTAAAATGCTCTCTAAAATTGAATATAGGTTAAATGCATACAAGTTTACAGGATTTGGATTATGAAAAAATGAGCTCTATTTATAGATAAAATGGAACAATGGATGGTTGAGATTGAGTAATCTCAACAAGGGTCAAGATTGAAGGGCTTAAGATCCATGTGAGGACTCTCAATCCAATCCCAGGATGACAAATGTCAACAAGAGATGGGTTGAGAGGAGAGGGAATAAGCATTAAATGCTTGACATGACCTGAGGGTTAACTTGGGAGGTAGGGTTAATGTTGAGTTGAGTGAATAAATTTATTATTCAAAGAATAATGCCTTTATCCAATGGATAAACTCTTGTGCAAGAGTTAGTGAGGATAACCATGGTCAAAGCAATAAATGATTGAGGAGACACATGGGTTGAATGAGGGTTGAGTTAGAGGTAAAGTCTCTAACCATGGGAGCAAGTGGATTTAACCATAAGTGGTTATGTAAGAGCCATTAATGGTCATGTAAGAGCCATTAGTGGTTTGGAAGACTTTAGGGGTTAGCTTGTTGAACACATAAAGCATTAAATGCTTTTCAAAGACTTTGGAGTCATTGAGAAGTGACTCCAAGTTGCTTAGGGATGTGACAATATTTAGGAGATGGATTAGGATAATTAGGAATGATTAGAAAGTGGTTAGAAGGGGATTTAAGATTGCAAGTGGGTTTGGTGGGTGAGGGAAAATAGGATTTAAATTAAAATAAAATTAATTTATTTCAACTTGTGGTTGCAACTTGCATTTGTAGGAGAATGCAAGTGGGGGGGGGGGGGGTGGAGTTTAATGATTTAAATAAAAGTTATATTTATTTATTTAAAAGAGGAAAGGGGATTAAATTAAATAAATAGGATTTATTCATTTAATTGATTGTGAATTTGGTTTAATGAATTAATTAAAATAAATTGAATAATTTATTTAATTAATAGGAGAATGTTTGAAGATGAATTAATTAAATGTTAATTTAATTAATTGTTGACTAGTAGGTTTATTAATCAAATAAATAGAAAATATTCTTTTAATTAAAATGGACATATTTATGTGACTACAATAATATTACCATGTTCATCTTGGATTATGGCGCCAATACCAGACTCCCCAGGGTTCCCCTTACTAGCACCATCAAAATTGAGTTTTGTCCAATCCTTTGGAGGGGCCTTCCATCTGATAGAATTTCTATCAATAGACTTCGAGGGGGGGATATAAATACCTGATTCTTTAAGAGCCCAATTTTTTTCCATTAAGACATCCCAATTATTATATATTTTAGGGCTGCCTTTTAGTATCTTGCCATTTATCACTTCCTCGATTGCAACTTATTTTGTCCACTAGCATTATATTTGACAGTGATGTCTCTTTGAAAAATTTTATGTTTCTCTCCTTCGAGATGTGCCATACAATCATAGATGGACCAATCATCCATATATCACTCCATTTTGACTTCTGTTTGATTGGCCATGAAAGAAGGAAGTCAAAGAGCCTTTCATTTTTAACCGTAGTCCAATTGATCTGGTCAAGGAACCAGTTCCAACAAAATGTTGCCACAAGACAACTAAAGAGTAGATGGTTGGTAGTTTCTTCGTTAGCACAACACATAGCACAACGACTGGGACCCGAGATGCCTATAATTTTAAGTCTATCACCAGTGAGGATTCTACCACGTAAAGCAATCCACAACAAAGCCCCGGCTTTTGGTAGTATTCTATTATTCCAACATAATTTATGCAGCTAGGCATCGTAGAAACCTCTTTGTCTTTGAACTTCGTACCCAAGTTTGGTACTATACTCCCCAAATTTCGAAGCACACCAAAAAATGTTGGCATTTTCACTAGAGGGTGGTATTTTCCTATCTTTTATTGCATCCCAAAGTTTCTCACATAATGAAGCATTACCAATATTGATTTTTTTTCCATATTTTCAGACCATTTATGTCCTCGTGGTTTTCCATGTAATTGCATACATGTTTCCCTATGCAATTCTCAACCAGATTTATCCACTCCTTATCTTCAAATGATTCTGACAGAGATGGAAACCCATCCCATGAGTCTCTCCAAAACAACATTGTTCTACCATTACCAATCTGCCATGAAATATGCTTTGTGATAATGTGTTTGCTATCCCATAATAAATTCCACGTAGCAGAGCCCCTTTTTGAATTGGCCACTGTGAGAATTCGGTTAGGGTCCTCCGAGTCAAGATATTTCTTTTGGAACAGTCTGCACCAATTTTTTTGAGGCTCTTTTCACATCTTCCAGGAGAGCTTAGCACCAAGGGCAGAGTTTTGCAGCTCCATTTTCCTTAAGCCAGCTCCCCCATCTTCCTTGATTAAGCATAATGTATCCCAGTTGATAAGCAGAATTTTTCTGTTATCTTTGGCACCATCCCAAACAATTTTTTTGAGTAGATTGTTCAAGCTTTTTCCTGTAGTGAACGACATTTTGAAATAGGACATGTTGTAGATTGGAATGGCAGATAAAACTGATTTGATCATGGTGAGTCTACCTGCTTGGGTTAGCGACCTATTTTTCCAATTTTGAGATTTAGTTTGACATGATTTAATAACATCATCCCAGATTTGGGATTGTCTGCATCCTTTCTTAATACGTATCCCTAAGTATTTGATCGTCTCTACAATTTTTATATCCAAGTGTTGTGCAATTATGCCCTGGGCACTCTTATTAGTATTAAAGAAAACAACTAATATTTTTCTTTATTCATAGCTTGACCCGAAGCCATTGTGTACTCCTCTAGTGTGTTCTTAATTCCTATAGCTTCCAAGGTGGATGCATCACCAAATATGATGGTATCATTAGCAAATTGGGAATGTGTGATTGCCTCGAATTTCTCATGCACTTTGATTCCTTTCCAAATGCCTTCACTATGCCTCTTTTTTATCAACCTCCCTAAAACTTCCGCCATGAGAACAAAGAGTGAAGGTGATAATGGATCTCCTTGTCACAGACCATTTGTGGCTCCAAAAAACCCACTCAAATTACCATTGACAATAATAGAAAATTTTACTGTGCTAATGCAAAATTTTATGCATTCAAGCCATTTAATTGGGAAACCAAATCTGGCAAGGACATGCATAAGAAAATTCCAAATCACCTTATCATAGGCTTTGGCAACATCTAGTTTAATAATCATACCTTTCATTTTTTCTTTTTGGAGTGAGTGTATGACTTCCGATACCAGGATGATATTGTCCGCAATTTCCCGACCCGAAGTAAATCCATTATGATTTTTAGATACAAGATTTGGTAGCAACTTCTTCAATCTTTCAGACATTGCCTTTGATATTATTTTGTAGATGGTGTTGCATAATGATATTGGGTGAAAATCAGACATGGAACCACAATCCTATTTCTTAGGAATAAGATTGATAATAGTGTGGTTGATCTCTTTCACAAACCTGTACTTTTTCTGGAATTCTTCAACCACATTCCAAATCTCCTTGCCCATGAAATCCCAACATTTTTTAAAAAGCTCTGCCTTTATGTCATCTAGCCCAAGCGCCTTGTGGGGATGAAGTGAAAATGTGGCAAGTTTAATTTCCTCCAATGAGTAAGGAGCAAGTACCATATTGCAATCGAAGCTAGAAATCAGGGGGTTAATGACTTCCTCAATTATTGGTATTGAGCCTAAATTATCTTCCACGGTGCTGCCCAATATATTCTCATAGTATTTGAGAGCAATTATCTCAATATCTATGGCCGAAGTTTTCAAAATCCCATTCTCATCCTTACTCGATTATATCTTATTATTGATCCTTCTGGCCTTGGAAGAAGCATGAAAAATTTTAGTGTTGAGATCCCCCTCAGCAATCCAAAGTTCCCTAGATTTATCTTTCCAATATAGTTCCTCCCTCTTCAAAATTTCCATATACTGGGCTTTGAGTGTTTTCTCCAATTCGAACTCCACATCGGTCATGCCAAAACTCATTACCCGATTGCCAATTTCTTCTAGATTTTCCTCGATTGTACTTTTCTCTACAAAAACATTTTGAATGACAACATGTTCCAATCTTTAATTTATTTTTTAGGAACTGAATTCTTTTGACAAATCTAAAGCTAGGGGAGCCAGAGTAGATGTTGCCTTCATGCCACCAGTTTTTTAGATTGTCAAGGAACTTCTCATCCCGCCACCACATGTTTAAGAGTTTAAAGTAGTTCTTATGCCTGTGAGTATCCTGAACAATGTATAAGGATAGAGGTAGATGATCTGATCCAACTTGAGGCACAATCAGTTTCTAATGAGTATTTGCCACTTATCCACCATTCGCCCACCAAGAAACGGTCCATCCTTTCTAATAGATTGGCAAAGTTTAGCCTTCTATTAGCCCAAGTGAATCTACCATTCTTAGGTATGATATCAACCAACTTGCAGTTAGATACAAATTCTCTAAAATAATCCATCACTTTCAAAGGTTTCTGAAGACCACCCAACTTCTCATCAATGTCCAAAAGAGCATTGAAGTCACCAGCAGCTATGGCCTTGCCTATTTTCAGTAGACTAGCTTGGTTGGAGACCTCATTCTAAACTTTTAGTTTTTCCTCAGTCTTAATAGGTCCATAGATATTAAATAGTAGATAGGAGGTATTGGATTGCTTGCAGACAATGATACACACCATCCATGATCATGTGATGCTATGGGATGCACTTCAATTTTGGAGGGGTTTCACATGATTCCCAAGCCCCCAGCCGAACCTCTGCCATCTTGAAAAATGTCTTCCCACTTAAATTAATACTTGATGAACTCAACCACCTTTTCCTTACTTAGCTTTGTTTTCTATAGAATATATACTTCTGAATCAAGCTTGGCCAAAGTCCTTTTGACCAAGCATTTTTTGTCAAGGGCCGAAAGGCCCCTGACATTCCATGAGGTGATCCTCATCTTTCCCCAAGGGAGGGCTTTCCTCCCTTGGTAGGATTCAAAAATTTCAATCCCCAAGGGAGGGCTTTCCTCCCTTGGTAGGATTCAAAAATTTCAACATACTTACAATGCCCTTTTCATTTGCCCTCTACTCCCTAACCATCTTGTGGCTTTTCCTTCCTCTTGTGCCTTTCGCTCTTCCAAGGACAATATTTGCTGACTGTCAGATGCATCTTAGATCCACAGTATTTAGATCATCACCATCACTATTCGACTCAGATGTTTCTGAATCTGACTCCTCCAAAACCTCCTCACCTATGGGGTATTCAATTATTGTTTCATTATTTGGGATGATGTTGCTAACTAATGGGATGTCTTGTGTGGGGATATTTGTGCTTATATCTTGGTATGAACCAATGTTGATGGATTTAGGGCCTTCTAAAAGCAGGGTTTCAGGTTCCAGAATTTTCTCTTTTGCCTTCCATACCTATTTTGGTTTTTTGTGAGGGCAATTAAAGGCCTTTCACACATACAGTATGCATTTTTCAGTACTATGATGTTTACTTCCACATATCAAGCAAGTGCTAATTTCCTTTTCAACTTCTATGTGTTGTTTCCATTAACCATCCGCAGTGAGTAATATAACCAAAGAGGGAATTGTCTTCACGACTGCTATTTTGAGTCTGGCATATGTGTATAAATTTCCCTAAACAATTTCTTCATCAATTTCCAATAAAGTACCAAGGGATCTTTCGATCGTTTCCAAACATACCTCACTTCAATATTCTATCGATAGGTTGTACAATCAGATCCATACTGGTTTATCATAAAACATCAGTGATGTAGGGTCAAATTTTGGAGACCAGGGCTGTATATACAATGGGTATTCATTCAAGAACCAGTTTTGAAGGCTAATGATGTGATCTCTATCTTCTTCTTCTAGAAAAACTGCAACAAAGAAGCCCTTGGGTAGGAACTTTATCATTATGTGCTTCCCCCAATTGTTCTCTACCCAGGCGAGGATATCTTTCCTTGGAAATTTTGGCCCTATAATTTTTGCGATAATCGCATGTCGTGCGAAGATCAGTTTTTCATTTTCTATGTTTTCAGTTAGGTCAATTTCAATATCGTGGGATGAGGCATCCTTTCCTAGATACTGACGATGCTTTAAATTTTCTCCAATGTTGTCAATGATTCCTTCGGACTTTGCCTACTTATCACCATGCTTATTCCAGTCAACTTCCAGTATTCGCCACTTGACATGCTTTCTCAGACCTGCATCCTGTTCATCTCCTTTCTGCTTTTCGCATGCGGCCTTATGAGTTTCACTCTCCATCTTTTCGCTCAGACCGCTTAATATAATATGCTATATTCATATCTATATGACATTAATATAAATCATTTATAGTCTTTCCTTATTTTATTTTCTTTGTCGCATTTGAGGACAAATGTGAGTTTAAGTTGGGGGGATGTGATGTGATTGTTGCTATGTTATCATTATACGATCATCCAAAAATTATATCCTTGTCATTATTGCTTAGTATACTTGTTTAGTAAGGGGTACATGATGTGACTAGTTGTGTGTGCCTCATTTCATAAGTTTAAAACTATTTGATAGTAAAATTGAGTGCTCGTCTGAAGCTACAAGTCATATACACAATTATTCCTAAAAAACACATATAGGTTAAAGGAAGGATTTGTAGGTAATGATTATAAGGTTTGTCAACTTCTAGTAATTAACTGAAAGTGGAAAGATATTGAGTAGAATTGGTGACTTTTGGGAAACAATTTTGGTTTTTATCTAAGTTAAGTGGACTTTATTATACACAATGGGAGCTTGAATGTGTGTTAAATACAAGAAACTCAAGAGAAAGGGAAGGATGGGTGTTGACTCAATGAGGAGGGAGCCTATAGATCATACTTTGTTTCTTACTGATACAGATTCCCTTCTGCTCTTTAGGAGGTCAAGATGGATACATTATTGTCTATGTCTCATGGAGTATAATGAAGAAATGGCAAAGGAGTTTGTAGCTACATTTCCAAACAATGAAGCAATTGTTAAGGGATTGAAGGTAAATGCCTTCAAATCCAACATTTCAAAGGTTGGTGGGCTTCCATGAATAGGAGAGGAATTTACTACATCTTCAAGCCCTTGATCAACCAAAGCAAAATTTTCCTTCCCCATTGAGGTCTTTAACTCAATAACACAAGGTATGGAACATCTGTCTCTTCCTCCACTATGAAAACTAACAAAAATTCTATTTATATGGTATTTCACCTATGATGGGAGGCATTCAATGTTATACATAGTCCATTTTAAGTTGTTGAGTCATTTCAGACACAATAGGCTAGTGAATGTACCTAATTATTTACATTATATGCTCATCATCATGGCTACAAAGTACAAAGAGAAGAAGAAACTTACCTCTTTGTCCCACCACTATCTTGTTGTTTTATTAATTTAAAGAAGCTTATCTCTACAATTTTTAAATGTAACTTGGGATGAATTAAAAGAATAAGATAATATTTACAATACATTGTTAAGGAATGTTATGAAACCTAAAAGGAATGAGGAAGAGCAAGCACTTGAGGATGAAGAAATTGAAACCCTGATGAGTGAATCCTCAAGTGTTCATAGGTATAACTTGAATGATTCTTCCTAATGACCTCTTCAAAACCCTAGCATGCATGAAGAGGAAAATGTGGAACAAGGAAATACTAGTGGTGATGAGCCAGTAAGTTCACCCACAACATCACAGGATGCACCTAGAGCCTCTAAAAAGACCAAACCCTCATCCTCAAAACTAAAATCCTTTGTGAACCAAACAAAGGAATCTGTTTCCTCATACCTCAAAATAGAAAATACCAAAGGTTGACTTTGTCAAGGGAGGAGTGTATGACCACAAGACAAAAACGTATGGAAGAATCTCGACAATCATCCCAAACAAGGGCAGGAAAGGACTCAGAGGAAGAATGTGAGACTTCCAAGCCAAAGAGACAGTCCAAGCAATAGATAAAGAAGGATAAATGGGATGAGGAGAAGAAGGATTCAAAGAGGCACTCCACCCACCTTGATAAAAATAAGCTTTTGACAGAGCAAGAAGCCCCAGTAGAAACTATCAATGTACAACATTGATTTTGAGAGAGAATAAATGTTTGTCAGAAGAAATAAAAATGAGGAAACAGGGGACTTTCAAATAAAGAGTTAAAGGGGAGAAGAATACCAAAAATTTGGTCTAGATGATTCTGACCAAGAAATGGAAGATGAGGATCTTTTTGATCCAACAAAAATACCTCCAAGGACAATCAGTCCTAAGGAATAGAGGATTATATCCCCTGCAAAGGAACATAGTGATGATGGTGAGAATGAGGAAGGAACCAACATTTCTATTGGTCATGAGTATTGTATTGAAGGGAAAGAGAAATTAGAGCTGCAAGAAGCTCTTAAGGAAATAAAATTCTTGGAACAATAGTCACATCAGTATAAGGAGAGAGAAATTAAATTGAAGGACAAGGTGCAAGAGCTTGAAACACAATTGACACTACATCAAAAAGATAGAGTTTGACTTTAGCATTTGGTCAACATGGCCATCTTAGATCTTTAAAAAAAAGGAATACACCCCTATGAACGTCAAGGATACCCTTGTGTCAATAACCATAGTCACACTTGGTTATGAACTCTATAAACAATAGATGCAATTTGTGTGGCATAAGACATAATGGGAAAGAGAGAAACAATTGCTTAAGGAAGAGCATGACGTAGATTTGGTATAGAAAAATTCTCAAGTAAAGAAATTGACTCTTAAATTGACACAGATGGTTGATTTTGCCAACCAATTGAGAAGCTAGAAAATTTTCTTTGTTTTCAAATTAGTCAATTATTGAATGATTTTCCCATTGATATAATGTCACCAAGGTCATTTATAAGGACTTATTACCAAGTTGATATAGAAATGCAAGATCAATTATGTGAGTTTTATCTCCATAACTTGGTTGTACCCTTTGATGCAACATGGAATCCTTTATATTATGTGGAAGACCTACAACTTCAAATATTCATATCCTATCTTAGGAATGAGAAAGAGCAAGGAGAATTTAATCCACAATATTAAGAGAGAGAAATTACATCCATTGAACATTAGGTTTGAATGTGAGGAACCAAATGATATTGTAGAATAATGGTCCAAGATGACTGATAGGCTAGAGGTTTTTGCAAAAAATTATGACCTCAAGAGACAAGATTGCCAGATATTCACAAGATTCACATAGGAGACAATAAAGGAAAAGACCTTGGTACATATGTAGCAGACGTGGATGGAGTTATTGTTACCTATTTTCGTTACAAGCTCAATATGCCTCAGAAGGAGAAACAAGTGCTAAGTATGAAAAGAATACAAGTTTTTGTCTAACTTGTTTGCTTCATGTGCAGACACAGGGAAAGTAGCTTTTTGTTCATTGAATTATAGCATGTGGGGTAAAGTGTGGCTCCCATGAGGGTGGAGCCCAGCATGTTGAGGCAGATGGTTGATTCTTTGCAGTTTTTTTGAATTTTTGCCTTATTGGCAAGACCTACCCCGATGACCTGATAAGAAGTGCAGAGCATGGAATGTTGTCATCGGCTATTGGAAGGAGCTATCTCATGTTATCCCGATTACCCGATGGAAAGGCCCAGACATAGTTCATTTATCCCACATTGGCCGCAGGGAGGAGCATTTATGTATTTAAAGGCAAAGTCCCACACATATTAAGTGTCAAAGCTTAATGGCTTTTGACATGGAGCAACTCAGCATTGGTGGGCCCCCCGCGTGCGCGCACGTCTCAAAGTGGCCAAATTTTGCAATAAAAGAGCAAATTAATAGTCAAGTAGGTTGCAAAAGATCTGACGGCCATTGCTATACCGCTATGTGAAAGTGCTCAATTATTAATCTCCACGAGTTAGTGACTGGTGAGGTGGCGTCCAGGTGGATCATGTGGAAAAATAGGGGCTAACACGTGGTGACACCGTGACATAAGAGAGAGCCGCCTAGAGAGGCCAAGACCAAGTAGATTCAAGTAGATCAACGGTGATCAAGAAAGATCTGGTGGTTGTCACTATGTCGCGATGGGAAGATAATCACCAAATACTCCCCGTGACTTGGCGATAAAGAACATGTCGAAAAGGTAAATTTAAAGCTTGAGCATATCGCTAAGATCCAATGGAAGATCAAGGAAGATCGGATGGTGAAGTGACATTCCAAGGCTATCCATGACTGTCGTTGTACCACAGTTGTGAAGTGCCTGGAACGAATACTCTCGAGACAAGTGGTAGGTCAGGTGGTGCCGAGGTGGACTCTGAGCGTATCACAAGGTGACACATGGTGGCATGCCTCGCGACAAGTGGCATGTCATCAAAGTGAATTTCGAACAAACCTTGGCTGTGATAGATCTCTAAATGGTTTCACTGAATGCATCGATTTCATTGAAATATTAGGTATCGATGAAACTGCAGTTTCGATGAGACATAAAAACTGTTTGTCGAGGGACGTAGTTTGGCCAAAAGACTGATGCCGAACAAACCAAAGTAAAATGGTGGGTCTGGTGGTGTTGAGGTGGCGGATGAGGCCGTGCTCAGGTGGATCAGGTGGCAAACCGAAGATTGACATGTGGCATGGATGGATGAAGAGGTAAGGGTCGAGCAGATCAAGAAAGATCAATGGTAGTCTGAAAGATCTAAGAGCTATCTCTATACCGCTATAGAAAGAAGCTCACTAGTTATCATAGCAAATTGGTGACAAAGCACGTGCGTAAAAGGTGAGCACCTAAGAGGTTAAAGATCAAGCAGTTTGAGGATAGATCAATGGTCGTCGCTATACCACATGATGAAGATGCTCGCTGGTTATCTCATCCGACTTGGTGACTGGAGAGGTAGTAGTTGAGGTGGTCATCCAAGTGGGCTCAGAATGAATGAGGATGTGCCATGTGGTAGAGAGAATATGAAGAACCAAGGCAGACCAAGTCCAGATGGCATACAAAGTGGACCCGCGAGCAAATCAAAGGGTGACACGTGGCAAAAGTATACAGACAAGCGGATGTCTATATTTTTGAATTCAACTTTGAACTTGAACTTTGAACCGGTTCAAAGTGGTTCAATGGTTCAAAGTTGATTATCGTCGCTCGTTCCCGTGGGCCCAGGATGAAGAGAGAAACAGGAGAGATAAAAGAAAAAAAGTAGAGTGGTTAAAAGCCGAATAGGTTCCTGAAGATCGGAGGGTTATCGCTATACCACAATGAAAAGGTACATAAAGGTTAATCCTTGCGACATAGCGACAAGCCATCAGCAGTCTTGACAGTTTCTATTATGTGCTGACGGTTAATGCGGATGGCTAAATCAAATGGTCGAGTAACCGGTAGCGTCCAAGTGAACTCAGCGCGAAATGACGTGAAGTTGTGTTCAGTTTGGCTACTTTTTTTTTGCAATTTTGGAAGAGTTTCTCTCTTAGTTAAGCCCCCTCGTTTTGAGGAAAAGCTTAGAATTGATGACAATTGATCCATCTTGGAGCCAAAAAGTCAAATTTTGAATTTTTGCGAGCTTTGGTATAAGTGTTTGTTTTTCACTCTTTTAAAAAGGTGGGGGGGGGGTTCTGGAGTTTTGAGATTGTGTAGCAGAAGATACTCATGCTCCTGTAACTCATTTCTTATGAGTTTTCGAGATTTGTAATGCAGATAACTCCTATTGATCAATAAAGAAGTCCATTTTCCTTCTCAGATTTGTGTTGTTCAAGCATTATGTGTGAGTTCTTAGAGTTAATTTTTGTGATTTTTATAGAATCCTTATTTTCATCTTATTGCCTCAGTGTTATGATCATATGCAGCATGTTATAGTGTAGGTCAGTGAATGTGTTGTTACTTTTAATGTATGAAGTTGTGAAAATATCAGTGTTTTCCTCCTATACAAACATATTAAAGTTTAAACCTTTCATATGAATCATTTTTGCAAGCATGCATGTTTGAGATGTGAGATTACAAAGCTTCATTATCTGAGTATTTTGTCAGGTTTGTAAGCATTTGTAAGTCAGTTTCAGTCATCGGTGGATCACCTTTTTATCTACAATTTTATTTTATGCATATCCTTCTACCTCTTTTCCAATCAAGAAGTCATTAGTTTTTAGGTGATCAAATAGGAATCCAACCTATAATCTGGAGATCTGCTCTCATAATAGGATACCCATAGCCTGAGAGCAGTCCAATGTGTCAATGGATTGCGGGAATTTCAAGCTTACATCGGGTGCAAATCCATGTAACAACAGTTTCCTCCATAACTTAAGCAAAGGGAACCACATTCCTTGTATCATTTTATTGCTCTAGAGTTGAAAGCTAGAATATATATAAGAGTAGCAAAGAAAAGAGGGATTGCATGGTTACCACTCCAATTCCATCCTTCACACCTCCTTTATCCAGTACCACATTGGATAGAGCATCAGATGGTAAATGCAAAGAAAGAAAGGGAGTGTTGGGAAAGGATTACTAACAACATAGGCTTCTACTACCATCAAATTGTAGGAGTAACCCAGACTGTAGGGTAGATGTTTTAGGACTTAATCTTGGGAACTAGTTTTCTTGAGGACAAGCAAAGGGTAAAGTTGGGAGGTGTGATGAGGTCTATTAATGTCCTAGGTTTCCTGGTTGTAATTTCCTAAGCTCATTTATTTCTTCTACGCAATAAACTTTTGTTAGTCTTGTTATATGCTTAATTACCTTTAAAGATCATATTATTGCTAACTATAAAACATATAGATATGGTGTATTGATATGAATATTTTATGCATTTTGATGAATGTTAAATTACCAAATGTCATGAATGATAGTTCATATGGATTATTACTATTGTTGCACTAACATGGTAGAGGAAATGTGAAGTTGGTTGTAATCAGTATGTTGCTAGAACCTCTTGTTTCATCTACAGTCAAAGGAGATGGAGTAATGTTAGCACACGTGAAACAATAATATGGGAGGAAGAGTCAAGATCAAGGAAGAGTCTTATAGACTATGTTTCTTCAGAAGACATTGGAGATTTATCGTATCATGGAAACCATGGGAGTTATGATTCATTACTCCTTGGCTAATGGAAGGGCCACGTCTCTATTCTTGTATTACTGCTTAATAAAGGACCTTGTTCTAGGATAGACTCCTATAGTGTAAATTTGTTAATTTTTGTTTATTCTTAGAATAAGTTGCCTCAATCTCAAAGAAATGTGACAAGTGGTTAAGAGTTAGTTGAAGGGAGTTAATGTTGTGCTTTCTCTCAATATCTTAAATAAAGATGTGTTATTCTAGACAGGTAGTTAGAAATGCTTTGTATACATTAGCTACTTTATTCAATACAAATCAATTAGATTGTGTTTGTGCTATATTTCTTGTGAAGTTATTATCTATTATTTTGAATACAAGTTCATAATGGTGGAATGATGCTTATCCTATAAGTTAATTACTGTTATCTTTCACAGAAGCCACATTCCTCAAGCAAGGGCCACTTGAGGTAATGTGAGACTCCTTTATTTTTTGTTATCTAGATACATGCATACAAATTTTTTTTGGTTAATTCATGATTGTTATTAGTCTTCAATTATTAATAGTATTCAATAATATCATCATAAGTAGTTATTTAGTTGCAACCACTTTCAATTGTTTAGTTAGAGTAACATCCATTCAGGCAACCACTAATATGTTTACTTCTGTGTCACTCACAGAGTTACCCGCAACCATTTTTGTGTTAGTTGGTTCCACTTTTCTTTGTTTATGCTTCCATAGATAAGTGTTCTCTTTTTATGCAATAATAGAAACTTGGGAATCCTTTGTTGCACACACAATTCTAGTACCATCTTCAAAGATATGTCCCTGGTCAATAACTAAATGGGCATCCACTTAGGTCACATGGCTACCCCATTGAACACCTCAATTGGGTTGTGTGCATGATAAAACACACCAACTAATTGAGCATAGTAGAGACTAGTCAAGAACTAAAGGAGAAACCCTAAAATTCATCCTTATTTAGAGTTTCCTTAGCTTGGTGTAGGCCTAGAACAATCTCAAGAAGTTTTCTATCTTGGAGGCAAGTTTAAGAGTATTGTGCAAGGAATAAAGGGGTCACCATTGTTTTACTATTGTAGTTTTTAATTACATTTATCTTTTTTACCTTTGTAGGTAAAGCTTAAGGGTTAGAGAGATCACTCTAGCACATCTTCTTGTATTTTGATTTGGCTCATTTAATTTTTCTAAAGAAAAGAAGAGATTTTTTTTACTTTTTACGTATACAAAAAGTGTACGCATTTATTTTATTTTATATGTTCATGAATTTTTAAATAGGAAATGATCCAACCCTATTGCAAAATAATTTATCGATAGAAAAGTGAAAATTTAAGTGCCTTACAATTCAATTTCATTAATCTTTTGATCTATTTTTATTTATTGCTAGGGTGAAGTAAATTTATAAATAAATATTTATGTATTTTTTCTTTTTTTGTGAATAGGGGCTTAAAATATAGTGAGGTCATCAATCCCATTGGGGTTGTAGGCCCTATATTGGGTTGTGGCCATAGCAAGGGTTGTGTCCCTCTTCTATTCCACTGCAACCATAGTAGGGGTCACACCCCTTTAAAATCAACCTTTTGAACAAGGCGACCCACCCAAAAATATTATAATCAATTTTATAATATAATTTATTCATAAAATTATATTACCAAATACTTGAGTTGTCGAACTCACCGCATGACTGAGAGGGGGGTGAATTTAATTGAAACCTAAAACAAATTACTTATAATCCTTTAAAGTTCAAAGCACAATTAACATATCTTTGCAATGAAACATGAAAGCACAAAGCACAACACATACAAGAACACCAGATTTACATGGAAAACCCAAGAAGGGGAAAACCATAGTGAGAATCACACTCACAATATGAATAACTAATTACAAAGTTTTAGGCTCAATTCCAAGGAGCTCACAAAACTTGATTAGACTTGAAAAACTAAGGTGCACAACCTTAGGGCAAGATACAAAGGACTTGCAATATTGCTCAAGACACACAACCTAAGGGAAAGATACAAAGAGTTGCACAGGTTGTCGAAGGACTCATTTGCTTCTGGCATGTACAGGGAATAATAAATTCTAATAAAAAAATATATCTTGATCATGAAATTGTCCTTGAACTGGTTTCAAGCAAATATGTCATGACAAACTTCTCTGACTTCATTCATCATTTCAACATAATGTCGCACTAAGATATGATCATCAAAGCTCATCACAAACTAAAATTTGTGATTTCTACTACTTTCATATCATTCACATCCAATTCACAAAAATCCACACATAAAATCACACATTTGCACTTCCATTTATACAGGGTTATACATTGAAACCCTCAACTATGTCGGTCACAAATAGAGTATATATGAATTGCATAAAGTTTACCACCCAAACCAAAAATGAATAATAATATCCACTCTAGGAGATAAAGTGGACCAGTACACATCAAACCACATCTTTCAAACTCAATTCCAATGAACCGCACATGTTAGAACATCCACAAAAATCGAAATCAACTATAACATGTAAAACAACAATGAAACATGTTAACCAATCGACCCAAATGCATCACCCAATGCAAAATACTCAATGTGGATCTACACACACCACTATGAGACCCGTATCAACATTCTAAATCAACTTGTACTACATATCCAAATCAAAAATTATGAATCAAATAAGATACAACACCTAAGTTAGCGAGAGACCAACATAACTGACAACACAAAACACATAACAACATAAGTTTAATAACTAATCAAACCAACACCATAAAATTGAACTAGAACACTGAATGAATCATATAAACATTTCATCCAAGCCACAACGCTTGAATCACCATAGTGGAGCAATGCAAAACATTCTCTGGACTAGTCCTAAAAAATAACCTCACTATCAGCAAACCACCACAACCAACTACATTGTATGAGCAACTTAGCACCTAAAAACATGATAGTGCAACATCCACAGAACATAGAAGTTATATGTAGAACCACAAGCCATCAACATCAAGAACCAAAGGAATTTAGAGCATTCTTCCATAAAGACATTTAAATACTCTTCTTTGTATATTGGAACTTCCACTACACTAGCCTCCCGAAAACACCTCATACTTACTCAACATCAACACCAAACAACATAATAACATATACACAGGGAAAAATTTAAGAAACCCCCCCCCTTGGACAAGGTGTAAAAACCTGGCAAAAGTTGTATAATTCCCGAGGAAAATTTTAATTTTATTGGCAAATTTTTGCAATTTACGCAGAAAAAATAATAATCTCCATTGGCGAATTAGCCATGATCACTCAAAGTTTGTGAAAAATCCTGGTGAATTGTAATGCTTTTAAAACCAAAAAAATATTTGCATGGGTGAATTGTAATGTTTTTAAAACCAGAAAAATATTTGCATTGGCGATTTCAACCTATTTTCAAACCATTAAAAAAAATATTGGCGATTTCAACCTATTTTCAAACCATAAAAATAAAATATTGGCGATTTCAAGCTATTTTCAAACCATAAAAAAAATATATTGGCGATTTCAAGATATTAAGTCATTAAAACATGTCGCACACAGTCGTCAACTCTCTACCTGAAAGACTGCCCATCAGAAAATCTCGCAACCTAGCGACAAGCCCTTACGACTCTATCTCTAACTTGCAAGCCAAAAATGCTAAGCCTTCATAACCTCGGGATCTAGCAACTGAGGCAAACTGAACTGCCTCTCGCCAATTCTCGACCATAAAATGTTAAGTCCTTGTCACCATAGTGACTTGGAGATAGTGATAACTTTAACCCTTGTCACGTACTCGCCAACATAAAATTGTTTATCTCTTAACCACTAGCACTTCACTCACAAGCTCACGGCTTGATCAAGTCTTCAAACATTTAACTTCACGAGCTGGTGATAACCATAAAACTTAACCACAAACTGTCTAGTCGCTAGCTCGTGACCTAAAAATGCTAACATTAAACAAACATGAGAGCTAGCGACAATTGTATGGAATGAGTTACTCGCTAACTCTCGTGACTATATTGTATGACATCAAAACAAACTCGAGACCTCGCGACCAAAGCAATTTCATTAACAATCTCCAGCTTGGTAACATAAAATGCTAACACCCAAAAAGCTAGAGACCTCATGATGTTAACCCAAACCAACTTGTCGCCAACTTGTAGCTTGATCACGTCTTCAAACATTTTACCTCGCGAGCTGGCGATAACTATAAAACTTAACCACAAACTATCTAGTCACTACTCGCAACCTAAAAATGCCAACATTAAACGAACATGAGAGCTAGCAGCAACTGTTGTGGCAAGCTAATATGTACAAGGAATTTTTAAGGCTTGGATGCCAACTCATTCCTGAGGGACTAGTTTGAATGTTTCTCCTGAGTCGAGGTTGATTAGGCAAGCGAGGACGACAGTTTCAGAGGCATAAAAGGATTGGATAGGTTTTGAGTTAGAGATGGGAGATCATGGATTTCTCTGAGAAATCAGAGGTTAGGTTGCTTGTTGTCAAGGATTCTGAAGTAGAATTTGTCTAATCAAGGAGGAATAAAATCAGAACAAAATCGTTCACAATAGATGAGCCTTAGCAGGATGCAGTGGATTTGATAGGCATGACTTCTAGAGTCTACAGTCATGTTGAAAAACACCAAAATGATGATTTTTCACGTGAATGAGCATCACTAAATGAAGTATTAAAAGGTTATAAATACAATGGAGTGGTGATTTAATTGGTAGAAGATAAAACAAACCTTTTTCATTTTCTAAGAGTGCTTTTTTCCTCAGAAAGGAAGATGATGTTTGAGTAGGATCGTGCATGGAGTTGTTGTGTGCTCTGTGATATCGGATGGGTGTTTTTTTGTTTACTCCTATGTGAGTTTGTTTATTGACAGAGGGGTTGTGAAAGTGAGAAGGATTTCTAGAGGGAGTGTGAAAGCCTTTTCTTATCAAGAAAGGCCAAGCATGGCACATCCTCTGCTTCTACTCTACCACAGGATGGTAGGGGGATTGAAGAAGGAGCCCGCAGAGGAATGAAAGAAGGATTTGTTTGGGTGGGGAGTGGCAGCCAGTCATCTTTGTGACAACATGGAAGCTGCAACCCCTCCCCAACATATTACATTTACCCTAAAGCTGCTCTTTCCACTTTCCCTGATCGTAGGCATGAAGGCTCGAGATCCTCTTTCCATTTTCTCTGTTCCTGGGCATGAAGGCTTCCTCCTCTATTTGGAAATGATATGTTGGATAGAACGTAACATCTCACATTCCATCTGAAGGCATCAGGGTGATAATGGCATGGCTCAAGCAGTTTTGCAAGTTGTATATTCATTGGGGTTCCTTTTCTGGTTCCAGTAGTGATTCTAGACTCTAGGTGAAGGGAGCAAGTTGTATAGTCATTTACATAGAAAATGAAAATCATTTAGTGTCAAGCTTTGTGCAGGTTCTTGAAGGAGTTATATATAAATTTATTTTGTGACGGTCGATGGAAGTAGTAATTTTATTCAATAAAAATTAAATTCTGATCTATTTCTCTCCGGTGTATAATTCTATCTCTTTCAAATGATCAAAATCGTGAGTTTTAACTTTTTTCATTTGTTGCATTGTTACGGTGTATGTAATTTTTCATTTAATGCTTCCTATTATACCCAAGAATGCAAAATTTATGTTAGTCTGGAATCATATTAAGGATTCACCTCATTGTAATTGGTGGGTGGATTATAGGTATGAGTAAATGCCAACTTTATGGAGGAGGGAAAACATGTACATGATAGGCATAGAACACCTCCATATATATATTACATAAACATCTAGATCATATAAAATCATAAGAGTATTAAGAATGAAAGTATCAAACGCCACAATAGATAGGAATACAACATAATTAGTCAAACATGCATGCAACTCAATTAAAGGGAATATATTTTGAGGATCCAATTCCATGATAGATGTTATAGACAAATCACAATTTCATAATCAAAGGCAAACAAGAAAACATATTCACCTACAATGAATCAACTATTATAATTGGAAGGTCACTTCACCAAGTCAACATCAAGACAACAGACCAGTGCCTTATCCTAGGGCATAGAGTCACTTAGAATTCAAAGACAACCTGATAATAAACTTCAATAAGATTCATTTGCAGATAAATAGGAATGAATATGCCATTACATACACAACCCAGATTCATACGTAAACTGAAAAACCCTTGACCATTCAACTCATAGTGAAAACATAAATTCAACATGAAGACAATTATGTGAAGATCTCAAACTGCAAATGATATTGATATTATATTCATAATGATATCAGAAAGTAAATTCAAAATGCGATTCAGCTATGCACTTATCAAATTCTTGAACAGTTGAACTATTATAACTATATCAAAGTTTTCAACATCAATAAAAGTGACCAACTGGCCATCCCTCTCTATAGATCAAAAAGAAAAGGTCGCCATCCCTCTCAAATTAATCTTGTAATCCTTTTATAATATGAGGATTCAACAAGCTTAGAATTATTGTGAGGAATCTTGGGTAGCAACCTGACATTTCTTCTTTTGCTTTAGCATGGCTTGCCACCTGTCCACCTCTTTGTCTGTTGGCCAACTGAATGCCTTTACCTCTTCCAACTTTGCAACTAAATTTGTCCATCTGGCATCTGTAACTGCCCTGGCCTCAACAATAAACTTTGCATGGTCAACCTCAACCTTGAACAGTGAATCAAGCATACAGTTAAGGAAATCAACATCAACCTATTCATCTATATGCTTGATTATTTCTTCTTGCTCCAGAATCAAATCAAATTCGTTGGGCCAATCAGAAACTGATTTCAAATCTCCATTATTACCATAAATTGAAGGCACCAATTTACTATAACCTTCCCCAAATGTCTGCAATTTTTCATTTATAAGCACATCCTTCCTTGTGAAAAATGCATAAGTTGCATTCATTACCTCCACTGTGTCTTTAGTGTCACTAATCTTGGGAGGGAACTCATCACTATACATCATTGTAGTATCTAGCTTATCCATTAATTTGCTTCTTCCTGACCAAACATTGAACAAAGGTCCAAGAAAAGCGACAACCTCAGAGGATGTTTTACTTGCCTCTTTCAAAGAAATGTGCAAATCATGCACTACCATCAATTTTCCTTTCAATACATTAATCCTGTGTTTCAGAATTCCTAACACAACAGAGATAGCCTTGACATTTTGTTCCTTTTCAAGATTTTCAATTTTCTTTGTATTCCTCCATTTTTGTTGTCACGTCAGCTAGTATTTCTTGTACTTGTTCTGTAATCTATATTGGAGGGGGCTCATTTGCAATTTTTTCTTTCAACTCCACTAACTCTTCCTCTAGAGCGCCCTTCTTCATTAGTGTCTCTTCATATTTTTTAGATAATGCAATTAATTGGCTATATGTTTCTGTGTATCTTCTTGACAAATCCTCTGTTTTTGATAAATTCATGAAATAAACTTGAGTAAAAAATGAGGCAATCTCCATGTCAGTTGTGTTCTACAAATTCCAGATCATTCTGTCAGCTTTCTTTTCTACTTGGATATTTAGAAGGTGGGGCTTTTGAGTGGAAGGGGCCAAAGACCAAACAGCAAGTGTCTTTGACTTAGGATTAAAACCTGGTCCTCTTATTATATCTCCAATTTCAAATTCATTTTTAAACATTGGGTCCTCTTGCTTCCTAATCTGATCAATAATAAAAATAGACTGGATATCCCATTTAGGCATCATAATCATACCAATACTCTTAATCAATTGTCTTGCCTGTTCCACAGATATTTTCTCCCTGTCGGGATCATATTCCTGCAATGCCTTGATGATCTCCTCTTTCTTTTCTACATTTCCTTCCTCTATGATCAAATTTTGTCTTAATTGATTGTGTTTCAACCTTGTCAAAAAAAAATTTAAATTCATCTGACTGAATAAAGTCATCATCTTTCATGAACTCATTTGACAACATCACACGCTCATCAAATCCTTGAGCAAGGGCTTCGTTTGTTTCTCCCTGTTCTTCATTTTGCCCTGCTTCTCTAAGATGTGTCCTTATTTGGTGAAAGTAGTGTCCTTGTTCTATAACAATTGCTCTAGCAAGGTCTCTCCTCATAATTGTACCAACCTCTTTGGGTTTTTGTTTCTTTGTAGTTGGCACTTGGGTAGATTGAACTTTATCCCCACTCCCTACATCATCATCAGACACACTAAGTGGCCTCTTTCCATGTGAAGAATGTCCATCTTGGGGGTCTTGCTGCTGAGAAGCCACTTCTGGAATTTGAGGCATTTGTTCCATCAGAGTTTCATATAAACTCAGCATTATGTTAATCCTCTCCAGGTACGGGTTATCAGGACAAAAACCTGAGAAACTAGGGTCAACAACCTTCAATTCTGCTTCAACTCTCATCAAATTTTTCCATTTTCTTCTCCTTTCTTGTACTTCCTCTTTTCTCAGCAAATTTCTAACCACATCTTCATCATCCAATGGTTCATGGTCCTTTATTGTGGCCGAAGGTGTCATTTTTGGCAATGAACGTTTAATAAATTGTTCAGGATCACAAAATCTAGACACAACATTAACCAACCTATAATGTTTAAGGAAATTGTTTACTTCATCAAAGGAACTCCTACCAATAGTAAAATCAGACACAACCTAAAGCCTAGGAAGAAGAGAACCCTTCCTGTGTTTGTCAAGGTATTCTTTTTCAACTAGGGTCAATTGCCAAATAAACTCCATAAAAGCAATCCTAATTGGAACAAATTTTGGTAAAATATGGGGAGGTTGAGGACACCCATAGACTCTGATCACAGTAAAGCTATCAAAAAAGAAAAAGTCCCCTCAGTTATGTGAAATAGACCAGTTTGGAACATACTGGTAAGGTCTCAAAACTCTCCTAACATTAATTGATAATCGTTCCCTATTTATTCCTAGCATTTCCATAATTGACAAAACAATCCAATTTTCAAAGAAAAGGAAAGAAGAATGGGGAGAACTACTGTCCCAAACCTGGGTCCATCTTTGTATTGGCATTAAGACACCCAATTATTCTTTGAAAAGCTCCAATTCTTTATCCATGAACTCAACATTTAAGGAAAAATATTAAATGCATTAGCAATGAATAATGCTTGAATGTAGGGCTAGGTGCACCACTCTGAATTTCAACTAGAGCATTATGAATGTGTTCAACTACATAATCATAATCTTTTTTAATATCTGGGTGTTGAATATCTATAGCCATCACCAGTAATTCAGCTGGCACTATTGAATCTCCATCAAAACCCAACACTCTTCATAATCCATAGATTATACAATACATATAATGGTGGAAAGGTGTGATGTCAAATGGTGGTTCGATACTATTTAGAATTATAACCGGTTTCCTATACACCCTAGGCATGTATCTGGGCATTGCATGCTTCTTGATAACACCTTTTTATTTGTCATAATCCTCTGCAATTTGCTCCAAATCTATATCTGTACATGCAGCACCAGTAATCTTGAAAGCTTCAACAAAGCTAGCTCTATTAATTGAAAATATGGCAGACTGGTTCTTTCTTCTGATTACCCTGGATACTGGGCAATAGCGTTTGGCCAACTCTTTGATCAAATCCACATCAACATACACATCTGGCATAATTAACTTCACCATATTTAAATCCCAAGGGTTTGACATTGGCACACCCTTAACCCTATTATTCCAGAAATAATGAAACGGAGCAGAACCAGTCATATGAAGCATGGTCGGGTTTCTGCATTAGCTCCATAAATCTTTTCATGCCAAATCATTTGTATTCAAAGCAACAGAAGTCCCTGGCAACAAATCTACAAATTCTTCTTTCTATTTATTATAATTCTTTTCCTCAGTGGCCTTGGGCTTGGAACCTCCAGGTCCTCCACTTGTCATGGCCTTGGGCTTGGAACCTCCAGTTCCACTCATCGCCTTGCTCATTTTAGCTACAGGAGAAAAACCTAACCAATTTTCTAAAATTTTCCCACACCCAACACTCTGAATTCTCCAACGTTGTTGTAGATCTCAATTCACTGGATTAACTCAAAGATCGAATGCATTAATGCAATTATACAAAATCTCGGCTCGATCATGCAATTTATGGTATTTGGGCGCCATCACTTCTCTCAAGTCTCATTAATTGCCACACTTGCATGAACTAGCTACTGTGGCATTAATTCAAAGCTGAAGTACTCAAGCGAAATTTGAATTAATGCCCTTCTATTTGATTGGAGATTTCCATTCAAAACTTATACAAAACCCAACAAACAAGTCCACGTGTCAATCCCCATCTTTAATCGCACACTCGCAACAGGTTATAACAATTTGGAAAGTAACCGGCAAGTTAGCAACAATGCTACCTGATGAGTTGAGACATTGTCATATTTCTATCCTCAGAACTCTTGAGCTTTTGTCATCTTTTGATTTGCATAGTAGTAGTGATGTATTGGAAGTTTACTATATGTATTCCATATGTTAGCCTGAACCTATTAAATCATGTTTTATCTTTGCCAGTTTATTCCTGCAGCCATGCCATTTATTCCTACAACCATGTGATTTATTCATGTTGCCATGCGGATTGTTTAGGGCAATATCATATGTGAAATTAATATATGTCCTGATTAAATAAATTGTGTATGTATGTTCTTGTATGTTATTTCTTTTGTAGTGCAAGGAATAAATGCTGCTACGGTGGATGTTCGCCTATCACGCTAGTTGAAGGAAAGGATACTCAAGAAGATGACTAAAGATCGAACAACAGAAAAGCTGAGAAGCATAAGGAACGACATAAGAGGAGCAATCAAGCGATACTACCAATGTCTAACTTAGGTGGACATTGAAGTTGTAAATACTGCCATGGTATATTATGACTGTGGTTTGGTTTAGATCCATATTTCCTGTTGCATAACTCCTGCTATCTCCTTTCTCGGTCAAATTATCCACCTCTTCTTTTTGGCATGATTTGTGTTGTCTGTTGTAGATGATTTATTTTTAATAATAAGCTCTTTATCTTCTCGGAGGTTAGATAGAAAGAGAAGAAAAATAGAGAAGAGGATTTTTCATAAGTATTTTTGAGTTTCTTTTCATATTGAATCATGTCATGACTTCCAAAGAACGATGAATAAAAATATGTTATTTTGAGCTTTTAGAGTTGTTTTTGGGAAGCCTGGTATCACTCATCCAAGGGGGCCCACTTGGTGAGTGTTCCTGTGTATTTGTTAAGATTATTTTTCTTTCCTTAGTTGTAGTAGATGTTCTTACATTGACTGTTCCTGCAGCCACTGGAAACAGATTCAATGACTGTTCCTACAACCAAACCAAAACAGAGTAATTTTTGTTTATCAGCATTGAATTTATCCAGTATTGCTTTTATGAATTTATGCAAAAGTTTTCCTGTATCCTTTTGATAGTTTCAATTCTTGCTTATATTTTCCGCATAATGTTAGTTGTTGCAGTAATGCAGAATAGTTGTTGCAGGAACTTAGTGCATATATAGTGCAGACCCATTTCAAGTATTATGTCCCTGGGTTGACAATCAAATGAACACTAGCTATGGAAATAGTGACTTTACCAAATGAATGTCCAAACTTCGGGTTGAGACTTCAACTAGAGTTATTATTCTTATTGTTGGGTTGAATATTTTTGGTGTCGTTGTCGGTGATGGTGTCAAACTAAGAACCTGTTATGGTTATTGTCTTTTCAGTTTTCAGTTAAATGTTTTTTTTGGAATACATGATTGTTCGAAAAAAAATCATGAATCTGCATGCATAGGTGAAGAAGAGATGTTCTAGGTAGATTTTGGCCCAGTCATACTAATCATGTAGAAAATAATTCCCCAAATATAAATCCTTTTGCTGAACTTTATCAAACCCCAAAGAATTTGAACCATCCTAAATCTGAATTTACAAAAGGCAGTCTTCAGTTCCTCTTTGGACCTCAAGAAGAAGAATTTCATATAGTAACTCCCCCCACAACTCCAATGCAAGGAAACCCACCTCCTAGTGGAAATAATCCACCACAACCACCTTTGGACCCAATGTTTGAGTTGCCCATATCTGATCAGCATGATAATGCTAATCTCAAGAACATTCCAGCTTCTTCCCTCCCTAAATTCTATGGATTGGTGATAGAGGATCCAGACACATTTCTGTTTGAGTTTGATGTTCTTTGTAGGAGTTTTGACTATACTACAGATGCCCATAGACTCAAAATATGTCCTGCTACCTTGAAGGAATCATCTTTAAGATGGTTTATGAGCTTGGGTAGTAGCACAATCAATACATGGGATGAGATGAAATGATTTTTTTTTGCAAAATACAAAGAGTATTGTAGAGGCACTGATCGTCATGGGGATGATATCTTTAGAATGACACAAAAAGAAGATGAGAGTCTTGAAGATTATCTGGAAAGGTTTATGTTTAGTGTCAAAAAGTCCAAACATAGTCTCTAGATGAAGATTCCCTCAAGTTGATATTTTTGAGGGGAATCGGTGATGAATGCACCGATTCTTTGGATCTTATGGGAGGAGGTGACATTACACAGTCCACGTGGATTGAAATAGGACAAATTTGTAAGAAGTATTCTAGATCTGCTTCTAAAAAGAACAGGCATTTCAAGCACGGAGCACCTTCATCAGCATCTAGTACTGGAGTTTGTAGAATGGAACTTAGCCATTTATTGAATGACTTTAAGGAGGAAATTATAAATAATATGGCTACTCAGTTGGATACACTTTCAGATAAGAAGAAGCATGAAGAAGCTGATGCATTTCTTGCAGAATTTTGCCCTCATTGTAGACAGTGAAAGAAGGATTGCCGATGTAAAATGGTTGCAAATGTTGAGGTTCCTAACTTCAAGCCAATCCAAGGTGAGGATGAGCAAGTTTTCCATGTTTCTCAAAGAAGGCCAAATTTCCAAAGATAAGGTATGCCTCCGGATCCACTTTCTTTTTATGGTTATAGTGGAAATTCTTATGTACCAAATAACCAATGGCAATCACCATATGCTCAAAATTTTGGTAATTATCAAAACTGATATGGTTCTCAAGGCCAAGGGCAGCATTTTTCTAATCAAATACCACAGTGGCAGCAGCCACAAGGGAATTGGTATCCACCTCAGGGCCAAGGAAGTCAGTTTCAAGGGAATTGGCAACCTACTCCTCAATGGAGGGGGTTCAACAATGGACTGCCTGATCTTCTAGTTATCAATAGCCTATTCAACAGCCACAACCGCCTGCAAAAATGCCTCCCCTGCAGCCATTGTTGTTCCACCTAAACCAACGCAGTTGCCCAATCAACCAATGCCAAATCCAAATATTAAATCTCAGTAACAACAACAAGCTTATTCAGTTGATCTTAATCAATACCCAACCTATTCTCTATCCCTAAGTGATATCCACCTCCGGTCTGGGACAAATCTACCTAATCCATCTCCTCCAGTTATCATTGAGGTGCAAGAAGAACAAGAAATCTCTAATCCAACAGATACAATACCTTAGAAGCATATATTACCACCATTTCCCTACAGATTGCAAGAAAAGGAAGTTCTCAAAGAACAAGAGCAAGGTTTTGATATTATAGATCAACTAAAACATGTTTGTGTTAAAATTCCATTGTTGCAAGCAATAAAAGATGTTCCTATATATAGTAAGGCACTAAGAGAAGCATGTCTAAAAAAACATGGCAGGAAGAAGAAGGATCCGCAAACAGTGCATGTTATGGATCAACTTGCAAATATTATGTTAGGCAAGGTTGAAATTCCAAGATATTCTGATCCAGGTAGTCCTGTTGTAAATATAGTCATTAATGGCAGCCAGATAAGAAATGTTTTAATTGATTTAGGGGCAGCCATTAATGTGATAAAAAGAGAAGTAATGCAACAGCTTGAAATCAATAGTCTAAGGCCTACACCCACAGTTCTACAGCTTTTTGATAGCTCTACAGTGAGACCCAATGGTATGATTGAAGATGTGGTGGTTATTTTGGATTCCTGGGAATACCCTACAAACTTTATGATTCTATCTCCAAAGGCAACACTGGGAGGATATCCGGTGATTTTGGGAAGACCTTGGCTTGCCACGGCTGATGCATATATTGGATGTGGATCAGGGGATATGACTATTTCAGATGGGAACTCTACAAAAACATTAGCTTTGTATTCTCCTGCACAAACCCAGTTTGATCAACAACAAGCCGGCTGGCCTATTTTGGGAGAAGAATCTTAGGGAGTTGACTCTATTAATCACCTTATGATGATTAATCGAGGGCCATTCATGCAATTACATGATGAAGATTCAATTCTTTATAAAATTCTGATAAATGAGTTGATACAAGAACAACAATTGCAGGAGTTGGTACCGAATATTGCAGATTTAGACTTTCCTGCAGCCACTGATGTATTGCATACTCTGTTGCCGTAGGAAGTCTGTACTTCTCATTTTTCTAATATGTCCTAGATTGATCTTACTATCAAGATGGAAGTTGATTTGAATAAATGTTTGAATATCAATAGAGATCTTTCAAATACTCAAAAGGGGGCCCTCATGGACTTGTTGAAATGTCATAAAAATACTTTTGCATGGGATTACAAGGATATTCATGGAATAGATCCAACAGTTTGCACCCACCGTATCTATATAAAAGAAGAATGTTGCCCACTCAGACAGCCGCAAACAAGAATCAATCCTGCATTAAAATAAATAGTTAAATAAGAATTGCAGAAGTTGTTAAAGGTTAGGTTTATCTATCCTATCTCTAATAGCCAATGGGTATCACCTTTGGTAATAGTTCCTAAGAAAGGAGGAAAATGGAGGGTATGTGTTGATTATAGAGCCTTGAACTTAGAAACAAGAAAAGATCATTTTCCATTACCATTTGTGGATTAGGTATTGGATTCTTTGGCTGGTAAAAAATATTTTTCATTTCTTGATGGATTCAGTGGTTACAATCAGATTTAGATAGCCCTAGAGGATCAAGAAAAAACAACATTTACTTGTCCTTGGGGCACATATGCATATTTTGTTCTTCCTTTTGGGTTGTGTAATGCTCCAGCCACTTTTCAAAGAGCAGTGATCAATATCTTTTCTGATATTTCTCAAGATATCATGGAAACCTATATGGATGAATTTATAACTTATGGTTCTGAATTTGAACAAGCATTGGGGAACCTGAAAAAAGTTTTGCAGTGATGTGAGGACTATAGTTTGTCATTAAATAGTGAGAAATTCTTCATCATGATGCAGGAAGGAATAGTCCTTGGTCATCATATCTCTATAAAAGGAATACAGGACAAAGATTGAAGTCATTCAGCATATCAATGCCCCTGTGAAACAAAAAGATGTAAGAAGTTTCCTTGGTCATGCTGGATACTATAGAAGGTTTATCAAAGATTTCAGCAAAATTACAAGTCCCTTATATTCACTGCTTACCAAGGATATGGAATTTAAATGGACCTCTACATGCAATGAAGCTTTCTTGAAGCGTAAGCATGCCTTGACCCAAGCACCAATTCTTAAAGGCCCAAATTGGTCTTTACCATTTCAAATTCATACAGATGCATCTGATTATGCAATAGGAGTAGTATTAGGATAGAAGATTGATAACTTGGAAAGTGCAATATATTATATTAGCAAGAACTTACAGGGGCCTGAGTTGAATTACACAGTCACTGAAAAGGAAATGTTAGTCGTTATATATACGTACTCAACAAATTCAGGCACTATATCACAGGATATCCCATATTTGTGCATACAAATCATACCGCAATCAGATATATCATGAATAAGCCTTCAATTACTAGTAGATTAGCTCGTTGGTTATTGTTGATGCAGGAATTTGATATCATAGTTGTTGATAAACCAGGGAAGTCTAATGTGGTTGCAAACTATCTTTCAAGACTTCAGTTACAAGAATATTCTACAGTAATAGATGATGCTTTTCCAGATGAACATTTATTCCTTATACAAGCTTACACTCCCTGGTATGTTGATATTGCCAACTATTTAGCTGCTACTAAAATGCCAATTCATTTCTCTCCTAAGGAAAGAAGGTTGTTAGTAGAAAAAAGTTTTAACTTCTCATGGATTGCTGATTGTTTGTTTTATACTGGGTCTGACCAAGTCATGAGAAGATGTGTAAGGGAAGATGAAACATATGATATCCTGCATGCATGTCATGATGAGCCATGTGGGGGACATTTTGCTGCCAAAAGAACAAAACTCAAAATACTAAATACAAGATACTATTGGCCCACATTATACAAGGATGCAACACAGTATACAAGAAAATGTGACAGATGCCAACATATGGGAAGACCTACTAAATCTGATGAGATGTCATTATATCCACAAATATTAGTTGCACCATTTGATAAATGGGGATTAGATTTTGTTGGCCCAATTGATCCACCTTCTAATGGCAAATCCTACATTTTGGTATGTACAGATTATGTAACAAAATGGGTGGAAGCTCGTGCCATGACACATGCAAGAGATAATAAGGTGGCTGAGTTTCTTTATGAGGAGATATTTACAAGATATGGAGTACCAAGAGAAATTGTATCAGACCAAGGCCCACAATTTACTTCAACATTGATTGCAGCTTTGGTCAATGAATACAATATAAGGCACAAAAAATCTACTCCATATCATCCACAAGCTAATGGATAGGTAGAGGTTACAAATAGGGAGCTTCAGGCTATTCTTACCAAAACAGTATATGTTCATAAAAAAGACTGGTCTCATAGGCTTTCAGAAGCAATTTGGGCATACAAAACAACTTGGAAAACACCAATTGGTTTTACACCTTTTGAAATGGTTTATGAAAAAGCAGTAATGATGCCTATTGAATTTGAGCATAAAACTCTGAGAACAGCTTTGCAATTAAATATGACACTATTTGAAGCAGAAAAAGAACATATTCGACAATTGAATGGTTTGGATGAATGGAGGAAAATGGTTGTCCAATAGATAGAACTGATCCAAAATCAGAGAGAAAAGTGGCATGATAAATATATCAAAGAGAAAAAGTTCAAAGTCGGTGACTGGGCAATATTGTATGACTCTAGATATAAAGATACTATGGGAAAGCTGCAAACTAGATGGTTACGTCCATATGAGATAGAAGAAGTTTTCAATAATGGAGTTGTTCATTTGACCATAATTGACGTCGTTCGGTTTAAGCTTTTGGTGAATGGTCACCGATTGCGTCTTTATCATAAGACGACCACTAAAGAGGAGTTCCTACAGCAATTTGCCCAAAAGGATGAAACACAGGTTCCTGCAGCAACTAATAAGGTTCCTACAACATCTGATCAGGTTCCTACTGCAATTGAGAAAAGTAATGAAGGTAAGGTTCCTGTAGCCACTGCAATGAACATGCTTGCCACTTCATAATTCTTCTCGCATCATTTCACAAAAAATATTTCCATGTCTTATGGAAATATTCTTCTCTATAAATAAAATTTTCATCCACGTCATCCCAAGTTATTTTCTTATTTGTCATTTCATTTCATTTCGCCTTCCTTTTTGTATGACTGTAGGTATGTACATATTGTATTTTATTTTAATTACGCATTTATGATTTTATTATGATTACTACCTTCCTAAATCTGCATACACTCCCCTAAATCTCACCAGCTTGTGTGGACACGTGCTAAGTTAAGTTGGGGGGGGGGGGTGTTTTATGGTTCGGTTTCCAAAGTTAGTAATTATTCATCCTTTTCGGTACCTAGAATTGATTGCTTGCCATCATTGTTTTTAACAAGATATTCTTTCACTCAAGGAAGTAATAAATTCTACCACCAAATTTGGAGATATGTATGGAATTTTCAATTTTCAAGTCTATAGGATATTTTGGTTCTTCTTTTCTCAGCTACAGAGTGTGTTATACTAACAGAGTAAGAAATAGGTGGAGATCCAATCCGCCATGAACCAACAGTCCATGATGTGTTGCTACAGGATGCTCTTTGTGAGCATTATTTTAGACACCATGGCTGGATTGATTACTTTTTGAAAATCAGGGATTTTAATGAAGAAATTGCTACTGAGTTTATGCATTCCTTCAACGAAGGAGAAGCTATGGTTAAACGATTAAGGGTCATTGCTACGGAGCAGCAGATAGCTGAATTTATATGGTTGTCACAGGAAGGAGAATTGTTTCCAGAATCAAAAGACGCTAGGAGCGCCAGAGTAGAGTTTGCACTTCCCGCAGATGGACCTCTAACGGTGGACAAGCAAGAAACTAGGAGGGTTTCCCTACCAGCAAAGTGGCCTCGGGTAGCTTTATATGTAATGAAATACATTACTTGCAAAGGGAGGTATTCAAATCTACATTCACCACATTTTAAATTACTTAGTCATCTACAGCATGGTCGGAGGGTGAATGTCCCTAATTTTCTATACCACCTCATTTCTACAAGTGCCAAAGAAACGCAAAAGAATGGAAATCATTCTGTCAGCCATCATGGTTTGATTAAATTTCTTGTAGAACATTCTCTTAGAGATGTTTCACAGATGGAACAGCTGGTATTTAAGGACATATTGCAGTTTAGGGTTGAAGATGCTCCTATTGCAGATGATCCACCAGTTGAAGAAGAAAATATTGCAAAACCCTCTTCTCCTATAGTTTCTGCAGAGAATGATTTGCTCATTGCTGAAGGAGTTGTGGTTATTATGGAAGAAGAGATGGTTGAGGCAAATGTGGAGCAACCCTCCACTTCTCTTCAAACAGATTCATCATTTGCTAAGAGAAAAGGGAAGGAATTGGAAATAAATGAAACAGATGAAGAACCTATGCTTCAACCGCATGCAACTCAAATTTCTCCTGAAGTCAAGAGGCGTAGGTCAAAAAGAAAAACTCCTACAACAGAGCCATAGGTAGAAACCATTCCTGTAGCCACTCCAAAGGTTTATGTGAGAAGAACTCGGAGTAGGACCCAGAAGGCTCGTCCAGCAGGTGATCCAGCAGAGGTTATTTTAGTGGAAACATCAGAAGAAGGGAGCCCTACAGATGTTGAAATCCAAGAAGAAGATGATGTAGATAGACTGTCAAATCTTGCTTATGTGGCAGAGCAGCTTAAGGAGCTTGTCAAAGAGATTCCATGACCTAAGGTAACACATATTAGACCTCCATCATCCCTAAGCAGTTTATCTATTGCATTAACATTTTATAGACAATGGGAAATATACCAGGCATATGAGCATTTAGTTCAGACTGACAGTGCAGCTGCAATAGATGGGTTAACTCAGCTCTGGAATAACTTACCAAAAGAATTGAAGTAGGGAGAACCTCATTCACTACCAAATTTTCAAGCAGCTATACAAAGAGCCCCCAAATATATACAACTAGGTAGAGAGAAGACCAATAACTGGTTACCACTGATCTTTCAACCTCCTATTCTTATGTGGCCACTATTGGGATGTAAGACTACGGATTAGCCCTATGCAACAGTTACAGAAAAAGCCGGATGGTCCAGGCTGGAAAAGATGAAATGATTTTACTGGAATTTACCTTCAGGAGGAACAGGTCAAGGAACCATTGGTGACCTAAGAATTAGTGCAAGAATCAAAAATTTTCCTCTTGCTGGAGGATCCACAAGATCTTAAAGTTGGGGGGCATGATGAGTTGAGACATTGTCATATTTCTATCCTCAAAACTCTTAAGCTTTTGTCATCTTTTGATTTGCATAGTAGTAGTGATGTATTGGAAGTTTACTATATGTATTCCATATGTTAGCCTGAACCTATTAAATCATGTTTTATCTTTGTCAGTTTATTCCTGCAGCCATGCCATTTATTCCTGCAGCCATGTGATTTATTCCTGTTGGCATGCGGATTATTTAGGGAAATATCATATGTGAAATTAATAGATGTCTTGATTGAATAAAATGCGTATGTATGTCCTTGTATGTTATTTATTTTGTAGTGCAGGGAATAAATGATGTTGCGGTGGATGTTCGCCTATCACGCCAGTTGAAGGAAAGGATACTCAAGAAGATGACTAAAGATCGAATAGCAGAAAAGTTGAGAAGTGTAAAGAACGACATAAGAGGAGCAATCAAGCAATACTACCGATGTCTAACTTAGGTGGACATTGAAGTTGTAAATACCACCACAGTATGTTATGACTGTGGTTCGGTTTAGATCCACATTTCCTGGAGCATAACTCCAGTTATCTCCTTTCTCGATCAAATTATCCGCCTCTTCTTTTCAGCGTGATTTGTGTTGTCTGTTATAGATGATTTCTTTTTAATAATAAGCTCTTTGTCTTCTCGGAGGTTAGATAGAAAGAGAAGAAAAAAAAAGCAGAGGATTTTTCATAAGTACTTTTGAGTTTCTTTTCATATTGAATCATGTAATGACTTCCAAAGAATGATGAATAAAAATATGTTATTCTGAGCTTTTAGAGTTGTTTTTGGGAAGCCTGGTATCACTCATCCAAGGGGGCCCACTTGGTGAGTGTTCCTGTGCATTTGTTAAGATTAGTTTTCTTTCCTTAGCTACAGTAGACATTCTTGCATTGACTGTTCCTGTAGCCACTGGAAACAGATCCACTGACTGTTCCTGCAGCCAAACCAAAACAAAGTAATTTTTGTTTATCAGCATTGAATTTATCCAGTATTGCTTTTATGAATTTATGTAGAAGTTTTCCTATAGCCTTTCTATAGTTTCAATTCTTGCTTATCTTTTCCGCATAATGTTAGTTGTTGTAGTACTGCAGAATCGTTGTCGCACGAACTTAGTGCATATATAGTGCAGACCCATTTCAAGTATTACGTCCCTGGGTCGATAATCAAATGAACACTAGCTATGGAAATAGTGACTTTACCAAATGAATGTCCAAACTTCGGGTTGACACTTCAACTAGAGTTATTATTCTTATTGTTGGGTTGAACACTACCAAATCCTCTTAATCGCAAGCTCGCAACACCTTTTACGATCCTCAAAGAATCTCGCGAGTGAGTGACAACTGTTGATCTTCATCAAGCCCTTCAGTCGCAACCTTGCAACAACATTTGTAATATTATTTCTTTACTTGTGAGCTGGCGACCACTGCAAATCTAACAAAACAACATATTTCATCGCAAGTTTGCAACTTGAAACTTAACTTGACTTAAACCCTTGTGATCCCACGACAACAAGACACTTAACCGCCATCGTATGCTCACAACACTTTTTGACTTAAGACGTACAAACCCATGAGCATGCAATGACCAAAAAATCAAACCAAAACTTACCTATCGCCAAATCACAACATAAAATGCTAAACAACTTCAAAACTTGCGAGCAAGCGACAAAACTAACTAAGCTACGATACCAACCACATCGCATGATCGCAAATTAAAATGACTTAACCGTGAACAACTCGCGACCTTGCGATAACATAAAATCACACCCAGTCGCAATCTCGCAACATAAAATGGTCAAGTGCAAAATATCTTGCAAGGTAGTGACAACTAAAATCTCCCAGTACTCTCAAGCTCATGACTTAAACTGACTTGATGATAAAGGACCTGCGAGCTAGCAATAACTATAAAATCTCAAAACTTTCTATCTCTTGACCGTAGTGACCCAACGAGTACCAACAAAAATCGATGTTTTATGTTAATTACCTTCATAAACAGGTGCAAGAAGTGGCACACAGACCATTAATGACTTACTCGCTAACTCTCGTGGCTATAATGCATGGCATCAAACCAATTTGAGACCTCATGACCAAAGCAATTTCATTAATAATATCTAGCTCGCTAACATAAAATGCTAACACCCAAAAAACTAGAGACCTCGCAATTTAAACCCAAACCAACACTCGCTAACTCGCCACTTAAATTGTTAAACATGAAATTTATCTGCGAGTTAGAGATGAAACAATAAAACATGTCTCATTGTCTGACCACACTTGACGTTGACATGGACAAATAAAGAGAGGAAAACTCAGATTTTCAACACATGACAACTTTGGTTTACTAGCCAACTAAGATAAAAAACAAACACAAAACCCTAATCGCCATGAACATCATGTTAAGCATTTAATGTAGAATAGTTGAAAGGTTCTAACAGTTATGCAATATGAATAATTTTATGGATCTCGTGACACAAATTGTTGCATTTGATGTTCAACATAATGTGGAACCAATTTACTAATAATTTAGAAAATAAATTTAATTGTTTACTAATAATTAAAATTCACAATTAAAAATATGAAATAAGTATCCGATCTGATTGACAAATTCAAGGAATACAATATCAATAATCATCAATGACAACTATAGTATTGCAAATTGAAATTGTAATATGACTCAAGAACTATAGTATAATTATAAATGCCTATAAACTGCCTGCTAATTCACTTCAGTGACTCAGTCTGAGGCTTCTATATCCCAAATGGACTCAAGATCCGGAAACTGACTAGTACTAACAGGTTCATCTTCATTCTGAGTCGGGTATTCAAAAATTTCTTCATCTTCATGCTGACTCTGAGTTTGTGATCCATCATTTGTCTCAGCACTAGCACTAGCAGTAGCACCACCAGCTTTTAAAGTGTTGCACAACCCTTGTCTTTCATGCATGGAATTCCAAATTGTCAGTGCCCTATCATATGGAAAATCTCTAACATTATATTGAGTTACAAACAACCTCAAGCAAGTTTCCAATTTTTTGTCTAATTTGTTTTTGATCTTTGATTTCAAAAGCCCTAATGCACTAAAAACTCTCTCATCTTCCATCGACCCCAATATCATTGTTTGACATAAATCAACAAGTTTCAAATATTCTGGTATTGCAATACGCAATGCTTCACTTTGATCTATCCTTTTCCAAAGCCTTGTGATTGATCCAGGTTCAAATGGATTCTCCAAGTTAACCAACTATTGTTTCATAAACAATGCAGAGTGTTTATATTGTTTTTTAAGATGATTTGAATTTAAAATTCCTTCTATTGGTTGTCCATTGCAATATGCATCTTTTGAAAATGTCAATATCAATTCCTCTAGTTTTTTATGAAACATCTTTGCGTCATTTGGATTATCTCCAATTGAATGCCAAAATTGAGGATACACACAACCCATGGCTTCAAGTATTTCTTCTCGAGGGAATCTTTCATGAATCTCAGTTGAAAGTTCATATGCAATAGACTTCAAATTATCACTAACAGATTTAACAATCATGTCAAAATCTTCCTTTTTAACTGGTAGTACTCTGCCTTGCTTGCCCGTCTTAGATTGGTGCATTAGTATCTGAAATCCTTTTACAAAGACACATAACTCATTTTTTTATTGAAATGTAAAAAAATTTCAGCATGATTCAAATCTGTAATTATCTGCCACCTAAAAAAAAGGGGCTTCGCCCTGTTAGATCTGAATATAGACCATCTAGGCTCAAGCATGTCATTTTACATAGAGTGCTATACTCATTGATATACATATTTCTGTCTTGGGATTTCTTAACAAGTTTGTTCATTGAATCTAGCATGGGGAGAAGACTAGCTAAAGTTAACAGAGTCTCTATATCACTTAACTTATGTAAGAGATCGGGAGCTTTGTCTACTGTGAGATGTTGCTCATACATTAGTCCGATCAAGGATTGATATTCTGTTAGAACTTGTTCCGCTGGTCCATGCAAGGAGATCCATCTGGTCTTAACATCCTTGAGAAGCTTGTTTCCTATTGTTACTCCCTCAACAAAAATCTGAAATTTTGCAAAACATTTAGGACTTCGGCAGAAGTATGATTGGAGCTCGTGGACCAGATCTTCAACTTTTGACGTTGTAGGGAAATTGCTTACAATTCTATATGCTAAATTCATTCAATGGGCAATGCAGTGAATGCCAACCATGTATGGTGCAATAATAGTTTGTAATCTTGCACAAAGACTGGTCATTTGACCTTGCATTACTGCAACTCCATCAGCTCCAACACACACCAACTTCTTGGCAATTGTCAAGTCATCCATACCAACAATTTCATTCAAAGCTTTCTTAACTTCCAAATATAAATTTTCTGTTGTTGAATTACCCCTCATTTTATGAACACAGAGTAGATGAGCTCAGCGGACGTGTTCTTTTACAGTATACATATGCATACAAACCCAAGCAATGTTATCTACCATAATAACTTCATCTATGGATAATGAAATGAAATTTGACTCTTTTACACTCTCTTGTAAATTTTGCTTTTCCACCTCAGCGAGATAGTTTGCCATTTCCCATCTAGTATTTATTGACCAATGTGACATAGGATAGTGAGGAACATTAAAAAAAAGATAATAAATTACTAAATTCTGGGAAATCTTTCATAGGACGCCCTCTCGACAGAATATGAAAAATAACACTCATCTGAACAGTCTTTGCCTGGTTTGAATCTTTCACTGCATGTTAAAGCCCAACCTTGATTGTATTTCCAAATCCACTATTACCAATCAGTCTCATTTTGTGGTTATGCTCTTCATATTCCGCGGCATACTTAACATGAAGACATTCTTCCTTTGATTTCCATCTTACTACTAGTGTTTCCTTTCCATCTATGATCTATTTTTCATAAACCTTACCAATATGCTTTTCTATGGTGTCAAGATTTAGCTGCATCTTCTTCTCTCTTTTAGTTTTCCAGCTACAAATCTTACACCTGCATTCTATTGGTTGTTCATCATTGTTTGGGACTGGTTCAATGAATGGGTACTTTGCTACCCAATCAATCTTAAAACTCCTTGTCATCTCCCACTCTCGCCCTAGTTTTACTTTCCTTTTTCTTTTCTTCCTACCAAGATCATCTTCAGTTTTAGCATTTGCATCTGAGTGACTTATCTCATTATGTGTATCCCTTAGAACATCTTCTGCCATGTCGACATTGTCATCCTCATTTGATGCATTTAACTCAATGACAATCCCACCTTGTGGTGGTGGTGAGCTACTGTGAATGGCTTCTGCAACTGCAGAAGTTGATGGACCAGAAACTTTGCCAATTCCAAAGAAAGACTTTATGGTAGTAGCTTTAAGTTTAAGTTTTGGGCATTTTGATGGCCTCCCAATCCCTTCAGTTTCACCACCCTGAGGATTCTTACCCTTGTCTGACATCCCAATCCCTTCACCACCCTGAGGAGTCTCAGTCTCACCCTTGTCTGACTTCCCAATCCCTTCACCACCCTGAGGAGTCTCACCCATGTCTGACTATGACATCTTGAGTCTTGACCTCTCACTATGAATTAAAAGTTAAAACTAATACTATCAAGTATGAAGAAATGATTACTCACCTTTATGCCTTCTCAATTCTCTGAATCAGGAATCAGGAATGCATGGGCCTGTGTTGCAGGATTGTAACTCTAGCCCTCCGCCCTACAATGAACTTTGACAATCCAACTCAAATTGTGGAATGTGAATCGAGAGCTCCCAAATTTACTAATCAAACATGAACAAATTGTAAGAAAGAGTGTATTTATATCAATCCATGATTGCATTTTTGGCGAATTGCGTGGGCATTTCAAAATGCATCTTGATTTAAGCAGGATAAAATGGGTCCTCGAATGCTTATAATGTTTTAATTGATATTGGCAAATTTGGTCGACACGTGCAATGAACATTTAATTTACCATTGGTGAATTAGGTCCTGGGTACGTGGTCGTTTTACTATTTCTGGCAAATAACAGAGGTGATCTAATACCCACGTTCGAGTGATTCCAGGCGAATATTACGGGCATGCACATCAAACGGTGTGTGGTCAATGGCAAAGCCAAAATACAGTCTAACATTAACCCCAAAATTTTGGACGATTTGACCACTATGTTTCCCCAGACTATTCACCATTTCCTCAAAATAAATACGCAAAAATACGCGAAATCCACCAATTGGCAAAGATTTGCCACTAAAAAACTCTCTACATATAGATACCCTTTTTTAGACCATCTATAACATCTACACACTTGAAAAAATATAACTACCACATACAATGACATCAATGACAACACTAGATAGGTTGACATCAATAACACGTAAGCAACATAACTCAAGTTTCCAACAATCTCCCCCTTTTTCATTGATGGAAACACTTGTACCACCAATCAATAATAAACTCTTTCCAAAAATATATGTCTCCCATACTTACTGTATCTCTCTCTTCCCCTTCGACATCAAGGAGAAAGGGTGCTTGCAAACAATAACTTTCTCCTCAATTATAAAACTCTCTCTCTTCTAGGTAAAAAGCCAATAACTACAACACTACCTCTAATAGGGATAATTCACTACTCCCCTTGAGAGAAGCCACCACATCAATCTAAGAGACAAAGAATAAGCTATAATTCCCCCCTTAGAAAGATGCACCACTTCTATGCATCTAGTTTTAAGAAGTAGGGGCAATAACCTCTAACTTTTGCCTGAGATACTCAAAGGTAACCTTCACTAGTGCCTTGATAAAAATTTATGAGACTTGATCCTTTATAGGAACATACTCCAATTTGACTTCCTTCTCTACAACCTTCTCTCTTGAGAAATGATATCAGATAGAAATGTGTTTAGTCCCTAAATGCATTACCAGATTCTTTGAAATGTTAATTCCACTTGTATTGTCACACATAATAGGAATTGCTTCCTCATGCATCACCTTGATATCTCTAAGAATTTGCGTCATTCACATGACCTGAGTGTATCAATATGCTATTGTAATATATTCTACTTCCGTAGCAGACAAAGATAGTGAATCCTACTTTTTGCTCAACCAAGAGACCAATATATCTCCCAATAAAAATGCACCACCACTTGTACTTCTTCTATCATCTACATATTTGACCCAATCAACATTTGTGTATAATTTCAAAGTAAAATCATCATTCTTCTTGTACCACACATAAAAATTCAGAGTCCCTTTCAAATATCTGAATATCCTTTTCACTGCTTCATCAGTGTGATTGCTTTGGATTATCTTGATATCTAGCAACCAAACATAAAGAATGCATAATTTGTGGTCTTGAAGTAATCGAATATGTTACCCCTATATTTTTTCTCGTGCCTAAACCCGTAATTAGTTAAAAACTAGCTATTGCTAATGTTTTAATGCTGAAAGTGTTGGTCACATTTGTTCAAACTTTCAAAGACCCTCATGGACATTCCCTACCTGCCAGTCACAAAGAAATCGTTATTTTTCAAATTTTGTGAAAGATGACACAAAATCCTTTTGTAGAGATAATTTTAACCTCTTTTTCTTCAAATGATCAGTTTTTATGGCCAAACTCCATGTCGGTTGGGAGATTTTAATTCTTTTATTTTTGGGTTACCCATATGCCTAAATAATTAAATCTTAATTCTTATGTGTCCTATGCAAAAAATGATTTCTGGGTTATGCTCTACTTGGCTTATTTATTCTACAGTTAAAATTTTATAAGAAATGACGCCCTCAGTAAAAAGTTATGCAAGTTTTTCTATGGCAGCCCAAAGGAATAATGTCATGCCTTAGGTTTCACATTGAACCATTGAACCAATTTCAAAAGTACAAAGTTCGGGTTCAAAGTTAAAGTTCAAAGTTTGAGTTCAGCTAGAGCGGGTTGTATCACAGCTTTAGTTTTTATGAGTGTAAGGTCTTTGTAATTTTTGGTCATTGAACTTGAAATTTGAACCTTCTTTGGTTCAAGGTTCAAGGTTCAACACGCAGCTAAATGTGAAGACAAAGTGATCAATGAAGCATAATGTGGGCACAATCTATATTTTTGAACCTTCTGATTGAACTCTACAGGTTCAAGGTTCAAGGTTCAAAGTTCAGAGTTCAAGGTTCGCAGGTTCAATTTCAGAGGTTCAAATTTAAAGTTCAAAGATTCATTAGATTAAACAGATGCAGGTTCAAAGTCTGTGAGTTCAAAATTCAGCAAGTTCAATAATCCAACAACATTGGCATGTATAGTGTTTGTAGTTGTCAATGCAACCTGTAACCACGAATTTTCTGAGACAGAAAAATCAGTCTTTGTGCGAGGGTCATAACTATCAATTCAACCGTTGGATCGCACTGAATTTTTGATATGTTTTAGAAAACCTAGTTTTCTAAATCTTCACTGGAGCGATTGGAAAAATATTATTGCGTTCAAAAATTATTGATCTCTGAGTATGGGTCTATAAAAAATTCCGAGGAAAAGATTATTATGAGAAGTTCACAGTGGGGACTCTTTTGAAATGGAGATCCAAATAATAATTTATCTTGGAGATGTAAAAAAAATATGCCCATTTGTCAACACATAATTAGATGTGTTTAATTTAAATTTTCTACAAATATTTCTTAGAAAGGAATGGAGGATAAAACATTTGAAGCTAAAAAAAAGAAGAGTTGTTGGGAAGAAGATAAAAGATAAAAGAAATGATTAATTAATAATCTTTTCAAGAATCAGTTATTGATAACTGAAAGTATCATAAGAAAAAGAGACTATATATATGTAATAAAAGAAAAGAGCAAGGCTTTTTTTTTTCTCTTTTTGTTGTAAAAAAGAGGTGGCAGCATTATTTTCTAGGACTACATAGTTTTATTTTTCAGAAGTGTTGAGTCTGTGAGCTCACATTTTGGCATTGATGGAATGAAAAACATTTTGTTGATATATGCATTTGTCAATATTTTCTTTTGATTACAATGAGCTTTGTTTCTCTTGTAATTACCTTTCATTGCCTTTTCTGTTACATCAAACTATGTGTATGCATTTAATTCTGAAACTTTGATTTTAGAAATAACTTATATATTGGAAAGAAATTTGTTGTTAGCTCTTTGCCTAGGCATTCTGATCCCCCTTGTCCTTTGAGGCATGAGAGAGACTCGATCAGAGTCCAGGGCATTTGGATTCTATTGGAAAGGGTATTTTCTGGGTAATTAAACTATGTTTTAGTTATCTTCATTCACTTCATTTTAAATCAGTTTTTCACATCTAATTTCATGGTTATGGGTAGATGTTAGTTTTCCTTTATTGCTTCCTGGTTAAAAGCATATTCAAAAAATATACATTTTATCCAATGAAGGGAGTTGTACCTTCATATTAAAATTTAGAGAGCACTTGCACTTACAATTGCAAGTGACTCAATTGTTGGTTCTTTTGTTGTCTTTCAATTTGGGCATTTATGAGTCATTTTTGAAAGGTATTTAAGAAAGACAAATTTGTTAACCAACAAAATACAACAAACCTCCAATTATAGATCTATACGTTTTCTAATCAACTTTCGTAAATCCATCAGGATCCTTACTCAACTTACAACTAGTAGTAATAGGAGTTCCAATTGGTTTACAATCCTTCATACCAAAAGTTTTTAACATCTCCTTGATATACTTGATCTGAGAAATAAAAATACCTTCTTCTGACTATGTCACTTGGAGACCAAGGAAAAATGACAACTTGCCAATCACTAACATCTCAAATTCTTCTTGTATTTCTTCAACAAATCTCTTACAAATACCATCATCACCTAAAAAATGATATCATCAACATACGCAACAACTATCAATAGTTTATCACCTTCAATTTAATAAATATTATTATATGATGTACCTTTCTTGAAGTTTTGTTGCAATAAATATTTTTCCAACCTTGCATACCAAGCCCTTGGAGCTTGCTTGAGTTCATAAAGTGCCTTCTTGATCCTGCAGACCATATGTGGATCTTGTGACAACTTAAACCCATTCAGTTGTTCAATATACACCTCTTCTTCAAGTTATCCATTCAAGAAGGCTAACTTGACATCCATCTAATATACCTTAAATTTCTTATATGCAACAAATCCAAGAAACATCCTTATAACTTCCATGCTAGCTACCAAACCAAAAGTCTCCTCAAAAACTATACCTTCAACTTGTTAATAATGTTTACAAACCAATCTTTCCTTATTCCTTGTGACCTTTCCATCTTCATTTAGCTTATTTTGGAACACCCACTTTGTTCCTATCACTTTCTTATCCACCAATCTAGGTACCAATTCCCATGTCTAATTATTTTCAATCTAATTTAGCTCCTCTTCCATAGTTTTTATTTGACCCTCATCCTTTTGCAAAAAAAAATTGGCTCCACCTAAGACAATTTTTTTTTTTCATTAGTCTCAACAAGTCTTCTTCTTGTTTACACACCTCTAACTTTGTCTCCAATGATATGATATTCTGAATGATTCTTTTGCACATACTTTGTAGGCATCTTATATGCTTATTCAGGTTCCTTCTCTTTCGTGTTTGTCTCTTCTTTGTCTTTTGGAACATCCTTCCCTTCTAGAACAATGAGAACATCCTCTATCTCAACCTTAGGTTTAGGTGCAATATGATTCCATTTTTCACTCACTTTCACATTCATACTTTCTACAATATTCTTTAGCCTCTTTTTGTAACATCAATAAGTCTTTTTATATGTACAATATCTCAAAAATATTCCTTCATCTAATTGTGCATCAAACTTTTCAAAGTCCTCTTTATCTCTTCTTATGTAGCACTTGCTTCCAAATATTCTAAAATACTTGACAATAGGTGATCTTCCATGCCATAAATCATAAGATGTCTTTGTATGATTCACTCTTACTTGTATCCTATTAATAATATACATAATAGTATGTACAACTTCTTTCCAATACACATTAGGTAGTTTACAATCTTTCAACTTAGCTCTAGAAATATCAACAACAGTCTTATTCTTCCTCTCCACAATTCCATTTTGTTGAGGATTTTTAGGTGTAGATAATTGCCTTCTAATACTATGCTCTTCACAAAATCTATCAAACTAATTTGATGCAAACTCCCCTCTATTAGACCTCAAACACTTGATTTTAGCATCTATTTGATTCTCAATCATGGACTTGAATATATTAAATCTATCAAATGATTCAAACTTTTCCCTTAAGAAAGTAACCCATGCCATTCTAGAATAATCATCAATAAGAAACATAAAATACCTTTCTCCATGGAGTCCTCTTGTTCTTATAGGTCTACATACGTCTATATGAATTAACCCAAGGGCCTTGAAGTAGAATATTCCTTGTTTTTTAATATGTTCTTTGTCTACTTTCTCATCTGACATCCCTTGCACACTGTATCAGCAAGTTTGATAATCCTTAGTAAATCTCTCACAACATGAGTTGAATTGATCTTCACCATGTTGTCAAAGTTAACATGTCCCAATATTTTATGCCATAACTAACATTCATTGCTCCTTGCCAACAAACAATTCTTCCTCTGTTTTCCTTCACATAGTAAACATTCCCATTTGTTCTTATGCCTTCTACAACCAATCTTTCAAAACCTCCTTTTCTGATCTTACATTGGACCCATGAAATGAGCTTTTATCCTTTATTGCACATCTGACTCACACTCAAAAGATTATGCCTCAAATATTTAACATAATAAACATAATTTGTCTTATTCTTACCATCAATAGTTATAGTTCTTTTACCACAAATTGGTGTAGCCTCCTCACTAGAAAACTTTACTGATCCACCATCATCCTTTACAAAGTCTATAAACTTATTTTTATCACTCGTCATATGATTTGAGCATCTGAAATCAATTATCCAATCTTTAGGTTCCAACCTTGCATGTGGTGCAGTCTTCTCAGTCATTGAAATTTCACTATTATTCTCATCATGTGGAGTACCAAACATCACTATCCTTTTCATCTATGACTAAATGAAATGATTCTTCATTTGAGTCATCACCGTCTTCATCTTCAGAGGAGTAGGTCTCCATTGAACAATAAATCCTTTTAGACTTATCTCTATCATCTACTCTTTTATTTTTGTCATCTCTCCTATAATAAACTTTTCTCTTATTATCATCATCTGACCTCTTATATTTATCCTCCTTGAAAGTACATCTAGAAGCATAATGACCAATTCTTCCACAATTAAAGCATTTAAAGGGCAACTTAGCTTTGTATTTCCTAGATCCTTTCTTCAATCTCCTCACAAAATTTGTTTCCACATCATCCATGTCATTGACATTTCTTGATTCAGTTTCATCTTCAATCTTATTGGTAACATTGAATGTTGCTTCCTTCTTCTCATTGTGTTTCTCACTAAGTTCTACAATCTCAAAGACAAAGAATGCTCCATAGAGCTTATCCAAAGTATATTTATCCAAATCATGATTTTATGTAATGATAAAATTCTTAGGCTATTGCAAGATATGATCAATATAAACATCCCTAACTTTTCAACTATAATAAATAGTCCAATTGTCGCACTATCCCCTAACTTTTTCCTCCTATAAATTGTGTTGCAGGGGTCCCATCATGTGTAACTAGAACTCAATATTGCAGCCCAACTCCAAGTCAAGTAACTAGAGCTTCATAACTACCATCAAGGGCTAAGAACATTACTCCCATTGCAAACTCAAGGATCCAACTTACATCACTAACTACTTATTTTCCTAATTAGTCTATCTAAGGTTGGGATGGATTGATAATTGAAACAACAATCGGCAATCTATAGTGGCATCCTTGTTTTTATTTTTTTGGATTTTGATTTATACTGCCAAATATGGACTATAATTTTATGTTATGAATATATGAACATGACATGTTTTTTGGTCAATAAATGATGATGTGGATGCAATCTACAACCTCTAAAGTGATGATTCAACCAAGGTGTCAACAAATGCATACATGTAGCAAAGTAAATTATGCATTAATAGATGGTCCTTTTTTAAAGTATATTTGTCACCTGTAACACAATGATTTGTCCAAGCTGTTGACAATTTGTGGCCACATGACATTCCATCACCTTGCCACACTTCAACGCAACTTGCAGTCATTTATTGACCAATCACCCTACATTCTTCCTTGTAGTGGCATTAATATATGTTAAGCTCCACTCTAAATTCAGTAGTGCAATGAGGACACATTATCATTTGAAATCCTTTTTAATGTTGAACTGTGTTGCAAAGTTGTCCTACTCACCTTGATTGATAGACTACAACAAAGTTTAACACTAAAAGGGTATCAAAAAATTGCAAGTTATAATTGCTAACATCACAAACCATAAATGAATTTATGTCATCCTACACTCTTCCTTGTAGTGGCATTAACACTACATCGCTTCTCCTTACTTCCACCACATTGTGCACAAATCTTAAGCACAATTTCATTGAATAATCATGACTCCTCACCAATTAAGCCAACTTTCATTCCTTTGATCCCCATTTCTTCTTGACTCTTCGAGACATTAAGCACCAAAATGTTTTTTTCCTAGGGTCTCTGCAAGTTAAGGTGTTAATCTAGAACATGCTCAATATGGATACCAATCTCCCTTCCACCTTGACAATGGCTATACCCTGACTCATGGACAAGTCAACTATAATACACATCCAGATCCACTCTGAATTCAATAGTGCAATGAGGACACACTACCATTTAAAAGACTTTTTAGTATTAAGTTGTGTTGCAAAACTCTCTCGTTCACTTTGAATGGTAGAGTGCAACAAAATTTAACACTAAAAGGGTATCAAATTTAATATGTTTTGATTTCTATGATGGCATACTAGGGTGCATTGTTATGTTGTATTTAAAATAAATGTTGTTGGGACTATTGTATACATGTGTATATGATGTAGAACAAATAGGCATTTGCAGACAAAATTTATTTCATATATCATGTGTGTATTGTGTAGGGGTTACTATGGACAATTTTTAATTTTGTATGGCATGAATGTCTTAAACTCGTGTCATTCTATTTGGGAAGTTGGACGATATTTGTTAAATATGGATATAATATATGCTAAATTATTTGGTAGATGTTTGCAATTTTTGTGCCAACCTTAGCAAAGCTCAGATCTAGGATTTCAGTGTGACTAACATTTCATGTTAGTCAATACCGATAACATGTCGTGTTATCGGTCTCACTAGAGTTAGTTGCTTCTTCGTAGTTTTGCAGAGTCATATAACACGAGTTATATGATGTGTCAATAACATGAGTGCTATTGACCCCTATGCCTTATATGTTATATCTGTTAGACAACTTAGATAATCGGAGGATGACTGAGAGGGGGGGTGAATCAGTTGTCAGTAGATTATAGAACTTTAAGCATTAAAACCTTATTACCAGAATACATAAACCAAATACGGAAGCAACAGATATAATAGTTAAGCACAAATATAAACCACATAACATTTACCAACCATCCATAAAAGATAACACCAAGATTTGTATGTGGAAAACCCGGTAAAGGGAAAAACCACAGTGGGAAGCCTACCCACAGTCAAATAATACTTATGCAGTAAGTATGTGATTACAATAAGAGGGGCCCACACATGTAGGAAGGCCAACAACCTAGAGCGCACTGCTCATCACAAAAGGAGCCTCGTTGACTACAAAATAAATCCAGACTACAATCCAGAAGAAGAAGGAACTGCAAGAATAATATCTCCTATGCCTGAGTATAGTTTCGGTTAAGCTTAGTACTAGAGGTCTTAAAACCTCTTTCACAGACCCAATTCGATCACCTATGATCAACCAAAAACCTTTGCATATGATTACAACTTTATTCGCACACAGATAATACCATGAATCCCCATGAAATCCTCGTGATCTACAAAGAGATCTTACATCATATTTATACCAACCCGGGACCAAAACAATTAGGTCAGCCACCTAAAAAATAATACAATAAATTCATAACTTAAACTCACAATATAATGATCAACAAGGTTGGCTTGAGACTGAAACAACATGATCCAATCAACAAACCTAGCTGGTAACGCATCGGGATCATCCACCAACACGTTACATAAATCGGTCCATAACCTAGCCGAATAAGAGAGCATTAGGTCCGGACCCAAATCCAACACCACCAATCAACAGGAATAGGAACAAGATAACCAACAACATCTCGGAAGCCATATAGAAGCCGCACCAGCACCACTTATCATGTGCATCAAAAGGTCTTCAACAAAGCTCTGTCGACAAAACACTTACCAATGACCAAAAGGCTTACGAGAATAGATGATAGCTCTTGAGTCATCAAATCCTGAACCAACTAATCATGATACCCATATGAATAGAATGAATGACAGATCTAAACCAAATCCATAAGCCAAAGCGTACCCAGAGCATACCGGATCAATATCATAAACCAACCATTCTACTAGAACCTATCAGAAGCTGGTAAACAATCAAAACAGTCAATGTTGCCATCAATGACAAAACATCAATGCAACACATAATGAATTCCTCCAATTCCCAACAATCTCCCCCTTTGGCATTGATGGCAACACTAGATGTGAAAAACATCCAAGTGCCAAGAAATGCCAAACAAGTCTCCCCCAAAGGAAGACAATCAACAATCTCCCAAAGATGATATAATAATGAAGTAACAAACTCCCCCTGTGAATGATATCTCAATTAAGCTTTGATCTCTCCCCTTGACTGATATTCTGTTAAGCTTTGTTTTTCACATATATCTCTCCCCCTTTGACATCAATGCCAGAAATCTGACATGAACATCAAAGAAAAATCATAAATCCACTGAACCACACAACTAACTACTCCCCCTGAGTAGTAGCACAAACACATCAATCCGGAATGAATAGTAGATTTGTAAGTGCATGTCAGACTGATGCCAGTCAACATCATTCAAGTCTCTACTGGAGGGACAAAAATCCCCAATCTGTCTTTGAAGTACTCAAATGATTCCTTAGGCAAAGGTTTAGTGAAGATATCTGCAATCCACCCTTTAGTGTTCACATAAACCAGTCTGACTTCATTTGCTTCCACCTTCTCCTTCAAAAAGTTATACTTGATAGATATGTGCTTTGTCTTAAATTGAAATACCAAATTCTTTGATATATCAATAGCAGTAGAGTTATCACAGTGAATAACTATCGGTTCATTACAATCCACCCTTAAATCCTTCAACATTTTCTTCATCCATAGAAATTGTGTATAGTTACTAGCAGCAGCAACATACTCAGCTTCAATAGTAGACAAAGATATACATGACTGCTTCTTGCTGATCCAAGAAACAAGTTTCTTTCCAAGAAAGAAAGCTCCACCAGATGTGCTCTTCCGGTCATCAACATCTCCAGCCTAATTAGCATATGTATATGCACATAGTGTAAAGTCATCATTTTTTAGGATACCACAAACCAAATTCAGTTGTTCCCTACAAATATCTAAAAATTCTTTTCACCGCACTCTCATGATTCTCTCTAGGATCACTCTGATATCTTGATAGAATGCAAACTGCATTCATTATATCCGGTCTAGGCTGAGTCAGATATAACAAACCTCTAATCATAGACTTGTACCTTGTAGGATTTATCAGTGTTGATGCATCTTTCTTAGTGAACTTCTCACTTGTAACCATAGGTGTACCAATCAGTTTAGAATCTTCCATACCAAATTTCTTCAACAACTATCTAGCATACATAGTTTGACAGATGAAAATACCTTTATCAATTTGAGTAATCTGCAAACCTAAGAAAAATTTCATCTCCCCAATCATAGACATCTCAAATTCATTTTTCATGTTTTCAGAGAATTTCATGCATAACTTATCCTCACCTCCAAAAATGATATCATCAACAAAGACTTCAACAATCAATATGTCATCATCAGTGATCTTATAGTACAAATTATTGTCAGCCTTACCTTTAGTGAAACCAAGCTTCAAAAGATATTTATCCAATCTTGCATACCAAGCTCTGGGTGCTTATTTCAATTCATATAAATCTTTCCTTAACCTGCAAACCATGTTTTTGTCATCTGAAAGTAAAAATCCATCAGGTTGCTCAATGTAAACTTCTTCTTCAAGATCTCCATTTATAAATGCACACTTAACATCCATCTGATAAACCTTGTAGTTCTTATAGGCAGCATAACCAAGAAATAATCTCACAGCTTCAATCCTAGCTACCGGAGCAAAAGTTTCATCATAATCAATTCCTTCCTTCTGAGAATATCCTTTACAAACCAATCTAACTTTATTCCTGGCAACTTGACCATCTTCATTCAATTTATTCCTAAAAACCCATTTAGTTCCAATAACATTCTTATTTTTAGGTTGGGGAACTAAAGTCCATGTGTTATTCTTTTCTATCTGATCCAATTCCTCTTCCATAGCTGTCATCCAACTTTCATCTTTACATGCTTCAATTACTGATGTTGGTTCAATTTGAGAAATTAAACATACCTCATCAGCTGCCAACCTTCTTCTTCTCATCACTTCTTTGATCTTGTCTCCAATGATCTGATCTTCTGAATGATTCAATCTTACGTACCAAGGAGTCTTCTAACTTTCTGTTCCTCTTCTCTGATCTTCAGTTACTGTTGAATTTTCTGATACTACCAGAGTAACTGGTTCAACATTATGTTCTAGTGCAAGTGCTACCGGTTCAATTATGATCATCTCTACTATCGGTTCTCTCTCATAAGTTCTAATTTGATTTCCCATTTGACATTCCTTACATACCGGATTATAGGGTTTTACAATCTTAGGTATATCTCTAACTGCCTAGTAGAACTGATCTTTACAATGCAATCAAAATTCACATGACACAACCTCTTATGCCATAACCGACTCTCATCAATTTGTGCAATCAAACATATCTTCTCACCAAAGTTCAAATGAAAGATGTTACCTTTAGTTTCAGTACCAGTTGCAATCTCCAATCCAGATCTGTTAATAATCTTGCATTTTCCATCCTTGAACTGTAACTAAAATCCCTTATCCACTAATTATCCTACACTCAAAAGATTATGCCTTAAACCTTCAACATAATAAACATTATCAATATCATTCTTACCATCTAGTGATATAGTTCCTCTTCCCTTGATCATGCATGCTTTGTCATCTCCAAATCTAACCAAACCGTCATCAAATTCTTGTAAAGATAGAAACTTCCTTGTATCTCCAGTCATATGATGTGAACATCCATTGTTTATCACCCATTCATCGTTGTCTTCTAATTTAGCAGCAAGGGCCTTTTCTTCAGGTACCGGATCATCTTCCTTAATAGCCAAAAATCCCCATTCCTTTCCATTGTCGGATCCGCTAGCTGAATCTTGTGTTGGTTCATCATCAGAATCAGTCACACCTTCCTCATCAACATAGTAGCATTATTTGTCTTTATTTCTCTTGTACTTATGCTTGTTCTGATAATAATGGTTACGTCTAAAAGATCTTCTAACTCTTTCCTCAAATCTTGAATTCCTTTCAGGACATCTAGATACAAAATGACCTATCTTATTATATGCAAAACATTTAAAAGGTGATTTTACTTCATACTTACTTCCTGCAGGACCTTTAGGTACTTTTCTAGCAAATAGGGCTTCAAGTTGCTCAAGCTCTTCATCTTATTTCTTCATTTTCTCCAGTTCCCTAGCATATAAGGCTTTCCATTCTGGGTGAACATCTCTACCATTTATTTTTGTGGAATTTCACAAGAGCATCTGCTGGCTAAATTCCTCCATCTTTGTAAAAATGATGAAAAAGATTCTCCATCCTTTTGCTTGGTGTTGCACAAAGTGGTGACTGATATATCTATCTCTATGTTGTATGAGAAATGTTGGATAAAAGCCTTTGCTAGATCACCCCAAGACTTAATTCCAGGTAGGAGTTGGGAAAACCATTCCATAGCTTGATCACCTGAGCTTTGTGGGAATAATCTCATCAAATATGTCTCTTCTGATGCTACCTCAATGCAAGCTGTGAAAAATTGTGTTATATGTGCCTTAGGATCCCCTTTTCCTCTATACTTATCAAACTTAGGTGTCACAAAGTGTGTAGGAAATGGAGGCATTGGAATGCTTTTGTCAAATGGATAGGGACATATGTCTCTCATTGTGTAAGTTGGCTTTGGTGTATTTATGTCCTCCATTTTCTTTTGTAAGTCCTTAATTTGCTGCTCCAAATTGTTCTTAGGTGGAGATCGACTTATTGGACCATACCCCATGCCTAAGCCACCAGGTGGAGGAGGAGCATGTTGCATATATGGATGATACTGATCATACACATGTTCATATGGAGGAGGTCTATAATGATGCTGCGTATATGGACCACTTGGTATAGAGTCATGATGAGGAATGAAATATCTATTTTGTCCATGTATACCATACTCTACAGGAATGTCATGAGTTTTTTTCTAATGTGTTGCCCTCAAATTTGACATGGGGTTTCCTCGTGTCCAAATTTTGATCATGCCTTTGGATATCCAATTGCTTTGGTGGTTGGTCCTTAGCATTGGTATGTGATTGAGTATATTTTTCTGTATAAGACTTCCATAATGGTCTGCGAAGGTGAGTATCATATGCTTGACCATGTGTATGCGGGACCTCGGGTTTTTGAAACAAAGATGATGGTGATTCAGGCACAAGATGTGGTCCTCTATTGCCTCCACTATTAGGCCTCCTTTGATCCATGTTGAGGTGAGGTTGTTGCAAAGGTTGATGTTCCATTATTTGAGACATGTCAAAATCATGAGGGATCTTGGCTCCACTTTGTGCCATCACTTGTAAGAAATATTGTCTATCTCTCCTCGTTATTTCTTCAACCAATCGATTGAAACGGGGATCCATAATGGAGTCTTCCACTTCTGCTGAATGTACAGAAAAGTTGTCCATATTGTCATTATGTGTATCATTGTTGTTTGTAGTGTCCATGTTCTCAATATTTTGAGTGTTTCTATAAATGTCCATGTCTGGTAATGTGGTATGATCAAAATTGAAAAAGACATCATTGTCATACTCATAGGCACTCATGTTTGCGGACTCTTGAGCCTCTTTAGCTTCTCTCCTAGATTTTTGGGAATGGGTTTCAACCATGAACTAGGTCTTGACCAAGATGTGTGAGACTAGATGAAAATGGAAAGAGTGTGGAAGACCAAGAGTTGGATGGAATGTAAATGAATCTGAGGTTTACTTGCAATGTCCAAAGTGTAAGACCAAGTATGTATGTAGTAAAGTAGGTGTGGCTTCCAAAGAGATGATAGTTTCTCTTGATGAGGTAAGTTGACCTTGACTCTAAGTAAGACCAAATGAGACCCAAAGGTGATAGACCTTGATGAGGGACCACTTAGCAAGATGTTGTTGTATGTAGTGTGTTGACAAAGAAAGATGAGGACAAGCAAGTGACCTTTTGACTCAAGTTTAGACAAATGTGAATGTAATGCAAGGTATAAAGCAATGATAAACTTTGTGAGACCCAAAGGTAGGTTGAATGCTAGATGAAAATCTAGAGAAATAACTTAGGAAGCTCAAGAATTCTGAAACTGATTGCTCTTGTTTGTTGGACTGTAAATTTTTCCAATACTGAACACAAACGTGGCTGTATACTTCACAGACGCAGTTCTAAAATCTGAGTGCAATTTTTTCCAATTTGTGAAGTTATTGTTGTGACCAAATCTGAATTTGTGACCGTGTTTCATGACAAGAGGACACAATGTTGATGAGGACTCGATGTTTGCAAGTGTTTAGACTTAAAATGACTCAAAGAAAAGTGTGTTGTTTGATGTAAAAATGTTTTGCATACACTTGAAGACACAAAAGACACAATGTTATGATGTGTGGTCTTGAATGTTTGAATTTTCAAAAGAATATAAACACAATTCTTATGGTTGGCTAGGACAATAGTTGTTGATCCCACATGGGGTTTCTTGCGAGGCTACGCTATTCAAAGCGGATACTTAGATGCTTGAACCCACTAGCTCCACCCTCGGCACTCAATTCTCCGGGGTAGCCAAGCACCAGTCCCCACAAAAACTCCCCTTGGTGAACTTTGTATCTCTACTAAGAACCGTATGTGTGTGGGTCGCTCCAGAGGTCCGACCTCCTGCCCCAATAACTAGAAGGATTTCGGCTTTCTAGAACAAAAAGGTGTTAGTAAGGGCATCCGCTTGTGTGGCCATACATGTGACACTTTTAGCTCTGTAAATACAGAAGGCTCCCAGTCGATAGGGGTTACGCCCTACAATTGATCAAATAAATTTGATCAAACGGGTTTATGGGGAGACATAGTGTCAGTATGAACTAATCAGCACACGTTACCCATGGCTTTCACCATGGATATAGTTATTTATAATGGTTCAGAAGAGGTGTGTTTTCCTCGCTACCACTTGGGTTGTTCTCTCCTCACTAGTAGTCCTAATGACCACACAAAGAGACAGGCCCTCTAGAGATTAAACAAAAAGAGCCTATTGCTCAAGACACAAAAGACACTGGTTCAATTTTAGTGCACCAATTGAAGTGTTTGCTAGTCTATGAAAACAAGGGACACAATAAAGATCAAAAACCCTTGCCAAGATCCTGCAACAATGATTTGTTAGGAGTTTGGGTTGTTTCAAATTATTACCCCTTCCTACAAGCAAACGAGTTATGTAAATTTTAGATCTAAAAGACTTTGTGAAATAGGGGCCTTCGACAAGATGATTTGTTTCAAGGACAAGCTACACCAATTTGTAAGCTTGATCACAAGATGTTAGCTCGAAATAAACCAGATCTGAAATCCAAATGACGAAACAAAGCCTCAAAACTGGATCAAAAACTGAAAAATGCAAGATCTGAAACACAGATGCGATTAAACCTAACTCAAACACGACAATTCGTCACAAACGCGCCTAGATCACACAGACATGACTCCCGAACGCAGATGCAACTAAGAGGTTCACAGACATGGTTTGAAAACAGAGATGCAACTCTGCAATCTGTAAAATAAGATAAAATAATGTCGAACACAGACACGATTACAAAGGTCACAGATGCGACAGAAAAGCAAAAATGCGGTTCTAGGATGCGCAGACGCAGAAATGTCGAAAGTTTGTCGGAAATGTCAGATCTGCAACTTCAAAAACATAAAATCTGCAACAAAAGATGTTAAATGCAAAAGGGACAAGTGTCCCACTGGGTGTGCCAAAATGTTTATGGTAAAAATGGAAACAACGATATTGAAAGACTAAATAGATTCAACCACAAAACCCTAGCCTAACAACAACAAAGATCCACCATAACATATGAAGATTACCTATGACAATGCAAATCAAATAAAATCACAAAGATTATACCATCACATGTCCAATAGGGTTTGGATTTCCATTCTTCCTATCTCCATTGATCTCTCTTGATATATGTGCTCTCAGATTTTATGTGTGCACAAGAGCTCAACAAAGAATGGAAATGTAGTTGCAAGTAGACTTGATCACATATGAAAGTTTGAATGCTAGAAGGCTTCAAAGATCGATTAGGGTTGATAATGAAGGAAGCATCCTCTTATATAGAAGACACTATAAGAAATGGAGGGATAAGATTGAGAGGTGTAAAAGATAAATTGTCGGCTAGGATTAGAGGGTAGGTAGAAGAAATAAGAAAATAATGAGAGGGTAGGTAGTGTAGGAATTAAGAGATGAATGACATGTGTCATGGGTAGAAAAGGATAATGAATTAATTAAATAAATAAAGATTTATTTAATTAATAGAGGAAGTGGGATCAATTAAATAAATAAGATATTTATTTAATTTAGGAAAAAGGATAATTTAAATAAATAAAAGTATTTATTTAAATGAGAAATAAGGCTAGAAGAGGATAAATGAATTAATTAAATAAATAAAGATTTATTTAATTAATAGAAGAATTAGGCTTAAAATAATTAAATAAATATTTTATTTAATTAGACAGGACAATTTCAGGTGTCTACAGCTGGTAGATGATGTAGATGCATGAAAAGCAGGTTCGGATTTTGCAACTCCAGAAGGACCGAATTCCTCAAGCTCAAAAGCAGATAACTTCCCAACCAAGGTATCCCTATTAATATAGGTGTTTGCCATAGTTCTCAACTCATTAATTGCAGTAATCTTCATCTTATAAGTCGGTGGCAAAGATATCAATACTTTAGAAACTATTTCATCTTTGCTCAGAGATCCACCACAACACTTAAATCCCATGACAATCTCATTAACTCTCTCCATAAAAGTAATAATCCTTTCATCTTCTTCCATCTCCAGGTTCTCATATCTCACCCAGTAACAATTAAGTTTATCAATTTTAACACTAGGGTCACCTTCATTCAAAGTCTCCAATTTATTCCATATAGCCTTCGCAATTGATTTGTCAGATAGTCTCATAATTTGTTGATTAGAAAGTGCACACAAAAGGGCTTCTCTAGCTCTACAATCTTTTTCAATGTCCTTATCCAAGCCTGTCGGAGGAGGATTGCCAGATGTCGGATTATGAGGTGTATAGCCATTCTTGGTGATCTCCCCAATCTCCTTGCCAAGACATCTTAGATGATTCTCCATCTAAATCTTCCATACTCTGTAATTTGTTCCATCAAGCCTAGGAATTTCTCTTCGGAAAACAACAGCAGATGAACTTGCACTATTAGACACCATAGGATCTTCCCCAGGTGGTTAAGCTTCTGCAGAGAGGACCAGGCTTTGATACCAATTGTAAGACAACTTAGATAACTGGAGGACAACTGAGAGGGGGGGTGAATCAGTTGTCAACAGATTACAGAACTTTAAGCATTAAAACCTTATTACCAGAATACATAAACCAAATACCGGAACAACAAATATAACAATTAAGCACAAATATAAACCACATAACATTTACCAACCATACACAAAATATAACACCAAGATTTGTACGTGGAAAACCCGATAAAGAGAAAAACCACGGTGGGAAGCCTACCCACAGTCAGATAATACTTTTGCAGTAAGTATGTGATTACAATAAGAGGGGCCCGCACATGCAGGAAGGCCAACAACCTAGAGCACACTGCTCATCACAAAAGGAGCCTCACTGGCTATGAAATAAATCCAGATTACAATCCAGAAGAAGAATGAACTACAAGAATAACATCTCCTATGCCTGAGTACAGTTCCAGTTAATCTCAGTACCAGAGGTCTTAAACCTCTTTCACCAACCCAATTCGATCACCTATGATCGACCAAAAACCTTTGTATATGATTACAACTTTATTCGCACACAAATAATCCCATGAAATCCTCCTGATCTACAAAAAGATCTTACATCATAGTTATACCAACCCAGGACCTAAACAATTAGGTCGGCCACCTAAAAGATAATACAATAAATTCATAACTTAAACCCACAATCTAATGATCATCCAAGTCGGCCTGAGATCGAAACAACATGATCCAATCAACAAACCCAACTGGTAATGCATCGGGATCATCCACCAACACGTTACATAAACCGGTCCATAACCTAGCCGAATAAGATAGCATTAGGTCCAGACCCAAATCTAACACCACCGATCAACAGGAACACGAACAAGATAAATGACATCATCCTGAAAGCCATCTAGAAGCCACACCAACACCACTTATCACGTGCATCAAAAGGTTTTCAACAAAGCTCTGTTAGTAGAACCCTTACTAGTGACAAAAAGGTTTACTAGAATAGATGATAGCTCCTGAGTCATCAAATCCCGAACCAACTAATCATGATACTCATCTGAATAGCATGAATGACAAATCTAAACAAAATCCACAAGCCAAAGCGTACTGGAGCATACCGGATCAATATCATAAACCAACCACTCTATCGGAACCTACCAGAAGTCAGTAAACAATCAAAACAGTCGGTGTTGCCATCAATGCAACACATAATCAATTCCTCCAATTGCCAACAATATCAATAACTCATGTCAATAACATGTCATGTTATTGCCCGCCTCAATTTGCAGCGTGTTATTTGGCACCGAGGCGGTCCTAGTCAACATCTTCAGACAACAGGGAGCAAAGAAAAAAGGTCTCATGGGATAAGGTTGTGCAAGGTAAGAGAAACAAAGCAAAGACAAAGAGGCTCTTATCCTGCGAGGTAAAATGAAGGTTCAATAAGGTCTGTGGGATAAGAAACAAAGCATAAACAAAGGAACCCTTATCCCATGGGTAACGAAAGGAAACAATGGCAGTTTGCGAGATAACGAATTGACCAAAGCAAAGAAGAGACCTTATCCCGTGAGGTAAGACTAAGAAATCAAGCACCCCGCGGGATAAGGAAATAAGGGTAAATCAAAGAGACCCTTATCCCATTAAGGAAAACAAAGACAAAGAAGGGCCATGGGATAAGCAAAATGAGGTAGAACAAAGAAAAGGATTATCCCGCGGGGTAAAAATAGACCCACAGTGATGTTGCGGGGTAAGAATGTAAGGTCGCTTGATGGTAAAACACGATGAAGAAAGCATGGAACCAAGGTGCCACGTCATCCATAGACAATCATTGGATATTCATAAAGCCTGATCCAATGATGATGTTTTAATCTTGCATTGGGATTTTGAGCATGCTTACATGGCGAGATCTTGCGCGTCCATCTTCGCACGAGATCTCTTGATCAATGGTTGAAATTCAATTTTCTCGGTGGCCATTGGAGTTTGAATTCTCTCTATCAGGGGTGGTTTTCAACCCGATGGTTGAGGTCCTCATTTTGCTTAGTCGACGCTCGATTTTGCACCCGATCTCACTCCAACCACCAGATCTTTCCGCCATTACTCCAGGCGTGACGCTTGCTGCCAATTCTAGATGCAACCTGTGCCTCTTCAACACAGTTTGAAGACTTTTTGTGCCTACATACACCATTTAGTACATATAGACACATCCAGATGTAGGGTTTTCCTTGATATGCAGGGTGGTTTTCACTCTTCTAGAGGCAGAGGATGCCTTCAGAGATCGGATTCAGTATGCTATCAAATTTGTCAATCTGATCATCTCCTCCTCTCTCATATTTTGTAACCTAACCCGAGTAGGGTTATGATTTTCTCAATTCTAATCATTCAGAGTTATCCCTGAACTATAAAAGCAATTTTTATAATTTTCTCATCATCTTCTCCCTTTTTTTTTCTTCTGCAGCAGGCTTATGTCTCTGCACTTGTAAAATTTGCTTTGCCTCCACACTAATGAAACTTACTTGTTTTGCCTGATTTCATTCTTATGATGTGTGTATTTCTCTAACCTCATTGTCTGAGTTCATTCTTGTTTGTTTCCCTTTGTTGTAGATGTTGTGTTGGTCCCCTTTGTGAAAGTTGACTGTGAACTGAGCTCAGTTCCTCTCTTCATTTTGTAGATTTCAACCTTCATTTGCCCATTGTTGACAGATTAGGATACAAATTTGTGCATGTCTTCGATGGTTTCATTTATGTTCTGTGTAGTCATAGGCAGGGGAGATCATCATTCCAGTCTGGGTGCAAACCCCTTTCCCTTATTTCATGCAACCCTTCTTTCTTTCCCTTTTCCCTGTCAAAGCTTAGATTAGATTTTCATGTGTTGGGTTGGTCCAACACTTTGCATCAGATTGAAAGGAATTTGACCTTCTTCAGAGATTCAACCTCACATTTCACAAGGTCCCACACTTGGGAGGTTGATTTAATGTTTCACAAGGTTGATGACCAAGGTTTCTTGGGTCATCAAGGGTCCAAACTTTTGTGGCAATAGTTTTTGGCATGCCCGGTGGGACTGTTGAACTTCTAGTTCATTGATGGCCATCTGGGGTACAAACTCTTATTCACTAGTCATTTATTTTTTGCTAAGATTTCAGTGCTTCCCTTAGCAATCTAGCCTTTAGAGGCAATCAATCAAAGCATTTGGCGACTCTATAAAGAAAACATCTACTGGTGAAGCAATCCAGTGCTCTAATCAGCTGAAGACTTGGTGTGCTCTTCAATATATTGCCTTTGGAGGTAGTGACATTCAATACCTGTCAACTCTGAGGACCAAATCTAGGCTCTTGTTTAGGACCAGCAACCATTTCACATCAAGTAGCTAAACATGAGCACCTTATAGAGGTATTTTTCTTTGGTATTATGAACTTTCAGACTCCAGAAGAAGAGGGAGTAGAAAAAATTATGGCTATCCCTAGAATACATGCTTTTGTCACCTTTAATGGTGGCAACCCCTTAGCTCTAACCCAAAAGAGAAACATCACAAAAGATAATGCAGCAATGAGGCTTCTTGCCTCTTCATTCAAAGGAAAAACCCTACAGTGGTTTAGGGGTCTGCCCTCTAGTTCAATCCATAGCTAGGATGAATTAGGGGAAAGATTGTGTAGGAGCTTTGAGGATAGGAGTGATTCCTTGTCACCGATTGAACAACTAACAACCATCAAGAGAGCCCCATATGAGTTTATGAAAAACTTCAACTACAGGTTCCAGAAGACTTGGGATAGAATCCTTGCTTTGGTTAGGCCATCTACCAATTGTGCATTTTTATACTTCCTCAGGGCTATAAATAGTGGCATGGATGTGATGATACAGTCATTGGGAGGGGACAACCTTCCAAAAGCCTATGACATTTCCATCAAGGTAGAAAGGTGCTTAATATAGGCTAAAAAGTTAGCCCCAAGGCTTTCAATGCCCTTGTTGCTAGAGGTTCCTGCTCAAAAACCTACTTTGGTGCCTATACTAGTGATATCTACAGGCCAATTGCTCACACCTGTTTCTCCTCCATCATCTATAGAGATTCAAAAATCCCAAGGCAACAGGCCTTATCAACAACAAAGTCAAGGCTATTAGCAACAAAGAATTAGCTTTGTAGGGCAAAACCAATGGATAGGCCCTAGGCTTTTGGATAGCCTAAATCTTGCAATTGCAAGCACCTCAAGAGCATTTGTTCCTGTGTGGTCCAATCATGTTGATCAGGTCACTTGCATGAATTAAGATGCCCCTTAGGCCTTAGTGGCGTATAGATTTTATTTATACAAACTCGCAAGAGGTAGATATTCATGGTGTTGGCCAATCAGACAACATCCTTGTGAATAACAAAAAGGATAACAGTGAGGAGGAGTTTGTTTTCTCATTCCAGGATGAGCTCCCTTCCTTCTTTGAGGAGAAGGATGTGCCTACATCCGAGCAGCAACAACATGAGACCCAGCCAAGGGTTGAGGAGTCAGAGGATGATTCTTTTTGGGATGATCTAGAAGGCTTTTGCTCAAGTTTTGACATCGAGCTAAAAACTTCTAGTTAGTTGAATCAAGAGGAGCAAGAAGAATATCTTGCATTGCTAGCAGAGGCAATAAATTTTGAAGAACAGAGGCATATCTCAAAGGTGCCCATTTTGTCGCCAAATCAGCAGAGCAAAGGGCAAGCCAATAGTAATGGCCTAAGTCTATCTCCTTCAAGGGGATGCCCTATCAGACATTTGGATCAAACCTACAGTTCACCCCTTGTCATGCTTACTCCTGAGCATGAAGTTGAGCATCATGAAGAGGAGCAAGTTCTTTTCACCTATCCACCTCAGAAGCATAAAAAGACATGGGCGAGTTTCTTTGCTCTCAGTTTTGGGAGGCATTCTAGCTATCTGTTGGATGCATTGTAATTTTCTTTTCCTGGTTGGTTTTCCACAGGCATGAAGAGTATCAAACATTGGTCAGGAAAGGTAGCTACTTTGACAAGCCAGTCAATGGCTTTGTTTAGCCCTTTCATTATGAGGTAGTGTACATAATTAGTTTAGGTTCTTTTAAGATTTTTCAGCCTTCCAAGAAGTGCACGAGCACAAGTCATCTCTTCCAGAATGGCCAAAATTTTGACATTTTGCAGGGATAGAGTATGTAATTTTTTCGTGCATTGACTCTACACCCAATGGACTTCATAAGGCTAATGATCAATGTGCCAAGCAGGATTTCCATCCCCTCTGATTCACTAGAAATGTTGGTAATTTTTGTGCCAACCTTAGCAGATCTCAGATCCAAGATTTTAGTGTGACAAACATTTCATGTTAGTCAATACCGATAACATGTCGTGTTATCGGTCTCGGCAAACTTAGCTGCTTCTTCATAGTTTTGCAGAGTCATATAACATGAAGGTTATATGGTGTGTCAATAACACAAGTGTTATTGAGCCTCGTGCCTTATATTGCATATCAACAACTCATGTTAATAATATGTTGTGTTATTGACCGGGTCGTGTTATTGCCCGCCTCACTTTGCAGCGTGTTATTTGGCACCAAGGCGGGTCCCAATTAGCATCTTTAGACAACAAGGATCAAAGAAAAAAGGTCTCGCGGGATAAGGTTGTGTGGGGTAAGAGAAACAAAGCAAAGACAAAGAGGCTCTTATCCCACGAGGTAAAGAGAAGGTTCAACGGGGCCCGTGAGATAAGAAACAAAGCAGAAACAAAGGAACCCTTATCCCGCGGGGAACGAAAGGCAGCAACGGTGGTCCATGGGATAAGGAATTGACCAAAGAAAAGAAGAGACCTTATCCTGCGAGGTAAGACTAAGAAATCAAGGGCCCCGCGGGATAAGGATATAAGGGTAAATCAAAGAGACCCTTATCCTGCGAAGGAAAACAAAGACAAAGAAGGGTCGCAGGATAAGCAAAACAAGGTAGAACAAAGAAAAAGCTTATCCTATGGGGTAAAATTAGACCTGCAGTGATGCTGCGAGGTAAGAATGTAAGGTCGCTTGATGGTCAAACATGATGAAGAAAGCGTGGACCTAGGGTGCCACGTCGACCATCCACGGTTGTTGGATCTTCATAATGCCCAATCCAATAACGTTGTTTTAATCTTGCATTGGGCTTTTGAGCGCACTTACATGGCGAGATCTCGCGCGTCCATCTTCACGTGAGATCTCTTGATCAACGACTAAAATTCAATTTTCTCGGTGACCATTGGAGTTAGAATGTTCTCTGTCAGGGGTGGTTGTTGACCCGATGGTCGAGGTCCTCATTTTTCTCAGTCGACGCTCGATTTCGGACCTGATCTCACTCCAGCCACCAGATCTTTCCGCCATTATTCTAGATGCAATGCCTACTGCCAATTCTAGATGCAACCCATGCCTCTTCAACGCAGTTTCAAGACTTTTTGTGCCTGCAAACGCCATCCAGTACACTGAGATGTATCCAGATGCTCGATTTTCCCTAATTTGCGGGGTGGTTTTCTCTCTTCCAAAGGCAGAGGACGCCTCTAGAGGCCGGATTCAACATGCTATCTAATTTGTCGATCTGATCATCTTCTCCTCTCTTAGATCTTGTAACCTAACCCAGGTAGGGTTAAGGTTTTCTCAATTGTAACAATCCAAAGTTATGCCTAAACTATAAAGGCAATTTTTGTAATTTTCTCATCATCTTTTCCCTTTTTTTTTCTTCTACAGCAAGCTTATGTCTCTGCACTTGTAAAATATTATTTGCCTACACATTAATGAAACTTACTTATTTTGCTTGATTTCATTCTTATGATGCATGTATCTCTCTTACCTCATTGTTTGAATTATTTCTTGTTTGTTTCCCTTTGTTGTAGATGTTGTGTTGGTCCTCTCTATGAAAGTTGACTGTGAACTGTGCTCAGCTCCTCTCTTCTTTTCATAGATTTCAACCTTCATTTGCACTTTGTTGGCAGATTAGAATAGAAATTTGTGCATGCCTTAGGTGGTTTCATTTGTGTTTTGTGCAATCATAGGCAGGGGAGATCATCATTTCAGTTTGGGTGCAAACCCCTTTCCCTTCTTTCATGCAACCCTTCTCCCTCTCTCCCTTTTCCCTGCCAAAAGCTTAGATTAGATTCTCATGTGTTGGGTTGGTCCAACACTTTGCATCAAATTGAAAGAAAGTCGACCTTCTCCAGAGATTCAACCTCACATTTTGCAAGGTTCCACACTTGGGAGGTTGATTCAATGTTTCACAAGATTGATGACCAAGGTTTCTTGGGTCATCAAAGGTGAAAACTTCTCTGACAACAGTAGACTAGATTCGCCAAAAGCTTATCAAATGGTAATCGAAGTTGCAAAACTGAATAATATACTACAACATCATATTTCTACTGTATAGTGTTTCAAATTTACACATGTCTTGCTTCTAATTTACACATCTTAATTCAAATTTACAATTGAAATCAAATTTCCATTTCATTTCCAATATAGCCTCATAACCAATTGCCTCCAACATGAAGACAAGTGAAACTAAAATTTAATGAAATCATATTACTATGTCTATAAACATTTGTATATGGTGTGTACATGAGGTTAGATATCTACTTTGCACATGTATTGCTTTAAAATTACAATTGAAACCAAATTTCTAGTTTATAGTGCTCCACCTTCATTTCCAAAGCAAGTGAAACTAATTTAAACTAAAGTTTAATAAAATGAAATGACAAAGACATGATAGGAAGGATGTAAAGATCCCAAAGTAGTGACTACCATATGGATGTAAATCTGAAAGTGGTGACTATTGAATTTGAATGAGAATGCTAGGAAAGTTGTAAAGATCACAGAGTGCATAGTGTACAAAAAATGACTCAACACTAATGGAAAAGATTAATATTACTTTGGAACCATAGTCTCCTTTATGTGACTTTCAGAATTAAAAGAAGTGGTTGTAAGGATAATGAACTTACCATGTTATTATATGAAGAAACCAATGTTAGGAGATTAATATTTTTACGAGATTAGTATTACAAATTTCCAAATTTCTTATTATAGTTTATTTCTAATTACATCATAATTAAGGGCAGATGTAAATAATTGAAGGGAAGATGCCAAAAATGTAAGGGAAGATGCTAAGATGGACAACATAAATGTCATTCTAGTTGAAAAGATGGACACAGTTTAGGCCAAGCGTAAAGGTATTATGGATTTGCCAAATGGTTGTCCAATGAGAACTGATGTTATGAAATTGAAGAGTATATTGTAACATAAATATCTATGCCAACTGCTTGGCAAAAGACAATCACCTATATGTATATGGCTATGTGGATATTGGAACAATTAATCCCAAAGTAGAACAAATCTATGAAAGATTTAATATCCCAAAGTGCTTTATAAAATGGAATAGAAAAGTGAACAAGAACAATGTATTCTCAAAGTATTTCTAATTACATTAAAATTAAGGGTACATGTAAAGAATTTAAGGTTAGATGTGAAGAATATAAGGTCAAATGTAAATAAAGTAAAGACTAAGATGAGGACATTAGATCAAATGTGTTAGTGCCTCAAAATTTCATCAAAATTTTGAGTGCCTATGTTGAAAAAATCAATTACATAACTCAGAACCACACTTGAAAAATTTGCCTCAGAAGCCTACTTTGAAGATGTATAACTTGATACATGTTGATCATCACAAGAAACCACTTTGTGAGCAAACTCATGGCACCTTTATATACATGCTCACCAGTTTTTGTGATCATTGGACACCGTTTGATATATTTTTTAAGCTCCAAACTTTTCATTTTTTGGACTATTTGCAAAATAATGTTTGGTTAAAATAGCTTCAAAGGACATATTTGACAACGAATATATGGCACATCGGGATGAGTTTTACAAAACCATTTGTTGTTGTGGATTCTTTGGTTAAACGTCTCCAAGTTGGTCTAAGTTTCAAGGTTCTATGATAAGATTTTGTTGGAATCCAATAACACTGAGAGGGCGGGGGGGGGGGGGGTGAATCAGTGTTATACCAGAATGATCAATTTTAGCCTTATTAAAACATGCATACACCAACCGGTATATCGGTACATACAGAATTGAAAGAAGTAAAGCAACTAATAAGCCAATCACATAAATGAACACCATAACAAACAAAATTATACGTGGAAAACCTCAAAGAGAAAAAACCACGGTGGTATTTGTGACCCACAATATCAATTCACTGGCCATATGCAGAGATATTACAAAATATAGGGGCCTCCACTTGCAAAAAGGCTTACAACCTAGAGCACACTACTCAATCACAAAAGGAGCCTCACTGACTACATACAATTCAAACTACAATCCAGAGAAGTGTTGAACTACAAAAGATAGCATCTCCTATGCCTAAATATAGTTCCGGTTAAGCTATGTTTGTTCCAGTTTGAAACCCTAAACCCTTTACCAGAATACCCCTTTACACAAATATCCTCACATACATGATCTCTCTGATATATTTTGCATTATATCACATCCACATATTCCATAATCTCACATCACATAGAATGATCTAATCCAACTGACCTATATACCCTATATAATTTATCATGCCTTATGTCAGCTTACAAAGATATTTACAATATCAAATTACATGTCAGCTAGATAACATAAATACATGAATATCAAAAACAATTGCCGATGCCGGATCCAAGAGATGTCGGCCTGCAATACCGATAACCTTATTTTAAACCTTGTCGGCTTGCATTGCCGGTAACCTAAGAATTCCTTCTATCATGTCGGTGCCGATGCCGCTGTCGGTGTCGGTACACAACTGAACCAAAACTTGAAGCCGAAATAAGCTGCCATGTTACCATCAATGACAACATAGTGAAACCAACCAATTGAGTGTCAATTGCCAACATATTTGACCAATTTTCAAGGACCATTCCAAATGCTGCAGAGCTAAATTTTGACAAAAAAAATGTTCAAATTTAAAAATTTTGAGAGCAACCTAGTTCATGATTTGGCCTCAAATATTACCAGTTTCATGGCTCCACGACACTTGGAGTGCTCATAATGAAATCTCCCAAAAGGGCTAAAAATGATTTTTTTAAGAAACACCTTTGAAGTCTCTCAGATAAATTTCATCTAAGAGAAATTGCAGTATCTAAGAGACATTTTACAAGTCTCCTATATGAACAATATCAAAGAGACATTACAATATCGAAGAGACATTTTACAAGTCTCTTAGATGAACAATATTGAAGAGACATTTTGAAGTCCCTTAGATAAACAATATCGAAAAGACATTTTACAAGTCTCTTAGATGAACAATACCGAAGAGACATTTTACAAGTGTCTTAGATGAACAATATTGAAGGGACATTACAATATCGAAGAAACATTTGACAAGTCTCTTAGATGAACAATATTGAAGAGAAATTTTGAAGTTTGTTCTGCCAGGTTATGGAAGACAATAAAAGAGGAGGAAATAAAATTAAATTGAAAGGTTGGTGGATTTTTTAATTGAGAAGGAAAATCTATCCACAATATGAATATAATATTATTTTGGGAACACAATTCTCACTAATGATATTGTGTGCAACACTAAGATGTTTTCACTGAAAAGTAAAAAGATTTGTACAGAAGAATCAAAGGGGCAAATGTGAAAATCAATGCCATTAGGGAAAATCATTTTTTTATTAGCATAGGATGAGAAGTACAATTTATTTTTCCAAATAAAAATATTTGATAAAGGTAAATGTGTAGATTAAAAGGAGAAACTTCAACTGTAAATGTTTTCACTCAAAATGAAAATAATTCCATATAAAGCATAAATGAGTGAAAATAAAATAAAGGCACACTATATAGTGATTATTCCCGTTGGAAAGACTAAAAATTCTTACTTTCACATAGATTAAGATATTTAGCAAAGGGGCTTAAAGTTGTTTCACATGAGCGAGAAGAAGTAAAGGTAATGTGTTGAGTTGTGCCTATGAAACTTTACTCTGGAAGTATAGGTTGAAGATTAAAACCTAATGATAATGTGTGTAAATATTTTGTAAATGAAGGGTAACTAAATGATTTCTTGTTAGTAAAAGATGTAATGGTCGGAAACACTCCCTTATATTTATAAAAGGGAAATCAGGATAGAGAAAAAGGGGTGGTAGAATTAGAATTGGAGAATTTTGGGAAGCTTATATTGCACAACCTTTCTTTACACAAAGCAATGGAAGCAGTGCATATGGTGTTCTAAATATTGGTTTCAATTGTTGTGTTGCAATTATTGATAATTTATTACATGGTTGTCTCCAACTTGAGGTTTTTTTTATCATTTAATTCAATATGTCAAGGATATACTTTGGTTTATCAAAACACATTTGTTATTTTCGTGTGATTCATTTGATTGTCTTATGTAAGGTAGAATTAAATTTATTTAGATAAGTCATAGTGATTTGAAAGATTCCATTTGGATTAAAAAGAATGACTTGGTAATAAATCTCCCTGCAAGTTTATACAAGTTATAAACATCAAAGTGTCAAACAACTTGAGTTATGACTAGTAATAAGACACATGTTTCTTGACTCTATTTCCCAGTGGAAGAAAGACATTGATCCAAACCCTAAAAGATAAATTCTTAAAATATCATATTCATATACAATTTCAATTTCATTGTTTAGGAGTAGGAGTAGGAGTAGGAGTAGGGGTTAGATTAATCTATTTCAAATATTCATGTCAATTTGAAGTAGAGAATGATTTAATTGAAAACTTCATAAGGAATTACAATATGTTTAGTTATAAAAAGGGTACACCCACCTAGGCAAAGCAGAGCCTGAAGAGCAGGGAATTACAACCATTCCGTTTGTTGGCCAAAATCAATTGTTAAGCTTGATCATAGAACTTGGCATATTCTTAGAGTTTGGCAAAATTGTGGTTTTGGGAACCAACAAGATGCGCATGTACACAACACTACCAACAACATTTACATCATCATACTTCAAATGGGCTTGCTCATACATATACATATGTATGTATGTGTATATGTATATGTATATGCACACACACACATACACATACACAAATATACACATATACATATAAGAATTGAAGGGCGGATGTAAAGAATATAAGGGAAAATGTAAAGAATTTAAGGGCCAAACATTAAAATCTAGTTTGGATGATGGACACAATTTATGCCAAGCATTAAGGTAGAGTGTAGAAAAAAGGATTCAACACTAATGGAATTGAAAATGAGAAGGTAGGAGAAAAGTGAACAGGAAAGATGTATTCTCAAAATATTTCTAATCAAATTAAAGTTAAGGGTAGAAGTAAACAATGTACAACTAAGGTGAAGACATTAGATCAAATGCACATGTCCACAACAATGCAAACAACATTTACATGATCATACTCCAATGGTCTTGTTCATATGTATGTATGTATGCATGCATGTATACACACACACACAGATACATAGACATGCATATATGTATATGCATATGTTTATACATAGTACATGCAAATTTCTACTAATTTACAATCTTAATAATGGTGATGGTTTGTTCAGTCTCACAATTACCCAAATAATTTATTAATTCAAATTGGTTTGTCTATATATAATATACATATAGATATACATACATATGCAGAGATATGTACCTTTGAAGATAGGGTGTGCATGTATAGGCCCCCACCCCCTACAAACTTACATAATTATATTATAGATCAGATAAAGGCAAATTCATAAATTGAAATATAAATTACCAACAAAAGGAAGGAAGAATAATTACACATATACACATATATATACTTACATCTTTGAATGTACACATACATATATGATTATATACACACATATACATATACATGTACATGTACATACACATACACATACACACATGTATATACATATACATATATGTTCACACATAAAAATAAAAGCAATAATGATGTTGAATTTGCAGCTCTTCTTGACGGTCTGAAATTATGTAAGGAGAAGAACCTCAAAGTGATTCTCTTGATGTGATAAGAGCAGTTACTTCCAATCAGCTTCCCAGTTGGAAATCAGCCTTGTAGTTAACCCGGATTCATGAGTTACTTGAAGGAACAGACTTTTCAATGAAGCAAATATATTGTGAGGCGAATAGAGATGTTGATTATCTCTTGAATCATGCGATATATTGGAAATATAAATCAATAATTTCAAAATGTCACATCGACATGGTCGGGGTTGAGTCTGCAGGATGCTAACCTATATATGGTGGACGCCTCCATTGGCATCGAGTGACACGGATATGGGGAATAATTTGTTATCTTTGTGTTTTGAACAGGATGTTGGCTGATTGTATGCTTCATTTCATTTCATCCTCGACTTGGAATGAAACGACAGGTGTTTCCAAAACATGGAAAGTTCGATGGGGGAGTTGAAAGAGGATGGAGGAACAACTAAAGGACGTCTTCATTGTCTCTGGAGATGTCGAGGAGGATGTTGTTAGAGTCATAGTGGAGGAGAAGAATTTAACCAGAGCACACATACATAATGCATAGATTTTGAAAAGGTTCATGTACAAGTTGCAAACTATTGGTGAAAAGGAACCAATGGTGAAAGCAATCAAATGATTGGTTCACCCACAACTAAGAGCAATGGCTATCAAGGTGATAAATGCTATCGCAATGGAACTAAATACGGGTCTCATTGGTGACAACCATTTGTGTTAAGGCCTTGGATGAAAATGAGGAACTTAAAGAGATTGTAAATGTAGTGAGCAGGTGGCCTTGGAAAATAACAAGAATGCGTGTTAACAAGGATGCATTGTCTCTGACTTAGATTGAAAGACTTTAAGAGGTGTTTGAAACCTTTCAAAATTTGATTCATACTCTTTGTAACTGAACAGTGTAAATTATTAGTGTATATATACATTCATACATAGATATGAATGAAAAATAAAAGAAAAAGGATGAAAAACAATAAGTAAGAGTTTAACAAACTAAGGTTGTTAACATATTACTCAAAATAAGAGCAGGAGCATGTAGAGATATATGAATTTCTTTATATGTATACATATATGAAAAGGAGAAATATTAACCTATGATTGCAATGAAGAACAAACTAAAATTGATACATGATGGGTAACATTTGCAAATTGCATTCACATACACTATAAACACATATACATGCAAACCAAATTGAGAACAATATTGACATTTTACATACAAACAAAAAATACTTGAAAATTAAGATCTCAAGAAAATATATCTCTGACTTGGAAATTATAGTATGATAGAATGTGGGTAACTGTGAAATGGAACAAACCAAGAAAATTTGTTACATACATACATACATACATACATACATACATACATATATACATAAGTATATGTATATAACTATATATAAGTATACATATACATAGATATGCATATACATATACATATGTATATATGATGTATACATATATGTACATATATATACATATATATGTATGTATGTATGTATGCATCTATGTATGTGTGTGTATAAATATCACACACACACAGATATATACACACACATAGATATACATATACATATACATGCATACATATACATACATACATACACACACACACACACACACACACACACATTTATATATATATGCACACACACACACACACACACACATTCAATGAAAAAATGCTCAAGATTTGCGCACAATGTAGTGGACATAAGGGGAAGGGACGTGCAAAGTTAATGCCATTGCCAGGAAGAGTGTAGGGTGATGGTGGGTGATAAATGACTGCAAGTTGGATTAAAGTGTGGCAAGGTGATGGAATGCCAGGAAGCTACAAAGTCCACTTATAGATATCAAGACATAATTCATAAATATTTATAATAGAAATGAAGACGTAACAATTTAGGCTATAATAGTATACCAAATTAGGTTATAATTGATCTAGTCCTTTGGAAGACAAATTGGCTAAGTATGATACACAAATATATTATATAACAATAAAAGTAAGAGACAAATTAGGCCAATTATGACACTGAACAAACCATCATAATTACTATCAATAATGTTCATAATACTCATATGGGGGGTTTCAAAGTTTGAATGCTACAAATGACAAAAATATATATCACACATAACATAAAAAGTAAAAGACAATAAAGGCCAAGAAAATCACCAAACAAACCATCATAATACCTATAAATGAAATGATAAGACTAAACAAAAAATTTAGTTGGCATAATTTGGGTAATGATGAGACCAAAGTCATTACAAAATTGTCAACTTATGCTTTTGACTAATTTCAAATAAGAAACCCTAAGAAGATCACCAATCAAACCATCATAATACCTGTAAATGAAATGATAAGACCAAAGGCACTGTGAAATTGTCAACTTATGCTTTTGAATAACTTCAAAGAAAGAAACCCTAGTAAAAGTGATGCAATTTTATAACCCTTCCTTTTATTTGGTGATGTTGTAAACCCTTACAACCATAACATAAAAAACCCATTTCATAATTATAACATTATAGAAACCAAGACATATTAACCAGAGAATGATAGAACATATCAACCAAATAACATATTAATAGTGATTTTTAATGTAAATTTTCATTATAAACAAAAGAAAACAAATGACAATATAATAATGATGCTTGAACACAAAATTTCATTACTAACGTGTTATTAACTGAAAAAAATCATTTCCATATCCATAATGTATTTTTTTTTATACATTTTATTATAAAATTACAAAATACCAGTGATGCTTGAATAGAAGATTGCATTCCCCTTAAGAAATTTGTGTTTATGAATAAATATTTTAGTGTTCATAAACATCCAATGGAGAAGTTAAGCACGCATGATAAACGCACCAACATCTTTAGAGAACAAGCACCCACAACATTAGAGAACACCATAGTTACCGATTGAAAGAAACAAATTAAATTTTTTTTATAAATAAAACAAAATGAAAAATGGATAATGGTTTGCCTCAATGAGGATTTAATCCTCACTTGGGTTGAAGACATGCACTTGAAACAACCCATTTGTGCATGTCGGGCGACTGTCAAATCCTAGGGTCCATACTTGCAAGCAGAAGTAGGGTGAAAGTAAATGCAAGTATGAAGAAATGGTGGGCGATAAATGAAGAGCAAAACACAAAGCAAATGACCACAATGAGAATATTTATCTGCACATGCTGTCATCAAAGAACCATGGTGTAGCCATCATAGTGGAAGGGAGACTGGTATCTGAAGTGAGATATCCTTGATAAACACCTTAATTTGTAAAGACCTTGGGTTAACACATTCTGGTGCATAATGTGTCAAAGATTTGAGAAGACACTAAAATGAAAGGAATGAAAGTTGGCTTAATTGGTGAGGAGGTAGGACCATTCAATGAAATTGTGCTCGAGATTTGCAAACAATGTGGTGGAAGTAAGGAGAAGGGATGCATAGTTAATGTCACTGCAAGGAAGAGTGTAGGGTGACAACGATTGATAAATGAGCACAAATTGGATTGAAGGGTGGGCATTGATGGAATGCCACATGGTCACAAAGTCCATTTTAGATGATGCACAATGCATATTACGAGATGGGTATGTGTTGGCAATGTTCATCGCATCAAAATGGTAAATTCTTGACATCTTGAAGGAATCATTGTCTTAGGGGAGAGGTGCCAATACGTGCACACCTTTTATTCGAGGGACCTAGAGACCAAGTTTGACCCTCGGCCACCTCAACTGGTGAGTTGGCAACCCGAAATCGTGAGGTGGATGTCCACTCCTTTCATTTGCCACGTGTTCGTCGCGCATTGGTCTGAGGTGTCAAAAAATTGTCGTTTTGTACCCCTGATTGGAACATTGGCAGACCCACCCCATTACCTGTCGACAATACCCGACAGTCTCGAACATGGTTTACACGTGGAAAATTTTAGACGACAACCCATTTCACCAAGCTCTCCCTCCAAAAACGACGCCACCACTTTCAAACTTTCCAACCTGTCGCATTAACTTTGCATCCACTCGCCCTACGTCTAGCTACCCCATCACATTTTTCGAGCAGAGATGCATTCATGGCATTCGTCTCCTCGCATTTCGCTCTTGTGAAAGGTCATCCATTTTGCACGCTTTCTCCAGTGAAGGGTTTCCATCACCTCACCTCCTATTTGCCATGGCATGCAACCAAATCAGCAAGGACCCAGAACGTGTGCACCTTCGATCGGGTATGTGATTTGTTTTTGTCCTTCAAATTATGGGTTGTGGTCGACTTTTTTGCCCTCGTTCAACTGTTTGAAATTTTATTTGATTTTTGTAGGGTTCGACTATGACAAGGATGCGTTGCGATGGCTGCGACAGACCAACGATGGCTCACCCTTCGACCTAGGTGAGGAAATTTCCTCACTAAGGCATGTCAATTCCAGTTTTTTGTTTGAAGGCTACTTCCCTTTGGTATTTCAATTTTTTTTTCATTCTTTGTCTTTCCGCAAGTCTTTGTGTTTCTGAGCACAACACGATGTGTTCTTGAACACAATTACATGCCAAAAGGGAATCATAATCCTCTGTTCAAGGTTCGTTGTTCTTTTTTTGCTCACTGCTGAGAGAAGATGGGTTTACATTTCTTGCATCTTTGTTTGTATTGATGGCTTCTAATCGATGTACAACTGAATTTTGTTTGAGGGTTTGAGGATTTGAATTGATATATGTTGGAATTTTGTTTGCAGGTTTGAGGGTTCGAGGATTTAAATTGATATATTTGTTACATGGTTTCAATGCTCGAATGGTTTGGAGAGTTCAATGCCTTCGGTTTCCAAGGGTTTCAATTTGTTGAATGTTGGAATTTTTTAGGGTTTATGGGTTTCTCGGTTTCAATGGTTCAAGTGTATATTTGAATATTCAAATGTTTGAGTCTTTGTGAGTATGTGGGTTTGTGGGTTTGAGGGTTTGAATGCTTTCACTTCAATACATTGCTTCAATGCTTAAATGTACATTGCTTCAACACTTAAATGGGTACATGTTCATCACTGATTCGAAGGGTTTCACTATTTGAATGGTTTCATTGTCTTGATTTTTATCAAATTTCAATACATTGCTTCAATGCTTAAATGTACATTCAATGCTTCAATGGTTACATGTCCGAGGGTTTACACTCGATAAAATGAAGATTATTTGGTTGATTGCGACTCAATGGTTGTCACGTTTCAATATTTGTCATGTTTCAATAGTTTCAATGTTGTCAAGTTTCAATAGTTTCAATACTTGTCATGTTTCAATAGTCATCATGTTTCAATAGTTTCAATGTTGTCATGTTTCAATAGTTTCAATGTTGTCATGTTTCAATAGTTTCAATGTTTCTTTCAAATAATGCATAAATAGTAAATTAGAAACCCTCAAACCCTCAAAACCTTAGACATGAACAATGGCATGTATGTGCAAATGTGTATGCACATGTGTATGTATTTACTCATGTGTATTCACATTTACACATGTGTATGCACATATCTATGCATGTACACATGTGTATGAATCTAATTAAATGAAGTTTATTTGGTTGATTGCAAGTTATTTGTCAAGATACTTTTATTGTTCTTTCAATGAACTCATTAATGGTTGTCATGTTTTAATAGTTCACGATGTTTCAATAGTCTCAATGTTGTCATGTTTTAATAGTTTCAATACTTGTCAAGTTTCAGTAGTTTCAATGTTTTTTTCAAATAATGCATAAACAGTAAATTAGAAACCCTCAAACCCTTAGACATGAACATTGGCATGCATGTGGAAATGTGTATGCACATGTGTATGTATATACTCATGTGTATTCACATGTGTATGTATTTACACATATCACATGTCTATGTATTTACACATGTGTATGCACATGTCTATGTATGTGCACATGTGTATGAATCTACATGTGTATGAATCTAATTAAATGAAGTTTATTTGGTTGATTGTGAGTTATTTGTCAAGATACTTTTACTGTTCTTTCAATGAACTCATTAATGGTTGTCATGGTTGCATAAATAGTAAATTAGAAACCCTCAAACCCTTAGACATGAACAGTGGCATGTATGTGCAAATGTGTATGTATGTGTATGCACATGTGTATGTATATACACATGTGTATGTATTTACACATGTGTATGTATTTACACATGTCCATGCACATGTCTATGTATTTACACATGTATACACATGTCTATGTATGTACACATGTGTATGCACATGTCTATGCACATGTATGAATCTACATGAATTACAACTCAAATTTCAAGACATTCACTCTATAGACATGTACATTTATGTATGTATGTACATGCATATACATATTTGCATGTACATATATATACAAATGTACATGTACATGTATATACATATGTGCTTGACAATGTATATATACATTGTTGTGAGGATCCACTACTTGTGCACCCTAACTTTAGGGAGAACGTGCCATGCCACGTGGACTAAGAGACCAACTTTGAACTCAGCCCAAGTACTTCGTTGATCTCCATTCAGATGTAATGTGATGTTTGGGCCAATATGTCAACAATTGGAACAAGAAGCCTCCAACATTGTAGAACACTTGTACAAGAACCCAAGGACCTTACTCAATTTGAAATAGTTCCCAGGTGGATTGAACAATTAAGTTCAAACAACTTTGATCCTCTATGTGTTGCATTCACAAAAAAACACCTTTATCTTGTTTTGCACTTCTCTTACTCCCAAACAATGAGGACATGCCATTGTTTGAAAACCTTCGTGCTCTTCAATTATCAAAGTGGCCGAAGGAAGTATGGAGGGAGAGCTTGGTGGATTGGGTGGTCGTGTAGAAAAATATCACGCGAAGAACTTGGTCGATGGTACAAAATGGCACAATTTTGACATCTCACACCAATGGCAAGGTTTTTGAGGTGTTCAATTGGCAAGGTTTCAAGTTGGGCACCCAACTCAATTGTGCTAAATTGATACATCAAAACTATTTCCATGAGCATCATTCAATAGATGAAAATTGTAGCATCTAGTTGTTCACACCTTTGCTCAATCATCCCATTACATGTGAATTGTACCAACATATCAAACTTCCCTTTCCAACCCAAAACTATTGGACTCTGCAAACCATTCAAGCATTTAATATAAACGTAACATATGAAAATTTTTGAGACATTCAAACATTGGAGCACTTGAACTATGCAAACCAATTACGCATTGAATGTAAATGTAACCATTGAAAGTATTTGAGTCATTCAAACATTGAAACCATTGAAACCCTATAACCCTCAAACAATTAAAACCATTGAGACATAATAAAGTATTCAAATTGGCAGAAACCGTCAATCATCCCATTACTTGTATGTCACCAATCAATATGTCTACCAATGTCTCTATTACATCAATCAAAATTAAACAATAACTATTATCCAAAATGTCTTCTTAAACTTCAATTGAAAAAACAAGGCAAAAAAATTCTTGATCTTGATCCTGATGGTCACGGTGTTGCAATAGGTGCCACGTTCTCATCAACATCAATAGAGTCAAAGGTACTCAATTCAAGTGGCATTGGGCTGCAATATCCGGGGCTGGCACCATATGGTGGCACCCCTGTAATATATTTCGATGTGCTAGGAAAAGTAGGCGAGGGGGAAGTAGGTGAATAATTCATGCTTGTTGGAAAGTTGGGAAACATTGTGTTAATTAGATCCTACATAATAGGGTGTCGGTTGGGCAAAGGCATGGACGTACTGGACTCAATGTTCAACAACTTCTTTCTTTCCAACCCATGTACCTTCTTTGAGATTTCCCTTTCCTCAGCCTCGTGTTCCTTCCTTGCTTTATCTCACTGCAGTTTTTAGCCTTTTCCTTCTTCTCTAATTCCTTCAGCCTTTCCTTTTCTTTCCTTAAGATCGCCTTCTCCTTTCTCAACAGTGCATTAGTTTCTTTGGCCAACAAATGTGCTACCTTGATTGCTTTTATTTGCTCTCTCTTTCTTTGTTTCCCCTCCTCTATTTCTCCACTCCTCGTCTTTGCAAACTCGACACCCTCGAAAAACTCATTAGAAGTTATCAACTGCCCTTCCCGTGCCAAACAGATGCCAATTGAAGCCCCCCTACCACTTCTCTGGTTCACAATGTGAACGAGTAGCTTTAAGAATCATGAAAGTGTATTATGTTGTTGTGATTGAGGCATCTCACTTACTTGTGACATCAGACTCTCCTCTTCCACATTACAATCTTGTGTTGCTTCTTGCGTCAAACTTGCATCGTTTTCGTTGTCAGAGTCACCACAGTCTGCATAGTAATGCACCATTTCCAATATGACACCTTCTGGTGGTGAAGGCAAGCTAGATGTCCCCCGTTCGTCTTCGCCTTCCAACTCAACACTGAGATTCGCCACTCCTTCCACCACCCAGGATGGTGCAATTCCCTCATATGGAAGGCCAAGACTCTCGCCCAAAGTGTCAATTGCAGCTTCATCAATGTTGGTGGCTGCCTGTTCCATGTCCACTTGTGCAGTTGAATCCATTTGACGATTGGCTACAATGTTTTCCGCAACCACTTCTAGGGAGAAATGGACTCCCGAAAGGCTGAGCATGTTTTGCACTACAGATGCGTCTTCCCCATCATTAATGTGGAATGTGGTGCTGGGATGCATGTCTTGTGTGAGGGCATTAGGATTGAGGGGCCATAACCCCATCCTTTTGAATCCTGCAGTAATGTTTAAAACAGTTAATGCCTTGGCCAAAGACTTGCTGCTCAATTCTGCCAGTTCAACCCTCCTGATTTATAGATTGGAGAACCTTGCTATCCATGTGGCTCTTTCCGATTTAAAGTATGTTTTGAATGGAGAGGATACACTCACATCAAGTGGTTACAATTTGTGAGATGTGTGAGTTGGCAATGTCAACAAGTCTATGCCCAACATCCTTGCCTCCTGGATGGTTGGCAATGCAACATGGTTGTCGTGGCCGTCAAATATCAACAAGCACCTGTTCGTTGGTGATACACCCCCAGGGACAAAGCACTTGAAGTGGTGCAACCAAATCATGAATAGTTCCTTGGTCATCCACGCATGTTGTTGCACTCCCATGCAAGCACTGGGTTTGCATTTAGCTATGTAATTATGTATCCGCATCTTGCCTCTGAACTGGTAAAACCCCGGAATGCTTTGTCTGAAAGCATTAACGCAACAAAAAATTGTGATCCACTCACGACTCTTCGAAAGTATATAAGACACATTTCGGCTTCCTTTCCTCGCAAGAACCCTCATTGCCCCATTTATGTCGGCCATAACTCTTGTTTCATCACAATTCTAAATGCAGGCAGGACCATATGGATTATCAACATATGCTTTTGACAATGTCTCGTAAAAAGAAGAAGCAATTGTTGGTCTAAGACACAGTGCCTGGTCTTTGTCGAGGCCTTTGACCATCCACAAGTTGAGTTCATGATGTCTGGCCTTGAATCTAGACCACCATGAGTTGCCAGGCATGCCATCCTTGAAAGGGGTTGGCCTAACCTCACAATTTTGAGAGACAACTGCCTTCAAGTTTATGATTTCAAGGCCATGACCACAACCAGCCATCTCTTGGCACCACTGCACAATCTCCTCTTCTTCTTGATATGTGAGGATGGTTGGTGGACCTTTCTTGGACATGGTGGTCAGACCACCCATCCATTTTGACAGTGTTGTAGTTAGGATGCTCCACTTTCTTCATGCACCCCGTATGGACATGTCGTTTCCCTCAACATCTCGGAGTGCACCTTCCATGTCAGTTGTCGACCACAACTTCTGTTGCATTATTACTTTTCTTGTAGTTGAAGGTGGACTACGTTGGTCCACCATGGCCAGGATAGGACATTCACTTGGGTGGTCTGTTGCTGGGGGTATAGGGTATGCTCGAGTCTGAACATGAGGCGGGGCTTCTGCTTGAACATTGAAAGTGACACCCCTTTTTTTCTGAATGCACCCTTGTGCATGTTGATCTCTTTGAAGCACGACGAGGCATCTTGTCTGCACATAAAAACATGAACATGAATGTTACCTATGGAAACAATGTTTAATAAATATAGGCCACCATAACTGATATGAATAAGTTTATGTTAGCCATTCAATCTTTTCTGAAGATTAATATCAACTATACTCTTTTGAATCCGAATACTCTGAGATCAAACCAACTAACCATGTCATTTTCTAAATCGATGTGTGTTGATCAGTGGCAACAATGATGCTTGATATGGAATGAATGTGCATTTACATATTGAATGACAAAAAGGTGCAACAAGTCAACAAAGCTTGAACAATAGGCCTATGGTTCCCTTTTACGAAACTCAAAATTTCAGCAATTGTTTGATTGTTTTGTGTATTGGACACTTGTTTTATTGTTTTTTATATCAGACACCTATTTCAGTATGGATTCATGGTCGAAACCTTCTGGGTCTTCTAGATGTGGGGGTGTAGCTAGAGTGTGTTCTTTCCAAAGAATTACTTGACTGAATAGACGGGAAGGGGTGCTTGGCTTACAATTAGGTTGGATGTATATTTTGGTAAAAATCCACGATGAGATTTGTTCATCCACTACTGTACGAAGCAGACGTTGCCAGGACAGGTTTTGAGAGCATTCTCGGACTCGAGGACCATAGTTTTCTAAGAAAAATCTATTGATATAGTTGGTTTGCCATGATTGGAGGCCGAGTTTGAATAATTTTGAAAAGAAACAAGATCTTGTGGGGAAGACAAGATCATCACAGGGGTATGGACAGAGAAAGAATTGGTCAACATGATGACCATGCCTAACTAACCACTCTTGATGTGCTCAGATTCGGGGATATGGGATGTTAACAGGGCATTTTGTTGGTGGAATAACAAAGTGTGAGGTGGGGAAAGTTTCACAGAGATAGTTCAGGATTTCATAATCAACATCCTCTGGAAATGGGGTTTCAACAAGACCTTCACTTGTTAGAATCTCATGGACCTTGAGATAGTTTTGCCTCTCATATTGATAATTTTTTACAATCTGATAGCGTTGATCTATGTTTGACATTTCCACGCTCTGTTGTATCCATGTGCATTGTCAATTTGCATCATGCTATATAGTACAATCTTTGCATGTGACCTCAAAACATTACTTTAATTTGTATATACATACATGCACATTATCATATGTATATACATACATGTAGACTAATTGGCATGCATTTCTACATGTTCTTTGAATTCAAAGATTAGATTGGTATGGAATTGCTAAACACTTGTACATGTCCCTGAATGCAAATATTGAATTGGTCTGCAATTGCACAGTAAGTCGTATGCCATTATATTGATTGACATACATATATATGTATGAATAGTGATGCATGCAGTCACACACAGACACATATATACGTAAATACTCACACACACACATACACACATAGTCACAAACACATATATACACAAATATGTTTCAATATATAAATGTATGCATATGTATTTGACTTTATATGTAATCACATATGTGTGTGTATATATACTCATTTGTGTATATGTATGTATGTGACTGTGTGTGTGTATATATATAAATATGTGTGTGTGTGTTCCTAAAGGTATTAATACATAATTGGAGCCCATTAGATATGTGGACCCCATAGAAAGTTATTCATACATATACAACCCATATATATGTGGACCCCATCTGTTGATAGGAGGGAGCCAACTCAGCTATATACATGGCGAAGGGTGAAAGCTGGCAGCCACCTCATATACAATTGTGCATGTATTAATTGTATACGCATGACAATTACGAAGGGTGAAAGGTGACAACCACCTCCTATAAAATTGTGCATGTATTAATTGTATACACATGACAATTACGAAGGGTGAAAGCTGGCAGCTACCACCTATAAAATTGTGCATGTATTAATTGTAAACGCATGGAAATTGGGAAAGGGTGAAAGGTGGCAGCCATCTCCTATACAATTGTGCATGCATTAATTGTATACACATGGTAATTGTGAAGGGACACAATTATTAATTGGTTAATAAACGAAACAAGACGACGAGAGAGAATAAATATGAAGGCAATTATGAAAAAAGTAATGAAGTTGCTATGTAATGTGTTGGTGGGATATAGTTTTAGTTAGTTAAAAAAAACATTCCCTGCATATATCCAGAAGGTTTGTATATGTGTGTAGTGTTTGCAGAAGACATGGAAGCCACCTTCACCCTTTACACAATGAGACAACAGCTGGTCTTTAGGGGCCAGATCACCGATAAAAGGTTGAAGACTATATTCAAGTTCAGGGATGGAAAAATTCTTCGGTATTTGAAATTGTTTCTAGGTGATTATTTTATGAACACAAATCACCGGTACTGGACGAATGCAGACATCATGGCCATGGTGGCAGCTTGGGCTTGACAGATTGGGAAAAGTTCAGAGAAAGTTAAATGGTTGTTGAAAGAAATTGTGGACGATGAATGGCTACTCAATCTCGATGAACTTGTCGTAACGACTATTCTAAGGCTAGGGTTTGAAGTGCCTAAGCAAGAACCGGGTCGTGGGGTTCCTAAAATTTTCCCCTTCATTCGATGGGAAGTGGGGGCAGACTGCAAGGCAGGTTCTGCCGAAACCACACTCGGATGGACGATGCTAGAGATGTGGCTCATTAAGATGAAGAAGGCAGATGAAGGAATGTCGGGTGGTGCAGGTGAGGTAGGAGGTGAGGGAATGTCGGGAGGTGTAGGTGAGGTGGGAGGTGAGGGAACGTCGAGAGGTGCAGGTGAGGCGGGAGGTGTAAGTGAGGCGACAGGAGAGGGAACGTCGCGAGGTGCAGGTGAGGCGGGAGTTGCAGATGACACTGGTTATTGGTACGAAGTACTAGAGATTTATGTGCACTCCAACGACGAAGAAGACTACGTCTCCTCGCCCAAGCAAAAGAAGCGAATGCAAGACTGAATGAATATGTGTGTATGTGTGACACATTTTGGTAAGCATTATATTTGTCAATATTTTTTAATTTAAAAGTAACAGAATATGTAAATTTTAATGGGAATGGTTGCTAGGAATCCCTGTCAATACTTGGGAATGGTTTGTGGGAATGCTTGGGAATGGTTTGTGGGAATGCTTGGGAATGCTTCGAAATATTTCGGATTAAATGTTACAGTTTATACAGTTCTTAAAGGAGAAAATGTGAAATAACAGTGTGATGTAGAAAAATATGTATGGTAACAAGAACAATACCCGTGTGCTTTTGATGAATCTAGTCGACTGCTGTGCATGTTTGCCACTCCGTGTTTTTTCTTTCTGTTTTTCTCTTGCACTGTATTTCTTTCAAATCCAACTCTTGCAATGAGATGATAATTTATGTTTTATACATGGATTGTGTGGTTTCCCCCTTTTTAATGTGTTGTTTCGAATTTGAAATTCGAATTTGCATTGTTTGTCCATTGAATTTGCAAAAGTAATTCATATAAGCCTGATTTGATTGTTTTTGGCTGGAATTTGGTAGCCATACACGGTTTTTGTCGTGGTTGTAGGTGGGAGTTGGTGTGAAGAGACGTGAAGGAGACAGAATGGGCTGTACATAGGCGACAAAGTGTTGGATATTGTGCCAAGGGAAGGAGGTGTCGCAGCGTAGACATGGACCCAAACTAGCCAAAATGTGTTGTGTGAGGGGTCGCAGTTGGGTCCACGCGTGCTATGTTGGCCATATTAATGTTTATGTTATGCTTGTTTTATTGGTGGTTGAGGACACATTACATAAACTTGTTCATGTTTAAAAGTTTTACAATAACATATTTTTTTTGTTAGAGGGGCCCACCCTTTGGCATGGTGGCACGTGAAAGTGCCCACGTTGACATGTGTTTATTTCGTAAGACTATGTTTTAATATTTATAAATGTTATGCAATGTTTTATGTTTTTTTGGTAATGGATACATGTATGGCTCAAAAGATGTTATGTTTAAGTTGAATATTTATGTGTTTTTTTTCGTTATGTTTTTGGTGTGCGGTTGCACAAGTTTTGCCGAGTAGGGCGGTCATGTGTGGGGGCCATGGTGCGCATGTTCTATATCACCTTCTAGACCCCTACATGTGACAAACACACTTAATTTTTTTTTTTTCAAACTAAAAAAATCAAAACTAAAGTTTAGGTAAGGTGCACACTTGTAGGCTCCCTCCCCTACAACATATTTTTATTTCCCACTTTAACTTTATGTAGGGGAGAGGGACCAATAGTTGTACAGAGTTCAATAGTCGTTATAGCAATTGTGCATATAATATCCAGTCTTGCCACATATTTATATTACATAATGTAAATAAACAATCCACATGTAAATAAAAAAATTACCAAATGTTGATCAAAATGGACCAATACTTGGAACATAAGAGAACCCATAAATGTTATATTAAAAAGACATAAATACATTAATTAACAAGTGAAAAAATGTGTTGATCAAAATGGACCAATACTTGAAAATAAGAGAACCCATAGATCATTTTTTGTTTCAAATAAAATATATCATAGCTATCCACTATAAGTATGTCATATATAAAATAAGATACTCACTTAAACAAGTAGTGTTATCATAGTGTAAAAATATTATTCTTATGTGTACAACTATTGGGGTAGCAATGTATATGTGTGGAGTATTTCATATTAGTAATTTGTCCTATCACAAATATAAAAGGTGAACACAATAAATACCTTGTTTTTCTCCATGAAATGTGAGGGATTGTCCAAAGATTTAAGTGTTCAACAATTGGTCCCTTTGTGTTCCTATAAGTTTTATTTTATATCATAATATGTTGTTTTTGTGTTCAACTATTGGTCGTTTAGTGTTGGATATAGAAGTTAGAGATAACACACATTTATGATTATTAATAGGTATATGGTCCATTTAAGTTTCATATAAGTTATATTCTACATAAAAATACGATATTATATTAATTACAAATGATATTTTTTTATTCAACAACTAGGGATTTTTAGATTAAGTTTTGGTCAAATTTTTAAAAAGTCATTTTTTTGACCCTTCGCACTAGACATGTTATTTTGACGACTTGCATGATGAGTCATGACTTCAAACCTTAATTGTAGATAGTTAAGTGCCCATATTACATTCCTAAAAAAAACGGAGGTCTTACGATATTCCATGTAATGGCTGCATGTCGACGAAATTAACCCTAATGACTACCCCCTCCCCAACCGATTTCATATCTAAGACGATGTAATCTAGTATGAACAGTACAATTAACAGCATAGATTTCTCAGCTAATGTCCACTCGGAGATCATGCACACGGTGGCGTATTGAAGTTGTTTAAGTCCGATGAATGTAGTCAAACCCTTCCGTGGAGGCTAGGTTTGACCACATCATAGCACTGTTTTAAGCTCTCGTTGACTACCTCATTCCATGATTTAATTGGAAATTTCATGAATCCTTGGTAAGAAAGTCGTGGGAAATTTGTGTGTGGTCCGGACGACTAAATTCCATGTAGCTTCCATTGAAGTTCATCCGATGGAGTGAGGAGAGGAAGAAGGTGGGAGGCGTGGGGAATTGGTGGTGATTTGTGAAGGATTGATTGCATTGGAAATTGGCATTGTGGGTGAAAAATGTCAGATATTGCGACGACAATTGGGTTGAACATAGCGAACGAGCTGATAGGAAAGGTGCTGATGCAGATACGAGAGACGGGCAGCGCGACGCACAATGTTCTGTTTGCAAAGCGGAGCTTCAGGGAATTGCAGAGCCACATAACGAAAATAGAGCCGATTCTGGTGGCACTATGGCACCGGAACGTGCAGGGGTCGTCGGATACAGTGAAAATTGCGTTGGAGGAGTTGCAGGAGCAGCTGAACAAGGCGTCGAGGCTCATCAACAGCTACACGTCGGGAAGCTGGATGTACCTCTTCTTGAAATTGAAGCTGCTGCCTGACGAGATGAAGGAAATCACAGGGGGCATCGAACGGAGCTTGCACGCGTTAAGAATCGCGACGCTGGATGTGTCGCTGGAGATCAAGGAGAAGACGGTGGCGCTGTGCGAGACCATGCGCAATGCGGAGTTCAAGGCGGAAGTGGGGACGGAGTCACTGGTGGGGGAAATTGAGCGAGAGATGCAGCACATGCAGAGCGACAGCCGCCAGGTGCTTCAGCTCATTGTGCAGGTCGCCAACGCTATGGGAGTCGACATGGACCACTCTTCCCTCCACTCCGAAGTGGAGAAGGTCCGCCAGAAGAAGGAGGCGCTCGAGAACAACAAGAAGGAGGCCGAGGCCTACATGCTCAACCAGATTCAGGCCTTCCTCTGCCGCTCCGGCATTGTTTCTACGGATTCTTCCCTGCCTGTCTCGCAGCCGGTGCCTCTGTACTTCTTCTGCCCGCTCAGCGAGGCCATCATGGAAGACCCCGTCGATCTGGAGACGGGAATTACCTACGAGAGGTCAGCCATTGAGAAGTGGTTTGAGAGCGGCAACACCACCTGCCCTGTCAACAAATGTGAGGTGCAGAGCCGCCATTTGATTCCCAACCGTAATCTGCGAGAGCTCATTCGAGAGTGGAAGCAAAGCAATGCCAAATTCCGAATAGACACGGCAGCGACCAAATTGGCCACGGAGGCCGAGGCTGAGGCCGCCCTTGTCGACCTCTCAACTCTCTGTGCCGAAAGCAGCTCTTACAGTCGCCTCATTGGAGACAAAGGTCTGATCCCCGCAATATTTCATCTTACATCCTCTAATTTGGACTCCGTGCGCCTCAAAGCAATGCAATGCTTGTGTTGTCTTGCAGAACACGATACTAACAAGGTACGATTCTGTAAAGTGAAATATTTTTACATCATCATACTCCATGATCCGGATGGCATGGATAGCAATTTAAAAGACTATATTTTCTTTGACCTAATCAATTTTTTTTTATTATGCATGCCAAATTATTATATATGTCGGCCCATAAGCAACTTACCATATGGCTCAAAACATCCCTAAAATAACCCGTACATCACAGCAAACTTCTAACCCCAGCCTCTACCAGCGGCTGAAACTCTCCTAAAAATCAAAATTTAGAGTATCTTATGTTTTTCTGTGGCCTCTCCACCAGTTCGCCATTACTGTCACATAACTTTTCGATTAAGTTGTCTTTCCGAAGTGCTCCAGAATAACTTTCGCGCCCTTTGCAATAAAATGAGATATATTAAAGTTTTTTAGCACTCTTAACGTTTCGAAGAGTTGCTGTACACATTTTATCAGTAACATTTTTGGAGGAAATTTCACACCTTTTGTAGGATGTCACTTACAAATCTTTGGAAAATATGTTCGTGGGTAGTATTTTGGTTTTATGTTTTTTGAATTGATCACATTTCATGGGACAGCTGACGTAGAAAAGCTAGTGCATTAGTACCTTCTATTGGTCCTTGCCCTTGCTTTGGAACCAGCAGTTGGTTAGCTGCTGTTAGTTAGTGATTACTATGTTATCTTTTGAGGATACAGGATGGCTGACCTGGGTTGATAATCCTGTTTTGATGTTTCGTGATTTTCTCTTGTTTTTTTGTAGCTCTCCAAGTTCTTGCGTTAGCAATGCCCTCTTCTCCTCTTGCTATCAACTAGCATCATTTTACAGTGTCTATGCTGTGTGGATCCCCTTGCTTCGTGCGGAGCAATTTGCCCAGCTTCATAATGCGACACAGCATGTTCTCTCCCTACTTGTATGACTTAATTTGGACAGTTGGTGTCAACCATTCTGAAGGGTGGTAAATTACTCTGCATAATGATTGTCATAATTGATCATAAGTTATGATTTACACGTGTCACATCTCTACAGATGGAATTTTGTTCTACATCAATATTTAGTATCATTTTTGAGGTGCATAGGGGCTTATGCTATAAAGTTTTAGAGATGTTTAAAACTATCAGATTACTTTGTTGGGTTTTTTTAAGTTTCGGAAACAATCCTGCCTAGCATATGTGGTACTTTCCAGTTTGTCTAGTGCTAAGTATGCCTGTACTTGTGCTCTTTGATGAAAGTACTTATGTGTAACTATACTAAGTTATTTCCATTAACGTTGGCGGTTATATGCTACATGTGATGCTCAGGCCTTTTCTGGGTTTTATGTCCATTGTGATTTAACTGGAAAGATTGGAACCTATGAATCCACTTTGTATAACCCCAAGCTTGCATCACTCTGCTGCCCATGAATCAAAAGATTCTGACACTCACCAAAGGCAATTTATCCCTTTGTAAAAGGGGTAAAAATGATTTTCCCTTCAAACAAAAATAACAATACAAATTCTTCTTGTCAAGAGACGTACATGATTTGTATAATTTTGAATCTCATATCTTGTTTCTTTAGTTCGTGCAGTATTGACTTGAAACATTTCTGTCACTCATCAATATGATAGTTATATACCAAGGAACCCTTCACAGTGAAAGTATATCTGCCTTTAAATTTTATATTTTTGTTCTTTGCTCATATAGAACATTGCAATATCATTTGCTTCTTTATCCAAATACTTAACCTAATCTGCAATGTTTAATATGGCCCAGATGATTCCACTTCTATATGCTTCATAATTTTACTGTGCAATTTTATCCCATTAATTGGCTTGATTTTGTAAATAGTAACCTTTTGAATGAGAACCATTTCTTTTGGAGTAGTAACCACCACGTGGGGAATCCTTTACAATATAAAAATCAAAATCAATATGATGTCAATTTTTTTCATGCTGCAGGAGAAGATTGCAAAAGCTGGGGAAATAGAGGAGATAGTGAACTATCTCACAGAAGAAACCGAGATGAAGAGCCTAGCAGTTTCTTTGCTACTAGAGCTTTCCAAAGATCATCAGCTACGAAACATGATAGGGGAGACTCGAAATTCCATTCCTTTGTTGGTTTCCATGCTGAGTGGTCCACATGCAGAAAAGTCAAGAGAAGTACTTACTAACTTGTCAAGGGTGGATGCCAATATCATAGAAATGGCGGAGGTTCACTATTATGATCCTTTAGTCAACCAGCTTATACAAGGTACACCTCCTATGCCCTAGGTATGATATGAAATTTGTAGGCCATAACAAACTTCATACCCATGTAACAGACACATGTACAACTAAAAGAGTAAGTGCTTAATCTAACCTTAATTTAGCAAACATAACAACCATTAGTTTTCCTGATAATTATCCAATTTATCTAAAACCCCTAATGGCAAAATTAGATATAATACCAAGTTGTTCTCTTAATTTGACAAATTTATCTCTGCAAATGGGTTCAGTCATTATATCAGCTTTATGGACTAATGGTCAAATGTAATGGTGATGAACATCAATATGCTTTGGTTCTGACATGGTAGGCTAGATTCTTAATCATCTTGAGAAAACTTTGATTGTTGCAAAATAGTGAGGTTGGTGTTTTTTGGTCAAGTTAAAGATTGATCTATATCCTCTTCTTGCCTCACAACCTGTACTGACTATGGATTTATATTTTAGTTCAGTGCAAGATAAGACACCTATTAAAGCTTGCTATGCCAAGAAATAACCCTTTAACCAATAGTAAAAAGAATAGCTTCTTCTAGCTTTGCCAGTATCAACTGAGCCAGCCTAATCAGAATCAGTAAACTGCGATGCCATGAAATCTGTAGAGCATTGATATTGAATTCCAAAGGTGAGAATCTCTTTAAAATATTGAAGATCTCATTTTGCAGCTTGTCAATATTCTTCTTCTGGTTTGGACATAAATTGAGGGAGATAGAACACTACAAAACATAGGTCTGGTTGAGTGGTGTTAAGATAAATCAAATTACTCATCAATTGATGATACACTAATTTTGGGACCGGTGTTGAATCAATGTAAGTTGACATTTTTATTTCAACTTCTATAGGTATAAATGTTGGATTACACTCCATCCTGAAATTCTCTCGAAGTGCTTTGGCATTACTTAGTTTGTGCTAGAAAAAGAGCATGACCAAGTGGCCAAAATTCTGCATCTAAACAGTACTTTAGGGGGTTGAGGTCTTTCATGTTAAAAACAAAACAATCACGTGCTTTCACTTGTTGGATAATCCCGGTCTCACTCTCGGTGATAGCAATATCATTGACATAGATAATTATAATCATTATGCCATCACCATTGATTGCCATGTATAGATTAGGTTCACAATAACTTCTTCACAATCCTAAATCTCTAGGAGGTTGATCAATTTAAAATACTAGGCTTTAGGAGCTTGCTTGAATCCACATGATGACCTAGTTAACCTACAAACCACATGTTCTTTTCCAAGAATCTGGAATCCTTATGGCTGAACCATGTACACCTTACCCAAAAACTTTCTATTTAAGAAGAAAACTATTACAACTATCACAACCCATTGGATATGCTCTCCATCAAAACTATCACAACCCGCAAGTTGTGTGCTAGAAAAACTACTAATTTGACCAAAGGTTACCAGGAGATGGGGGTACTTGGAGACTGGTACCGGTACTGGTACGACTAATTTTCAAAAATAGGAGATGGGGGTACTTGGAGACGCCATTTTAAAAAAAATATAATTTAATGATTTCCAAAACATATCATGACAAAGAACTTTGAAAACAAGAACAGTGGTAAAGTTTAACATTAACTTTAAAATTGAACGAAAATTGAAATTAAAATTGCTTATATTGCTGATACCATAGCCAGTTTAAATTGTTTAGTGTAAGTAAGGTAATATAGATGTTGAGCACACTCAATATTGTCGGCTAAATAGTAAAGGTAATTTCTCCTTAGACTATTACAATGATAGAAATTAGTCCTCTCAAAAAGTCTACATTGTCAATAGATCCGATCACTATAACCTTGCATGGATTTTTGTCTTCCTGTGAAACAATTTCCTTATGTCGTTTCCCTACGACTTTGCTTTGCTGCAAGCTCTTATTTATTTGCTTTTTTTTTTGCGTTTTTACTGAATTTTGCCCTAAGTTTTCTAGGAGGAGACGTCAGCCAAAAGCACCCTATGCGTCAAGAAGTTTCCGGGGACGTCTTTGGTATTGGAGACGCGTCTCTGGTACCAATACGCGTCTCCAGGGGTAGGAGACGGGTCTCCTGGTAACTCATTGTAAATTCAAGGTTACTAGGAGATGGGGGTACTTGGAGACTCCGGAGACTGGTACGACTAATTTTCAAAAATAGGAGACAAGGGGTACTTGGAGACGCCAATTTTTTTTTAATATAATTTAATAATTTTCAAAACGTATCATGACAGAGAACTTTGAAAACAAGAGCAGTGGTGAAGTTTAACATTAAATTTAAAATTGAACAAAAATTGAAATTAAAATTGCTGATAACATAGCCAATCTAAATTGTTTAGTGAAAGTAAGGTAATATAGATGTTGAGCACACTCAATATTGTCGGCTAAATAGTAAAGACAATTTCTCTTTAGACTATTACAATGATAAGAAATTAGTCCTCTCAAAATGTCTACACTGTCAATAGATTCGATCACTATAACTTTGCATGGATTTTTGTCTTCCTGCGAAACAATTTCCTTATTAGTCATTTCCCTACGACTTTGCTTTTCTGCAAGCTAATCTTATTTATTTGCTTTTTTTTTTGCCTTTTTACTGCATTTTGCCCTAAGTCTTCTAGGAGGAGACGTCAATTTTTGGTTGGGAGACTTCGAAGACGGCAGCCAAAAGCACCCTATGCGTTAAGAAGTTTCTGGAGATGTCTCAGGTACTGGTACACGTCTCGGGTACTGGTACGCGTCTCTAGGGGTGGGAGACAGGTCTCCTGGTAACTAACTATAATTCAAAAAAAATGCCGAAAAGTCCTATCTAATTCTTCAATTGCTATCAAAATATACTTGTTATCTTCTACAATGATGACTAACTGTAAATTGAAGTGCTAGGGTTTTACTCTTTGTATTTTACTTACTTACGATATAAGACTAAGAAATTACTAATGTATATCTATTTCGTTGACATGCTTCTGGTTATTGTTGTATTAAGCATTTGGTGTAAATCGATTTATAATAGTTAATAAGGTTTCCATACAACGAATTAGACCTATTGACTAATGTACATGATATAAAGATCATCAAAGTACAATGTAAACATTTAAGGGAACAAAATTTGCATTTTTAAAGACTTCATATCATAATTCATTTCAGTTGAATGTCCACCAAATCAAGCTTCATGAAAATAGTTTTCTATTCAAATCAAACAATTGACATACATCATACATGAAGATTTAATTACAAAAAACCTAAAATACAATATATTTGAAATATAAAGATGATTTCTTTCTCCTAAGAAAAATAATATATATTTTCCAGATTTACAATACTTTGATATGTTATAATATACAATAAGGGGACAGTTTTTAATCATTGAAAACAAGTACAAAGCTGATAGTTAGTACATATACAAGCTACAAGATTTCAAATTGGAAAACATAATTATCTTTCACCGTGTATCTATAGAACTGACTATTGATATCCTCAAGTATGATGTGATGGTACTCTTGATAGAAAAGCCTATAAAGTATTAGAATAATATTGCATTATCTTTTACCTCTAATTATTGAATGACAACATACATGAACAAAAACCTGAAATAGAAAAGTGGAAGAGAGAGAGAGAGAGAGAGAGAGAGAGAGAGAGAGAGAGAGAGAGAGAGAGAGCATCATGGGAGTGCTTTTCCACCAATCACAGGTTTGTATGGCTCCCTTGTATGCTACCTTGAAAGGTGGGACTCTACACTTCACGGCTGTGGTCACAAGAGTACACTTCACGGCTGTGGTCACAAGAGTGTACCACATAGGAAGAAACTAGGAACAAGTGCAGATGACCACTAGTTCTTTTCACACATAACACAAGACAACACAAGCATAACCCTACCCTTTGTGGACATGGTCACAAGAGTGTACCACATAGGAAGAAACTAGAAACACGTGTAGATGACTGCTATTTCTCTTCACACATAACACAAAAGATCACAAGCACATTCCCTTGGCCAAGGTTTGAAACATAGTACACATATGTGTAGACCTTAACTGGCCTTAAACAATAATAAATGTCTCATGATAATCTCACGAACCTATAGTGTTGACCTTACCTTGATAATCACGAAAGTCTAGATAGTATCACTAGATAGGACCTCTTCATCTCCATCCAAAAGACGGCATATGATATCAACAATATTACTAATCATTCCTTTGCAGCAACCTCGTGGATCTCAACTTTGACCAAATGTATTCTATGGGATAATAAAAAAAAGATTGAAGGAGGCCTCTATTAGCCCTACTAATTCTTCCAGCTAACTAGAAAAACAATGTGAGATGAAAATTGAAATCAACAATCGCCCCATCCCTGCGTGCATGTTCAGAGAATTTAGATGAAATGGATAAGGCTCCCAGAAGCCTCACCATTCTGTTCAGTTGCTCAAATGATTGAACATGAAGAAATAGCATGACTTTTGAAACAATTCAAACACACTAGAACACATGTTTCAATCATTTAAAACAACTCAACTCAGATTAGTACAAGTACATACTAGACCACACGAGTACAGATTAGACATGACTTAAAATATAATATTATTCCAAAAGAATAAGTTCAAAATGACAAATCCAAACCGCCTATATATAGATTTAAAGTCACAAGATTTTAGATTATCATTTATAAGGTTGCTAGAGAAGAAGGATAAAAATTTGAACAGCCAATCTTGCTTAGTTGATGGAAAGATAAAAAATTGATGTAAGAAAATTTCATTTGATCAATCGTATCAATCTTAGTTCAAAAAAAAAAAATTGTGCCTTTTCACAATCACCAGTCCTGAGTAACAAGTTCCCATCTTAACATGACAAGACAAATTATACACATGTAAGCACTTTTACACACACACACACACACATATATATATCCTCTGTGTTTGTATTTATAATTTACTAACCTAATCAATCCTTTCCCTTTACATCACTAGTCAATGTTTTTAGCAAGTATAATGGATAGGAATACTTAAGACATTGCCCCTTGGGCCATATGAGTTAACAATCGTACCACAAGAAACACATTACCAGTTTCTACAATATTGGGTAGACACAAATTACAACTCTACTACCCAAGCCATACCTCTCGATCTTGGCGACTAAACAAAATTAGAACAATAGACAAATGTTCACTCCCTATCATAATTTAATCAAAGTTTCTCTAGTAAATTAAGCCATGAGTGGATCTAGTCAAAGTTTCACTAGTAAATTAAGCCATAAGTAAGATCTACAAGTATAGCTTAGACTATTAACAAAAGACAAAATAAATAACATGAAACAATAGTGAAAATGCCTCTTTGATATTGGGATGTTGCTTTATGTTGCGGGGTAAGATGAAAGCTTTATAACAATCATCAACATTTCCGCCGAGGGTTTGAAACAAGAAAACATTGCCATTATTGTTCAAAAATAAGCAGACCCAAAGACTTAGTCCAAACAAGATCATTTAGTAATGGACAGCCCTCAATAAACAGGGCATACATTAAATCTTCCCAAAACTGCATTTTAAATCTATCTAATGGTTCATAAGAAATCGAAACCCCTGTTTTAAGTAAAACAAACACATATATACCAAGAACATCCTGACTATACAATGGCAGCATAATACGCAGTCCAAAACGCTCCATACGATTTGGATTTGATTGAAGACACTCACTTAATATAACAAGAGAAGAGTACAATAAATTATGGCAGCTTCCTATATCATTAACCTGCAACCTTTCTTTTCCAAGTATATGACAAGCATAAAAAAAATCAACGAACAAGTGAAAGGAGCCCCTTTTCATGATCCTTCCTCATATTTATAATAAATAACAGTAGAAAAGAATAAGAAGAGGAGGAACATGTAGAATAGCTAGTATCAAGAGAAAGCACGAAATCATCACCATCATTTGTCTCATAGGATATAGTGTCATGATGAGTCATAGAGACAAATTTAGTAAAATCCTCTAAATGCAACGGAAAACATGCACAAGGTCTATATAGGATGAAAGATTAGACAATCATGATAGAATTTTGTGCATGGAACATGTAGGCTTATGTACGTCACACAAGAAGGAAATATCATCAAGGACAAAGGGGTAAGAATCCAGAAAGTGAGAACAATCCATAGCTGATGATGTATGCATGCAAGGAATCCCAAAATAAAGCGTCAAAGGACTTATGGTACAAGATATAACAATGAAGCTCAATCAAGAAAATGGTGGGTGGGTAGAAAAATTAGGAAAGGGAAAAGGAAAGGAAGGGTGCTGGAGAGCTTGGGTAGGTGTTAAAGAGCTTGGAGTAAGTGTTGAGAAGTGGTAGAAGAGTGCTACTAGGATTTGCTCAAGTTATTAGAGAGTGTTATGAGATGTTATGTTGTTTTAGGTTGTATCGAATGGAGAGGAGAATGAGTTGGCCAAAGTCTGTCTTTTTTCTCCTCAAATGACTTGGTGTTGACTTTGGGGCAATGCTTTGAAAGACTTTTTGGGGTTGTTTTTGGTTATACTTCGATTTTCAAAGAAGTTTGTGGAAGGAAGAAAGTTTTGGAAGATTAATGTTTTTTGTTCTGATTGTAGAATGGAGGTTCAAAATGTTGGATATTTAATGTTATGCCTTTAATCCTATAGGTGCACAAGGTTATGTGTAGTCAGTTTGTGGCTACCTTACTTTTAAGTAAGTTATATAATTATTAATATCATTTTATAGAGGTAGTTTTAAATTGGCTTGGGTAGCATCCAAGGCATAAATCTGGTATATATAGGAGATAGACGTTGGTTATTTTAATCATATTGTGTATTTGTTCTTATTGAAGACTTGTTATTATCAAGCATTTGCAGCATATTTCCTATTAAATTCTTCTCTTGTACAGGTTATTTTATTACAAGTTGTATCGTAGCATGATCTTGGCACTGTGAATGTAAGAAACAGGGCAATTTTTTTCTATTTTGGAGGTCATGTTGGGAAGTGATCATGGCATTGTGAAGGTAAGAAACAAGGCAATTTTTTTCTATTTTGGAGGTCATGTTGGGAAGTGCATCTCTCTCATTTTGGTGTTTTTTGTTGACTTCTAGAGGGTTGATCAAGGGGATCTTGAACTTGTTTCAGTCCTAATTTGAGGTCAATTGGAGCAGAATTAAAGGATTTATTACAAATGAGGGTTTCCACAAAATTTGCTCCCAAGGCTGCAAATCAACAAAAATTAAAAAAATAAAATGATAGGGCTGATTAAATTGAATTTTCTATTGTACAAATTTGAGATCATTTGGAGTAGACTTTAGGGATTTAATTACAAAATTAGGGTTTACTCCAAATTCATTCCCAAGGTTGCAAATCAACAAATTTCTTGGAGGTTTTTTATTGAGAAGTTAGATCTAGGCCTCAGTGAGTTACAACAAATTTTTAAGATTAATTGGATTTGTTTTGTGTAATTTATTGCCAAACTATCTTGTTACAACATGACGGGGGCTTCAACAAGAAGGGAAGGAATCCTGTCACACATGACAAATCTACAAACAAGGATTACACAATAATTAAGAAAATGGGTTCCATAGATATGGAATTTATAAGGGAAGTATTACTGAAGGAAATTAGGGATAAAACCAACAAGATGATGGAAGAAATCATTCATTCCATTAATGAAAGTCTAAGTTACTGGTTTGGGTTTGGATTTGGGTACGGATTCGGCAAAAATTTTTTCTTTCTTGGGTACGGGTTCGTCCGTACACACACACACACATATATATTATATATACATATGTCATATATTATATATATGTTCAAACATCAAAATTATAAATATAGATGTTCATAGTTCAAACTTCAAACATACAAATATGAAACATACAATGTAACTTTCCCATACAATGATACATAAATGATAACAGAGAAATCATAAATCATAAATCCATAATTGCCAATGCCAATAAATATTCTGATATTCATATATCGTAAATGTAATATCATATTCATAATTTGCAAAAAAGATAATATTCAAGTTTCAAGTTTCAAAATGTGAAAATGTCATGACACCATAAAGTATAAAGTTAAACATTCAAATTACATGCCATCCATGGGATTTAAATTCCATATTCATCTTCATCTGAAGCATCCAACCCAAGCCCAAGGTCATTAGTTGGTTCAAATTCAGCATCAATTGAACCAATATCGAATGGAATGCCACTCCCACTAGCTATGTCTCTCTCAAGTTCCATAGCTGCCTTGTCTATAGAGACTTGGGCAAGCTGTGCAACTGTAGCATTTAAATCAGCACACTCAAGGGCTAGATCCCAATTCCTTGTTACACCCTCACTATATCCAAGGTCCTTATGTGACAACAAACGAAGGTTGGAGTGTACGTAGACCAAATCCTCAGCTTTCTTTGCACCCAAACGATTACGTTTGACTGAGTGGATGAAGGAGTATGTACTCCAATTCCGCTCAGCTCCAGAAGAACTTGCAACCTGTTAAAAGTTAAAACATAATTAGAAATTTATAAATTATAAAATAAAAATATCATAGCATCAAATGGAATTGGAAAACTATAAAAAAATAAAATAAAAAGATACATACTTGAGAGTTAAGTTTAATTGCAAGAGGCTGCAAGTAAACGGAGCCTTGACCATGTACATACCACCACTCATCAGCATCCATCCCATATCTAGCATTAAGAGCTACAACATCATGATTTTTTGTGGATACAAATTGGCCAAACTCCCTCAAGACAATATTTCTTGTCTCCTCATATTGGTATATCTTTTTAAAGGCAGCCCTATAGCCAGAAGCAACCTCTACATCTCTATATGGTGGCACCCTCCTTGGTGTTGCAAGCATCTCTGCACTATAAAATTTTGGCGTCAAAGCAAATGCTAAGAGATGTAAGGGGGTGGTCATCTTGTTCCAACGGTCAACAACAATATTCTGCACAACTTTGAAAAATGTTTCTGTTGGGTCATTTTCTTTTCTATTTATTACTTCTTTTATTTTATTCCACCATGCAATCCATGCCATCATAAATCTCACCCAAGCATGGGCGATCAGTATCAGCATACCTGATCATGCTCATGATGGGCTCAGTGAAATTCAAAACATATTCCACATCATCCCACCATTTCTCACTAAGGATCAATGCTCTTACTTTTAGAGCTCTTTCCGTGAAATTCAAAACATATTCCACATCATTCCACCATTTCTCACTAAGGATCAATGCTCTTACTTTTAGAGCTCTTTCTGTGTGGGATTGCTTCCATACACTCCACAAGGTGTTGATGACCATAGAACTCAAGGCCTCTCGCACCTTCACAAGTCGTCTTAAGACAAGCGCGTGAGATGCAGATTGTGTTTCAGCTACCTAACATGACATAACAAAATACACAGCATTTATCAACTGTAAGTCTATAAAAAATAAAAATTTAAAACTAAAAATTAAAAAATTAAATTTAAATTAGTAATTGTAAATTACCTCCAACAACTCCAACTTGGAGAAGGTCCTAAAAATGGCTTGTGACATATGATGATTAGTCACAAACATTTGAATCTCCTCGCCCTCTGCATACAGTTTTTTCACCCAATCAATTTGTGTGCCAAGCTTTTGCATGATTAAATTGAGTGAGTGGACTGCGCATGGTGTCCAAAAGATGTGACCATATGCAACTTCCACTATAGTCCCTGCTGCCCTACAATTTTTAGCATTGTCCGTTACAACTTGGACAACATTTTGAGGCTCCACCATGTCAATGCATTCTATCAGGATATTGGCAATGAAACTTGCATCTTTCACTTGCCCCTCACAATCCACTGCTTTCAAAAACATTGCCCCTTTAGGACACATTGCTATAACATTGATCAATGGCCTATTTTTACAATCTTTTCATCCATCAGAAACAATGGTCACACCTGTTTCCTGCCATGTATCTTTGATGACCTTCAACTGTGACTCTACGGATGCTTTCTCCTTTGCCAATAAGGTGGGTCTCACCTTTTCATACCCTGAACAAACATTATCAGAATGTGTATTGCAAAGAGTATGCACCATGTCTCGAAAGTAAGGTGATCTAACAAGGTTGAAAGGAAGCCCATTGCCATAAAGGCAACGCCCAATTTTGGAATCTGCAATCTCTCAGTTCATTTTTGAAGGCAAAATCCAATGGGCCTCTTTTCCGTGAAGCCACAACATTCTGATTCTCTATTGCATCAACTGGTGGGTTTTGCATGAAAGGATGTGAACCAGCTGGTCTTGTGGAGCCAATGCTACTAGGAGGCCTCTTAGACGTTGAGCTTGGATGGACAAGAGGATGATCAGTCTTTGCTTTGCTACTTCTCTTATCAGCTTCCTCTTGTTCTCTAATATATCCCAAAACTAGAGCTTTTGAGAGCCCCTTGCCATCTGATCCCTTACAAAATTTTATTCCACTCTCGGGGATGAAACAAAGGTGGCCTTTCACTCAAAAGTATGAGCTGGTATACTCAGTGCCACAATGGTTACATTGCCAAACAAAACCCCCACCACCAGACACTTGCTTGATCATTGTTGTATAATGCCAAAGTGGTGAATCTTGATCAATTTTAAAGGGGTTATTTCTAGTTCGGACATTTGCAACTGAGCTAGAGCTTGCACTTGCACTTCTAGTTCCAGCCATTATGTATGATTATATGAATAATGCACCTAAAATAAAAAGAGAAAGCACAACATTATTGAAAAAAATTGTTAAAATTCTGGCATTATAACCCCATACTATGCATACAAAGTGTAAAAAAATATACAAGACTTCTTTAAAAAAAATTAAAAAAACTTTAATTTTTTTTATTAAATTCTTGAAACTTGAAAAAAATTCAGATTCACTTACCTTTAATGGCTAAATATTCCTTCTTCAGTGATTCCTACGCCTTTGATGCGTGTCTCACACCTTCGTAGTCGTCACCTTCGAAGAAAAATGCAAAAACTAAGAAACCTGACTGTAGAGAAAAAATCTTCAAAAACGCAAGTAGAATGAGTTGAATGAATGTTTTGATGCATGAAATGCATCATAAAGGGGTGGATTAGGGTCTAGATGTTAAAAAAGCATAAAAAAAAACTGTTTTTTGTTTGTTTTCTGACCCGTGGGCCCCGTTTTTGGGAACCCACGGGCTTGGGTTCACCCTGGTCCGAGCCTGGTTCGACCTGGGTCCCACCCGGGTCCTGCCCAGGCGAACCTTGGCTACAAATTATTTGGTCAACCATCTCTTTGAGACATCCTATCTCAACTTTCGTCTCAGATACCGGTTCTTGCAAAAAATGGCCACGTCCGGGTCCTGGTTCATGCCCGGTCCTGGTCCGAGCCTGGTTCGACCTAGGTCCCACCCGGGTCCTGCCCAGGTGGCTGGTTCCCGGTATCTGAGACGAAAGTTGAGATAGGATGTCTCAAAGAGATGGTTGACCAAATAATTTGTAGCCAAGGTTCTAGAGATTCCCAATACATGGATCCTTTCAACAAGACTTGGGAAGAAGAAGAAGAGTCAAAGGCCCAGCCGCCTGGGCAGGACTCGGGTGGGACCCAGGTCGAACCAGGCTCGGACCAGGACCGGGCATGAACTAGGACCCGGACGTGGCCATTTTTTGCAAGAACCGGTATCTGAGACGAAAGTTGAGATAGGATGTCTCAAAGAGATGGTTGACCAAATAATTTGTAGCCAAGGTTCTAGAGATTCCCAATACATGGATCCTTTCAACAAGACTTGGGAAGAAGAAGAAGAGTCAAAGGTTCCTACAATAGCAAATCTATAAGCAATTATAGAGGTGTACTCAGTTTTTGTTGGGGATGTGCCACAAGGATTACCTCTTGAAGTAGATCATGATCATGCTATTCAAAGAGTATTAGGGAACTACCCACTGTCTATCACCTCTTCTTTGAGGATGCACCCAAAGGATAGAGCAATAGAAAAACACATTCAACACCAGCAAGAGGTACCCTTTAATCTCAAGGCGAACAAGTTGAATGGACATAACAGAATGAAGAGGCAAGTGGATTAGCACAAAATTTCGAATAGTCAACTACATGAGCTAGATGCAGAGAAGACCCAATTTGATCTTGAGTTAATTTTCTAGACACACATGAAGAAGCTTACGATTGGGACAACCATAAAGTAGTTCATGAAATGGAAGTATTTGCTTCTTGAAGTTTCCACTTGGGAAGATAAATATTTTTTGTAGAAGCATTGACAATTGATTAGCATTGAGGATAATGATTCTATGAAGAGGCGGCTGGTGGGAGGGGGGGGAGGTAGGCATGCTACACCCTTGATCCTATAGGTGCATAGGGTTATGTATAGTTGACTTGTGGCTACCTTAACACTTGATTAAGTTATATGATCATTAATATAGTCTTACATAGGTACTTAAATAAGCCTAGGTGGTATCCAAGGCATAAATATGGTACATATAGGAGGTAAAGGTTGTAGAACACAAGTTTAATTCTTAGGTGGGGGGGGGGGGGTGGGGGGTGAATCAGTAGTAAATAAAACTTTAATCCTTATCAAATTAATTCTTAAACAACTTAAACTTTTAATAAGATTCAATCTGAAAACTGAAAGGAATGAAAAGATATGCACAATAAAGACAATGCATAAGATTTACGTGGAAACCTAGGAAGGGATAACCACAGTGAGAATGCTGCTAGGATCTACTGTCCTAATCCAGCCTCTCTATTGAAACTCCAATTACAATGTTTAAGGGCACCAACCCTAGGGAGTCACCAAACCCCTTTTCGAAGAGCACCAACTCACAGTTCAAAATCTTTGAGCCCCAACTGAATAACCTTAGAGCACCAACTCTAAAAACTTAGAACTCCAATAAAAATAATTACAATTTTACAAGTAGAAAGCTCAAAGTCTCTATGATTGCAAATTTCTATAGAGTTTTCTTGCTTGCTAAAAAGAAAAAAATTACAAAGGGCACCCATGTGTATATATAGGAGAGGGGCTGAGAGAAAAATGTGGTAGAAGTCTAACTAACCGAGTCTTTTTCCACAACTAACTAACTAACTATGACTTATTCAAATTACATGTCTATTGCTAACCAACTTGTAATTTGTTTCCATGTAATTACAATTTACAAGGTTACAAGTGAGAATCCACTTGTAATCATGAGTCCTGACACTACATGTCATTTGTCAAAAACAAAATGCATAAAACAAAATGAAAGTGTCATGAGACACTTCTTATTCTTTTCTATCTCTGGCCATGAAGGACTGGAACTTGTCGATGGATTTCTGCAACTTATCAGGATCGCTATATTCCTAGCAACGACAACAGTCTTGATGATAACGTCAAAATACCTTACTGTTGCTGCTGTGTGTTCCTCAAGATCAGTTTGCATTTTATCAAGAAAAGATTGGCAACTCACAAGCCGATGGATTGAAGTCACTGTAAACTGTTTTGATTCCAGTTCTTGACGAAAACCTGACACCAGTCTAGAAAGTATCAAATCTTCAAAGAGTAATTCTCCATCTTGACTTAAAATCTTATAGGACATCTTCTCAAATTGAGAGATGTCATCTTGCTCCATCTCATCACTCATTTCAAGAGTAGCCCGTACATCTTTGATAACCAATGATTTGTTGGTCATAAGTTCGTCGAATTCTATGTACCTTTCTCTACTTGATGTCACCATATTGTTGCATAGGATTTCCAACTTGATCTGATCCATCTTATGCCAGATCTCCAAATCTTTCTCAATTGAATCTAGACTTTGGCTAAAAACCTCTAAGGTCTGATTCAACTTCATTTTTGTTGCTCTCACATTGCTCAATACGTGCAATGCTTTTTTCACCACTTGAGTACTTTGATCAATCAGTTGATCTACCCAAGAATCAATTGCCTTAGCCTTCTGAGCAATTTTCTCCAATTGTTTGATAGATTCTTCCGAAGTGGAGGAGGTCAAAGGATCAGTTTGTTCTAAAGAGTTAATGATCTTTTGGATCACTGTGATAAGCTGTGAATTCTTTTCCTTGAGCTCATTTTTCTTTGGTAGGAGCTCGTCATAACTTTGGACCAGTGAAGCCACTGAATCCTGAGCATCATGTATAATACTTGCATGCGTCTGCTTACCAAGTTCGACCCTTGTGAGCTTGTAATCTGACAATTGCATTTCTTTCGGCGGTTTTTCAACTAAAGGCTTTGCAACTTTTGCATATTTCATTTTATTGTTGTCCACTACCACCCGTGAGACTGTCTTTGCCTTCTTAGCAGCCCTTCATTTAGGTTTCCCGAGCTGCTGGAAATCAAATATGTCAGGAGAGATTTCCTACTTCTTCCTTTTAGGAGTGATTGAACTCAACCATGGAGGTAGTTCTAAAGATTCACATCTGAGACAACAACTGTGGTTTGTGAAGAAACAGGCTCTGCCTGTACCATAGTTGTCACTCTAGGAGAAGTTTTTGTCTGGACAGCGACAAATGTTTGCTCAGATGGTATATCATGGCAGGCCTCTGTCACGAATTTGTGAAAACTTATGGCAAAAGTATCAACCTCACGAAGAGATATGCTGGACAAGATGGCATATGAGGGATTCACATCAAAGACATTCTCCAATCCACCATGAGAAGTCTCAATAGGTATTTATACATTAGTACAAATAGATGTACTTAGTTCAACAGGATCTACATGAACTGTGGAGAAAGAGGCCACATCCGTGTCAATTGGAGACATAGGTACATCCAATGACAATTGGGGAATCGAGTGAGGAGAACCTGAGTCCATAGTGGCAGGGGATCCTGCTGCACTCTCCTCATGTGCTTCACCTTTAGGATCAATGACATGGATCTGCACTTGAGGCTTTTCCTTTCCTTTTAGTGATACATCTAGTGGAGGAATGGCCAAAGCCCTACTTACCCTTAGCTTGATTCTAGTGCCAGAAGAAGAAGCACCTTCTTTGGACTTGATTCTGACCTCATATTTACGCCCAACTGGTCCAGTTGAATCACTTTCCACTCCACCTTTAATCTTGATGGTTTTGACATTATTATTCTTTAGCCAAGCATTGGTGTTAGCAAGAATGGGCTGAAACCTGTCAAAAATAGAAGTACACTCCTTTTGCGACCATTGAGGAGAGGGAAGAGGAGCATCTGCAACTCTTTGCTTTGTATATTCTGGGTCAAGAATTTTATCGTCATCCATCATTGCCTCTAGGATCTTGGTTGGATCCAGATCCACAATTTGCTCCAAGGTGAGCCTACTGTAATCCATTCACCCGATATCTTCTTTTGTGTGAAGATCAACCCATATATCCTCGAGGTGATGAACATGAGTGAAGGCTCTCTTGATTTTGTCCTTCATCCCTCGATAATCAAAATCTTTCCTCTCCTTGAACTTCTTCAATTTAATTTCTTGAAGTTCAGTTTCCATTGCCTTGGCTCTTGCTGAGGTTGTCAAAGAATAACGACCAGTTTGCAATGGATTGTGAGAAAAAATATTAATACCATGCTTATGATTGGCTAACTGGATTGCATGAATTGCCATCAACTGCCTAGCCAATTCCATCAGAATAAGCTTGTCGGTGGGATAGCTGGGTAGCAGATATGGCTGACCTTCAAAACATCCAACCCTCATGTAAGTGAAAGTTGGGAACTCTAGGAACAAACATCCATATTCATTCACCTTCCTCCATGCTACCTCAAACACTCTCCCGTTCTTGAGTGTTTTGTCAAATAAGCACATGAAATGGCCAAAGAAGGCACCCTGTACTCTTAATGAATTCTTTTGGGCCTCAAAGTGAGTTGCTTATAATACCTCTATATTGGTACCAGCAATCTGTCACCTTTGGTAGAAAGACCAGGAAACTGTCTAAGTGACGCCGCCATGTACACCAAGTACGAATTCACATAGAAGGTGAGAGTGGTTGGAACTTGTGACAGTTGCTCGCACAAGTTGCCATTGATTATTTCACCCCCAAAAATATGAGATTGTCCTTTCCTCATGACTACGATGTACTTGTACATTTAGATTTCGAACATATTGGAGTGTCTTAAACCCATTATCCTGCTAATAAGTGTGATCATATCACTAACATCTTCAATGAAGTCAGAGCGATACAATTGGGCCATCTTGAGAAACAAGTCCTGGGAGTCTTGAGCCATTTTGAGTTGATGTGTCTAATGCAGTCTGACCTTCTTTGGTTGTAATAATATAGAGCACTCTTCAGAGAGATGTCTGCATACATAGGGGCAACTGGAACTTTGAAGATCTTGTCAATGGTCTCTGGATCTAACCTAATAATGATATTGCCATCATCATCTTTGATCGTCCTAGATTTACTGTCAAAATGAACAGCGCATGCAAGCACAAACTCAGGCTCCAAAGCAGCCACTAGGAAAGTGGAAAACAAATGGATGTGACTATTCAAGAGCAACTGCATGCCATGAGTCGGTGATCCTTCTACCCTTTCCAGAAACTCAGACATGTCAACATGCCTGATCTCTGTATCTCTGATCTCATCAATGAGAGAAACCACTTGAGTAGGAGCGATTTCATTATGATATTTATCATATTTGTATTTCATCTTCTTGTTGGAAGGAGATGCTGGCTCTTCTATCATTGAATAGGAATCTGGAACATTGTGATGAAAACTCAAAAGAGTAAGAACATATTCAGCAGCTATTGGGGATTCCATGATGTCAAAACTTGGAAAACCAATGCTCACACCTAAACTTGCTTGAGTATTTAGCATGAAAAAGGAATGGGTCAACTAAAAGATGCTTTATGAACAAGTCTTGGACAGCGACAAGGGTGGAATTCGGATCTCGGAGGGTCGACTGCAAGTGAAATGGAAGCAAGGAAACCTTCACAACTCACACTTGTAATCAGGTCTTGAAAACCCGATTGCAAGTGTATGTGTGTATTGCTTGAAAAAATGAGTGATAATGAATACTTGCAATCGGGTTTTAAAGACCCGATTGCATATGAATAGTATGTAATTTAACTTTTGAGAAACTTTGAGAATGGCTAAGTATGACTGCAAATGGAATATGCTTGCAAACTTGGAATGCATGACTTAGGAGCAATGATAAACTTCTACTTGTAGTCGGGTCTCTAGGACCCGATTGCAAGTAAGGACAGCCATGAAGGAACTTGCAATCATCCTCTCGAAACCTGAAAAGCAACATGGAGGCATAATAAGAGGGAAACATGATAATAAGCACTTGCAATCAGGTCTCTAGGACCCGATTGCAAGTCATCAAACTTGCATAAAGAATAACTAACTTGCAATCGGGCCTTAGAAACCTGACTACAAGTGGGAATCACTTAAAATTAATCAAGCTCACGAACATATGTGGAAGGCAATGATGGCGAAACTTGTAAGCAAACCCTCAAGGCCCGATTCTAAGCATTGATGAATGATTAATGATAAACGAACCAAGGAAAACACTCGAAGTGATATGCAAAGGGAAAACAACGAGCTTGCAATTGGGTCTCTAAGACCCGATTGCAAGCCATCAACCTTGTGATATGGGCAAATCATAGGGAAGACAATGGCATGAAAGATGAGGGCGATCATGAGTTTAGATGCAACCGGAAGATCACGAACTTGCAAAATAGGCGGCGATTTAGGAAACATGACATCATTAGAAGAGCAAAAATATATATGCAGCGGTATGTCATGAGAGAACCATGGGACGCAAGAGGTTTCAACTAAGATTTCCTTAGCAATGCTTGGATTAAAAAGATTCAAACCACAAAACCTCAAACGCCTATACAAGACTGAGAAAACAAGCTACTAAAACCAAAACAAACAAAAGAAAAGAAGAAATACTTGAAAATTGCCCAATACCTGGAATGAAGTCTCCAAAAGATGAAAGAACAATAATCAAAACTAACGGTAGTCCTCTTTAAAGAAAATGGAGGAGAAATCCAAATCGAACTAGGAAGCATTTAAAGCATCTCCCCTAAAATTGAAAATCGCCCAATACTTGGAATGAAGTCTCCAAAAGATGAAAGAACAATAATCAAAACTAACGGTAGTCCTCTTTAAAGAAAATGGAGGAGAAATCCAAATCTAACTAGGAAGCATTTAAAGCTTCTCCCCTAAAATTGCCTTGGAAGAGGAAACCACGCAGGGACATTGCTATTTGCAAAAACACAACACTTGTAATCAGGTCTTGAAACCCTGATTACAAGTGTTATATTTTTAAGTTATGAAAAAGGGGAAAACTTTATGTGTAATTGGGCCTTAGACCCCCGATTGCACATGTTGCATTTTAAGTTAAAATAAAGTCTTCACTTACTTGCAATCGGGTCTTAGAGACCCGATTCCAAGTGAGTGAAAGAAACACTTGCAATAACACAAAAAAAATTCCCTAACTTGCAATGCCAATTCTGAAACCCGAAATTGCACTAAAAGAGACCAAAAAACAATAGCTAAAAACAACTAAAACTCTAACAAAAACCAAAACTCGCACAAAAGATCAAACATTAATCAAGGTGCACTTTGACCATGAAAGACGCGCCTTAGAGAAATAATAATATGAATTCTTAAGGAAAAATTCATAGGGGTTGCCTCATTTTTGAATTACAAAAAATGGGGACAACAATGAAGAAAATTAGCATTTTTTTTCTTTCCCTGAACAGTTGATTCCCTTCAAAAAGTAAGGCCCTTTGTTGCATGTTACCATGACATTAAGTAGTGGACTGTTTCTAGTGTTTGTGCACCCATCTCTCACTATATTGCATCGTTTTGTAGCCCACATTCTTTTGATTGGTGCAATTTGTTGCTCTAATTGAAGTTTTTCTTTATCAATTAGAGTAGTGCGAGACTTTTCAGACCTTGGTGGCTTACACCCAGCTAGTTGACTATTAATAGCTTGGATCATCTCTCCAGAAAAAGGTGAGTGAGCAACATTAAATGGTATTCCATTTGCATAAAGAAACGTGCAACTGCTGCATCAACTGCTTCTCAACCTTGCACATCAAAAAGTCTTTTGATGGGGTTTGAGTTCTCAATTTATTGTCTCTTGTGAGAATGTTGTGGCGTTAGATCTCTAGAGGACAGATCTATTTTTGTCATCCCCCTATTCTGATTATGAGTTGCAGCAGTTGTCCCTGTTGTTGAAGCATCAGAGGAGCTAATATTATATACTTTCCCATCAATCCTCTTTTGATCCTTCACAGCATCATGATGTTCTACCTCATTTGTACAAGGTTCAACACCTTTCCCAGGAATGTGAAGGAAACGAGCCTTGACCCTCATGTAAGTACCTTTCCATTGCATTGGACAAAGCTTACAGTTGATTGTGGCTGTTCCATTTGTACCTTTTTGCCCCAGAATACGATCATAGTTAGAATCAGAAGTAAATCAGAATTTCAATATGCTTGGCATTACTTATATTACTAATTAGGATTCTGATTTGTTTTCAATGCTTATATAACTAATATAATTATATTACTTATATTACTCTTAGGCTCAGAAACAAATAACAGACTCAGACAAATCAGAATTTCAATACGTTAACACTATTTAATTACTATTAATTATTATGCTCAGAAACAAATCAGAATTATGATCTGTCAATACTATTACTATAATGCTCAAAAACAAATCAGAATTTCAATATGCATTAAGTTATTAACTATTATCATTATGTAACCTGGGGGTATCAAAAGCTGGAATGAAAATAATAAACAGAGACTAGTGTATTTAAAAATATTAAATAAATTTTCATTAAGAAAACTGGAATGGAAATTTAAAAATCAAAATGAAAATCTTAAAGAAATAAGAAATTTTTTGAAACCCTCACTACCCACTTGAATATGAGCTTGATTTTTACCAGTTGTTTTGTTGTTTCTCTCCCACTTTTTGCATTCAAATGCGTAATGTTACACTTTAGGGCTCAAAAAAAACACTTTTACACTCAGCAAATTGTGGGAGACGCATGGGAGACGAGTGGGGGATGCTAGGGCACGTCGGGAGATGGCGTCCTTTTTCGACGGAGACATCTAGAGATGACACGGTCAAGACTCTACGAATTTAGAGGTTTCTGGGGATGGTTCCAGTACCGGAGATGTGTCTCCTGATTTCACTGTGTTTCACATATAAATCAGGTTTATTTTTCCTTTTATAACATAATCTACCTTTTATGTCCACAAGGCATCTTAATGCTTTAGATACTAGAAGCTTCCCACATAAATTCTAGTTTAAGTTATGAAATCAGCAAGCTAATCTAGATTACCATTAGGGGAAATTTTGGCTTTTTTGGGCTATTTTTGGAAAGATTTGGTTGTGTAGGAAACTTCCAATTTTCCCTATTTGGTTCCAAATAAATATTGCCATACTATCACCATTCAAAACCCATGAAATATATTTAATTTGTTTTGGCTGAGGTGGTGTGAGGACTTGCAACCATCACCATGTGAATGCCAAGTGGTTGACAAAATGCATTAATGCAAAACACAAGTATATGTAATATTATATATGTGTCTATATCCCCCCAAACAAATTTAATTATTTGACAGCTATTGGCAACGGCAATGGCATTTCCATGAACCAAGAGAACAATTACAATACTGCATTTTCCCTGTATGAACTCCAACTTTAAATGTGAATTTCAAGCTCTAAACAAAAATGTCTAGCAACCAATAACATAATGTTCAACTACTAGCATATGGAAGATTGAAAATGTGAAGCATATTATTCATAAACTATAGGAAAAAATCGCTTGATAAAATTGTACAATAGAAGTACACATATAGAATTTGAAGCAATAGCATAATAAAAAGAAAGCAACCACACATTACACAATATATCACATAGAACAACCCTAATGGATGAAAAACTCAGCGTAAAAATCTTCTTCACTATTGCATAAAACTTCCCCAATGCAATAATAAAGTTCTTATTCAATCCTAATGCATGTGTGGACATTAACCCATGGGTGAAAATATCAACCCATTAATAAAACTTCTATTGATGTGCTTGTTAATGTCTACCTATGCAATAGGGTTGAAGAAGAGCTTTATTTTTGTATTATGAGTGGTTGAGTTTTATGCAATATTGAAGAAGGTTACCGTGTGAGGTTTCTTTACTTGTAAGAGTTTAAAACCCTAGGTGAAAATATCAACCCATTAATAAAATGGTTGAGTTTTATGCAATATTGAATAAGATTACTGTCCTAGGTTTCTTTACTTGTAAGAGTTTTTCTAGGTGAAGTATTGTGTACTATCCATTTTCTTTATTTCTATTACGTTATTGCTTTAGATTTTGTATATATTGCTTGCATTGTGCAAGTTTTTTGGGCTTTTTTTTTTTTTTGTAACATAATCACCCTAATATGTCCACATGGTGTATCATGCTTTAGATACTAGAAGCTTCCCACAAAAACTACTAGTTTAATCTATGAAATCCTCAAGCTAATATGAATTGCTTAGATTTTTTTTTTTGGAAAAAGGTGAATTCCTGAATAGCATTAGATCCATTCAGTTGGAGTTGATAGTTTTCAAATCGGATGGAGTAGGGATAGGTTATGCACCTAACCAACACTCAACAACCTTCAAAATATAATCTTCTTCCAACGTACTTGTCAGGTATTACATTACCTCTCATGTATGTCAAAAAGTCCCAAATTACAAATTATATGTTTACTTAATCCAAAATTCCAAAGTTTAAGTACAATTAGCATTAAGTTTTGGTAATCAGATTATGTTTACAAAATGATTTGACAATGAATTAGTTTCACCCCTTAAGATAGTCTCTACACAGTTCAAACTATGAGTTCGATCTGCTCTATTAATGATGATCTGCTGGTAGACAGAGAAATCATGTCACAAGAGAGAACTCAATCTGATTGTTGTTTGTATAATGCAGACTGGGAGATGACAGAGAGTTCGCAGAACAAGGGATATGATCTGCAGAGTAGTACGTGATCTGTCTGGGTCTTCAATTCGATGTATTGCTTATCCAACCTGCTGATGGTGTTGAATAAAATCTGATATATTAAATGTGTGAATGTATTTTCTATACCTTATGTCTTCTTATTATCGATCTGTTAATAGAGGGAGAGAACGATCCTATATATTTAATAAGATGTCTGTTCCAAACATCACGTCTTATTTCAAACATCATGCCTCTCCCCTCAGATCGGTTATGCATTAAACAACACGTCTAATGACTAATAGTTAGTTAATACGTATTATCATTGAATCGATTCACATATCAATTGAGTCATTTAGAATATATTTTAATTATTATTTTTATCCTAACTAATCGGTAAAACTAAATTGTCTAAGTCGGCTTAATAACATACCGACCGAAGCTATCACTTCAACAATTAGGAGGTGACTAGCCAACTTCCTAGAAAGGAATATATAGTAAATTGAATAAGAATTAATGCTAAGTTTAATCACAAAAGGTACATTTGAATAATTAATTTCAAACATTTTTACCAAGCTATCTGCAAAGAAGGATCTCCCAAGAAGCATCCTTATGCTCCAAGACCAAGAGGGCCAATTAGTTACCTCTTGACCATAATACCATTATGGAGTACATATGGGGGGGGTCCCATGCTATTCTATGTCCTCTAGCATGAAGAAGACACCATGGATCAACTATCAAAATTTGAGCATTCACAACTTACACTTGTTGATGGGTGTTTTGTGACCACACCAACACAATACAGTTTCCCAATGGTCACCTTATCCTCTCTAGATCAAAATCATGTGTATGCTACGATTGCAGGAAGATGATTCCAAGGTTCCAACTGCGTACTAGCGACTTTTTGATGGATATAGGTTCGTTTGGCTTTGATGTTTGCTGGTAATCCAAGGGGACTTACGTTTGGATCATTCTTTCACTTCTTTACTGTGGTTGGAACTTCATCATCGGATATAGCAATTCTGCGATGCTTCTGCTTTAAACGAACTAAATTGGAATGAACTGAAATTAAAGGGGAAAGGAGTTTAGGAAGACTAAGCTAAATCTAAGAACTCAATAGATAACAATGATCCAGGCGTGATCAACCACACTTTACTTTGCCACTAGCAGACAACTACATAAAGTGGGTGCAATCTTCAGAGGTTGTGTTTGTAGATTTTAAACCATTAATGAACACCATCAGAGAACTATGTTCATCCAACAATTCAGATCAAGAATACACATATAAGAGCTCAGTCCAACCTTGCATTGTGGATAGAAATCATCTATCAACAAAAGGTATGAGCAAGCGATCTCACCATAAAACACTGCAATCAACTTTGTTCATTTAAATGCTTGAAATAAATCGAAACTAATTGAGGAAGGTGAAACCATGCAAGCCACAAAATAACACAAATGAACACCATCAGAGAACAATGTATCACTGTTATTATCTCAATAACTTATCACAACAATGCCATACAAATCTCCCTGCTTTACAAATGAAGATGTGACCCCCTTTTATAGGCCTCCAAGAGGAAAATGGACGACCGAGATTACAAACCAATCAATGGCTAAGATTAAACATGCAAAACCCTAATTAGGGCTTGACCAAGAGATTCCCAACCATAGTGCCAAGTAGTGGGAATAATCATAAATGCGGAATCATGCCCACTATGTATTAATTGCTCTCTGCTCCCAAAAATGGCATCCATAATGCATTAAATGCCCATCACTCCTCAAAATCGCCCATAATGCATTAAATGAGCCACTACTTCATTGAATATGCCAACCACCATGCAATTAATCAACCACCACTTGGTCAAAACGTTCACTAGCAGTAAATGCGCATCATGTTGCCATGCGTTCAATAGATTCTCGCCATACAAGTGGACCCCGCCGTCATAGGAACTTCTATAATTTTTCGGGTTGTGCTTCATTAATATAGATTGTTTTCTTCGCATGTCACCAACTCATCCTTTACAAGAATCTTTCCATTCCAGGCTCACAAAAGATATTTTGGAAGATTTTTGTGCCTTGGGAAGAATTTTAACAATCTTTTCCACTTCTGAAGGATTCTTGAATGCTTGGAAATTTTGGAGAGAGAAAATCTTTCTTGAGAGATTTTTGTCTTCAAGGAAAATTTATGTGTTCTTGTGCACACCCCGTCTTGAAGGTTGACCATTTTTTCACATCTGAGGAATTTACCTTTTCTGGAATTTTGGAGAGAGAAAATCCTCACTTAGCCACTTTTCCTCGTGCCTTGAAATTATTCACCTTGGATTTCTTCAACTTGGGGCAAATTTCTTCCCTGGGAAAGGAATTTTGTTGAGGATGAATTTTCTTCCTTATCATGAAATCCACATTCTATTTTGTCCTTGGGTGCAATTTCATTGATGTGGAGGAATTTTGAAACCTTGAAATTCTCCTCCCTAACCATGTTTTCCACGTCCTCTCTCTCTAACCTTGGGCATGTTCTTTGAATTGAAGAAGAAATTTTGATTGGAGAGAAGAATTCCTCCTTGAGCTCACTTTAGTGCCCTACTTGTGCCTTTGAGCGCACTTCCTTGGAGGTGGAGGAATTTCCACTTAGAGGAAAATTCCTCCCTGCATTGGTTTTGGCCCCCCTCTTCACTTTTGGGTGGATTTTCACTAGGAAGAAGGAATTCTGTGCTTGGGAGGAAATTCCTCCTTTACCCATTTCTAGTGCCCTATTCTTTCCTTGAGCACTATTTCACCATGGAGAAGGAAATTTAGAAAACTTTGAAATTCCTCTATGACCTCTGTTTGGCGCCCTTGCTCAACCTTGGGCAGAATTTGACTAGGGAGAAGGATTTTTTGCTTGGAAGGAAATTCCTCCTGCTCATCATTTTGGCGCCCTCCTCCTTGACTTGGGTGCAATTTGGCTAGGGAAGAGGAATTTTGGTCGGAGAAAGAATTCCTCCTTGACCTCTCTTGGGTGCTCTAACACCTCTCCTGGGCACATTTTCTCCATAGTGGAGTAATTTCCATGAAAAGGAAAGTTCCTCCTCATCTTGACTTTAGCGTCCAAATCCTTCTTGGAGCGCTCCTTGGGCATAATGAAGGACTTTTTGAAACTAAGAAATTCTTTCTTGACTTGGCCATTTTTCATCTTTCCAATTTTGATTGCCATCTTAGGATTGAGGAAGATTCATCATGCCTTAGAATAATTTTGTGCTTTTTCCACTTCAGGAAGGAATTCCATACTTAGCCATTTTTCTGATCAACCGTCTGCTTTTTCAACTTTCTGGATTTGGACTTGGATTTTTAGGAATGCTTTGCCATCAGTGTCTTGACCATCGCCTGAGATGGACCTACCAAAAATAGACTTACTAAAATTCGTAAGTACTTCCAAATATTAAATTAGGGAAAACTGGGACAGGGTGACACTTACTAAAAATAGAAATTGCTAAAAATAGTAAATTTGTTTAAATGCAAAATTAGGCCAATCTAAGACACAATGAAACTTACTAAAAATAGACTTACTAAAAATAGTAAGTGCTCAGAATTCGCTCAAAGTTCACTGGTAGCTTCCTCGAAGGGTTCTGACTTCACTGCAACGTTCAGATTTTCCAAAACCCTAAGAAAATGACCTCAAGTCTAAGTCTGAAGGGCAAATACCCTAAAATAGACAAAACAGGCTCCAGACTTAGTCAAATTTGCTCAAAACTCTTGCAAACTTGATAAAAATTTGCCAAAACATTTGTAGACCTGGGAAGACCAAAGGGATTGCAGCAAAAATACCCAAAGAAACACAACCAAAAGACCAAGAGGACCAAAAATGCAGGGGGTCCCCATTTGCAATGGGGCGATGTGTGAAAATGTCACAACAACACCTAGGTTAATTGCAAGATTTAAGAATCCGCCTTCAGGTTTGGGTTTACTTGAGACACACACATAAGGGATTCCACTTTGATTCATGCATAGGAATAAATTAACTTTCTTGCAACACATAAGACAGCTTACAACTTTTCAACCACAAAGGGGCTTCACAATGCATCACTAAAACCAAGGAACTTAAGGAAATTTTTAGTTGCTATATGTCATCATTTGACTATTTTTGACATTTCTATCTTGCAAATTTCACTATTTATAGGTTCTTCAAAAGTGTCCAATCCACCCTTGATAGATTTTCCTTGATCTAAAACAAAAAAGCCCTGAGTTAGAAATTTAAATTCTTGAAGATAGACACATTGTATTATTGGATATATAAATTTGGGCTCTAATCTTCCCAATTTATTTGAGAGTTTTTTTTGTATACTTACCCCATTTCAACATCTTTGTTTAAAACTATATATATTGATAGACAATTTAGACATTGACTCACCATAAAAGTTATATGTTAATAGAAAAATTTAGTGATTGAATTGCAAAAAGTTGGTACAAGGGAAACATATTGTCATCTACTCTAAAAATTTATTTTCAAAATAAAGAAAATCACTTAGGATATTATGCTTCGTTATAGTAGATTTGCCAAAGATTCAATAGAATTATTAAGAGGTCATTTTTGAAATACCCTTCGCTAAAACCTTTCGATTTCTTGTTTCAAGCCAACCAAGGCACAAGTACACTTAGGATATCATTAGGTAAAACAGCCCTAACCAAGGATTAGAACTAATCCAATAAAATCAGCAAGATAAAAACTACAAAGATTCAATATTTATGATCTCTATGGTTGCATAAACTAAATCCTCAATTCAAACACAAGCCATGACAATTGGCAAGGGTTGCATGCCAAGGACCCAAGAATTAAAACATATAAATGTACTACCTAACAAGATGGCTTGAACACAAATCAACAAAGTCCTTTAAGGAAAAGAGGCATAAACAATCAAGGGAGTAAATCACTCCAACCAATAAGCCCTCAATTCCACATAAGATTGCAAGAATTAGAAGGAGCAAAATCCATGCAACAAATTAAGCCTCCACTCAACGTATCATAAATCTTCATTGAAAGCATATTAAAACCCCATTCAAGTTTATAAAATAGTAAGGGGAAATCAGCAGGATAACATAATCAAATAGGGAATACCTTTCTCTTGAGTATGCATACCAATTGAAGGAGAAGGTGTTGACGTGTATTTTGTACACTATCAAACACAGAATAAAATACCCAAGGGTACCTTATCCTCTCTTGAATAAAGCCTTTGATTGCTGAAGATATCGCGAAAAAGGATCAATCAGGATGACTCCAAGGTTCTTGTATGTAGGGTCTCTACGTGTGGATAAGCTCTCTGTGGTATGATGTGATTTGCTGGAATCACAAGGGGACTTACATTTGATGCCTGAACTTCTGATTTGCTTTGAATATTGCTGGAACACAGGATTTTCACTAGCTTAGATTTGCAAAAAAAGGAAAAAAGACGAGGGCAAGGAGAGAATCTAATCCTAATACTAAGGAATGCAGGAGCAATGATTGATCTTTGATGAAATTCTAACTAAGTCTTGTTTTGACATCGTAGGAACATCTCCACAAGGTTAGTGCGATCTTCGAAGGAAAGCTTTATGATGTTCAAATCATCACTGCAGGCATAGACACCATCAGGTTGATGCATATCAATGAAGAAGCGACAATTGAAGTTAAGCTTAAGCTGAATGATTCCAGTTGACTACGCAAGGCAAGTCTGCAATCAACAAACTGCTAGTAGTATGGATATACGAATTTCACCATCAATCAAGCACATTTCTTCCACTCATCTAATCATAAAATCAAACATGAGAAGTATAAAGACCATGCAAATTGTCGAATCGACCCATAAATTTCACCATTTCTTCAATGAAGTTACAAGTCTTTTACAACAACATCTTGGCAACAATCTTTGCCTTCTCTCTCTACTCTACTCTAATTGCTATTCTAATCACCTTCTAACTACTCTCTATTCACTAACTAACTCTAACTCTCTCTAAATTCTGATTCCCTTTACAAAATGAAATGCCAGGGCTTATATAGTGCCCTCAATACAATTCGATGGCTTAGATCAATTCGAGATCGATGGCCAAGATTCAACAATGAAAACCCTAATTAGGGTTTGTTACAACCATTACATAACATTTAATGCTTGACCAATGATAAAATTGTATTGCTTGGACACATGTCCTCTCTAGAAAATTCCACCAATGGATAGCTGGGGTAGGTACATCGGAGTTTGTGCCACCTTCCATGAGTTAGGTACATTGAATCTGGAAATGCTGAGGTGGACCACACTGACTGGAGAAGTGATGACTAGGATGCCACCTCGTCTGACACTTGTAACTTGGTAAATATTCAACTTGGTGTTGTTGAGAAGCTAGCTTTAATTAATTCATCTGGAACTATCTGCTTCTTCAACGAACCCTTGTTCTAACTTCTTGTGTCCTTGATGTGCAGGACGATTGATGTACCTTGCCTTGGAATACTGGATTGGAGAAGTCGCCCTTGATGACGTTAGTCCAAAGAAGGCCGTCCTTGTCGATGCTAGGCTGGAGGAGGTCACCCTTGTCCTTGCTTGACCGTCCTTGATCTGGCTTGATTTTCCTTGAGGAGAGTCTTCCGACTTGTGGATCTTTCGAGCTTGGGAGTCGCCATCTTGGTACCTACACAACATTTCAAAATTAGTAATATATCTTTGAAAAAATTAAACTTTAAAAGGAAGATTCAAGATTTTAATTAGGAAACTTCATGATAAATCTTGAGTTATCATTTCCTAATTTAGGATTTTCAAAGCAAAATTTAAATCTTCAAAAATGGTGCCAAGGTGATTACGCCATACCTCCACTTGGGAATTAATTCTAAAAAATGATGCAAAAATAGGAGAATTCGCTAGGCAAAATGTAGATCAAAACTCCCTTTAGCTTGGAAAAGAACTCCATCTTCCACTAGCTTCTTCAAGATCTGGAAATTCGCCTTCAAATACCTTCAAAACATCTGGAATTTATCCTCCAATCTAGCAAGAAATACGCCTCTCCAATAGCCTTCAAGATGAATTTCGCCCTCCTTAGCCTCCACAATTGGTAGAAATTCGCTCCACACAAGCTAGATTTCGCACCTCCTTCCTTGCTTCTCCAAATCGCACTTGAAAGGATGATTGAATGATTTGAATTGTGAAACAACACCTCCAATATATAGAGCGCTCACCTTCCACTTACCCATGAGGCCGACCTTGCAAGTAAAGGCAAAAAAATAAATAAAATTAAAAAAAAAGAAGAGGCCGACTTGATAAAATGAATAAAAATAATACCTCAAGCGCTTCATCTTTTAATTTTAATTTAATAATAATTAATTTCAAATGCCTCAATAATTAAAATTTCGATTTTTTAAAGGTATAAATTAATTATTAAATGTTTTGCGCACTTATTAAATGTCAATTTAATTTCAAAAATATTTCAAGGTTTTATCGAAATTGGCATTTAATGTGTCATAGATGATATTGGCGCCTAGGCATGGCAAGATAATGGACATCAACAAGATCGCTCTGGTCCCTGGGAGAGGGACAGGAGCGCCCATACCTTTTGGACCTCACACTTCTTGTTTTTTACGTCCAAGACCTCATTTTTGACGTCCAAGATGGCATTTTTACTTAGAATTTCGAGCTCAATTTATTCGATCTTTGAAATGAGTGCACTTTAAAGCATTTTCGCCCTGGTCCCTTGGTGAGGGACAGGAGCTAGTTTGCAAATCCAAGCTTATCCATCCTTTGTTAGCCTTCCAAATTATATTCAATGGATAAATCATGTTTTCCTTGGTCTCTTCAAATCATAAAATTGTCTTGATCCTGCAAGAACAGTGCAAATTTGAAATTCAAGCTCCGGTCCTTCAGTGAGGGACGGGAGCACTTTTGCAATTACAAGCCAATTCGTCCTTTGCTAGCTTCGAAAATTATCTTCAACGGATTGATTGCGTCTTCCTTCACCCACCTCAAACGTAAAACTTGTTTTTCTCTTGCCCGAATCTTGTCTTGAGGGAAAATCGCTCTGGTCCCTTGGAGAGGGACAGGAGCGCCCTAGCCAGTCACCTTGGTCCCCTGGAGAGGGACAGGGGCGAACTTGTTACTTAGGCCGATTTTCTTCATTGTGGCGTACTTAAGTTATATTCAACGGGCAAAACATACTTCCCTTGACCTCCTCAAATCGCGAAACCACTTAAATCTTGCAAGGATAATGCGAAATTGGAATTCAAGCTCTGGTCCTTCAGTGAGGGACAGGAGCGATTTTTGCTCTCAGGGCCAAATCTTTTTACTTTTCACTTCAAATTTCCTTCGCTGAGGAAAATATCATCTCTTTACACGCCATGAATAAAAGTTCGAGTCCAAACAAGGTCTAAAAATGTGTATATGAATAAAATCGCTCTGGTCCCTTGGTGAGGGACAGGAGCGAATTTACCTTTCTAGACAAATACTTCATCATTTCATCGTCCTTAATCAAGTCTGGATGCTCTATCATGTTCATTTTGCCCTCCATCATGCCTTTGATGTCTCAATTTGTCCAAACAAGGTTAGGAATGACTCCACTAAGCTTTTTCGCTCTGGACCCTTGGAGAGGGACAGGAGCGCTTTTCGCTCTGGATCCTCAGTGAAGGAGAGGAGCGAAATTTGACTTTTCGAACTCTCTATCAGGATAATTTTTATGGAATATAACATTTAAGTATAAGTGACATTTCTTATACTTTAAGTTATATTCCATATATACTTTCAGGATGTTTGAGAGTGGTTTCAGACCTCCAGGAGTTATATAGCAAAATCTAGTTTTTTGAGGTTTTTCAGTTTCCAGACTTAGTCAAATTTCAGGATCAGGACATTCCAGACTTAGCCAAATTTCAGGATTAGGACTTTCAGACTTAGCCAAATTTCAGGATTAGGACTTTCAGACTTAGCCAAATTTCAGGACATTCCAGACTTAGCCAAATTTCAGGATCAAGACATCACTCAAGCCAGACTCGCTATCCTATTGATCTCCCCGACAACACTCAAAAATGCAAAAGCCAACTAACAAAACCCTAAGAGACCCAAAGACAAACCCTAAAAAGCAAAAAAAGAAAGGGTCCCCATTTGCAATGGGGCGATGTGTGAAAACGTCACAACAGAAGGGAAAGCTTTACACCTCTCCAAGGACTTCACAAAGCTTTTCAATATAACATTAGCGAAGAAGTCCTTCCAAAACCTCAAAGAGAGCTTCAATTTGCTGAACACAAGTACCCACATGAAAGTGAAAAGAACCTCTTTCAAATTGGAAAACACCTACAAGATGTAAACGAAAACCTAACAAATAGGTTCAAATGCAAACTCTCTAGAGCTCTCAACTCAAACCCCCATTTTCATTCCAGCATTTTTTCCTTTGTTTTTCTATTTTCAATAAGAAAAATGACAAAAGATACTCCCTTTCTAATAAGTGAAAAATCATAAAACCCCTACAACCTAGGATTAGGTCACATCACTTAAGTAAAAAATATAAAATAAAATTCCAAATTAGAACAATTAAATCACATGGAAATAATTCAACATTCAAAAGGAGAAACATCAATCATGTAAATTAAATAACTCAAATCAAAATATTGAAGGGTTAAATATGATTAAAATTGCTAAAAGAGAAAATCAATTAAATGATCCTAAAAAGGAATAAATTTTACCCGCTGATAAATTAATTTAGATAGACATATGACTTCTAACACTATGAAACGTGTGGAGTGCACATAACATGCACATAGATCTTTAAACAACTACGGAACGTGTGGAGTGCACATAACACCCTAGGTGAGCCGCTAGTAAATACAAAACCTGTGGACCAAGCCTGTTGACTTTGTCTCTCCCAAATCAAAGAAGCCCAAGTCTGGAAAGGGGGGGGCCAACATAGATAGTGAAAAGGAGATTAAGATTGAAATCCCCATTGACATTGATCCTGGGAAACATGGGAGGGTTGTCATTGACCCAGATTTGGATGATTGCATTTCCCTTGCGGCCAACAGTCAGATGGAGTGTCTCTGGAAGATGGGCATGGAGATTGAAGTCCTAAAAGAGGGCATAAAGGGTATTGTAGATACTTTTACGGACAACCATGGGCCCAATAAAATTGAGAAAATCCTCCTATTGACCCAGAAAGTTAGTGAGGATGTGGATAAGTTAAAATCGAATCATGAAAGTAGAATATGGAATTTGGAGGTGAGTGTTGAAGAAATCAAAGGAAGTTTGCAAAAATCTGGTTGAGATCAGCAAGGCTGCCATGAATAATAGTTCGGAAGGTTTGATGAGGGTCAATAATATGATTGCAGATTGTAGGGTTGATCCCATTGCCAGTGTGACTCCTTCGGATTCCAACAAGAAAAAGAAAGTGAAGGGTGCTGGTGATCAAATTTCTCGTTCCCATACTGCGACAGGTCCGTGTACCCGTACCAAGAGCAAGGCAGCTCCAAATTTATCATGGACGAGTTGGAGACTATCAACAAGAAAGTGATTCAGAAGAATGCAGAGCTGGTGCATTCTTATCGGTAGGTCTATGTTTTTGCTGGTCTTAATCATTTTTGTTTTATAGGCTGTTTTGTGGGCTTGGCCTATGTTCGTTTAGCTTTTGCTGCTGGTTATGGACTTTAATGCTTATTTTCTGGTTATTGTAAAACTTTTGGGTTTCGGGTCCTTCTAAAACCCGTTTACCTTAATCAAAAACTATGAAAAACTCACAAAGTAGCTATGAATGTCATTGGCTCTTCCACACCCATAGTGAAAGGAAAACCGGTCTATATATATGAGGGAATCTCATTGTTTTGTTAGGTTAAGTGAGATAGGTTTATCTTTAATCATGGACATCTACTCCACATGCCATCCTATGAAGATCACATGCTTATATTAAGAGGGGGAGGGGGTGGTAAGGTAATTTTTACTTATTTAAACTTTAACAACCATAACAGACACAACAATAATAACACACACCCCAAATTTACACAATAGAGAAGACATATTTACGTGGAAATCCTTTTGGGAGAAGATTGTAATGTCCCCTTTTCTGCTCTAGTTTGTTTTGGGGTCTATTGGACAATCCCGAGACCCGTTGGTTAGTCAGAGGCAGAATTAGGGTTTCCTATTTTCTAGGAGGATGTTTTAGCAATTTTGGTGGCTTGCATGTTAGAGTTTTACAGTTTTGATTCTGGATTCCTTTTGGGTTTTCAGAAAGCTTCGCAATGATGGTACATGCATAGCAATCAACGGAGTTTGGTAAACTTACTATTTTTAGTAAGTGGGGGCAAGGACAACTTACTTTTTTGGGTTTTCAGAGAGCCTCGCGATGGTGTGACATGCAAACGAATCTGAAGACTTTTCCGGACTTACTATTTTTAATAAGTTGTGACGTTTGCTCAATATGTGGTTAAATTGAATTTGGACAAACTTTCTATTTTTAGCAGTATGCTATGTTTAGTAAGTGCTATTTTTAGTGACAATTGCTTCCTGGTTTGTGCCCTAATGGAGTTTGGAGATACTTACTATTTTTAGTAAGTACTATTTTAGGGTTTTGGGTTGAGCCAATGCAACACAGGCTATTTATGGCAGTCCAGCTTGGCATGATGATCCAAAGATTCAGTTCTATTTTTGGCAAGCAAATTGGCTTCACCTTGATTATATGATCAAATGGACCTAGTCATTTATTAATTAAATGACTTAAGTTATTTCTGCTTTATGGGGGCGTCCATCTTAAAAATATTTTATCAAAGATTTTAATCTTTAAAAATGTGTAAACAAGTGCTTATGTTGGGCGATTCCTTGTTGAGGAAAAATGTTTTATTAAGTGAAATATTAGCTAAGGCATAATGGATGCCTAAGGGAGAAATAAGTTAATTTTGCAATATATTTCACTTATTCATATTAGACGCCTAAGGAGGAATAAGTTGATTTTATAATATAATGCACTTTATCACCTTTGGATGCCACATTATGCTTTATTGATATAAAATATATTTGCCTCTTAGTGAAGGTTGATTTGGGGAAAAGGAGAAATGAAATGTAAATTTCAAAATAATATGAAGTGAATGTGCATTTGGGTTTGGCGTCCAATTGGAGGGAATGCGAATTTGAATTTGGAGACACAAAAAGCTATAAATAAGAGTGTTAGGCTCTTGTTTTGGTATCCATTTGCTATGATAACAAACTGTTGTCGAAATACTGTCAGACTCTTGCTTTGAGGGATGCATACCTCCTAGTGCCTTCAGTTTCATGCTTGAGAGATAGCGCCTAGCTGAACTTGTGATTGTTTCTCATCCAGAGGAGCAGATTGAGCTCAACGAAGATGAAGATTTTTGTGGTTTTCTGATTTTGGAGTGCTGTTAGTGTGCTTTCAGGTTGCTGGTTTGGTGTGGCTGTAGCATGTTTTCGTTCATAATTCTTTGTCCGGGTGTTAGCTCATTCTAGGTAGTGGCTCATTCTCTTCCTATGTCCCAGGCGATTATTCTTGTAAGTTGGTAGAGCTTAATTTTGTGTATTTCTTTTTATATTGCAAGTCGTACTTCTGCCCTAGCCGTACCATGCTGGGCTGCCTGTGAATGCGTGCAAGAATTCATTGGGGGGTGTTTGATGCAGTTTGTTGGGTCTAGCTTTATCGCCTATTTGATATCCTTCATTTGCAACAGTTTGGGGGTCATTCCGTTGAGTGTGGGCAAAATTGTGAGCATTTTAGTGAGTTCTTAGCTTGCTGGTCTGCATTTTCCAGCGTGTGGTTTGCATTTTTAGAGTTTGAATTGTTAGTGTGGAGAGTTTTTTTAGTGTGGTAAGTGTGTATTGGGTTGTGAGTGTATATCTTATTAGTTGCAGCTATTAGACTTGATATCAACACTTGTTTTACCATTCATATTCATCTTGTAATGTGGTTAGTAGTGCTAACAACAAGTTTCTTGTTCACTCTTAGTCCCACTGCATAAGTGGAAGAGGTTAGCTTGCCGCCTTTCTTTTATTATTGTAACACTCTCCTCCCGCTGAATAAGCGGTTGAGTAGATTGCAATTCCATTTTTAGTCCTCCCACTGGATAAGTGGTAGAGTGATTGTTGTTATTTACAGTTCTTTGTAATCTTGTAATTGGTTGGTTGCACCACCAAACTACTGTAGAAGTTCTTTCACCTGCTGGATAAGTGTAACATGCTGAAAATTTTGAAAGAAATTTAAATTCAAATAATCTAACCGTTGCAAAAGAATAGCTGTTAACATAAGCATAGCAAGATGGATATATATTTTTTTATTTAAAATTCAAAACAGGAACATGAATAACGATAATTGAAGATTAAGTACATTGAACTAAAAACAATTAAGCATACATGCAATATTCAGAACTAATTAATTTGCATGAAATGAAAGAGAGATAGGGTTTAGAGAGTACTTTTCAACTGATGCTAAATTTTGAACTTCAAACTCTGTCATGATACTGGTGGGGAGGGAAAGTATCATTAGGGCGCTTTTCCGCCCAACCACGGACTATCTAGTCCCCCGTGCCATATCCTTTTGGACTGGCCCGATCCTTCGCAGGGAGATAAAGGAATACGAGAACTCAATGCCATCTGAGACTTGGTGTTAGGACTTGTTGTGACCATTTCACACATCGCCCCATTAGAATGGGGACCCCCTCTTTTCGCTTTTGTTTTGCCTATTCTTCTCTCTGCTTTTAGGGTCTTGAGTGAGTGAGTTGTCTGTCTGGGCTAGGGCTAAGCTTTAGGGGTTTCTTCCGAATGTTTTTCAAGCTGAGTCCAGTCAAATTTTGAAAGTTATTAAGCGTCCTCTCGAGGATTGAGATTGTTGAAATAAGGTAAGTCTGCCAGGAAGTCAGATAGGTCTCAGGTTAGGTCTAGTCAGGGTTTTTGAGGTAAAATCCAAATTTTTGTCTAAGTGTTAGCATTTTGAAGGTGAAATTGTGTACTCTTGCCTAGGTGAATTTTGATCAAATTTTGGAGGCAAGATGATGCTTGAAACAGAAAGTTTGCTCCTGTCCTTCGCTGGAGGCCCAGGGCGAAATTCATTCTAAGTGTGATTCCTTGTTTTTAAGGGGGCTTGCTAGCTGGTTCTCGGCCTTGAAAATGACCTAACTCTGCCTTGTGAAATGATTGGAGACTTAAATTTTGAATGGATTAGCCAGAAAGGATGAAATCGCTCCTGTCCCTTGCTCAGGGACCAGAGCGAAAATGTTATTTTTTGCATATTTGTCACTGACTTTTCTATTTTGTTTTGTGCAAGGTCTCCAGGAATGATGATCGAACGTGACTTGATACTTTTGAAGATTTTGAAGGTATGAAAATGATGAATTTTGGAGGTTTAGGGAAAATTCGCTCCTGTCCCTCTCCAAGGGTCTAGGGCGAAAAAGCTTATTCGAGTCATTCCTGACCTTGTTTGGTCAAATTGAAACATCAAAGGCATGGTGGAGGGCGAAATGAACGTGATTGAGACATCCAGATTTGATTGAAGACAATGAAATGATGAAGTTTTTGTCTAGAAGGTTAAATTTGCTCCTGTCTCTCTCTGAAGGACCAGGGCGAAATTCTTTATATCCACATTTTTAGACCTTTCTTGGACTTGAACTCTTATTCATAACTTGTAACAAGATGAAATCTTTCCTAGCAAAGGTATTTCATGATGGAATGATGAAGCATTTTGGCCTAGAAGGCAAAGTTCGCTCCTGTCCCTCACTGAAGGTCTGAAGCTTGATTTTCAAATTTGCACTATTCTTGCAGGATCAAAGTAATTTTATGATTTGAAGAGATCAAGGAGGGCATGTTTTGTCCGTTGAATATAATTTGTGTGATCCACAAAGGAGGAAATCAACCCAAATGACTAAAGGCGCTCCTGTCCCTCACTGAAGGACCATGGCGTTTTTTCAAGATTCTCCTCTGTGTTTGAGATTTTGAGGCAAAACTTGACTTGGATAGGAGGGAGACATGATGTTTTATACCTCAGATGCGATTGGGGGGTTTTCAAAACAAGGAAATATACCTAGAAGGCAAAAGGCGCTCTTGTCCCTCTCCAAGGGTCCAGAGCGATTTTCTAAAAAGTGCAATTTTCTTGCAAAGACAAGGCGAGTTTTGTGATTGAAATGAATGGAAGAAGGCATGTTTAGCATGTTGAGGATAATTTGGAAGGCTAACAAGGGACGGATAATCTTAAAAGTGAAAAATCGCTCCTGTCCCTCTCCAAGGGACCAGGGCGAAAAACCTAATAGCTAGCCTTTCTCTCCAAGTTTGGACAAATCTAAGCCAAGGCGCAAGTGTGGGATGATGTTTAAAGTGCCTTGAAGTGGAATTGAGATACAAGATTTGCAAATTTTAATGACAATAAGGAAAATCGCTCCTGTCCCTCTCCAAGGGTCCAGGGCGAAATTTCCAAATATGCCCATTTACCTTACATTTCAAGATGATATTTTTGTTTCCAAGACTCAAGAGGGAGTGAAGTGTGATGTTCTACACCTTGAGGGTAATTTGAAGATTGAAGCGATCAAGAAGTTGCACAAAGACTCAAAAGCGCTCCTGTCCCTCACTGAAGGACCAGGGCGATTTTTACAAAATCCACAATTTCCCTCCAAGATTACGCTAAGGCAAAGTTGTGCAAGATGAGGGATGTCTTCTAAAACATGGTGAACAAGGATTTGCCTCCAAAACTTGATAATCCTAGCCTAAAATGCAAAAGTCGCTCCTGTCCTTCACTGAAGGACCAAGGCGAAAATCTTTGGATAGCCTATTTTGCCTTGCAAAACAAGTTAAACATGCATAGAATGGATGAAAGAGATCATTACTTACTCCGCATTGAGAGTTGGCAATTGAAAGATGAAGGATTGAGGACAAAAGTGAAAGTTCGTTCCTGTCCCTCACCCAGGGTCCAGGGCGAAAAAGTCCTAAAGGCACGTTCCTCCTAGGGATCAAAGGAATTAAACTCGAGACTCCAATTAAAAATGCCATTTTTAAAGCCTAGATGAAGTTTTGAACATAGAAAATAAGGAATACAAGGCCTAAATTAGAAGTTCGCTCCTGTCCCTCTCCAAGGGACCAGGGCGAAGTTAGTGGCATTCAATATTTTTAACCGTATTTGGGCGTTAACATCCTCCAAATCGCATTAGATGCCAAAATTACCAACTTCGAAATATTTGAAAGAATTAATTAAATTGGCATTTAATAAAGAACATGGTGGCATTTAATAAATTAATTTTGAGCCTTAGAAAATCGAATTTTTTATTATAAAGGCATTTAAAATTAATTTTTGTGAAATTAAAATTTAAAATGGAGCGCTTGAGGTATTATTTTTATTTATTTTATCAAGTCGGCTTCTTCTTTTTGCAATTTTATTTATTTTTTGGGCCTATTTTGCCAAGTCGGCCTATGGGAGGCAAAGTGGTGAGCGCCCTATATAATAGGGGTGTTTTGATCAAGTTTAATCAATCATTCACTCATTACTTTAATTGCGAATTTGGAGATCAAGAAGAAGGTGCGAAAGCTGGTCTATTTGGAGCAAATTTATTGAAGACTAGAGGTGGTGGAGTTGATGCTTGTGAAGATTAAAGGAGGCGCATTTTGCTAAAGGGAGAGCTTTGATCTACATTTTTGTCTAGCGAATTCTCCTATTTTTGCATCATTTCTTAGAGTTAATTCTCAAGTGAAGGTATGGCGAAATCACCTTGACACCATTATTGAAGATTTGAATTTTGTGCTTTGTTTTGAAAATTCTAAGTTTGATATAGTTAATTAGGAAATGATAACTCAAGATTTATCATGAAGTTTCCTAATTAAAATCTTAAATCTTCCTTTCTACTTTATATTTCTACGCTTTAAGGTATATTACTCATTATGAAATGTTGTGTAGGTGTCAAGATGGCGACTCCAAAGGCAGGAGCATCTACTAGTCGTCCGGCTCTCATGAAGGAAGATCAGAGGAATGAAGAATTGGAGACCAGGATCGTGTCCAAGTGGAGCAATATTGGAGATACCAACTTGGGAAACTTCAGTGTCAAGAAGTTTCGAGAGGTCCCTTACATTGGCAAGCCATCACCTGTCGCAAAGAGGATAATTGAAAGTGGCATCATCAAAGCGGCCGGTTTCCCTCCAGCAGTCCAGTGTCATGAGCTGATGATCGAGTGTGCTCGCCATTATGACTCACAATCAAGATCGATCGTATCCAAGGAAGGGAACACTTTGGCGTACCTTTCAGAGGAAGGTATAAGTGAGGCTCTCCATCTTCCAGAGCATAAAGATATGATTTACAAAAGCTTAGAGGGAGCCAGGTCAATGTATGAAGATGATCCAGACACTTGCTTGAGCATCATCAATAAGAATTGGTTACTCAAAAGTCGTCCTCGCCTGAGCAAGATTCCCAACACACCACATAGGATCGACTTCCAAGAGGAGTACAGAGATTTGATAACTTTGCTCAATCGAGTTACAGGGGTTCCTCAAGCCTTCTACTTTGAGAAGTGGATGTTCTACTTCATCCAAGTGATAGTTCAAGGGAAAGGAACGATTCATTGGGCTAGAATTATTAGCCATTGCCTGGATGTGCAGTTAAGAAGACTAAAGCCTACCAAGTCATTTCACATGAGCTCATACGTCATATATGCCTTGATCAGGAGTTTCGAATATGCAGGACTACCTCACAGAGGAGTGATCGGAAGAGGACCCAGAGAGGTGAGAGTTTGTGACTCTTATGTTCATTTGCATCATCCACCTGGAAGTGACTACAAGTTAGTCAATGATACCTTCACGATGAACATCACTAGGATATTGCAAGGCGGGATTCACAATCGACTATCTCCAGATGCACAGGAGCTTGTAAGGAGGTATGGTGCTTGGTTCATTCAGTTTCAAAAGTTTACATATATCAGAGTTCATGGGTGTCCTTCGCCTCCCTATATGTTGCCGAGGTATCCGATAGACAGGATAGTGCTACTTGAGGTGACTAGGCAGTTGGTAGCTTATGCGAAGGCATTCAAACACAGGCATGGAAATGGAATTCCCGTGCCCATCATATTGGGGAATTCAGTTGAGGTATGTCCTAATGCTCAAGCCTTGGATGATGCAGAGAGGGAGTTGGCCTTATATTCATTCACGTTCTTTGCCTTGAGGGAGAATTTTGATCCTTATGGGTATATGGAAGAGACAGCTGGCAGGAAATACAAGCATGAATTTCCACAGGTAGAGGACTTTTGGATGAATCTCTCAAATGATTTAGAAGTGAAAAGAAAGATGCATTCCAGATTACCTTTAGATTTCATCAGGAAATGCAAAGTCTACAGAGTGGCCGATCAAGCTCAGGACAGTGGCAGACATCTCCAGTCATCCTATGACAGAGAAGACAAAGTAGTGAAGATAGATTGGAACGAGCCTGAGATTTCAGACTTGAGAGTCTTGATGGCCCCAGTTTTGTCATGTACTCGCAGATGGGTGGATGTACAACATCAAAAGTTAAGAGAACAGAACGTACCAATGACTTTTACTTTGGAGGAAAAACCAGAAGGAGGAGAAAGCGCAAGTGAAGACAATTCTCATCCTAGAGGCGCGAAGAGGAAAGAAAGACCTGAGAAAAGGGAACCCTCCAAGAAGAAGCAAGAGGCCAATCGAGATCGCTCATCAGGCACATCTTCTCGACATGAAAAAAGGACAAGTCAAGTTGAAGGACAAGAGAAGACGGATCCTGAGGTTGATGAATCTATGGAGTCAATGGTACAGAATGATAAACCTGAAAAAGGGAAGGCACCTCAGCATTCGTCAAGTCGATCTCCCCAAGTCAATGAGCTACATGAAGACAAGAATGATGATGAAGTGACATCTCCTCTCCGAGAAGACGAACCATTGCCTAAAGAAATACAAGTTAGAGAGACAAGATCTGCCATTCCGGGTTGGTTGAAGGAGAGACTGACGAGGGTGATTGTGATTGAAGATGAGGATGATGTAATTGACTTAGAGAGCCTTATAGGAAATTCTCAAGAAGTAACGGAGAAGAAGAAGGCCACCAAGATGTCCAAGACGATCAGAGATGAGACAGGGTCCAGGAAATTGCAGATAGCTACACCAATAGTGGACAAGTATGAAGGTGAAATCCTTGCAGATGAGTATGATGTGGAAACATTTAAGCTTGGTCCACTCACTACTGAGCAGGCACTAGATGAGGCAACCGATTCATTTGAAGCACTTAAAGACAAGCTTAAGGAAGAAATAGAAAAGAATAGAAAGCTTGAGAGAGAGGTCGACGCTTGGAGAGGCTACTTTAGCCATCTCAATCAGCCCTTGGGACGTCAGGATCCAGCAGTGTCTCTTGTGCAAGCACTTCCCCTTGAATCAGTTGGCGAGGCAGAGAGAGTCAAGAGCTTGGTTCAGCTTATGAGCTCTTGGATTGACAACTCCCACACAGTTGTCGTTGAATTTACAACAAGAATGATGCAGATAATCCACCGAGCTATCCAGGTCCTTGAGATTGTCGACAACCTGATGATAACGGTAACCGCTTTCGCTCACACTAGAGATGTTATCATTCCTGTTCTGCAAGTAATCAGGCAAACACCAAGGAAGATCCTAGCCCAAGAAAAGATAATGGATGGAGGAGCTCATAATTTACTTCAGTGGTCAACTCTACTTCAGATGAAAGAGGTTCTTTTCGAGGACATCAGCACCAAATGCAATCAAGTTGAGGGCGTCATCCATCCAATTTAGGACAAAGTGTTTGAAGTGTTGTGTACCATTCTTGGCAGGAGGATCGAAGTTGAGACAGATGCGGACCTTCATGAGTTGGAAGAGAGAGTCAAGGTCATCTTTTGCAAAGATGAGAATGTCATCACAGATGGGCAACGGGATCTAATGTTCGCTACTATGCTCTTGATTGAGAAGATCAAAGAACTCGAAACTGGATGGGAAACGACTCTTCTCAAGGCCTTTGATCAGGTTATCCACTTGGAGGAGCGAATGAGGAATCTTCCCGAGATTCCTATTGCTGAGATTGAAGGAATTGTGTCTAGATTCGTTGCATATGCTAAGAAAGAACATTGGAAGGGGAATAAGGTTCTAGAAGAGAGGTTGTTATAAATTGATGTGGCATCTTAATTATCATTGGTCTATGTTCCCTTGATTTTTGTGCCAATTAAATATTTGGCTATGCATTTAATAATGTTCAACTAAAAAGGGAACTTTTTGTAACAAACCCTAATTAGGGTTTAGGTGTCAAAATCTCAGCCGTTGATCTTCTTTTGATCTGGGCCGTTCATTGTAATTGAGGATGCTATATATATCCTCACTCATTTTCATTTTGTCATAGTTAGAAATTAGAAGATTAGAGCTTTTGGAGAGAAGAAAGTTATTTTGTAGCAAGATTGAGCATTGAAGAAAGAATTTCAAGCAATTGTTGTCTATTTTGGCTTTGAGATCAATAAAATATTGAAGTTATGGTGTTTTATTGCAATTCTTGTGGCTACTTTCATGGTTGTTTACTTTCTTGAATCATTCTCAGTCGAAGTAGTATTTAAGTTTGAAGGACTAAGTGTTGGGCTTGATCTTTGGTGAGATTCACGTTCCAAACCACTAGCTTCTTACTGATTGTAAGGACGCCTTGTGTGGTCAACTGGAGATATCCATATTGCTTGAACCTTCAATCATTATTGAACTATTGATATGTACCTTCATGGTAGTGTCTATAATTCTTGATGGTTTGAAAAATCACTAATCACGTTAGAAGATCGCATCAATTCCAGTAGAGTTGTAATTCCTTGGCAATACTGAAATTGGTAGAATCTTACCGAGTCTAGCCTACATTGAGTCATTCTTAGGATTAGATTAGAATTCATCTCTTGCAAACCCTATCTTTTGATCTTTTTTGAAAACTTGTTAGTTTTAGGAAAATTCTGTTCCTGCAGCTCGAAAACGTAAGGCCCCTTGAAGAAACAACATTTACAACGACCACTGGTGCTTATCCACATGTAGAGATCCTACAACGAAGAACCTTGAAGTCACCCTGATTGATCCTTTTCGCGATATCTTCAACATTCAGAGGCTTTACTCAAGAGAGGATAAGGTACCTTTGGGTATTTTATTCTGTGTTTGATAGTGTACAAAATACACGTCAACAGGACCTACACACTTAGTTGGTCATACACTAAGGGTAACTCCCTACTAGTATGACGCTCTGACCAAGGGGTTATCTGGTGCTAAAGATCAGACTAGTGCATGCGTTATGCAACACCACCTTGGCCGAGGTTTTACACTGTAAGCACAAATTTACGCTCTGTCAATGATCTCACCCTTCTCGACAATAAGTCTAAGTTCTAGGAGTTCAACTGAACTCAAGAGGGAACTAAGGTCCAACTTTTGTGTTAGCGTTCCATAGATACAGTTTTAGAACTCTTAAGTGTTATCATTTATTTCTTTCTCATTCAATTTGAATGTATCAACTGAATTCCTAGCTGGGGAAGTTAGGGGCATAAGTTTGCACCACTATGCTGAATATGCTTACCAGCACATGTTAGGTATGCTTACACATACACACGAGTACAAATACCTTCACATATCTGTCAAGTAATACCAACTATAACCATACTGGTATCTACTTGACGGTATATGTCAAAGTACATGTACAAGTGTACATACGTACCCGTACCTTCCAATGTACGATAGGTATTCTAGGGTGCCTTAGATTTAGAGTATAATTAAATTTAACAACTTAGCAATTGTCCCAACCATTGAATCACAATAATCCCAAATTTCATGAAGGGCAGGGATTCCATGGTTAAGATTTTATTCTAGTCTATAGTTCTACTAAAGAATATACACAAATTTAACACATAGGCCTACGGTTGTCCTTACACAATTATTTCTACATTAGAGGTATATGTACTTGCGTTAAGGTGCATATTACAAGTAAGACACACACCGGCTGATTATAACTTGTTGGTTTTTCGGTTTAAGTTGACCGAAAGGAGCCTTGCTGCACCTTGATACCTGGTTATGTTCTTATAATTTTCAGATTTTAGTTAGCGAAATGGTCTAAGTAAACATAACCTCGAGGCCTGCACACCAATATTTACATATTTATTCATAATGGCAGACTTTAAACATGCTGGTCTAGCGTCAGTATAACCTTATTGTTCACTCTGGATATGAGGATATATTTTTTTTTTTGAAAAAATATAACAGTACTGTGGAGGAATTAGGGTATAAGATGAGTCTACCACTATAATTCCAGATTTACAACATCTGAAGGAATTAAAACACCTAATTGGTTTACTGCATACAATCTTCCAACCACTAAAATATTTTTCCTGATCTTTCATGATATATGCATACACATTGTTATATAGATACACATTAATATATATATATATATATATATATACACACACACATACCCATGTTTACATATATATACATTAACGAGTATATATATACACATATATGTATTCCAAATTAACCAGGTATGAGAACCCCGTACGTAATATCATCACCATTTAATTTTATCAAAAATAGAAGGTAAAATTGGTATTATTCAGAAGTAAACAGATATACTACATATAGATTTTTCTTTAAGACAACATAAGGATTAATCTCTTCCCATTAAAGTATATTTTCAGAATTTGCATTACAGAAGGGAAAATAGTTCAGATATTTCATAAACATACTGAAGAATAAACTGCATTTAGTTTCTTTCCTCTATTTTCTAGAAATCGAATGAAAAAACGGAAAAGGAAATAGTCGAATCAGTAGGTAACCAGACCACATGACCTGAAAGAAGCAAAATCCGTCAGAGGTTGCACTCTAACGCACTTCACACTCTAAGCCTTTGAAACTTGGTAATGGCTAAGTAGACGAGTCACGGAATTGCAGAGCAAAACCCTCTTTCTTTGTCGTCCCCAAGTAGAACAAAGATAAAAACCGCCCATCCCTTTCTCTTCCAAAAACGGTTAAAGTATAGACTTTCTCGTGACTCTTCCTTTGTTCACCCTAATACCAGGCGAAAATCTTAAACTGCCCAAGGAGTCACGTTAATCCCGTGCTCCATTCACACCTTCCGCATTTCTCGCTTCCAGCAGAAGCTTCCCGTGAAAAATATCTTTCCATCCTTTTCCAAATAAATGAATGCATAATAATATATATATTTGGTGCTTTTTCCCTCCCAATATGCTCGATAAAATTATATCAAGGTTGAGAAATAAATCCTTTTAATCTCCTTTATATTTTTTTATTAATACCTCCTTCATGCCCGATAAAATCACAAGGTAAGGTGGAGCGATGAAAAAGGATTTATTAAAACTTATTTCCCTCTTGGCATAATCAAAATATTCCAAGCCAATTAAACTCAGTTACTGGTTCTTGCCAAAAATGGCCGGGTCCTGGCCCTGGTTCATGCCCGATCCTGGTCCGAGCCTGGTTCGACCTGGGTCCCACCCGGGTCCTGCCCAAGCAGCTGGGTTCCCTGTGGACACAGGGAACCCAACCGCTTGGGCAGGACCCGGGTGGGACCCAGGTCGAACCAAGGGGGACCTGGGTGAACCCAAGCCCGTGGGTTCCCAAAAACGGGGCCCACGGGTTAGAAAACAAAGAAAAACAATTAAAAAACAAACTTTTTAATCTTATTTTAACATTTTGAAACTTGAATCAGTTGAAACTTGAAACTTGAATATTATCTTATTTGCAAATTATGAATATGATATTACATTTATGATTTATGATATATCAATATTAGAATAATTATTGCCATTGGCAATTATGGATTTATGATTTATGATTTATCTGTTATCATTTATGTATCATTGTATGGGAAAGTTACATTTTATGTTTCATATTTGTATGTTTGAACTGTGAACATATATAATTTTGATGTTTGAAGTTTGAACATATATATATATAAAAAAAACTAAAATATATATATATATATATATATATATATATATATATATATATATATATATATATATATACAGACAAACCCGTACCTCTACCCAATTTTTTTTTTTTTTGCCGAACCCGCTAATCCGTACCTGAATCCGAACAGGAACCGGTTACTTAGCAATTAAAGTTAGCAAAAACAAAATATTAATTTATTTAATTACAATAATCCTTGTCATGCAAATTATTAATTGATTTAAAATATACTTATTCATATATATGTGACCCATACATCCTACGTATACCTGACTGCGGTAGTACGTATACGACCAGGTATATGTACTACCGTACCCAGGTACTCGTATAGGATATATTTGTAACGTATATATACACATACACAAATATATATACGTATACACTAAAAGTAACATTAGTCCAATCAGCTTAATTAATAATTAACGAAATAATTTATAATTATCTCGAGAAGCGACAACCCTAGGTTATAAACCCTAAATTCTCTACACTGACCTACCAGGTTGCCTAGGGCACTAGCTAACAAGGTCTGACAAGATCAACATAGGTTTACTTGGCTTAGGTTAGGGTTTTTCTCAAACGGCATTGAGTTCTTCCTTCCTTTCACCTCCTGACCTGATGATACTTTCCCTCCTTTTGTGGAGGACGACGATCTCTTGCACACACTTGGCCCACGGAAATCGGTTAGATCCAATCTTGTCTAGTTCTGACAATTAATAACTCATGATAAAAGTGAAACATGATATCATATTGCTAACTGAAATTCATCAATTTAGTATATCAAAGTACATCAAATTGCATAGAAAACATAATTATCATTATTCACATATTGCATAATCATCTGAACAAAGCCATCATTTAAAGCATAAAACCAGGCACATTATACATCATACGAGTATATCAAAATGCACTAGGGTTAACATGTATCAGGACGTAAATACTGCACAAAATCAACTAGGGCACAAGTGGGATGTAACAATAAGCGGAAGGCGCTGGCTTGCTGCCCAGTATTGTACTTGCATTGTAATTTTCAGCAGATTATTGAGCTAACGATCCCCTCATCACCGTATGATCTCACCTTCCCACATTGGGCTCTTGGTGATTGGAAAGTGAAAGGGTTACTTTCAGCAGTGTTTGATTATCATTATCTAACCCTAACGGGTGTTTGTGTTGATTGTAATTGGGAAAAAAATCCAAAAACAATTAAGGGGTATATTTCAAAAACCATGGAGAAGGATTGCTTGCATCTACTATCCAAATCCAACCTCACAAAATGATAAAAGATCTTACAACATTTGCAAGCATCAACATGTTGGAGACATCGATCTCCACTTACAGATTTTGTAGGCACCAACCAATTGGGGACACCAATCCCCACAACAGAGCACCAACTTAGCAAGAGACACCGATCTCTTAGTTCATGAGGCACCAACCTCTTCTTCTTTTTGAAAATTAGTTTTTCAATGGATGATGAGTATTTAACTTTGCTCCAACAATCTACTCATTTGGATGATATCAACTTTTACTTCATATTTTGCACTTCAATCTTCTTTACAAACATTTACTTGCATCAGAAATATATCTGCTTTCCATTAATTTTGTTCTTCTCCCAAAAGATGAAACATTTTTGCACTTCACCACTTCTTAAGATCTACATGGCATTACATTTGCTCTACTTTGTGTTTGAATGATAAAGCATTACACTTGCACACACACACAAACCCTTTCTCACAAAATGCTTCTCCTTTATATATTCCTTTTGGGTGCGAAAATTCAATGCAATAAACATAGGTTGGCCACCCTTATAAAAATATGACCATTATTAGGTTGGCCAAACACTTTATTCAATTTTTGCCTTAGAATTTTTTTTAAGCTTCACAATGCCAAGTTGGCCCATTGGGGGTCGATGGTTGCCCATACCTCATGCCAAAAAACAAGACCAACCTTCAATCACCAATCACGAAGACAAGGAGAACACTTGACGCTTAGGAAATTTTGTCTTGTTAGCCTATTGGGGGTCAAGATTCATCCATACCTTGTCCCAAAATGACTTAAACATGTTAAGCAGGCAAGATCGAACACCTAAGCCCAATTACCTTAGATAAATTTTGTATAGTGAATAAACTACATTGGGGGTTGGTGGTCAGCTCTCCCTCTTCAATGGAATAAACATATGTTGGCCACCCTTTTAAAAATGACCGTTATCAAGTCAGCCAAACACGTTATTCAATTTTTGCCGTACAATTTTTTTTTAGCCTCACAATGCCAGGTCAGCCCATTGGGGATTAGTGGTTGTCCATACCTCATGCCAAAAAACAAGACCAACCTTCAATCACCAATCAAGAAGACAAGGAGAAAACTTGACGCTTAGAAAATTTTGCCTCCTTGTTAGCCTATTGGGGGTCGAGATTCATCCACACCTCATCCCAAAATGACTTAAACATGTTAAGCAGCAAGATTGAACACCTAAGACCAATTGCCTTAGATAAATTTTGTAGAGTGAATAAACTACATTGGGGGTTAGGGGTCAGCTCTCCCTCTTCCCTCATACCAAAAATTGGAAATCAAACACATTAGTTTGCAGGGCCAATCAATGAAACTTGAAACTAGTAGCCAGTAAAGCTAGTGACACTCCTTACGGTGGTCGGGGGTCGTGGATACTCCTTGCCACTTACTAGAAAGTGAAACTCACAAGTGTTAACTAATCACGCTGAATGTTGATGAGGGGCTAGCACAAATTGGGGGTCAGGGTTTGGACCTATGTCATCCCTCTTTCCAAAAATAGAATTCAACAAACATCATATAGGAACTCTGATCAACGATGAGTGTCAAGATAATTTTGGGGGTCAGGGTTTGGCCTTACCCCATACCACATGCTAGAAACTGAAAACTCGTAAGTGTTAACCAAGCATGGTGACAAGGAGATAGTGTATTTCGGGGGTTGGACTTACCCCATACCTATTTCCAAAAACTGAAAACTCACGAGTGTTTAACAATCAAATCACTTTGACACCAAGGACACTTTGACAAGTTTTCTACAATCTCATCCTTGCAACAATACATCGACAACCTTAGATATAAATTACAACAACACTCAACAACCTTAGACAGCAATACATTAACAATCAACAATCTTTGACATCAATGAAAACATTTCCAACAATCTTGCCCTCTTTCTTTGATGGCGACCCTACAAAGAAATTGTCAAGAATAAAATTAGAAACATATAATACTTCCTGTTTTGCAATGCTCCCCCTTTTTGTACTCTCCCCTTGAGTGTAACTCTCCCCCTTTGACATCAATGGCAAAGGGATGTTCAGTGCTGCATTATTCTTCCTCTTTTTGTGCATCTCCCCCTTACTCTATCTTTTCTATTTGAGATAAAAACATCATTCTTTCTTGTAGTGGCTCTCCTGTGGGGCTAAAAGATAATACATTCATTAACCCCCCTTGCATCTAGCTTCTCCTTGAGCACTTAGTGACAAAATGAAGAAGATACCACTCCTAATTTTCGTTTGAATTACTCAAAAGTCTCTTTTGGAAGGGGATTTGTGGAGATATCTACAATATGTTATTTTGTGGCAATGTATTCCAACTTGACCTGCTGTTTTGCAACCTGCTCTTTTAAGAAATGATTGTTGATATGAATATGCTTTATCCTTGAGTGCATAATAGGATTCTTCGAAATGTTTATTGCACTAGTGTTGTCGAAGTACTGAAATCAGATGATCATACTCTACCTTAATGTCTTTTAATGTTTGCTTTATCCAAAGAACATGTGTGCAACATGACATTGCCGCTATGTACTTTGCCTCTACTGTGGATAAAGACACAAAAGCTTGCTTCTTACTTGACTAAGAAACAAGATGGTTTCTTTCCAAGAAAGAATGCTCTTCCACTTGTACTTTTCCTATCATCAACACCACCTGCCCAATCTGCATCTATATATGTTATTAGAGTGAAATCTTCACCTCTAGGATACCATGAACCAAAATCAACAATCTCCTTTAGATATCTGGAAATTCTTTTGATTGCTTGCACAAGTTTCTTTTGATGTTGACTGAAACCGTGCTACCATGCCTACCACTTGCATAATGTCTGGCCTTGATGCTATTTAATCTAGTAGGCTGCCAATCATTGACTTGTACAATGTTTGATTTGCTTTAGGAGATTCATCATCCTTTCTTAATTTACGGCTCGTGATCATGGGTGTGCTCATTGGTTTGCAATCCTCTAGTCTAAACTTTTTCAACATATCCTTGATATATTTGGTTCGTGAAATGAATATGCCTTTATTAGATTGGGAAATTTGTAAACCAAGAAAGAATGACAACTCACCAAACATGAACATCTCAAACTCTTTCTGCATGTCCTTAGCAAACTCTTGACACGTTTTATCATTGTTGCCTCCAAAAATGATGCCATCAACATAAACCGCTACAATCAATTTATTTCCACTTTCAGTTTTGATGTACATGTTACTATCAGCAATTCTTCTCTTGAAGCCTTGCTGCTTTAGATATTTATCAAGTCTTGAGTACCAAGATCTGAGGGCTTGCTTTAGCCCATAAAGTGCTTTCTTCAATTTGTAAACATAATCCCAGTGAAACCGAGTGACGCGTCTCGAAGACAGAGACGTGTCTCCAATACCGGCACCATCCCCAAAGACCTTTGGATTCGCACGAATCTTGACCGCGTCGTCTCCCGATGTCTCCACATCTTTGTCGAAAAAACACGGCGTCTCCCGACGTGCCCTAGCGTCTCCCACTCGTCTCTCGTGCGTCTCCCACAATTTTTCAAGTGTAAGTATTTTTTCGAGCCCTAAAGTGTACCATTACGCATTTGTATGAGCATTTAGAAGTCGTGAACGTAGAAAATGGGAGAGAAACAACAAAACGACTGGTAAAAATCACCATTGAAGAGGAAATCGAGCCCAAATTTAGGTGGGTAATGAGGGTTTTGAAAATTTTCTTATTTTTTTAAAAGATTTTTTTGATTTTTAAATTTCCATTCTTAATGAAAACTTAATATTTTTAAATATGCTAGTCTCTATTTATTATTTTCATTCTAGTTTTTGATATGCCCAAGTTACATAATGATAATAGTTAATAACTTAATACATATTGAAATTCTGATTTGTGTCTAAGCATTATAGTAATACTATTAACAAATCATAACTCTGATTTGTTTTTGAGCATAATACTTAATAGTAATTAAATAGTATCAACATACTAAAGTTTTGATTTGTTCGAGTCTGTTATTTGTTTCTGAATATAAGAGTAATATAATTATATTAGCTATATATGTTGATGTGTAGCTAGGTCGGATCCCTTCTAGAGCCGACCTAGTGCACAAAATGCTAAGTGGCCTATCGGCCTTAGCATTTTGATATTTTACTTTATTATGTAAACCCCATTTGGGTCAAGCCCTATTTGGGCGATGGGTGTAACTTTTATTACATGTTAACTTGTATTTATGATATATGTAACTTGTGACGACATGATAGGTCAAGACCTATTCATGTAACTTGTAAATGCATTTAAATTATATTGTATCTTGGCGCCAAAATGCTCAAGGCCAACCAAGGGTTATTGTGTGTATGATCTCCTATATATGAAAGGAGACTTGAGGATCTCAAAGAAATTATTGATACAAGCGAATCTATCTCATGCGAACCATCTCTGATTAGCAGCGGGCATCTTCAGCAACATATATCTGCACTAGGGGATTTATCCATGACAGTGAAGCTGTGCAAGGAGGAGCAAACCTATTCTAAGGCTTAGTGAATCTAATTCTGCACATCCAAACCTACCTAAACTCTGCCAAATTTTTGTTCATGCTGAGCGAACCCACTCAAGGCCAAGCGAACACCAATTAATCATCAGTGAAGACATTGCTGGGCTGCCGAACTTGATTCAAACTGGGTGAAGCACCTTAGGTCTGCCGAATTCAGTCTCAATTCGGCTGACAGTAACTGTGATCTGCATACACATTCAATCCTTCATCTTCAGATAAGTTCGCTCTTGTTGCTGTGTACCCTAAAGGGGTTAACGTTTGTAATCTGCTACTGTGTTTATTTTAATCAAATCTGAGATCTTTGGTTGTTGGGTTTTTCCTCCAAGAGGGAGGTTTTCCCAGGGTACATGTGTGTGTTATGCGCATGATTTACTTTGCATTCTGATTTTCTGTTCTATACTGCTAATTTGATTGCTAAAACTAACAATATAAGCATTGGAAAGAAGTTGGAATCCTTACTAGTAATATAAGTAATGCCAAGCATATTGAAATTTTGATTTGTTTATGATTTTAGCTATTAACTTTAATAACATAGAAAGTGAAACTAATTAGTAATTCAAAAAGATAAAATTTTAAAAAAGAAAAAGTTGAGTTTCAAACTGTCTGATTTGTCAAATGGTATTGATATTTTTTATTTTTTCGTGTAGAATGTTAGGCGGGGGAAGACAAGCTTTGTATCCATTGTGGAAGTATTGTGATTGTATTCCAAGGAAAAAAGGTTCAGGTGGAATAGCCACAATTAAATGTAAGCTTTGTCCAATGCAAAGGCAAGGTACTTACACGAGGGTGAAGGCTCATTTCCTTCACATCCCTTGGAAAGGTGTTAAACCTTGTACAAATGAGGTAGAACATCATGATGCTGTAAGAGATCAAGAGAGGGCTGATGGGAAAGTACATAATGCTAGCTCCTCTCATGCTTCGACAACAAGGACAACTGTTGCAACTCATAATTATAATAGAGGGATAGCAGAAATAGATGTGTCCTCTATAGATGTAAGTTTGTAACGCCACGACATTCTCACAAGAGACAATACATTGGCAACTCAAACCCCATCGAAAGACTTTTTGATGTGCAAGGTCGAGAAGTAGTTGATACAACAATTGCACGTTTCTTTTATGCAAATGGAATACCATTTAATGTTGCTCGCTCACGTTTTTTTGGAGAGATGGTCCAAGCTATTAATAGTGGACTAGCTAGGTATAAGCCACCTGGGTCTAAAAATCTTCGCACTACTCTAATTGATAAAGAAAAAATTCGATTAGAGCAACAAATTGTATGAATCAACGAGTGTGGCCTACATAAGGATGCAATATAGTGATGGATGGGTGGACAGACACTAGAAACCGTCCACTACTTAATGTCATGGTAACATGCAGCAAAGGGCCTTATTTTTTGAAGGCAATTGACTGTTCAGAGTAAGAAAAAAATTCAGATTTTCATCATAGCCAGTTGTGTGATAGCATTGAGGAGGTGGGGGGATCACATGTTGTCCAAGTTATCACTGATGCTGCCCCTGTTTGTAAAGCTATAAGTTTGATGGTGCAAAAGAAGTATAAGCATATATTTTGGACACAATGTTGCGTGAATTCATTGAATAATGCACTCAAAGATATTGGCAAGTTACAGTGGATTTCATATCTCATAGAGAAGGGCAAAAAAATATAGATGTTCATATGTAACCATCACCACATAGGCCATTTATCGAAAATTTGCCAAGGTGGAACTTTTGAAACCTCTTGATACAAGATTTGCATCTTATTTTATTCTCCTTGACTGCCTTTGTGAAGTCAAAGGATCTTTGTGTTCCATCGTAGTTAGTGATGCATGGGCAGCGTGGAGATAATCTACATCAGATATTACAATTGAGGCGAGAGGTTTGTGATAGGCCAAAACTGGGTTAAAGAATAAGAAGATTAATAACTAGATTTAGTTTGGTCTGTGTCAATCCAAGGATCGTAAGCTTGCGAAAGGTGTCTTGGTTATCTGCACAAGGCCTGCAGGTAGCAAGCTAAGTGGGATGAAATGCAACTACAAAATAAACCTATTGCAAATTGAAATAATTCTAGCTACAGGTTCTATCACTTCTTGGCAACAAGAACAACAACTTATAATCATTACATAATTTCAATGAACCACAAACCATGCTTGCAAATAATATAGAAACAACATTCTACCAAGAACAAAAATAAAAATACTTCTAAGCTAACAAAAATTACCAAACATCCCAAGAAGTGGGCCCTGCCTCCTCAGTACATGAAAAACGTTCTTTTATTTATCAGTAGTAATACAACTCGATACTAAGGTGTGCATACAGAAATCTACTCACACTAAATTCTATATCCCCATAGCTTATATTATGCTACTTATATATACACATTCTTATAACAAATGCATACAGGATTAGGGTGTTTGTTTTGGCTAGTGGCCAACAAACTATATAATGGAATGGCTCATGTAAAACCTTTGCTACTGGCCACAAATTAAAACCGAGTTTGTTGCAACAACAAACAAAAATAGGAGATAAAAATATTTCGGTTTTCTCCTCTTTATAATAGCTTTCTCTCAATCCGATCTTACTATTATTTGCTGAGCTAGAAAAGCCATGTGCGACCAACATGGTGGAGAACATGTTCAATAATATCAAAAGAAGTCTGCCAAGGAAAATTGCATGGTCAGCATCAACGAGGAAACTATGCTTCACTATGGAAGTTGATGTCATCCACAGGGATGAAGAATTTGTAACCAACTGCAATTGTGATGGGAAATTTTTTGCATAAAAGGTGACGAGGTTTTGTATGAAGATGATAGGAAGTATGCATTTTTATCCCTCCATCTGTATGCTGCAAAATATATTTTTGAAGGCTTACAGTAACAAGGCTTGTTAGTAAAGACAACCAATAATTAATTTCATAATTTTATCCCAAAACGATATTAAATACCACTTATATATATCTAATCATATGCAACGTAAAATGGTAAAATGATATGGAATCATATGAAAATGGAATATTAGAACATGATTGAAGGCATATTAAAAGGTATAAAATATGATATAAAATAGAACATAATTACCTCTCATCAGTTTGGTTCTTGATGACTGTTTTGGGGCTGATTTTAGATTTGTTGTGGACTTTATTAGGCCTACATGTGAGATGATTAAATTTGCAGACTCAGATACGCCATGTTTGGGAGAACCATATAAAGAAATAGATTCCATGTGTGAAAGAATCAAGAAAATAATAGATGCTAGAGGTCTTTCTTTATATCCTTTGATAGAAGAAAAGTTACATGGAAGATTGAACAAGCTTGACATACCCCTTCATTGTGCTACCTATGTCTTAAATCCTAAATGGCATAATATACAAGAGACCAATAAGAGGGCTCCATATGAGGATAGAGAGGTAATGAAGGGGTTTTGGGCTGCAATAAAAAAGATTTATGGTTGAGGTGAGGAGGCTTCAGTTATGAGGAGTCAATGGAATAAGTTTTCACGTGGGCATGGTGATTTTGCTTCAGTGGAATCTTTATATGATATGCGAGCAAAGAAAGACCCTATAGAGTGGTGGTGGATCTATGGAGGTTAAACTCTTGAATTGCAATCACTTGCAATAAGATTGCTCTCACAAGTAGCTAGCTCTTCATCTTGTGAGAGGAATTCGAGTACTTATTGTTTTATTCATTCATTGAAGAGGAACTGATTAGGGTCAAAGAAAGCAGAGAACCTAGTGTACATTCATAGCTCACTTCGTCTTCTCTCTCGTGTTGATCATGCATACACAGAGGGTCCTTCAGCAAAATGGGACCAAATTGCACCTAATGGAGAAGCTGCAGCCATGGTGGATGAAACAGTTGAACTAGATGGCCTTAATGAATTACCCCCTGTTCTACTACCATCAGAGGAACCTTAGTTGGAGAGCGATGATTATTTAGAGAGCATCATAGCTGAGGACATTGATATGGATGATCAAAACGTTGAAGAGTAGATGGATAGATTTCTGATTTTTGTTTTTTGTTTACATATCAACATCAAATTATCAATATTTTTGAATTTCAATATAACATCATCAATATGTAATGAATCTAATGATAATCTATATGAGATATCAGATATGTAGTATGAGTTTTGAACTCTTTTACTCTATGATATATATGATACAATGACATTTGTGATTGCTGATTAGTGATTTCAGATTTGACATTTTGATTTGTCTATTAAAAAATTTAAAACTATAAAGTTTGTAGTTAACCACTACTTCAACATTGTTCTTGTTTTCAAAGTTCTATGTTACATTGTTATGATATTATTTGAAATTATTAAATTATATGAAAAAAAAATTCTCATCTCCAAGTACCCTCGTCTCCTATTTTTGAAAATTAGTTGTACCAGTACTGGTACCAATCTCCAAAGTCTCCAAGTCTCCCCGTCTCTAGGTGACCTTGCGTAATCCTTCTTTTCTAATAACAGAAATCCTTTTGGTTGTTCAATGTATAGGTATTCCTCTAAATTTCCATTGAGAAAACAGACTTGTCATTCATTTGATAAGACGTTAAAATTATTGAATCAAGTAAATGCCAAAAACATTCTAACTTCTAATCTGGCAATATGAGCAAAGGTTTCTTCAAAGTCAATACCTTCAACTTGAGCATAACCTTTACAAACTAACCTTAGTCTTGGGACGAGTTCCCATGTTTCATTCTTTTCAATTTGATTTAGCTCTTCTTCCATAGCATCAATCCAATGCTTGTCTAAGTGTTCTAAACATTCTAATTGTCCACACTGTTCTTTGATCTTTTAGTGTTGTCACTGCTGTTCACTTTTATCTGTCTTGTCACTGCCATTTGAATTATGAAGCAGCTAGTAAACTTTGGAAATGCTTACCCTTAATCATTTAGCATGGAACTCTAAATTTATAGAGTGGAGCATAGTTCCCTAAGACCACAATCTTCATGACTCTGTATCACACATTTTTTTTCCGTCCCTTTTTTGATATCCCCTTTTCAAATTCAAAACTTCTTTTCTCGATTACCCTTTGAACACCATTGTCACTCTTTGGGGTGCTATTATAGCACTTAGGGAGGGTCTGCTGTATTGTCAAACATGTCTTGACACGAGAGTCATGTCATTCTCATCATGTGAAGGCTCACCAATAAATGCATGATTAAAACTATCCCCAATTGTTTTTTTTATACGGTCCCTTCACATGCTCACTGTCACATATATCTTTGCTACCATGCGGTCTTTGAGAGATAAAAATATTGTTTACCTAGCATTTAGCATATTTGCATAATGTTCCTTTTGTTGCATGTCTTAAGCTGTCCTTAGTGCCCTGTTATAAAAACTGCCCCTGCTAATGCAGTGCATTTACTTCACGCTTGACACCATAGAGGACTGTTTTATATCATCATAGGTGCTGTCATTTACATGGTATAATTTCCAATCCTATGACCTTAATTATCTGCCTCATGACTGCTACTTAAAATCCTCTTATCTTGCAAATCAATGACTGCTTAATTTTCTGCTTAATGACTGACCATTCACAGGTCTGTCTTATGCTCATTCCAATCATTCATGGTTCCAATGATACCACAATGAGATACAACCTTGCCATTCAGGTTTGGGGTAGTAGGAGAATGTTAAACACTGTGATGAGTTGCTGGTTCATGAAAATCAACATGAGGATGAAGCTGTGACTCACGATCCTCCACAAATGGCAAGAACATCTGCCAATAGAGATTTTGCTTTCCAGCTGAAACAATCCCTTGTAGTCAAGCCTTGAATAATCACATAGGAGTTCCCTTTGACAATCGACTTTCTACATCTGATCTTGTTGGCAAGGTTAAGACCTTCCACAACAACAGTCCGTTTTGCCTTGTTGGAATGAACACTTAGATGGTACAGCATCCCTTAACAAACCAACCTTGATCATTCCTAATGACATCACTAGTGCCAACCAACCCTAGATTACCCTTTGAAGCTTCTTCAAAGTTGAGCTTTAGGAATTCACTAGGTGGTTTTGTCCAATGCATATTCTTTGGATCAATTTTATTTTTGCTCTTAGCACATTAGTAGGGATAAGGTGTTAACTTACCTATAAAACTATATTCTTGCAATAAAGTATTATATTTCTCTACTCTAATGGAAATACGTGAAGATGATGAATATTTTGATCTAAATTTACTATAAATCATATGGGAGTTGGGAATAGAAATAGAAATAGAAATTGATTAAGCTATTGAAAAATAAAGATAATAGAATTAGAAAAACATGTATAATGCGAGATCCAAGGTTGGAAATGGACTCTGGTAAAGGTTCCCTAAAAGTATGCAGCCCAATTTGATATATTCTTGGACATGATCACTAGAGATAGGCGCTAGTATGCACATTGGTGTCCTTAGATCCAAATGACTAGCAATAGCAATTTTCTAAAGTTGCTTGGCCTTTTTTATTGAGTTCTTTGGTGCCTTAGAAGAAATGATGATGGATTTTTGTATGCTGAGAAAATGATGTTCGAATCAGAGGGGGAATAAAATTGGTTATGTTCTTTTGGGAAATTGCCTTAGTTCCCTATTTTGGCAGATTTCAGCTTCCTCAATAGGAGTGTGTGAGGTTCCTAGTGGGGTGTTAAGAGTGACGTGTAGAGATTGTGAGTCTAATAAATAAAACCCTAAGAGGATTTCTGCTCTAAGGTGGTGTGTATAAGTGAATGGACCAAGATATGCAAAGGAGAAAGCTAGGGATTGAAGGAAAAAAGCTTCGAATCTGCAACATAAGGGGATGAAAAGGGTTTTGGAAAATAGGAAACAAGGGCACCAATGGAGGATCAACAAATAAAGAAATACAATGGCAAATGGCAAGGAGAAAGTAAATTATGAAGATGTGGTGAGGAGGGAAGAAGTCCAATGGAGATGGTTTTGAATGAGTCCTAAGGCAGCTCCAACTTTAGATCTTCAACGGAGAGTTTTCTGCCTTGCAATTTGCAACAATGGTGTCTCCTTGAAAACTTTTTATGTGTATGAGTACCAATAGAGGAAGAGTGCAAGAAGAAGCAAGAGTAACAAATGATATTAAAAACTAGGTTTATTGGAAGATCCCCAGCACATGACCATTAGAAAACATAACATGAATTAGGGTTCTAACAGTCATCGGGACCTAAATTCAAATTTTGAACATAAACACAAGTGTCAAAGGCTCTGGTGTCTAGATAGAAACAGTTCTCTAGACTTAAGGAGTTGGTAGAGGGCATGATCTTGAGATTTTTCATCTGGTTTTTGCATATTTGTGACAATTATTCAGCCTGGAAAATGGGCTAAATGATGCCTGAATAAGACTAATAGAATGGATGCCATAATGAGTGCAAAAATGTAAGATAAGAATTCCAAAGTAGGCAATTTTTTATCTTACACAGGCCTAGTGTCTTTTGGAGGCCTCTCAGTTTACAGGGGAGTCAGAACTAGGCTTCTCATGCACCCAAATGCATTCCTTTAGGAGTCCTCATCAATGGAGCCAAATCTGTCAAGCCAAAGAAAACAGCTCAAAACTCAGCTTTCGCAGTGCCTGGTTGACATAAGTACATAACATTCAAGGACCAAGTTTCTACAGGTCTGCTTCTTTATGCATGTTTAACACTATTTCGCAGTCCTTACTCTGATATGCTACAGCCATGATATTACCCGTGAAGTCTTTTGATTTTTGGAGTCATAATGTTTCAAGGGCCAAGTTTCTACAGGTCTGCTTCTTTATGCACGTTCAACACTATTTCGCAGTCTTTACTCAGATATGCTACAGCCATGATATTACCCGTGAAGTCTTTTGATTTTTGAAGTCATAATGTTTCTATGTGTATCTGAATCCTAGCTCATAATTCTAGTATCTTTAGCTCTCTTAGATTAGTTTCTCTATTGTATCTCTTTTAATTTGTTTTGGTTCTGTCCTGTTTATGGGCATTCATTACACCATAACAGGGCTTTTGCAATTGTAACAGTTTTACAACGCAATAAAAATTCTCTTTCCATTCTCCCCTTTCTTCCCCAAAGAGTCGAGAGTTTTACTCTACTGACTCGGGTTTCTGACAAATTTGACCAAACCATCATCAAGTAAGACCAACAACCTACCTTCTTACTACATGGCCTCATTCTAAAACTAATTCAGAGGACTTACGTTTGTTGGGTGCAACCATTAAATTTGAAAAAATTTAAGGGGTGATTTTCATCAAATAATATCTTTTACCTTCATCCTGAATTTTCTGTTTTAGTTTGGAACCGTCGTACTTTTTGGGACCTTGCTACAAAATTTGAGTCTGTTGAAGAAGTCATTTTTCTCTTCATAATTAACAGAGTTTGATCCAATATCATACTTTTAAACTTCAATCATCTTGCAATTCGAATTCAAAACTTCAGGCAATTATCAGGAACATTGAGCTTCTGATTAAGTTTGATGGCATCCTGTTTCAGTTCTCAGTTTGAGGCTGGTAGACATTTTGTTCCAGGATTTGCTAATCAATTATTGTTTAGATTTTTATCTTATTGATGCTCTTGTTATGCTTGAATTCAAATCATCTATAGATTTAGTTGATAAATTCCATGGCTGTGCATGGACACTTGCATCATTATAAGCCATACTGATTAAGTGATTATGGTCTGTGTTACGTATCAAATTTGATGCACTGTCAAAATAGAGTGATCATAGTGAGATTGCAGTGATACGTAGCTGTAAAATGATATGTATATTTTCCTTTTATTGGTTAGTGCTTTTGGTCTAACGTTTTAGTATTTGATTTGATTAACTATCAAATGGTTTGGCACATGTCATGTATATAAAAGTTTAGCTAGGATAAGAAAGGTCACGTGGCTTATGTGCACAAACACTAAATACATAGCGTTTGTGTGTGTAAGACACTAAAGCTTTAGATGTTTCGTACCTTATGTTATTTGGTTGTTGGGTGGATCCCATAGTTTGCGGGAGAATGTACTATAGATCATCAGAGAGTGTCTTGGCGATGTTTGAATAAGCAGTTAGACCACTCCTTTTTTTAAGGCTAGTAAACAAATCCCGATGTAGTAAAGCATGCACATTAGTTCTAACAATTTCCATTTGCTTGTTTTTTCACGTAAGAAGAATTTCTGTTTTACAAATCTTTTGGTTCTCTAAGTATAATGTGGGATTGATTGTAAACATCCTCATAAACCATTTTGACCGAATCTCCTTGGTATGTGCAGGGTCTCTAAAAACAAAAATGTTTCTTGCAGATAAGCTCTCTAAAATTAAGCATATTGATTGCAGTAGGGCTTCTGTGACTAACGGGGGTATTATACCTAGTCTGCTCCAAATGATATCGGAAGATAATCCAGAATCGATGTTAGTTTCTCTTTCCGCTCTTAAAAATCTGTCAAGAATGGCAGAGAACTGTGTTTGCATTCTTGATGCAAATGTAGCTTCTCGTCTGTTCACGCTTATGTTTATGGCTTCAATAAGAATCGACTTAAGAGAGCAAGCAGCTGAGATACTGGCTAATTTAGCGAGAGCATCTTCTAAAGGGAAAAAAATCCATCAGAAGCTAAAAACATTGGCTTCTGAAGAAAATATTAAGAGTATTTTAGATAATTGTTTGATGGGACAGTCATTGAAAGTTCATCTTCTTCAAATACTTTTAGGCCTGTCTTCGAAGAGCTCTAGAATCATGCTTCGTGTGAGGAGTGCGCAGGGCATCCATGTACTTTTGACTCTCATATGTGATCTAAATCCAGATGTTCGTATCTATGTGACAAAGCTGCTAATCTGTTTAACGGAAGATGGAGGAGAAGAGGAGCTTGCAGAAAATCTAGGGGAAACACACATCAAGACTTTGGTGGACAGAATATCAAATGCCAATAGAGAAGAAGAGAAGGCTGTTTCTGCAGGTATACTATGTCGTCTTCCAAAAGACAATGACAAGATAAGAACGGTGCTCTTGCACGCAGGGGGGTTGGATGCAACTGTCCGTTTGCTCTCTTCAGCTGAATCCAGTAATTGTAAAATCAGAGAAGGAGGCACACTGATAGAGAATGGTCTTGGAGTATTATTACACTTCACCAGTCCATCCGATTTAATTATTCAGAAAAGAGCAATAGAACTTGGCATAATGCCTTTGCTTGTGGGTTTTCTCTTAACAGGTTCTTCCCTTGCAAAGCATAGAGCTGCCACTGCTTTGGGACAAATTTCAGAAAGCACAATAAAGACGAGCACTGTAATTAAACCTCAAAGTAGTGTTCTCTATTATGCTTGTGGGTGGTGGGCAAGTCCTGATCCTGAACAGATTTGCCATGTACATGGAAGAATATGTGCCACAGAGGCATCGTTTTGCTTGGTAAATGCAGGGGCAGTAGAACCTCTTGTAAGGGCATTGCAGGACAGAGAGTGCCGGGCAGATGAAGCTGCCCTGGATGCACTGATTACTCTTCTGGGTGATGGCATGTGGGAGGCGGGTTTGAAGGAAATAGAAAAAGCCAATGGTATAGGACCCATAGTGCAAGTTCTCCGCAATGGCAGCCCCGACGCTCAGGAGAAGGCCATGCTGGTCCTGGAAAAGATTTTCCAAAAGCATGAATACCGAAGTCTTTATGCCACTGCCGCACGTTTCCCCTTGATAGACCTAATGCAGAAAGGACCATCATCAACGGGAAGAAGAGCCACAACAATACTACAGCTCTTAGGTGAGATGCCAGAAGACTCCGGGTGGATGCAAAGCCAGTGAAACAAATTACAACCTAATTTTTATTTTCCTCTACATCTTTATTTTCCTCTACATCTTTGGCCTCTGGATGTTAAAAATATTATATTCTTTTATATGATGCAATACTGCACTATTTATTAAGTTTTTACACCTTTGCCATGTAATTTCGCTGTCCAATATATTTGTATTATTAATATTTAAGATAGTCTACAAACCTTTCCTCCAAAGTTTCGAAGTCCAAAGATATATAGTTAATTATATTGTTCTCAAATTATTTTTAAGTAAATGCTATTATTAGTATTCTGTTCATTTTTTGGGTTTCTGATTTTCAACCCTTAATTTTTATATATTTAAAAATAAATAGGTTATGAGATCAGTGGAAAATATTTTTTGATTAGAACTATTTTTTATGTTTGTTATTTTTCTTTACAATCATCTTCATTTGCAATTTTAAATATGTCGTCATGTGAATATTCAATAAAAATAACAAAGTTTTTCTTGTTGGTGATATCCTTTCGATTGTTCCTTTCAATATTTGCATCGGTTGCATGCAATGTACTAGATATGACATCCTACTTAGGTCTTATGATGAGTCAATTAGTAGACTTACAAAGTGATGCCCTTCAACAAATAATCCTTAGACAAAAAGATAACCTTACATGGGAAGCACTTGATTAGTTTGGGAAACTCACATGGCTTGGCGATTTTCAATTATTTTAGTCTATTTTTGTGCTTTGATGAGTTCACATGTTTCCCTTTTGTTGGTGGCTCATTAGTTGTAGACTACATCATTACAAATAGCCATCTTATGTTAGAGATTATGAACCTTCAAGTGTCATCCATATTCTACCCTCTTTTTGATCATTTTATCTTGTCTTTTTATGTTATCACTTTGTCTTGCCATATTGTTCCTAACATTGTTAAACCCTAATAGATTACAACTATACATTCTGACTACTAATTTCATGAAGAATACATCAGAATACACCATATATGGAAGTGTCCTCTAAACATATTTATGTGTTATTTTGTAGTTTCTTAAATATGATTTAGTTTGGGGTATCTATAGGGATCTTGACCCAAAAAGATAATGTAAACATTGCAAACATAATAGAAAATACCATAATGATCACATTATACAACTATTGAATATAAGAAATAATGACTCTTGAAACCAAAAGCATTATCTAAATACAATCACATCACAAGGAGATTCAAAATTTGAGATACAATGTACTCTCCTCTAAAATAGACCAAACATGGTTATTGCAAGCTAAACCACCACTAACCAACAACCTTCACACCAATACAACTAGCCACAACTCCACAAAAATTAAAAAAATACCAAATATTATTGAGATGCAAATATGAAATATTATCAAAGGGTTACATGTAATGATTATGTAATTGCATAAAACCAATAATAAGAATAATATCAACAACCCATATGAATACAAGATTTACATGGAGAACCCTTTTAGAAAAGAAAATCGATATGAGAAAGATGACAAGTATGTACTTATAAAGGGCAAAATTTGATTTGACAATTTGCAACATAGAAAGAGAAATCACCAAATCAATTTTTGCTTTGGGGGAGATTTCCTTTACATTCAAAAGAGGGGAGAAATCCCCTAGATTCAATCACAAATCAAATAAGGAGAATACTAAGTGGATTGATTGATTATGATGTATTTTCCCCTCTTATGTAAGTTGAAATGTTCATTTAATGTAAAGTGTTGAAATTGAAGACAAAAATGAGAAAATACCAAGCCACGGGTTTGGGATTCAATCGTGCAACTGGATCAGAGTAATATGAGCTGATTTGGATTTGCCCTGCGAAAATGCCCTAAAAAAGAACGAACTGTGGCGTTGCCTCTGGTCCTCCGAATTTTTTGCGCGTCAAAAAGGGTTTTTCAATCTCTGCAAATAAAGCTTAATTCCAGAAGTACAACTGCACACTCATTTCTTGCACACAAAAAGAAAGGGGAAAAGGTTGGGAATAGGGGTTTGCCTAAGTCAAACCCTGATTTGGAATCAACCTTGAATGAAATATTGCAAATGCCTAAAATAAAAAATGGAAAGATATACCTTCAGATCTGCAATGAGTGATGATAATGCTTTGCTTCTTGAATGTAATCACATATGTTGTATGAAATGGTATGAACATGACAATACCCTAACACACACACATGTTTGCAAATGAATGATGTAAAGTTGCTCCACAATTGATGAATGAGGAATATGCAGTCTTGAAGACCTCTAGAGATGATTGATGATGAATGCTTGAATGCTTGGATGCTTGATTGTATTCTCCTTGCCTTATCACCTTGTCATGTTATATCCAAATGAGAGGAGAAGACCTCCTTATATACTTGACTCTCATCAAACTTATTAATTTTCTGACATAGGCCGACATGAAGAAGCAATTCCCGCTCAAATTTGAGATAGGGCCTAGGGTTTGAATTGGGCCCCAATTTGGGGTAGGACCAAGGCGCTACGCCTTGGTCCTACCCCAAATTGGGTGAGGTTTAAGGGGTCCCATCAAGGTAAGATATGAAAATATGATGTTTATTGCATGGCAGAGGTATAAATGGGTCCACATCAAGCGCGAGGATGAAAACACTAAGGTGAGGGCCCCAAATGTGGTCAAAATTGCAAAGGGTGCAATTTTAGGACGCTACAGTACTAATCTTCAACAAGAGATACATTTTACACAATAATATTTTCTTCACTCTAACTACATTCTAGCAACACATATATATTTATAAAATAAACTTAGAAACTAGTAGCTCATGGCTCCAAATTATAGAGAAATAAGAGAGGAATACAACAAATAGTTTCTCAAAACAATATGCCATCAAACCATGGTAAAATCCAAAACCTACCATGTCCAAAATTAAGAGGCTATTCCAATTATAGTTGTGTGAGGTGAAAAATGATGATGACAAACTATTGCAAAACCACAAAGATCCAACCACAAACAATCCTAGCTCTACAATAAAAACATTCACCATACACCAATGAAGAAACCTAAGAACATGCAAATCAACAAATTGAAGCAATAATACCATTCACATGCCAAGAAGGGTTTGATCTCTATTGTCTTCTATCTCCATTGATCTTGTTTGATATATTTTCTCTTAGATTTTGTATGTGCACAAGTGTTAAACAATTCAAATAATCGGAAGACAACTGAGGGGGGGGGGGGGTGAGTCAGTTGTCACAGATTATCAAAACCATTAGCAATTTAAACTTTAATACTGGATCCCAAAAGATTAATACCAGAATAACAATTAAACCCATTAAGTATAAACAATAATCACAAAATAAAAGCCATCCACATAACACCAAGATTTGTATGTGGAAAACCTAGTAAAGGGAAAAACTGCGGTGGGAAGCCTACCCACAGTCAGATAATACTTTTGCAGTAAGTATGTGAATTACAATTGAGGGGCTTGCACTTGCAGGAAGGCCAACAACCTAGAGCGCACTGCTCATCACAAAAGGAGTCTCACTGACTACATATAAATCCAAACTACAATTCAGAGAAGTGTTGAACTGCAAAAGATAACATCTCCCATGCTTGAGTATAGTTCCTGTTAAGCTCAATACCGGAGGACTAAATCCTCTTACATAAACCTAATTCGATCTCCAATGATCAACCAACTCCTCTGCCTGAATGATATTACATTATTTGCACATTACATTCCTTGACCATGACCTCTAACATAACCATGATGATCTACAATGAGATCTTACATCTATATATACAAACCCTCGACCATAAACAATCAGGTTGACCACTAGATAATAAACCAATTACATAATTACAAACCATGTCGGCCTTAAACCAAACAAATAATATCCAACACATAAGACATCCCGGAAATACATCGTGAGGTCCAATCCACACGATACATTAAAGCCAGTCCATAACTTAGATCAATCGGGACCCAATATAGGTCCACACACTACAACAATGATCTCCATCCACCAAGTCTCGAACGTGATCACCAACAACATACTGAAACTCCACCAGAAGTTGCACCAATACCACTTATGCAATTCATCAAAGATCTCCACCAAGCTCTATCGGTGAAACCCTTGCCGAAACCATAAACCAAGCTTCTAAGCAAGCGGGGTAGCATCCGATCACCAGACCAAAACCAGCTAACCAAATATGAGCATGAGTATCATGAACAAGCCAATTCCATCACCAAACTATACCGGAGCCTACCAGATCTTGCCAGATCCAACTCAACTAGAAACCACTCAACATACCGGGACCAGAAGGGTGCCGATAAAGCATCCAAACAGTTAGTGTTGGCATCAATGCAACACATAATCAATTCCACCAAATGGCCAACAATCTCCCCCTTTGGCATTGGTGGCAACACTAGATGTGAAAAACATCTAAGTACCAAGAAATGCCAAACATGTCTCCCCCAATGGAAGACAACCAACAATCTCCCGTATACAGCTCTGACATAAAGACCAAACTCCCCCTGTAAATAATATCTCTGTAAAGCTCTGAATTTTTCCCTTATCAATGTCTCTCCCCCTTTCTTTTTCTTTTTCACTTTCTTTTTCTTTTTCTTTTTCACTTTCTTTTTCTTTTTCACATCAATATCACTCCCCCTTTGACATCAATGCCAGAAATCTGACAAAAATGTCAAAGAAAAAACATAAACTACTGAATCATAAAGCTGACTACTCCCCCTGAGTAGTAGCATCCCACATCAGTGCCGAAATGAATAGTATCTTTGATAGTGCATGTCGAACTGATGCCAAACCGCATCAATCAAGTCTCTACCGGAGGGGCAGAAACTCCCAATCTACCTCTCAGGTACTCAAATGATTCCTTGGGCAAAAGTTTAGTGAAAATATCTTCATTCTTCTCTTTAGTGTTCACATAAACTAGTCTAACTTCATTTGCTTCCACCTTTTCCTTCAAAAAGTTATACTTTATAGATATGTGCTTTGTTTTAGAATGAAATACCAGATTCTTTGATGTATCAACAACAACAGAATTATCACAGTGAATAACTACCGGTGCATCACAATCCACCTTTATATCCTTCAACATTTGCTTCATCCATAAAACTTGTGTACTTAGTAGCAACAACATCATACTCAACTTCAGCAGTAGATAAAGAAGTACATGACTGTTTCTTGCTGATCCATGAAACCAACTTATTTCCAAGAAAGAAAGCTCCATCGGAAGTGCTTTTCCGGTCATCAACATCTCCAACTCAATCAACATCTGTATATGCCCATAAAGTAGAGTTATCATCCTTAGGGTACCACAAACCATATTCTGATGTACCTTGTAAGTATCTAAAAATCGTTTTCACTGCCATCTCATGATTTTCTCTAGGATCAATCTGAAATCTTGAAATAATACAAACAACATTCATAATGTCAGGCCCAGTCAGAGTCAAATAAAACAAACCTCCAATCATAAATTTGTATCTTGTAGGATTTACCGGTGCAGAAACATCTTTTCTTGTTAATTTCTCACTTGTAACCATAGGATTACTTATCGGTTTAGAATCTCCCATACCAAATTTCTTCAACAATTCCTTAGCATATTTAGTTTGATAGATGAAAATAACTTTGTCAGTCTGAGTAATCTGCAAATCTAAGAAAAATTTCATCTCACCAATCATAGACATCTCAAATTCTTTCTCCATATTCTTAGAAAATTCTATGCATAACTTATCTTCACCTCCAAAAATAATGCCATCAACAAATAATTCAATAATCAGTATATCATCATCATCAGTGATTTTATAATATAAATCACTGTCAGCACTGCCCTTAGTAAAACCAAGCTTCAAAATATATTTATCCAATCTTGCATACCAATCTCTAGGTGCTTGTTTCAATCCATATAAAGCTTTCCTTAACCTGCAAACCATATTTGTATCATCTGAAAGTGAAAAACCATTAGGTTGCTCAATATTAACTTCCTCATCAAGATCCCCATTCAAAAATGCACATTTAACATCCATATGATAAACCTTGTAGTTTTTATAAGCAACATAGGCAAGTAATCTTACAGCTTCAATCCTAGCTACAGGTGCAAAAGTTTCTCCATAAGCAATTCCTTCCCTCTAAGAATATCATTTACAAACCAATCGAGCCTTATTCCTTATAACTTGACCATCCTCATTCAATTTATTCCTAAAATACCCATTTAGTTCCAATAACATTTTTATTTTTTAGGTCGGGGAACCAAGGTCCATGTGTTATTTTTCTCAATTTGATATAATTCTTCTTCCATAGCTTTCAACCAATATTCATCTTTACATGCTTCAATTACTGATACCAATTCAACTTGTGAAATTAAACATACCTCATTAGTTGCCAATCTTCTTCTTGTAATAACTCCATTGCTCTTATCCCCAATGATTTGATCTTCTGAATGGTTCAATCTAATATACCTAGGAGTCTTCTGACTTTCTGTCCCTCTTCCCTGTTCTTCAGTTACTATAGAATTCTCTGATACTGCCAGAGTAATTGGTTCAACTCTTTGTTCCAATAAAGGTGTTACCAGTTCAGATATAATCATTTCCACTACCGGTTCCTTCTCATAAACTTTGATTTGACTTCTGTTCAGCTCATCTACTTTGACATTAGCATTCTCCACAATTCTCTATAATCTCTTGTTATAACATCTATATGATTTGCTTTCATTAGAATAACCAAGAAATATGCCTTCATCACATCTAGGATCAAATTTCCCAATGATATCGTCTCTCCTAATATAACATTTACTACCAAAAATTCTGAAATAGTTAACTGTAGGTGTATTGCCAAACCATAATTCATAAGGTGTCTTACTGGTTTCTCCTTTGATATGTACTCTGTCGAATGTATAAACCGCTGTGCTTATTTCTTCTCTCCAGTAGATATGAGGTAGACTAACTTCCATCATCATTGTTCTAGCAGCATCCAAGATAGTCTCGTTCTTCCTTTCCACAACTCCATTCTGCTGAGGTGTTCAGGGAGCAGAAAATTGTCTTCTTATACCATGCTTCTCACAAAATTTATTAAACTCACCATATGTGAATTCTCCACCATGATTTGATCTCAAACATTTAATCTTCAATCTTGTCTTTGTTTCCACTTTAGCCTTAAAGATTTTAAACTTTTCAAATGCTTTGGATTTTTCTTTTAGAAAAGTAACCCACATCATTCTAGAATAATCATCAATGATTAGCATGAAATATCTATCACCATGAAAACTTTTAACTCTAGCAGCATCACACAAAACAGTATGAATAAGATCAAGAACATCATTTGATTTATCTTGTATACTTCTAAAAGAGGTTCTGACCTGTTTACCCATTTGACATTCTTTACATACCGGATTATAGGGCTTCATAATCTTAGGTATATCCGTAATTGCCTTATTTGAACTGATCTTCACAATGCAATCAAAATTCACATGACACAACCTTTTATGTCATAGGCAACTCTCATCAATTTGTTTAATCAAACATGTCTTCTCACCGGAGTTCAAATGAACTATATTACCTTTTGTCTGTGTACCGGTTGTAATCTCCAATCCAGATCTGTTAATGATTTTGCATTTTCCATCCTTGAACTGTAATTGAAATCCCTTATCTACCAATTGCCCTACACTCAAAAGATTATGTCTTAAACCTTCAACATAATAAACATTGTTAGTATCGTTCTTACCATCCAATGATATAGTTCCTTTTCCTTTGATCATACATGTTTTGTCATCTCCAAATCTAACTAGACCACCATCAAATTCTTGCAAAGACATAAACTTCCCTTTATCTCTAGTCATATGGTGTGAACAACCGCTATCAATTACCCATTCATCTTTGTCTTCAATTTTAACAGCAAGTGCCTTCTCTTCAGGTACATTCTCTTCCAGTGTTGGATCATCTTCCTTGATAGCCAAGAACACCCATTCCTTCCCATTGTCGGAACCACTAGCAGAGTCTTCTGCTGGTTCATCATCAGAATCAATAATGCCTTCCTCATCTGCTATGTAGCATGATTTGTCTCTGTTTTTCTTGTATTTATACTTGTTCTAATATCCAGGGTTAGGCTTAAATGATCTTCTAACTCTTTCTTCAAATCTTGAATTCCTTTCAGGACATCTAGATGCAAAATGACCAATCTTATTACATGCAAAATATTTATAAGGTGTTTTTCCTTCATACTTACTTCCTACTGGTCCTTTAGGTACTCTTCTAGCAAATAGTGCTTCAAGTTGCTCAAACTCATCATCTTCTCTCTTCATATCTTCCAATTCCTTTGCATACAAAGCTTTCTAGTCTTGCTTACCGCTTGTAGATGTAGATGCATGAAAAGCAGGTTCAGTCTTCACAGCTCCAGAAGGTCCAAATTATTCAACCTCAAAAGCAAATAGTTTCCCAACCAAAGCATCTCTGTTGACTGATGTATTAGCCATTGTTCTCAACTCATTAATAGCAGCAACCTTCATTTTGTAAGCTGGTGGTAGGGCTCTCAGGACTTTAGAAACATTTTCATCTTCACTCAGAGTTCCACAACAACATTGAATTCCCATAACAATCTCATTTACCCTTTCCATGAATGCAGTAATCCTTTCATCTTCTTCCATCTTTAGGTTTTGATATCTCACCCGATAACCATCAAGTTTAGCAATCTTCACTGTAGGGTCACCTTCATTAAGAGTCTCCAATTTATCCCATATAGCCTTTCTAGATGATTTGTCGGTTAATCCCATTATTTGTTGATAAGAAAGTGCACACAAGAGGGATTCTCTTGCTCTACAATCATTCTCAAGCTCTTTGTCCAGGTTTGTCGGAGGAGGATTGCCAAATCCCAGATTATAGGGTGTGACACCATTCTGTGTGATCTCCCAAATCTCCTTACCAAGACATATCAGATGAGTTTCCATCCAAATCTTCCATACTATATAATTTGTTCCATCAAGCCTTTGAATATCCCTTCGAAAGATAGCTCCAGAAGAACTGGATGAACTTGAATTGTTAGTCGCCATAGGATCTTCCTCAAGCGGTTAGGCTTTCTGCAGAGAGGACCAAAGCTCTGATACCAACTGTTAGACAGTTCAAATAGCTGGAAGACAACTGAGAGGCGGGAGTGAATCAGTTGTCACAGATTACCAGAACCATTAGCAATTAAAACTTTAATACCGGAACCCAAAACATTAATACCAGAATAATAGTTAAACCAATTAAGCATAAACAATAATCACAGAATAAAATCCATCCACATAACACCAAGATTTGTACGTGGAAAACCCGATAAAGGAAAAAACACGATGGGAAGCCTACCCACAGTCAGATAATACTTCTGCAGTAAGTATGTGAATTACAATTGAGGGGGCCAACAACCTAGAGCGCACTGCTCATCACAAAAGGAGCCTCACTGACTATATACAAATCCATACTACAATCCGGAGAAGTGTTGAACTGCAAAAGATAACATCTCCTATGCCTAAGTATAGTTCCGGTTGAGCTCAATACCAGAGGACTAAATCCTCTTACATAAACCCAATTCAATCTTCAATGATCGACCAACTCCTCTGCCTGAATGATATTACATTCCCTGACCATGACCTCTAACATAACCATGATGATCTACAATGAGATCTTACATCTATATATACAAACCTTCGACCATAAACAATCAGGTTGGCCACCAGATAATAAACCAATTACATAATTACAAACCATGTCGGCCTTAAACCAAATAAATAATATCCAACACATAAGACATCCCTAAAATAAATTGAGAGGTCCAATCCACATGATACATTAAAGTCAGTCCATAACCTAGATCAACCGGGACCCAATATAGGTCCACACGCTACAACAATGATCTCCATCCGCCAAGTCTCGAACATGATCACCAACAACATCCTGAAACTCCACCAGAAGCTCCACCAAAAGCTCTACCAGTGAAATCCTCACCGGAACCAGAAACCAAGCTTCTAAGCAAGAAGGATAGCATCCGATCACCAGACCAAAACCAACTGACCAAATATGAGCACGAGTATCATGAACAATCCAATTCCATCACCAAACTATACCGGAGCCTACCAGATCATGCCGGATCGAAGTCAACCAGAAACCACTCAACCTACTGGGACCAGAAGGGTGCCAGTAAAGCATCCAAACAACTAGTGTTGGCATCAATGACAAAACATCAATGCAACACATAATCAATTCCACCAAATGGCCAACAACAAGAGCTCAACAAAGAATGGATTGTGGTTGTAAAGTCACTTGATCACAAGAAAGCTTGATAGACGCATCAGTTAGGGTTGATAAGGATGAAAGAATCCTCTTATATAGAAGACACTTTAGAAAATTGAGGGATAAGATTAAGAGGTGAAAGGATAAATGGTCGGCTAGGATTAAAGGGTAGGTATAAGAAAATAATAAAATAATGAAGGGGATAGGTAGAGGAAAATTAAGAGATAAATGACATGTGTCATGAAGAGAAAAAACTAATGAATTAATTAAATAAATAAATTCATTTAGTTAATAGAGGAAGTGGGACCAGTATATTTATTTAATTTAGGGAAAAGATAATTTTTTTTTTTTTTGATCGGTAATTGGCCGAAGCCTGAATAGCTTTTGACTGGAGCTATGAACCAGTGGGGACACAGTAGGGGGCCCCATCCCCATTACATATCTTTGAATTATTATTATTATTATTCTGTTTGATTAGATTGACTCCAAGACCTTCCCCATCCTATGGAAGGCCAAGAGTCACAACTTAGAATTCCACTTCAGATGTCCCTATTGGGAATTGAACTTGGGTTTCCACAGTGAGAACCCAATGTTTTAACCAGTTAAGCTCAACCCTTTGGACTTAGGGAAAAGATAATTTAAATAAATAAAAATATTTAATTTAGGGAAAAGATAATTTAAATAAATAAAAATATTTAATTTAGGGAAAAGATAATTTAAATAAATAAAAATATTTATTTTAAATGAGGAAAGACTTAGAAGAGGATAAATGAATTAATTAAATAAATAAGAATTTATTTAATTAATAGAAGACTTAGGATAAAATAATTAAATAAATAAAATATTTATTTAATTAAGCTAGGACAATTTTAGGTGTCTACAATAGTAAATATAGCTCTTAATGAGCCATGAATATAAAAAAAAAATCCCCAAGTACAACATGCAAAATGCCCCACTACTCAAATCTTGCATCCACATTGAGAAAGTTGTCAAAATAGGCTTGTAATTTCACTTTCAATTCCACCTCGCTCATGAATACGTAAAACAATTAAGATCAAGATTCTTGGAGAATATTAAGTATAATGTTTTATCCATTTGCATCCAAGCATCCAAGTACACTTTTCAATACTGTTGATACATAAATCTAAAAGTAAATGGCATGTTAATTCTAATATTCTTTGACTTGACATTATGTAGTGTATATAGATCCATAAGAAATAAAATACAATTAAATACAAGAATTAAAGTTCATGACCTTACTATACGTAAAGCACTTATTTGTGGTCATTAACTTTGTAAACAAATTTGTAACATATCTAAAGTGTCAACCTTGTCTGATAAGACCTTACCATTCTCAACCATTTGCACAAAGTGATACTAAACATCAACATGCTTAGTATGAGTATGATGCATCCAAGATTATTAGCTATATAAATAGCATTTTATCATATCCAATTTTTACAATTATACAATCAAAATCAACACATTTACAAATCCTATGTAACAAATTGCTTCCTTAGAGGGATATATAGAAGTCATATATTCTACTTTACTGGTGGATAAAGAAATCATGGGCTACCTTTTACTCATCCAACTCATTACATCTCCAAACAAAAAAAATACAAGTAATGAATCCTTGATTATTCATGTCATGTGCTCAATCTATATCAATTTTTATTTATATGTTTAATGATGTGTCCTCGTCATCAGTACCACAATGACACAAATAGTAATTAGAAGTTTTATGTAAATATCTAAATACCATTTTATTCTCTCTACCAAGGTTAGACATAATCCTACTCAAGAGTTCTTGCTATAACAAAAATAACCTTCAACAGTTAATAGATAGGGTTAGCTATAATACCAAATATTGATATATAAGGGGAAAATACTACAATAAAATCTCTTCAAATTTTATGCTAATATGGAATATAACATCCAAGGATTATCATATGATGATTATGTGATTGCATAAAATTAGCAATAAAATCTTTTACAATTGAATACAAATCTAAAATTAATTGTTTATCCAAGGATTACAATATGATGATTATATGATTGCATAAAGTTATCAATAAGAATATAATTATTAAACATACGAATACAAGATTTATATAGATAAATCATTTAAAACAAATTGTAATATTATTCATATAGTGTGAGTTAACTCTAACTGTGGTTATCCCTTCTTGAGTTTTTCACTTAAATCTGATGTTCTCTTGTGCATATATGTTCATCGATTTATCTTTCATTGTTGTTGATCAGATTAAGGATTTTGGGATTTGATTTGTGTTATAAATTTTTAAGTTTTGTTCAAGATTGATTCACCCCCTTCTTTGTCTTGGGGTGTATTCAACAACTGGGTGAACATTGTAGCTAGGCACCCTAGTCCAAGCAGGTGTCCAATTGTAGAACAAGGGCAAATTGATCTCAAGATCTCCTAATCTTCGTTTTGGTCAAATCTTAGGTTGAAAAATTGGACTATGGTGTTAGGTGTCCTATTACAAGTGGATTGAGGTACTAGACACCCTACTCTAGGAAGGCTAAGGTGCTAGGCACCCTAGTCCAGGCAGATTGAGGTGCTAGGAACCCTAGTTCTCCTCATGGTGAAAGATGCTTCACTAATCCTGTCTCTATCTGCATCGTGTTCTTGTATCTTTAGTTTGAACTTGAAAACTATTTTTTGAGCCTAAATCTATACAATAGAAGAGAACAATATTGTTGTGCTATATAGAGGCTTGCCTTAGTCAAACCTTGGGTTGGATTCAACCCTAAAGCAATGATGGTAAATAAATAAAAATCTGAAGTGAAACACTTGAATGCAAATGCTTAATTGAAATTAATATACCTCCAATTGGTGATGCAATTCTCCTAGGGTAAGTTCTCCATGCGTTGATGCAATAACATGGTAAATCATCATAAAATTCATCATGAAAACATAATTTAAGATGCCTTTTTGTAGCTTGTTTCTCATTAAACTTAGATCTTGTCTTGAATCATAATAATTGCTCTTGAATTGTAAGAATGTGATAATAATGAGATGAAGAAATGAATTAGGGATGATGTCTTATATAGGATTCTCAAGGTGAATTCACTTTTAGGCCAACTTAGAATAATCATTTTCACAACACTACAACTTTGGGGTTACATCAATGAATTACTACAAACAAAAAAGGAGGCCTTATATGCCCCTCCTTACGATGTCAACATACTTTCATGTTAATATATAAAGGTAGATAGAAATCCACATCAAGGATAAACACCTTCAACACCAAGTAGATATTCTTTAAGAAAAAATGCATGCATTCCAAGCTAGGAAGAGGGATCCTTGTAAAGGATATGTTTCTTTAAGAAAGGGAGAGATAGTTGTAAAGGAGATATCTTGCAGCAAGTGTAAGGAAATCCTTTTCAAGGACACATGATCATCAAAGGAAGAAGAGATATTTTCCTAAGGCTATCTACCTCCAAAAAAGAGAGGGAATCCTTAATAAAGATGATATCTTCAACAATGATGGAAATGGTCAGGGATACACACCTTCCCTGTAAGGGCACTTTTCTCCAAGACTTAATTAAGTAATTGCAGCAAAAATAATAGATTAAATATTAATAAGATCAATTATAAGATGTGATAAGATTAAATTATATGTAAATAGACTTAGTGACTATGACATGTAATAATCTGATAAGAATTAAAAATTCAATTGTTAACACAATAAAATTGAATAACGTAGCCACATAATTCAACCATATTATCATCAAATCATATATAAAACCTTCTCAACATCAAGTTATATTAATCTTGAGCATTTGAAACAATTATTCTCACTCTAAGAAGATTCTACTAGTCTTGAGTCCTTTATGGTTATATCACCCTCAAAGGAAACTAGTTCTTTCACAGAACCAAACCTTCACGACATAAATAACATAGCCCTAGCTAGAAGACTCTTGGGTGTACATTATTTATTTGGACACATGTTGTGTGCCCCTTCTTCAAATGTCTCATAGCCTATCAAGCCACCACCTTCTTCTTCTTC